>NC_092334.1:442917500-444117500 GCF_046630445.1 Rutidosis leptorrhynchoides
TTATGCATAAATCTATATATGTAGATTAGATGAAAAGAATAAGAAACAGTAAATTAAATATTATAATAATAATAATAATAATAATTGATATCAATATTCTCAATCAATTGAACGTACCAACAGTTAGCAGCCTAGATTATTGTCCTATACTACCGACAGTTTTCACGGAGCGTGTCTATTGCTAAATAGTTAACGTATAAAAGTGTTTCTAAAAATCCTAAACTTTTAGATTAAATATATTTAATTATTTCACTCATTAACTGTTTGAAACCTGATCAAAAAGGTTCAATAATTATTTATTTTCTGTTCCAATTTATATGTACGGAGTGCTAATATTTAATCTTAAAAGGGTAAAAATATTTTTGACAAATCTAAAATCTTCGTAATCAATTTACAGTCTAACTTTTATTTCAATCATTCATGGACATGTACAATATCTATATTAAAACTAACAAAACATCAACCGAGTGGTACTGACGTTTACTAATTAAGCTCGAGATCATTCATTTTCCATTTACTTTCTCTCTAAAAATAATCAGTTTTAAATAACAAGTTTGATCAAACAAATATATATTATATATTTTTAAACAAATAGATTTAATATTATTTTATATATTTACAAATAGTATTTATATACATATTTATACACATACATATATATATACACACACATTTGTAATAACAGTTTTCATTGTATCGCATATTATTTTACATATTTATTTTCAACAACTAACTCATAATATTATTTCAATTAATATTTCAAATTATTATTATATATATATATATATATATATATATATATATATATATATATATATATATATATATATATATATATATATATATACATGTATCTATTTACAATTAGTTGTTCGTGAATTGTTCGGGAGTAGTCAAAGGTCAAATGATATTATGAATATAGTTTACAAACTTTGTTACTCAACATTACAGACTTTTCTCATCGTGTCGAAATCAAATACGAATTAAGTTTAGATTTAGTCGGAAATTCCCGGGTCATCACACTCATGCTCCTGATACGGCCAACTACTACTCAACCCCGAACTATAAAACTACGTGTACTATCTCGTTTCCCACCCAGTCTCAACATTTGACCACTAGATGTGCGATATGGCTACCTCAAGGTATAAACTCATCCTGTTCTAAGTCCTCATTTCACTCCTATCTTTTTTGTTCTTACTTTCGTATAAGGAAATCTTTTATTCTAAATTCTCCATGGAGGGAGAGACTCTTCAAGTTACACTGGTATTCGCCACAAGGGTGAAGAGTCCTAACGAACATTTCCAGAACCCGATAAGAAACTTGCTGTAGCGAACGTTTTCAAAAATCGATAAATTTTCTGCGGCGCGGGAATCCTTGAGAACCAAAAACTTGTCCCAATCAACGTTTTCGAACCCTAACTAACTTGTTCGAGCATATCTTAAGAGATTCTACTCCAACACAGTGTACCATATACCTCGGATCAAAATACACGTTTCACTTCTAGTTTTACAAGAAGCCTTAGGAACACGTTTAAACAGGAGTACCACGTATCATCCACAAACTGACGGAACAAGCAAACGTACGACTCAAATCTTGGAAAGACATGTTACAAACTGGTATTGTTACCTTTAGTAGTTCCTTTTACAACGACAGTTACCATTCGTGTATTAACGCCGCACTTCCGAAACCCTATATGACCGCAAATGTCATACCCCTATTCGTTGGACTAAAGCATGTGGCAAGCAAATCACCGAATCCGAACTCATTTAAGAAATAACAGTTGAGATCGTTCAAGTCCGAGAAGAACTCAAGACGACCCGTAGTCGCCAAAAGAGCCATACCAATATGAGATGAAAACCTCATGAAATCCGCACCCTGGAAAGGTGTAATCCGATTCAGAAAAATCGAGGAAAGTTATATTCACAATATTGATCCTTTCAAAATTTTGGGGCGTATTGGAACCGCTTCCTACCGTTTAGAACTTCAGACTCAATTAAGTATCTGATCACCCTACGTTCCATGTAACAAACTTAGAGATGTGTCCTGCAGAACAGGAACGTGCTACTCTCCTAGATAAATTTACTATTGATGATAAACTCCTCTTCATAAGGAAAACCGGTTGGACATGTGGATCGTAAAATCAAGCCTTAATACGACGTGAAACCCCGACTATCCAAATTCGTGGAAATGCCCAAGGACATATCTTCACCTATTCATAGCATCGACAACGTAAGGTCTTGAGTAAGGGACATCAACTATTACTTCCAACTAAATTTCGGGACGAAATTTCTTTTAAAGTGTGGGTAATGTAACATCCCGCATTTTTCATTAAATTATTTTAACGTCCGTCTTTTTTATTTTTATTAATATCCTTCGTATCTAGATTTGTACCCTCCGTTAGCTAGCGTTCTTAATATTTTCGTTATCAGATTATAATATCTCCCGTACTCGCTTGTAATTTAAAATAATTCGTTCAGATAATTTCCGCACCCGACTACAAACTCGAAGGACTAGTTTTGCCATTTAAATAAAAAGGTGACTAGTGGTTGACTTAGTCAACCACCTCCCACCTTCCTCATCTATTCATTCACTCATCCTCTTTCTCTCCTACTTCCTTGTTTTCTCTCAAGAACACAAACCATAATTCATCATCTAAAATCGGATTTGGAAGCTAGCAACAAAACAAATTACATTTTCGTGATCCTCTCTTCATCCTCTACATTTTGGTACCAATTTCATCAATTTTGGGTCAAGACTAGCATTGTTCTTTGCACTTTTACTTGTTGAAGTACTGCTACACTCTTGCACTCAAGGTGAGATCATAGTCCCACTTTTACTCTTTTGAACTTACATTTGGGATGAGAAAACATAAACATTACTTTTAAACTAAGTGAACGCAAGTAGAGGAAAACAAACATTCTACATACGAGTTTAGAACGAAATCCTCAATTCGATTATCATTAGTTACTCTTGCAGTGTGTAAGTGTAGGCGTGAACTTATGTTGTATGGCCATATGGGTTTGACAAACCCTCATCTAGGACGGTTCGCTACCGTCTACGGATGAAATATATTTTCGGGAAACAGTGTTATTCTAGCACTATTAATGGGGTATCAACGGACGGAATGTTAATCCTTGATAATTGGGTGCTCGTGAATATTAACTTTTAGAATGTATTACTATTTTATCAATGTTTCAAATCTTGTGGTTCGACTTACTTTTACTCACTTACTTATTTAAACCTATGATTTCACCAACATTTTCGTTGACATATTTCTATGTTTTTCTCAGGTCTTTGAACGATATGTGAAACATGCTTCCGCTCATTATTTTATATTTGCATTGGATGTCGAGTATATATGCACTACAAGGAGCGTCTTTTGACTTTCTTTAAACTGTGTCGCATAGTATTCACTTGTACTTATAACGTTGTAACGTAACTTTGAATGAACAATTTTTGTAAACTTTGAAACAAATCTTAACTTTTGAAATGAATGCGACATACTTTTGGTCAAACGTTATTTTTAAAGATCTACGACCACGTAACGGGACCTAAGTAGTCGACGCCGTCAATGACGATTTGTCGGGGTCGCTACATTATCTTGAATCAATCCACGACCCAGTGTATACACGTCTCAGGCTAGATCACAACTCAAAGTATATATATTTTTGGAATCAACCTCAACCCTGTATACCTAACTCCAACATTACTGCATATAGAGTGTCTATGGTTGTTCCAAATAATATATATACATGGGTCGATATGATATGTTAAAACATTTGCATACGTGTCTATGGTATCCCAAGATTACATAATATATTAGAATACATGTATAATACAATATAAATTAGCTAGGATATGATTTGTATAGAATTGTTAATATTTCCAGTAGCTACAAAAATCAAAAAATATCCAATCTTGTTTTACCCATAACTTCTTCATTTTAAATCCGTGTTGAGTGAATCAAATTGCTATGGTTTCATATTGAACTCTATTTTACGAATCTAAACAGAAAAAGTATGGGTTTATAGTCAGAAATATAAGTTACAAGTCGTTTTTGTAAGAGGTAGTCATTTCAGTCGAAAGAACGACGTCTTGATGACCATTTTGAAAAACATACTTCCACTTTGAGTTTAACCATGATTTTTGGATATAGTTTCATGTTCATAAGAAAAATCATTTTCCCAGAAGAAAAACTTTTAAATCAAAGTTTATCATAGTTTTTAATTATCAAACCCAAAACAGCCCGCGGTGTTACTACGACGGCATATGTCCAGTTTTACGGTGTTTTTCGTGTTTCCAGATTTTAAATCATTAAGTTAGCATATCATATAGATAGAGAACATGTGTTTAGTTGATTTTAAAAGTCAAGTTAGAAGGATTAACTTTTGTTTGCGAACAAGTTTAGAATTAACTAAACTATGTTCTACTGATTTCAAGTTTAAACCTTCGAATAAGATAGCTTTATATGTATGAATCGAATGATGTTATGAACATCATTACTACCTCAAGTTTTGTGGATAAACCTACTGGAAAAGAGACAAATAGATCTAGCTTTAAAGGATCTTGGATGGCTTGAAAGTTCTTGAAGTAGAATCATGACATGAAAACAAGTTCAAGTAAGATTTCCACTCGAAATAAGATTGTTATAGTTATAGAAATTGAATCAAAGTTTGAATATGAGTATTACCTTATATTAGAAAGATATCTTAATGTAAATAAGAAAGATTTCTTGAGATTGGATGATCACTCTACAAGATTGGAAGTAAGCTAGGAAACTTGGAAGTATTCTTGATTTTATGAAACTAGAACTTGTAGAATTTATGAAGAACACTTAGAACTTGAAGATAGAACTTGAGAGAGATCAATTAGATGAAGAAAATTGTAGAATTAAAGTGTTTGTAGGTGTTTTTGGTCGTTGATGTATGGATTAGATATAAAGGATATGTAATTTTGTTTTCATGTAAATAAGTCATGAATGATTACTCATATTTTTGTAATTTTATGAGATATTTCATGCTAGTTGCCAAATGATGGTTCCCACCTGTGTTAGGTGACTCATATGGGCTACTAAGAGCTTATCATTGGAGTGTATATACCAATAGTACATACATCTAGAAGCTGTGTATTGTACGAGTATGAATACGGGTGCATACAAGTAGAATTGTTGATGAAACTGAACGAGGATGTAATTGTAAGCATTTTTGTTAAGTAGAAGTATTTTGATAAGTGTCTTGATTTCTTTCAAAAGTGTATGAATACATATTAAAACACTACATGTATATACATTTTAACTGAGTCGTTAAGTCGTCATTAGTCGTTACATGTAAGTGTTGTTTTGAAACCTTTAGGTTAACGATCTTGTTAAATGTTGTTAACCCAATGTTTATAATATCAAATGAGATTTTAAATTATTATATTATCATGATATTATGATGTATGAATATCTCTTAATATGATATATATACATTAAATGTCGTTACAACGATAATCGTTACATATATGTCTCGTTTCAAAATCATTAAGTTAGTAGTCTTGCTTTTACATATGTAGTTCATTGTTAATATACTTAATGATATGTTTACTTATCATAATATCATGTTAACTATATATATATATCCATATATATGTCATCATATAGTTTTTACAAATTTTAACGTTCGTGAATCACCGGTCAACTTGGGTGGTCAATTGTCTATATGAAACCTATTTCAATTAATCAAGTCTTAACAAGTTTGATTGCTTAACATGTTGGAAACACTTAATTATGTAAATAACAATTTCATTTAATATATATATAAACATGGAAAAGCTCAGGTCACTACACAACAAGCCAAAGGCAAAGGTAAAGGAAAACCTAAGAGTCAGGGCAACTACAAAGGCAAAAAGTTTGTCCCAAAGGATTCTGTCAGGAAGAAAGAAAAACCTGCCAAAGATGCCACTTGTTTCCATTGTGGAGAAATTGGTCATTAGAAGTGAAACTGCCCGACTTACCTTGCAGAGCTGAAGAAGATAAAGGCTAGCAATGCTAGCACCTCAGGTATCTATATGATAGAACTATTTGCTTTCTATAGTAATTCATTGGTATTTGATACTGGTTGTGGGACTCACATTTGTAATAATGTGCAGGGACTAAGAAAGATTAAGAAGCTGAAACCAGGCGATTTGGTATTGCATGTTGGCAACGGAGCACATGTTGCGGTCGTAGCAATAGTCACTTATGAACTTTTATTACCAAATGGCCTGTATTTAATATTAAATAATTGTTATTATGTCCCTAGTCTAACTAGGAACATTATTTCAGCTGCACGTTTGTATGAATCTGGTTACTCGTATGCTTTTCTAATGGTAATATTTCAGTTTTCAATAAAGATGTTTTTTATTTTGAGGCACGACCTCACAATGGCATATATGAAGTTGACATACAAGATTCATCCAATAATAGTTCTATGTATAACATAAACACCAAAAGATCCAAGCATGACTTGAATCAAACTTATTTATGGCATTGTCGTCTTGGTCACATAAACAAGAAACGCATAACCAAACTCCAATCTGATAGAATTTTAAAATCAACTAACTCTGTGTCATTTGATGTATGTGAATCTTGTTTAAGCGGGAAGATGACAAAGGCACCTTTCTTCGGTTCCGGAGAAAGAGCAAAGGATCTTTTGGGACTTATACATTCCGATGTATGCGGTCCTTTTAGAACTATGTCAAGAAATGGTGAAAGATACTTCATTACATTTACTGATGATTTCAGTAGATTTGGTTATGTTTACTTATTGAAACATAAACATGAGGCATTTGAAACGTTCAAAGTATTTCAAAATGAGGTTCAAAATCAGCCAGGCAAAACGGTAAAGGTTCTTTGATCGGATCGAGGAGGTGAGTACTTGTGTCAAGAGTTTGACGATCATCTAAAGAATTGTGGAATTATTTCACAACGCACTCCACCCGGAACAACACAACATTATGGTGTTTCTGAGAAGAGGAATCGAACCCTACTTGATATGGTTCGATCTATGATGAATCATACTTCACTTCCTCCATCTTTCTGGACCTATGGCTTATTATCTGCTGCTCGCATACTAAATATGGTACCAACCAAAAAGATAAATAAGACACCATATGAGTTATGGCATGGAAAGGTTCCAAATTTATCTTATTTGAAAGTTTGGGGTTGCGAAGCTCATGTTCGACAAGAAACTTCCAACAAACTTGATCCCAGATCTATCAAATGCATTTTTGTGGGATACCCAAAGGATTCTGTGGGATATTATTTCTACAATCCTACTGAGAACAAAGTGTTTGTTTCTAGACACGCTACTTTTCTAGAAAAGGAGTTTCTATTAAATAAAGTAAGTGGGAGTAATGTAGAACTTGAAGAAATTCAAGAACCACAAAATATCACACCTGAGGTTGGCACTAGCTATTAACAAATTGTTGAAGAACCTGAATAATTGGTTGCTCAGGAACCTGAAGTAACATAAGACATTAGTAGATCTAGTAGACCTCGTCATAGCCCAGAAAGATATGATGATATTTTCTTGGTGGATGAAAGTGAGCCCACTAACTACAAAGATGCTACATTAGATCCTGAATCTAAGAAATGGCATGAAGCCATGAATGACGAGATGCAGTCCATGTATGACAACGAAGTATGGGACTTAGTTGATCTACCTCCTGATAGCAAGGCTGTTGGGAGCAAATGGATTTTCAAGAAGAAAATCGATATGGACAGAAATGTACATACATTTAAGGCAAGACTAGTGGCGAAAGGTTTCACTCAAAATCATGGTGTTGACTATGACGAAACTTTCTCTCCAGTAGCCATGCTAAAATCAATTAGAATACTCATTGCCATAGCCGCATATTATGACTATTAGATATGGCAAATGGATGTCAAAACTGCATTCCTTAATGTACACTTAAGTGAAGATGTTTATATGGAACAACCAGAAGGTTTTGTAAATCCTAAGTATCCTAATAAAGTGTGTAAGCTTAAAAGAGCCATTTACGGATTAAAGCAAGCATCTAGAAGCTGGAATCTTCGTTTTGACGAGAAAATAAAAGATTTTGATTTTATCCAAAATGAAGATGATCCATGTGTGTACAAAAGGGCTAGTGGGAGTATAGTAGTATTTTTAATCTTATATGTAGATGATATACTACTTATTTGAAATGACATCCCAACTTTATAAAAGGTAAAGTCTTGGCTTGGGAAGTGTTTTTAAATGAAAGACCTTGGCGATGCTGCTTATATTCTAAGAATAAAAATTCATAGAAATAGATCAAAGCGGCTAATCGGCTTGAGCCAAAGTGCATATATTGAAAAGATTCTAAAAAGATTCAAGATGCAAGATTCCAAACGCGGATTTTTGCCAATGTCACATGGTACAATATTGAGCAAGTCTAAAAGTCCTAGCACAAATGATGAGCTTAGACGAATGAATGGAACTCCATATGCTTCTGCAATTGGATCCATTATGTATGCCATGTTATGCACAAGACCAGACGTATCGTATGCTTTGAGCATGACGAGTAGATACCAACAAAATCCGGGTGAAAGCCACTGGATGGCTGTCAAGAACATCATAAAGTACTTGAAAAGGACTAAAGATATGTTCTTGATTTACGGTGGTGTGGAAGAAGATCTTACTGTAAAGTGTTACACATATGCTAGCTTCCAAACTGATAGAGATGATTCACGATCACAATCTGGATATGTCTTTATCTTGAATGGAGGAGCTATAACTTGGAAAAGTTCTAAGCAGAAAGTAGTTGCACAATCTACTACAGAAGCTGAATACATTGCTGCATCGGAGGCAGCACAAGAGGCTGCGTGGATGAAAAAGTTCATTGCTGATTTAGGGGTGATGCCAAGCATAGAAGACCCCATAGCAACATTTTGCAACAACAATGGTGCTATTGCTCAAGCAAAAGAACCTAGATCGCATCACAGCACCAAACATATCCTTAGGATATTCCACTATATACGTCACATAGTGGGAAATGGAGATGTTTGTATTCACAAAGTTCACACAGATCAAAACCTTGTTGATCCTTTTACAAAGGCTTTGGCACAATCAAAACACGAGGGTCATGCTCGGTGCATAGGGCTTCGTAATGTTAATTATTGGAATGATTTGTAATTTAGTATTATGATATTTTGGAACATTTATGCAATATTTATATTAAATGATATGATGTATTTGGAGATAATCATACTCACTAATAATTATTGTGTTCTTTATTAGTATGTTTAAATCCTTGAATAACCTCGTTATTCAAAAACGTCCATAGTCGATCACAACTATGGGAATAGTTGTGTGTTAACACTAATGTGAATAAGTTGGTTGACTTTCATGAAGATGAAAGTAGAGCAAGGGAGTTGCAACCAAATTCACCTATGTTTATTGAAGAATAAACATTGGACATGACCCGCTTTCAAGATCACTTCATGGATCGATGTCATAAGTGATTCTTGAAAATGGTAATATCTTTATATCCTAAGACCGTAGATATATATTGGGTCTTAAGTGTGAGGATTGTTATACTTTAACATAGTCAAACATTGTTCTTTAGCCAGGCAATCATAAAAGCTATTGTTAAGTATAATATGAGACACATGAGAGACGAGTGTAGTCTAGATGGGATTTGTTCCTCTCATCTGGATGAGAGATTGACATCTATGGGCCCCTCGATGATTTAAATTGATTAAGATGTGTGGCCACGCTCAAACTATGTTGATATATTCAATGGTGTTTGTTTTATCATTTTCAATCTTGATCGAGTAACATAATGTATGAGCTAAATATGAGATTAATTACTATCCATGTCTCATGCTCAACGTGATGTCAGTAACAAAGGGATAACTGATACCTTACCTATATATTGATTTGAAGTTTAAACTTAAGAATCAATGGATGCTCGGAATGACATATTTTTCAAGTGTTATTAGGGGCAGTGGCGTGTTGCTAGACGTTTACCACTGTTTGTGTTGACATATGTTAAATCTTGTGCAAGTGGGAGATTGTTGGTTATTAATGCCTAAGACACAACTTATGTCTATACTACTAATGACATTTGAACCTAAAGGGTCACACACAATGAGCAAATAAATATCAATTACATATTTGAATATGATTCGAATATTACAACCCTATTATACTTGTTGTGGCATTGTTATTTAATATAAATGATAATGCTACAATTGTATGAGAATGAATACAATTACATAACCATGTATGTGAGTAAGTAACAAGTATATTACTTACTTCTTTATATCTTGTTAATTATATAATGTATAAGTATACATTATTAAAGTCATATTATTAAAGTGAAATGATAAAGCATTTACTTTCATGATGACTTGTTTAAAGTGAAATGATGAAGTATTGCCTTTCATCATGACTTGTTAATGTGTTTCTTTAAATATATTAGAACATTCGTACATTTTGGGATAAGTAAGAAAACACACACATGCAAGTATTATTCTCTTTAGTTACTAACAACTTCTAAGTTTTCTTTCATGTTTGAAAGACTACTGTGAATACAAGATAGTTTTAAAATAAGAAATAAGAAATGTTGTTTCTTATACTTATTTTCAAGGGTTGTGAAGGACTAGCATCCGGTTGATATTGGAGTTTGCTTTCATGTGGATTACCGATAGAGGGAGGCTACTTTGGTTCCTAAATTCTTAGCATCCATAACTTCTCAAGTTCAAAGTCTTCAAAGGTTGCAGTCTTTAAACTCACTATTTATTATTTAGTTTTCTTAACAACATGCAATTGGATCCTTGGTGGGGAGTTTTTGAAAGGTTTAAAAATTGTTGTACATGCTTCCGCTGCTAAATAGTTTTATGAAAGATCATACAAACCCCTTCAGTATGACTCTCACGGCTCGTTCTCCATCTCGCGGCTTGTATGACTCTCGCAGCTCATTCTCTATCTCGCGACTCGTTCTCCATCTCGCGGCTTGTATGAGTCCCGTGGCTCGTTCTCCATCACGCGGCTCATTCTCCATCTCACGACTTGTATGACCCTCGCGGCTCTTTCTCCATCTCGCAGCTCGTTCTCCATCTCGCGGCTAGTTCTCCATCTCGTGGCTTGTATGACTCTCGCGGCTCGTTCTCCATCTCGAGACTCGTTCTCCATCTCGCGGCTTGTATTACTCTCGCGGCTCATTCTCATTCTCGCAGCTCGTTCTCCATCTCACAGTTCGTATGATTCTCGCGACTCATTCTCCATCTCGCGGCTCATTGTCCATCTCTCGGCTCGCTCTCTATCTCACGGCTCGTTCTCCATCTTGCGGCTCGTTCTCCATCTCGCGGCTTGTATGACTCTCGCGGCTCGTTCTCCATCTCGCATCTCATTCTCCATCTCGCTGCTCATTCTCCATCTCGCGGCTCGTTCTCCATCTTGAAATGTCCCGTTCATATCGACTATAAATGTTTCATATTAATTGATCTCTTTGCGAGGTTTTGACCTCTATATGAGATGTTTTTCAAAGACTGCATTCATTTTTAAAACAAACCATAACCTTTATTTTATCGACAAGTTTAAAAAGACACCACCTAGTTTATCAAGAAATGATAATCTAAAAATATCACACTTACACAGTACCAATACATATTGGTTTACAATATTAATATGTTACAATAAAATAAATCTCGAATGCAGTTTTAAACAATATTATACAATCATGCTGACACCGAATCTTGTCCATATTTTAGCATGCAACAGCGGAAGCTCTTAATAATCACCTGAGAATAAACATGCTTTAAACGTCAACAAAAATATTGGTGAGTTATAGGTTTAACCTATATATTTATCAAATCGTAATAATAGACCACAAGATTTATATTTCAATATACATCCCATACATAGAGATAAAAATACTTCATATGGTGAACACCTGGTAACCGACATTAACAAGATGCATATAAGAATATCCCCTATCATTCCGGGAAATCCATTGGACATGATAAAAAATGAATTTAAAGTACTAAAGCATCCGGTACTTTGGATGGGGTTCGTTAGGTCTAATAGATCTATCTTTAGGATTCACGTCAATTAGTAGATCGGTTTACTAATTCTTAGGCTACCAAGCAAAAGGGGCATATTCGGCTTCGATCATTCACCCATATTATGTAGTTTCAATTACTTGTGTCTATTTCGTAAAACATTTATAAAAGTGCATGTATTCTCATCCCAAAAATATTAGATTTTAAAAGTTGGACTATAACTCACTTTCACAGATTTTTACTTCGTCGGGAAGTAAGACTTGGCCACTGGACGATTCACGAACCTATAACAAATATGTACATATATATCAAAGTATGTTCAAAATATATTTACAATATTTTTATTACGTTTTAATGATTTGAGTTTATTAAGTCAGCCGTCCTCGTTAGTAACCTACAACTTGTTGTCCACAGTTAGATGTACAGAAATAAATCGATATATATTATCTTGAATCAATTCACGACCCAGTGTATACACGTCTCAGGCTAGATCACAACTCAAAGTATATATATTTTTGGAATCAACCTCAAGCCTGTATAGCTAACTCAAACATTACTGCATATAGAGTGTCTATAGTTGTTCCAAATAATATATATACATGGGTCGATATGATATGTCAAAACATTTGTATACGTGTCTATGGTATCCCAAGATTACATAATATATTAGAGTATATGTATTATACAATATAAGTTAGCTAGGATATGATTAATATAGATTTGTTACCAATTTTCACGTAGCTACAACAAGCAAAATTATCCAATCTTGTTTTGCCCATAACTTCTTCGTTTTAATTCCGTTTTGAGTGATTCAAGTTGCTATGGTTTTATATTGAACTTAAGTTTATGAATTTAAACAGAAAAAGTATAAATTTATAGTTAGAAATACAGGTTATAATTCAATATTATAAGCGGTAGTCATTTCAGTCAAAAGAACGACGTCTTGATGACCATTTTGAAAAACATACTTCCACTTTGAGTTTAACCATGATTTTTGGATATAGTTTCATGTGAAGGTATTTCGTATGCCCGAGAGACATGTTAAATTAATGTGGCCACTATGTTATGATCCAAGTAGGGTCATACCCAATAACAAGCTTACCAACACCTTAATCGTATTTATTCTTAATGAATGGATCATTAAATGAATACGCGACACTTGGATTTTAGAAAATCGGTTTTCTAAAATATTATTACTTGAGATAAATTATTTGGATAATTTATATGATAAGCATTTAATTATTTGCAAGATTAAATAGTTATGTTGTGATACATTTTATAAAAGGGTTTATAAAATATAAGTAACAATGCATGGTATATTATTTAGCAACAAGTTTATAAAAATTAAAAAGTTGCAAATTTTATAAAACCCCTTCATGGGGGACGGTTTTGGAGAGACCAAGGGGTCTCACCCACGCTCTTTTGCTACTTTTGAGATGACACAATATCACATACGCATGCTTAATTAATCTACCCATGCGTTGACTCAAGGAATACAAGACTACATGCATTTTCAAACAAGAAAGATATAAGAAAAACACTCTCCCTTTTTGAGCTGCATTCTGGCCGAAATTTTGGGTAAGAAAAGAGAGTTCTTAGGCTTGTTTGAAAGCTTGTTTTCAAGTGTAAAAAAATCCTAACCATAGTATTAGGTGTTGGGTAAAGTTTGGGATATAATCTCTTGAGGTCTCATCATTTTGAGGCTTGCATTCATCATCATTTCCGGGTTGCTGCTGGCTGAATTTTCTCAGCAAATAGAAGAGGTTTCTAGCTTGGTTTTATAAGAGCTTAAGTGTGTTAATCCTAACATAACTTAAGGGTGGTGTTGGTGCATCAAAAGCTTGGAGTTTTCGCACTTACTAAGCTCCATCTTCATCATCCTTTTAACCTCCTATCTTGGAGAAGGTATAACATCTATACTCCCTTGTGTTTTGTAAGTATATTTCACAACTTGATCCTAATTGGGATTTAACTTTAATTGGTTAAAGATTTACAAGTTTTAAAATGGTAATTTTACGCTTCCGCAAAACTTATTTCTTGAATGATTATAAGTATTATGAAACTTGTTAAATCCCAACAATGGTATCTAGAGCCGAAGTTGTTGAAATATGCTTCAAGATGGTTATTAAACCCACTATAATTTTGCATTCTATGAACATGCATGAAGTAGAATGTAAAATTTTCGGTTTTGAGTGGTTTGTCATTTTGGCCAAAATCACTTATGATTCTGTGTTGCCAATCACTTGTGATTCTGTGTTGCCGATGACTTGTGATTCTGTATTGCCGATCACTTGTGATTCTGTATTTCCAATCACTTGTGATTCTGTGTTGCAGATCACTTATGATTCGGTGTTTCCAATCACTTGTGATTCTGTATTGCCTATCACTTATGTTGATGATGTTCACAATCTAAGCCTTGACCTTGTGTTTGGTTGCATGCATGGTTGATTGATATTTATTCAATTGGTTTGTAATAATATTTATTCATTTGGCATGTAATAATTCATTTGGTTATGTAATTTATTTTATATTTGTATGTAAAATAGATTAGGTTGCAATTTCATTTTTTAGACAAAATGTATTAGGATATATTTTGTAAAATGATGAAGAATGATGAAGACTTGAAGAACACATGAAGAAGCATTTGGATGCAAGGTTAAGTGGGAGATTTGAAATCTCCTACTTTGTGTAATTACCCCTTACCCGGTGGCATTTTGTTTTCTGCTAAACAAAATGCTTACCAAAAGGCTTGATTGTGAACATGTTATTTTGCATGCTTGGTTGTTTATTGTATGATTGTGGATTGTATGTATGCTACAAGTTAATCACACAAGTTAACAACAAACTAAAATGACAATTTAATTGGTTAAATTCAAATGGCAAAAGACGTTAATAAATGGTTATTAAGAATTAGAAACGGATTGCACATATAAAATGGTTTATATCAAGTAATTGGCTAAAATTACTAGACTTGAAAATGGATTTCAAATAAACCATACACTAAATGCATGTTGGTGTATGGCATATATGTTTTCTTAAACTAGAATAAAGAAAGCCAAAAATCCCTTTAAAACTAAAACAAGGTAAACAAGTTTAACGCCATCCTTTTGTGGAAACACTTAAAAATATTAGGGAACTCTTAATGGGATAAAGGTCACCTAACCGTTATGAGCAAACTAATATGATTGAGGTGAATTTCGCACACTTGTGGGATAAAGGTCACCTAACCACTAGTATGTTGAATTTACACGTTAGCACAAGTAGGACGACTTGATTTGGGAATCATGAACTTAGGGTCACCGAAGCATGATGAACAAATAGGCGTTGATGGGATAATATGCCATGCAAAAGGATTGCATGATCCCATAACTTAGAAGTTGCAAAAGGATTGCAATTGTCATATAATGACTACCTAGCTGAATCAAATAACGGGATAAAGGTCACCTAACCGAAATTTGATTTACCGTTGGATTCTAATATTTAATAAGTCAATTAATATTTAAAGGGTATTGTTTATTAAATTTAAAACGATACTTAAATGAACTTTGTTAAATTTTGTAGATGGCCGCCAATAACAACAACATGCAAAACGCACCCATTAACTTGAACAACCTATCGTTAAGGTCTCTCCTCTAGAAAGACAAACTCAACCATACGAACTTTATGGATTGGTTCCGCAATCTTAGGATTGTCCTCAAACTTGAGGATAAGGCGTATGTGTTGGAAGACCCCATTCCCGATCAACCCGACGAGGATGATACGGAAGGCATGGCTTATTGGGATAAGTATTGTGCCGATTCGGTGCAAGTCGCATGCCTAATGCTTGGGACTATGATACCCGAACTCCAAAAGGATTTCGAGCATCATACTGCATACGACATGATCACGCAATTGAAGGAGATGTTCCTTCAACAAGCACGTGTCGAGCGCTTCGAGACCGTTCGAGCGCTTCATGCATGTCGTATGGACGACTCCCAATCTGTTTCATCTTATGTCCTTAAGATGAAAAGCCTCATTGATCGCGCAAACCGTCTTAATCTCAACATATCTAATGAGCTAGCCACGGACCTTATCCTAAACTCCTTGTCAAAGAGGTTTGACCAATTTGTAATTAATTACAATATGAATGGGATGGATAAGACCATTGGCGAACTTCATGGCATGCTTAGGACGGCAGAAACTAGCATGGGTAAGAGGGCTTCACCCGTGCTAATGATCAATGATGGTGGGTCCAAAGGTAATAACACCTCTAAGCCAAAGGCAGCTAAGAGGAAAGGACCCGCCCATCAAGGCAAGGGAAAGGGGAGGATGGTTACCCCAACCAAAAACAAGAACAAGAAGCAAAAGGTTGCCGGACAAGCAAACCCCAAGGAAGACCCGTGCTTCGGTTGCGGTGAAATGGGTCACTGGAAACGCAACTGCCCGGTCTACCTTAAGGAGTTGAAGGAGAAGAGGGATGCGGGGTAAACCTCAGGTAATATATATATGGTATATATAGAGCTTAGTATTACTTCTTCTAATACATGGGTATTAGACACTGGATGTGGAACTCACATTTGCAATTCTTTACAGGGGTTCAAAAGAAGTAGCAAGCAAGCGGGAACATCAAGTCTCTTTATGGGTAATGGAGCCAAAGTGCGAGTGAAGGCTCAAGGAGACTTTGTATTAAAGCTTCCAAGTGGTTTGGAACTTATTTTGAACAATGTTTTGTATGCACCGGATTTATGTTGAAACATTATTTTAGTTTCCCGTTTAAAACAATGTGGTTTATATCTTAATTTTGTTAATGATGATATCCACCTTTATTTAGATAATGTATTCTATTTTAAGGCTTCGCCTTCAAATGGAATTTATGAATTGGTTCATAATGATACATCATCTAGTAGCTCAATATACCATACTAGCACCAAGAAACTCAAAAGGGATTTGAGTGATTCCTACTTATGGCATTGTCGCCTTGGTCACATAAACAAGAATCGAATGCGTACACTTCAAAAGAATGGACTTTTGAAATCAAATGAGATGGACTCGTTTGATGTATGTGAATCTTGTTTACAAGGCAAAATGACTAAATCACCTTTCAAAGGGACCTATGAAAGGGCTAAAGATTTATTGGGATTAATACATTCGGATGTATGTGGATCCTTTAAACCCATGACTAGGAATGGTGAAAGATACTTTGTTACTTTCATTGATGACTTTAGTCGTTTCGGATATGTCTACTTATTAAGACACAAGGACGAAACCTTTGAAGCATTCAAAGAATATCAAAACGAAGTACAAAATCAACTCAACAAGACAATAAAGGTACTTCGTACCGATAGAGGAGGTGAATACCTAAGTGATGCTTTCCAAGATCATCTTAGAAGTTGCGGGATTATCTCGCAACTTACTCCACCCGGGACACCACAGCTTAATGGTGTATCCGAAAGGAGGAACCGAACCCTAATGGATATGGTTCGATCTATGATGGCTAGAAGCTCGTTACCTCTATCATTCTGGGGTTATTGTCTATGCTCCGCGGCTCGTATTTTAAATATGGCCCCAACCAAGAAAGTGGAACGAACTCCTCATGAGATGTGGTTTGGAAAACCTCCATCTCTATCATACTTAAAGGTATGGGGATGTGATGCTTATCCTAAGCGTTACGCCCTAATAAGTTGAATGCTCGATCCACGAAGTGTATCTTCATAGGATATCCCAAGGATGATATGGGATACTATTTCTATGATCCAACCGAGCAAAATGTATTTGTTGCTCGAAAGGCTGAATTCCTTGAAACTAAGTTCCTAATGGAAGGAAATAGTGAAAGGAAGATAGATCTTGAAGAGGTTCAAGATCAAGTAGATGATACACAATTGGTTGACACTAGCACTCAACATGAAAATGTTGGGAATGATCAAATGGATGATCAAAATACACAAGACGTTCGCAAATCTGGTAGAACTAGTAATCCTCCTGAGAGATATAGGTTTCTCATGGATGGTTGCTACTTGGTTGATTTGGATGAACCAACAAACTACCATGATGCTTTATCAAGGATTGATAAGGATAAATGGCAGGAATCCATGAACGCTGAGATGCAATCCATGTATGACAACCAAGTTTGGGAACTGGTTGTACAACCTACTGGCTCAAGGCTAGTTGATTGTAAATGGCTTTTCAAAATGAAAACTGACATACATGGAAACTTGGATACATATAAAGCTAGACTTGTAGCAAAAGGTTTCACTCAAACTCAAGGGGTTGACTATGATGAAACTTTTTCGCCAGTGGCAATGCTAAAGTCTATTAGGATATTATTTGCCATTGCTGCTCATTATGATTATGAAATATGGCAAATAGATGTCAAGACCGCTTTCCTAAATGGACATCTTGAGGAAGATGTCTATATGGTTCAGCCTGAGGGTTTTGTTGATCCGAAATATCTTAAAAAGGTATGCAAGTTAAAGAAGTTAATCTACGGATTGAAACAAGCATCTAGAATGTGGAATCATCGTTTTAATGAGGAGGTCGAGAAATTTGGCTTCATTAAAAATGGTGATGAAGCTTGTGTATATAAGAAAGCTAGTGGGAGCACTATCATGTTCCTTGTACTATATATGGATGATATATTGTTATTTGGAAATGATATTCCGGCAATGCAAGGTGTTAAGACTTGGTTAAGTAAATGCTTCTCCATTAAGGATCTTGGAGAAGCACAATACGTTTTGAGGATTGGGATCTACAGGGATAGATCCAAGAAACTGATAGGTTTGAATCAAAGTGCATACATTGAAAAGATCTTGAAAAGGTTCAAGATGGAGAACTCTAAGAAAGGTTTGGTACCTACTCAAAGAGGAACGCTCCTTAGTTCATCTCAGTGCCCCACCACGAAAGATGAACAGGAGAGAATGAAGAAAGTCCCATATGTGTCTGCCATTGGGTCAATCATGTATGCAATGATATGCACGAGACCGGATGTGTCATGCGCTCTAAGCCTGACAAGTAGATACCAGAATAACCCAGGCAACAATCATTGGATTGCTGTCAAAAGTATATTGAAATACCTTAGGAGGACTAAGGATATGTTTCTAATATATGGGTCTGGTGAGGAGGAACTCACTGTAAAAGGTTACGCGGATGCGAGTTTCCAAACTGATCGAGATGATTCTCGGTCACAGTCCGGTTATGTCTTCACGTTAAATGGAGGTGCGGTCTCTTGGAAGAGTTCAAAACAAGATGTTTTTGCATTATCCACTACAGAGTCGGAGTACATTGCCGCCTCATTGGCAGCTCAGGAAGCTGCATGGATGAAGAAATTCATCGACGACTTAGGAGTAGTCCCTTCCATTCAGGACCCTCTTGATATCTTTTGTGACAACGAGGGTGCGATTGCTCAAATCAAGGAACCTCGTGCTCACCAAAAGACCCGTCACATTGAGCGGAGATTCAACTACATAAGGGATGAAGTTGAAAAGGGAAAGATATGTATTCGCAAAGTTCACACAGATCTTAATATAGCGGATCCTCTCACGAAGCTCTTACATGGATCAAAACATGCAGGACATGTTTGTGCATTAGGGCTTCGATATTCTAGTGATTGGTCATGATCTGTTTTAAGTATTGTAATGGAACGAAATTGTTCAAACTCATTAATATAATTATGGTATAAATTTATTTTGAGTTATGTTCCTATTTTGCATATTTTATCCATGAATAAGTAATTATTCTAAATTCCGTAGTCGATCACATTTGTGGGAACAAGTGTGAGGTTTAGACTATTATGAACTTGGATTGGTATACATTTACGGGATGAATGTGGGGCAAGGTTGCAACCAATGTTCATAGATATTTGTGGGACACAAATATTGGAAGACCCGCCCTCAAGACCTACTAAATGGAGCCTTTGTGGTTGATCACATGTAATCTTGAGTAAAGGCGAATATCATTGTATCCTCTGACCTGAGATACATATTCGGTTCAGATATTTACCAAGTATTGTACCTTGATTCTTTCCTTCACTATTCTGAAATATGGTAGTTCATAAGGAAGAGCTCAGGTATAATGCACGGTATATATTTAGGACGTATGTAGTCAAGATGGAATTTGTCCCTCTTATTCATTGAGAGTCAGATGTCTAAGACCTGATAAAGTTAAATCTAGAAGAGAGTGATCACTCTGTATCTCTTGGATATAACATGACATCTAGGACAAAAGGAAATATTGAAAGATTCACCTATTCATATTCGAGATGGGAACTCGAAAGGGATGATGTTATTGAATGGCACAAAGTCATAACATATTGGGGGTGATGGACAGTCGTTAGGTGGTATCCATCACTTGCATTAATTTCTTATGTTTCTCGTGCAAGTGGGAGATTGAAGGTATTTCGTATGCCCGAGAGACATGTTAAATTAATGTGGCCACTATGTTATGATCCAAGTCGGGTCATACCCAATAACAAGCTTACCAACACCTTAATCGTATTTATTCTTAATGAATGGATCATTAAATGAATACGCGACACTTGGATTTTAGAAAATCGGTTTTCTAAAATATTATTACTTGAGATAAATTATTTGGATAATTTATATGATAAGCATTTAATTATTTGCAAGATTAAATAGTTATGTTGTGATACATTTTAAAAAAGGGTTTATAAAATATAAGTAACAATGCATGGTATATTATTTAGCAACAAGTTTATAAAAATTAAAAAGTTGCAAATTTTATAAAACCCCTTCATGGGGGACGGTTTTGGAGAGACCAAGGGGTCTCACCCATGCTCTTTTGCTACTTTTGAGATGACACAATATCACATACACATGCTTAATTAATCTACCTATGCTTTGACTCAAGGAATACAAGACTACATGCATTTTCAAACAAGAAAGATATAAGAAAAACACTCTCCCTTTTTGAGCTGCATTCTGGCCGAAATTTTGGGTAAGAAAAGAGAGTTCTTAGGCTTGTTTGAAAGCTTGTTTTCAAGTGTAAATAAATCCTAACCATAGTATTAGGTGTTGGGTAAAGTTTGGGGTATAATCTCTTGAGGTCTCATCATTTTGAGGCTTGCATTCATCATCATTTCCGGGTTGCTGCTGGCTGAATTTTCTCAGCAAATAGAAGAGGTTTCTAGCTTGGTTTTATAAGAGCTTAAGTGTGTTAATCCTAACATAACTTAAGGGTGGTGTTGGTGCATCAAAAGCTTGGAGTTTTCGCACTTACTAAGCTCCATCTTCATCATCCTTTTAACCTCCTATCTTGGAGAAGGTATAACATCTATACTCCCTTGTGTTTTGTAAGTATATTTCACAACTTGATCCTAATTGGGATTTAACTTTAATTGGTTAAAGATTTACAAGTTTTAAAATGGTAATTTTACGCTTCCGCAAAACTTATTTCTTGAATGATTATAAGTATTATGAAACTTGTTAAATCCCAACATCATGTTCATAATAAAAATCATTTTCCCAGAAGAACAACTTTTAAATCAAAGTTTATCATAGTTTTTAATTAACTAACCCAAAACAGCCCGCGGTGTTACTACGACGGCGTATATCCGGTTTTACTGTGTTTTTCGTGTTTTCAGGTTTTAAATCATTAAGTTAGCATATCATATAGATATAGAACATGTATCTAGTTGATTTTAAAATTCAAGTTAGAAGGATTAACTTTTGTTTGCGAACAAGTTTAGAATTAACTAAACTATGTTCTAGTGATTACAAGTTTAAACCTTCGAATAAGATAGTTTTATATATATGATTCAAATGATGTTATGAACATCATTACTACCTCAATTTTTGTGGATAAAACTACTGGAAATGAGAAAAATAGATCTAGCTTCAAAGGATCCTTGAATGGCATGAAAGTTCTTGAAGCAAAATCATGACACGAAAACAAGTTCAAGTAAGATTTCCACTCGAAATAAGATTGTTATAGTTATAGAAATTGAATCAAAGTTTGAGTATGAGTATTACCTTGAATTATAAAGATATCTTACTGTTAATAAGAAAGATTTCTTGAGATTGGATGACCACTTGAAATGGATTTTTAAGATTGAAAGTAAGCTAGCAAACTTGGAAGTGTTGTGTTCTTGAGTAGTTGTTTTGTAACTTGGTTTATGTATGGATTTATGAACTAGATTGAGCTATATTTTGATGAAGATGATGAAGAATACTTAGAACAATGGAAGAACACTTGATAGAGTTTAGTATGATGCATAAAAATTGAAAAATGAAAGTGTTTATAGTGATGATTGAAAACGTGATGTAGGTACTCCATATAAGGTCACATTAGTTTGTAATTTTGTGTAATCATTCATGCTAGTTACCAAATGATGGTTCCCACATGATTAGGTGACTTACATGGGCTGCTAAGAGCGGATCATTGGAGTGTATATACCAATAGTACATACATTTAGAAGCTGGGTATTGTACGAGTACGAATACGGGCGCATACGAGTAGAATTGTTGATGAAAATGAACGAGGATGTAATTGTAAGCATTTTTGTTAAGTAGAAGTACTTTGATAAGTGTCTTGAAGTCTTTCAAAAGTGTATGAATACATATTAAAACACTACATGTATATACATTTTAACTGAGTCATTAAGTCATCGTTAGTCGTTACATGTAAGTGTTGTTTTGAAACCTTTAAGTTAACGATCTTGTTAAATGTTGTTAACCCATTTTTTATTATATCTAATGAGATGTTAAATTATTACATTATCATGATATTATGATATATTAATATATCTTAATATGATATATATACATTTAAATGTCGTTACAACGATAATCGTTACATATATGTCTCGTTTCGAAATCCTTAAGTTAGTAGTCTTGTTTTTACATATGTAGTTCATTGTTAATACACTTAATGATATGTTTACTTATCATTTATCATGTTTAAATATAGTGTATCAATATCTTAATATGATTCATATGTATTTAGTAAGACGTTGTTATAACGATAATCGTTATATATATCGTTTTCGAGTTTCTTAATTCAATAGTCTCATTTTTATGTATATAACTCATTGTTAAAATACCTAATGAGATACTTACTTATCATAATATCATGTTAACTATATATATATATCCATATATATGTCATCATATAGTTTTTACAAGTTTTATCGTTCGTGAATCGCTGGTCAACTTGGGTGGTCAATTGTCTATATGAAACCTATTTCAATTAATCAAGTCTTAACAAGTTTGATTGCTTAACATGTTGGAAATACTTAATCATGTAAATATCAATTTCGTTTAATATATATAAACATGGA
Source organism: Rutidosis leptorrhynchoides (assembly GCF_046630445.1). NCBI lineage: Eukaryota > Viridiplantae > Streptophyta > Magnoliopsida > Asterales > Asteraceae > Rutidosis > Rutidosis leptorrhynchoides. Next base: position 442,940,798 of record NC_092334.1, read on the forward strand.
AAAGTTCGGGTCACTACACTACCTACCCGTTAAATAAATTTCGTCCCGGAATTTTAAGCACTTGGAGGTGTTGACGTATCTTCTGGAAATAAGTGTGGGTATTTCTTCTTCATCTGATCTTATCATTCCCAGGTGAACTCGAGTCCTCTACGAGTATTCCATTGAACCTTAACAATAGGTATCTTTTTTTGCTTAAGTCTTTTAACCTCACGATCCATTATTTCGACGGGTTCTTCGATGAATTGAAGTTTTTCATTGATTTGGATTTCGTCTAACGGAATAGTGAGATCTTTTTTAGCAAAACATTTCTTCAAATTCGAGACGTGGAAAGTGTTATGTACAGCCGTGAGTTGTTGAGGTAACTCAAGTCGGTAAGCTACTGGTCCGACACGATCAATAATCTTGAATGGTCCAATATACCGTGGATTTAATTTCCCTCGTTTAACAAATCGAACAACGCCTTTCCAAGGTGCAACATTAAGCATGACCATCTGATAATGCTAAAAACGAACATATATCTCATAGCATTATTCCCCAAGAAAGACAAGCTTTTAGTTGCAATTGTTCTATTTACAAGTGATATTCGTTTAAATATTAAAAGGTGAAGACAAAAGACAGATTCGACGAATTGAAGACGCAAACGACCAAAAAGCTCAAAAGTACAAAATACAATCAATGAGGTTCCAATTATTGATAAGAAACGTCTCAAAATTACAAGAGTACAAGATTCAAAACGCAAAGTACAAGATATTAAATTATACGCAAGGACGTTCGAAAATCCGGAACCAGGACCAGAGTCAACTCTCAACGCTCGACGCAACGGACTAAAAATTACAAGTCAATTATGCACATGAATATAATATAATATATAAATAATTCTTAAAAATTATATATATATTATATTATTATTTAAAATCGTCGGCAAACAAAGAGCCAAGGATGAATGAGCTGTAAAAATGAACTCCGCGACTTGCGGAGTTCGAAGGCTAAAAGAACCGCGACTCGCGGAGCCCCAAAAAATGAAAATGCCTATAAAAGCCAACGCAGTTCGACGAATTTTAATATCAATATATATCCATAATCTATCTCTCTCTCAATATATACGTAAATATATATATATATAATTTATATTTTAATTTTAATTTTAATTTTAATTTTAAATCCTAATAATAAGGGTATGTTAGCGAATGTTGTAAGGGTGTAAGTCGAAATTCTGTCCGTGTAACGCTACGCTATTTTTAATCATTGTAAGTTATGTTCAACCTTTTTAATTTAATGTCTCGTAGCTAAGTTATTATTATGCTTATTTAATCCGAAGTAATCATGATGTTGGGCTAATTACTAAAATTGGGTAATTGGGCTTTGTACCATAATTGGGGTTTGGACAAAAGAACGACACTTGTGGAAATTAGACTATGGATTATTAATGGGCTTTATATTTGTTTAACTAAATGATAGTTTGTTAATTTTAATATAAAGATTTACAATTGGGCGTCCCTATAAATAACCATTTACACTCAATCGGACACGATGGGCGGGGTATTTATATGTACGAATAATCGTTCATTTAAGCGGACACGGGAATGGATTAATAGCCACTAGAATTATTAAAACAGGGGTGAAATTATGTACAAGGACACTTGGCATAATTGTTAACAAAGTATTAAAATCTTGGGTTACACTCAGTCGACATCCCGGTGTAATTATTAAACAAAGTATTAAAATCTTGTTACAGTTTAAGTCCCTAAATTAGTTGGAATATTTAACTTCGGGTATAAGAATAATTTGACGAGGACACTCGCACTTTATATTTATGACTGATGGACTGTTATGGACAAAACCAGACGGACATATTAAATAATCCAGGACAAAGGACAATTAACCCATGGGCATAAAACTAAAATCAACACGTCAAACATCATGATTACGGAAGTTTAAATAAGCATAATTATTTTATTTCATATTTAATTTCCTTTATTTTATATTTAATTGCACTTCTAATTATCGCATTTTATTTATTGTTATTATATTTAATTGCACTTTTAATTATCGTACTTTTTAATTATCGCAAGTTTATTTTATCACACTTTTATTATTCGCAATTTCATTATCGTTATTTACTTTACGCTTTAAATTAAGTCTTTTATTTATTTAATATTTTACATTTTGTTTTAACTACGACTAAAGTTTTAAAATCGACAAACCGGTCATTAAACGGTAAAAACCCCCCTTTATAATAATAATATTACTTATATATATATTTGTATTTTTATAAAATTAACCTAATATAGCGTTAAGCTTTGATTAAAAGATTTTCCCTGTGGAACGAACCGGACTTACTAAAAACTACACTACTGTACGATTAGGTACACTGCCTATAAGCGTTGTAGCAAGGTTTAAGTATATCTATTCTCTAAATAAATAAATATCTTGTGTAAAATTGTATCGTATTTAATAGTATTTCCTTGTAAAATTTAATAGCTATTTTATATACACCTCGCATAACATCAAGTATTTTTTGGCGCCGCTGCCGGGGACAATCTAGCTTAAAAGCCGGAAGCGTAACGCTAAATTTTAAAAAAAAAATAATTTTTAGCTTACTTTTATTAAAATACGCTTTTGTAAAAATACGTTTTTAATCATTCGAAAATATAAAAAGAAAAACAAAAATATAAATATTTTTAAGATTTTGTTAAATATTTAAGTTTTATAAAGTTTCTTTATTTTTATTTTACAAAAATATAAGTTTTATTTAAAAATTTTGTGATTATTTAAAATATAAATTTAAAAACCGAAAAAAAAAGTAAAACGCGTCGAATTTTAATCAACCTGTCATCTGAAAATTGGAACCCCGCGACTCGCGGTGTTTGTAGCTTCGAGCACCGCAACTCGCGGAGCCGTCTGACACGGGCCACACAGAAACCCTAACAGCATTTATTACGGTGTAATTATTATTTATTATTATTATTAACCCTAATTACTTAATTATTATTATAATTAGTTTTAAATTTTTAAAATAAATTATATTTTAAATTTTAATTAGTTTAATTAGTTTATAAAATTAATAGTTTTATAAATTAAATAATATAAAAATAATATTTTTAAAAAAATTGTAATTTTCACAACTTTTAGTATATTTTTATATTTTGTCCCTTTTTAATTGTTTTAGCGTAATATTTATATTTTTCGCCAGTTTTTAGTTTTAAACTTAGTTTTTGCCATAGTTATATTTTTATTCCTAGATTTTTAGGCTTTGCCGTAAAATCCCTTAAGTGCTTTTTCTTTAGACTAAGATTTAGGTGCTTTAGAATTTTGCGACGCCTTTTTAAGTTTTAGTATCTTTTTAAGTTATTGCCATTTGGGATATAGTTTTACTTGTAAGCTTTAATATTTTTAGACGCCTTTTACCTATGTATCAATTATCATTCCAATTAGTAATCTCAATTTGCGATTATAATTTTAAGTTAGTGATAGTAATAAGGTTGGGTTAGTCGAGTGTTTTTAAGTTCTATAAGTCACTCTTTTTCTTTCTTATTTTTATTTTTCGATCTTTTTCTGATACGCTCTTTTTTCTTTCTTATTTCTCGCTATTCTAGTTTTTAGGACATAGATTTTTTATTCTACTTCTTATCTAAATTTCTTAAAATTATGAAAATTTATTTTAAGTGGTTAAATTGATAGACATCAAAATTTTCTGGTTCGTAGTAATAGTTGGATTTGTACGTGGACCGGGTTATTGGAGCCAAACAGTCCTCAATTATATTGAGACCAAACGAATCCTGCCCCCCTGCTGCATCTTTTGGCTATTCGAAACGTGGGTAAAATCAGAAAAGTCTATTAATTGGATAACTTATATAATTTTTCTTTCCTTTTTAAAAACTAATAGGATATTCAGTGAATGCACCGAGCAAGACGTTCACCACCTTTTGTACGTTCACCACCTGTAACTAGATCAAGACATCTAGCTAATATTACCGCCATTGATTTTTCTTTAGAATCATCATCCAGTCGACCAAGTACTCCAATTCAAATTTCCGATAATCCATTTTTTGAACCCGACCTCACAATTGAGAATCCGGAGAATATTCAGGGACGATTCATAGATCCTGAACCACTAAATTTTCCTCCGGAACCACCAATCATTCAAACAGAGATTGTTGAGGAACGAACCATTAAATCAGAATCCTCTAGTGATTCCGATTCAACAAATTCAATTTTGGAGAATCTGGAACCTTTAAGTATGGAAGACCGAATGAGAGCTAAACGCACTGGCCAAGGTCACGCAATTACTCATCCTGACATTAATGCGCCAGATTATAAAATCAAAGGACAAATTCTACACATGGTGACTAATCAATGCCAATTTAGTAAGGAAGATCCAAATGAACATCTTCATACCTTTAATAGGATCTGCACTCTATTTAAAATCTGAGAAGTTGAGGATGAACAGATATATCTCATGTTATTTCCCCGGACTTTAAAGGGAGAAGCCAAAGATTGGTTGGAATCGTTACCTGAAGGGGCAATTGATACATGGGACGTTTTAGTTGAAAAATTTCTTAAACAATTCTTTCTGGCATCTAACGCCGTAAGACTTCAAGGAGAAATTGTTACATTCACACAGAAACCAAATGAAACTCTATATGAGGCATGGACAAGATTTGGAAAGTTATTAAGAGGATGTCCGCAACATGGTTTAGACACCTGTCAAATAGTACAAATATTCTACCAAGGATGTGACATCACTACAAGAAAAGACATAGATATAGCAGCTGGTGGTTCTATTATGAAGAAAACCGAAACTGATGCTTATAAAATTATTGATAACACTGCTTCCCACTCACATGAGTGGCACCAAGAAAAAGATATCGTTAGATCATCTAAATCAGCTAGAGCCGATTCTAGCCATGACTTAGATTCCATTTCCGCAAAGATAGATGCTGTCGAGAGACGAATGGAAAAGATGACTAAAGATATACACTCGATACGAATTAGTTGTGAGCAGTGTGGAGGACCACATTTGACAAAAGATTGTCTCAGTATTGAACTAACAATGGAACAAAGAGAGAATATTTCATACATAAACCAAAGTCCTGGAAATAATTATCAAAATAATTATCAACCGCCAAGACCGATTTACAATCAAAACCAGAATTATAATCGAAATATTCCATACAACAACCAACAAGGTCCTAGCAATCAACAAGTATCCAATAATACTTACAATCAGTAAAGACCTAATTTTCAAAACGGTGGTCTTTGCTTTTGACAAATTTCGACCATTCTGCTCTTAGATACATATTTTCGAAACAAGATACCAAACCAAGATTAATCCTAGAAAAAGAACTCCTTGCTATTGTCTTTGCTTTTGACAAATTTCGATCATATCTCGTTCTAGCAAAAACGGTGGTCTATACCGACCATTCTGAAATGTCCCGTTCTTATTGATTAAAAACGTTCCATATTAATTGATTTCGTTGCGAGGTTTTGACCTCTACATGAGACGTTTTTCAAAGACTGCATTCATTTTTAAAACAAACCATAACCTTTATTTCATAAATAAAGGTTTAAAAAGCTTTACGTAGATTATCAAATAATGATAATCTAAAATATCCTGTTTACACACGACCATTACATAATGGTTTACAATACAAATATGTTACATCGAAATCAGTTTCTTGAATGCAGTTTTTACACAATATCATACAAACATGGACTCCAAATCTTGTCCTTATTTTAGTATGCAACAGCGGAAGCTCTTAATATTCACCTGAGAATAAACATGCTTTAAACGTCAACAAAAATGTTGGTGAGTTATAGGTTTAACCTATATATATCAAATCGTAACAATAGACCACAAGATTTCATATTTCAATACACATCCCATACATAGAGATAAAAATCATTCATATGGTGAACACCTGGTAACCGACAATAACAAGATGCATATATAAGAATATCCCCATCATTCCGGGACACCCTTCGGATATGATATAAATTTCGAAGTACTAAAGCATCCGGTACTTTGGATGGGGTTTGTTAGGCCCAATAGATCTATCTTTAGGATTCGCGTCAATTAGGGTGTCTGTTCCCTAATTCTTAGATTACCAGACTTAATAAAAAGGGGCATATTCGATTTTGATAATTCAACCATAGAATGTAATTTCACGTACTTGTGTCTATTTTGTAAATCATTTATAAAACCTGCATGTATTCTCATCCCAAAAATATTAGATTTTAAAAGTGGGACTATAACTCACTTTCACAGATTTTTACTTCGTCGGGAAGTAAGACTTGGCCACTGTTGATTCACGAACCTATAACAATATATACATATATATTAAAGTATGTTCAAAATATATTTACAACACTTTTAATATATTTTGATGTTTTAAGTTTATTAAGTCAGCTGTCCTCGTTAGTAACCTATAACTAGTTGTCCACAGTTAGATGTACAGAAATAAATCGATAAATATTATCTTGAATCAATCCACGACCCAGTGTATACGTATCTCAGTATTGATCACAACTCAAACTATATATATTTTGGAATCAACCTCAACCCTGTATAGCTAACTCCAACATTCACATATAGAGTGTCTATGGTTGTTCCGAAATATATATAGATGTGTCGACATGATAGGTCGAAACATTGTATACGTGTCTATGGTATCTCAAGATTACATAATATACAATACAAGTTGATTAAGTTATGGTTGAAATAGATTTGTTACCAATTTTCACGTAGCTAAAATGAGAAAAATTATCCAATCTTGTTTTACCCATAACTTCTTCATTTTAAATCCGTTTTGAGTGAATCAAATTGCTATGATTTCATATTGAACTCTATTTTATGAATCTAAACAGAAAAAGTATAGGTTTATAGTCGGAAAAATAAGTTACAAGTCGTTTTTGTAAAGGTAGTCATTTCAGTCGAAAGAACGACGTCTAGATGACCATTTTAGAAAACATACTTCCACTTTGAGTTTAACCATAATTTTTGGATATAGTTTCATGTTCATAATAAAAATCATTTTCTCAGAATAACAACTTTTAAATCAAAGTTTATCATAGTTTTTAATTAACTAACCCAAAACAGCCCGCGGTGTTACTACGACGGCGTAAATCCGGTTTTACGGTGTTTTTCGTGTTTCCAGGTTTTAAATCATTAAGTTAGCATATCATATAGATATAGAACATGTGTTTAGTTGATTTTAAAAGTCAAGTTAGAAGGATTAACTTTTGTTTGCGAACAAGTTTAGAATTAACTAAACTATGTTCTAGTGATTACAAGTTTAAACCTTCGAATAAGATAGCTTTATATGTATGAATCGAATGATGTTATGAACATCATTACTACCTTAATTTCCTTGGATAAACCTACTGGAAAAGAGAAAAATGGATCTAGCTTCAATGGATCCTTGGATGGCTCGAAGTTCTTGAAGCAGAATCATGACACGAAAACAAGTTCAAGTAAGATCATCACTTGAAATAAGATTGTTATAGTTATAGAAATTGAACCAAAGTTTGAATATGATTATTACCTTGTATTAGAATGATAACCTACTGTAAGAAACAAAGATTTCTTGAGGTTGGATGATCACCTTACAAGATTGGAAGTGAGCTAGCAAACTTGAAAGTATTCTTGATTTTATGAAACTAGAACTTTTGGAATTTATGAAGAACACTTAGAACTTGAAGATAGAACTTGAGAGAGATCAATTAGATGAAGAAAATTGAAGAATGAAAGTGTTTGTAGGTGTTTTTGGTCGTTGGTGTATGGATTAGATATAAAGGATATGTAATTTTGTTTTCATGTAAATAAGTCATGAATGATTACTCATATTTTTGTAATTTTATGAGATATTTCATGCTAGTTGCCAAATGATGGTTCCCACATGTGTTAGGTGACTCACATGGGCTGCTAATAGCTGATCATTGGAGTGTATATACCAATAGTACATACATCTAAAAGCTGTGTATTGTACGAGTACGAATACGGGTGCATACGAGTAGAATTGTTGATGAAACTGAACGAGGATGTAATTGTAAGCATTTTTGTTAAGTAGAAGTATTTTGATAAGTGTATTGAAGTCTTTCAAAAGTGTATAAATACATATTAAAACACTACATGTATATACATTTTAACTGAGTCGTTAAGTCATCGTTAGTCGTTACATGTAAGTGTTGTTTTGAAACCTTTAGGTTAACGATCTTGTTAAATGTTGTTAACTCAATGTTTATAATATCAAATGAGATTTTAAATTATTATATTATCATGATATTATCATGTATGAATATCTCTTAATATGATATATATACATTAAATGTCTTTACAACGATAATCGTTACATATATGTCTCGTTTAAAAATCATTAAGTTAGTAGTCTTGTTTTTACATATGTAGTTCATTGTTAATATACTTTATGATATGTTTTCTTATCATAGTATCATGTTAACTATATATATATATCCATATATATGTCATCATATAGTTTTTACAAGTTTTAACGTTCGTGAATCACCGATCAACTTGGGTGGTCAATTGTCTATATGAAACATATTTCAATTAATCAAGTCTTAACAAGTTTGATTGCTTAACATGTTGGAAACATTTAATCATGTAAATATCAATCTCAATTAATATATATAAACATGGAAAAGTTCGGGTCACTACAGTACCTACCCGTTAAATAAATTTCGTCCCGAAATTTTAAGCTGTTGAAGGTGTTGACGAATCTTCTGGAAATAGATGCGGGTATTTCTTCTTCATCTGATCTTCACGCTCCCAGGTGAACTCGGGTCCTCTACGAGCATTCCATCGAACCTTAACAATTGGTATCTTGTTTTGCTTAAGTCTTTTAACCTCACGATCCATTATTTCGACGGGTTCTTCGATGAATTGAAGTTTTTCGTTGATTTGGATTTCATCTAACGGAATAGTGAGATCTTCTTTAGCAAAACATTTCTTTAAATTCGAGACGTGGAAAGTGTTATGTACAGCCGCGAGTTGTTGAGGTAACTCTAGTCGGTAAGCTACTGGTCCGACACGATCAATAATCTTGAATGGTCCAATATACCTTGGATTTAATTTCCCTCGTTTACCAAATCGAACAACGCCTTTCCAAGGTGCAACTTTAAGCATGACCATCTCTCCAATTTCAAATTCTATATCTTTTCTTTTAATGTCAGCGTAGCTCTTTTGTCGACTTTGGGCGGTTTTCAACCGTTGTTGAATTTGGATGATCTTCTCGGTAGTTTCTTGTATAATCTCCGGACCCGTAATCTGTCTATCCCCCACTTCACTCCAACAAATCGGAGACCTGCACTTTCTACCATAAAGTGCTTCAAACAGCGCCATCTCAATGCTTGAATGGTAGCTGTTGTTGTAGGAAAATTCTGCTAACGGTAGATGTCGATCCCAACTGTTTCCGAAATCAATAACACATGCTCGTAGCATGTCTTCAAGCGTTTGTATCGTCCTTTCGCTCTGCCCATCAGTTTGTGGATGATAGGCAGTACTCATGTCTAGACGAGTTCCTAATGCTTGCTGTAATGTCTGCCAGAATCTTGAAATAAATCTGCCATCCCTATCAGAGATAATAGAGATTGGTATTCCATGTCTGGAGACGACTTCCTTCAAATACAGTCGTGCTAACTTCTCCATCTTGTCATCTTCTCTTATTGGTAGGAAGTGTGCTGATTTGGTGAGACGATCAACTATTACCCAAATAGTATCAAAACCACTTGCAGTCCTTGGCAATTTAGTGATGAAATCCATGGTAATGTTTTCCCATTTCCATTCCGGGATTTCGGGTTGTTGAAGTAGACCTGATGGTTTCTGATGCTCAGCTTTGACCTTAGAACACGTCAAACATTCTCCTACGTATTTAGCAACATCGGCTTTCATACCCGGCCACCAAAAATGTTTCTTGAGATCCTTGTACATCTTCCCCGTTCCAGGATGTATTGAGTATCTGGTTTTATGAGCTTCTCTAAGTACCATTTCTCTCATATCTCCAAATTTTGGTACCCAAATCCTTTCAGCCCTATACCGGGTTCCGTCTTCCCGAATATTAAGATGCTTCTCCGATCCTTTGGGTATTTCATCCTTTAAATTTCCCTCTTTTAAAACTCCTTGTTGCGCCTCCTTTATTTGAGTAGTAATGTTATTATGAATCATTATATTCATAGATTTTACTCGAATGGGTTCTCTGTCCTTCCTGCTCAAGGCATCGGCTACCACATTTGCCTTCCCCGGGTGGTAACGAATCTCAAAGTCGTAATCATTCAATAATTCAATCCACCTACGCTGCCTCATATTCAGTTGTTTCTGATTAAATATGTGTTGAAGACTTTTGTGGTCGGTATATATAATACTTTTGACCCCATATAAGTAGTGCCTCCAAGTCTTTAATGCAAAAACAACCGCGCCTAATTCCAAATCATGCGTCGTATAATTTTGTTCGTGAATCTTCAATTGTCTAGACGCATAAGCAATCACCTTCGTTCGTTGCATTAATACACAACCGAGACCTTGCTTTGATGCATCACAATAAATCACAAAATCATCATTCCCTTCAGGCAATGACAATATAGGTGCCGTAGTTAGCTTTTTCTTCAATAACTGAAACGCTTTCTCTTGTTCATCATTCCATTCAAATTTCTTCCCTTTATGCGTTAATGCAGTCAAGGGTTTTGCTATTCTGGAAAAGTCTTGGATGAACCTTCTGTAGTAACCAGCTAGTCCTAAAAACTGGCGTATGTGTTTCGGAGTTTTCGGGGTTTCCCACTTTTCAACAGTTTCTATCTTTGCCGGATCCACCTTAATACCTTCTTTGTTCACTATGTGACCGAGGAATTGAACTTCTTCCAACCAAAATGCACACTTTGAAAACTTAGCGTACAATTCTTCCTTCCTCAATACTTCTAACACCTTTCTCAAATGTTCACCGTGTTCTTGGTCATTCTTTGAGTAAATAAGTATGTCATCAATGAAAACAATGACAAACTTGTCAAGGTATGGTCCACACACTCGGTTCATAAGGTCCATGAACACAGCTGGTGCATTAGTTAAACCAAACGGCATGACCATAAACTCGTAATGACCGTAACGTGTTCTGAAAGCAGTCTTTGGAATATCATCTTCTTTCACCCGCATTTGATGATACCCGGAACGTAAGTCAATCTTTGAATAAACAGACGAGCCTTGTAGTTGATCAAATAAGTCGTCGATTCTCGGTAGTGGGTAGCGGTTCTTGATGGTAAGTTTGTTCAACTCTCGGTAGTCGATACACAACCTGAATGTACCATCTTTCTTCTTGACAAACAAAACAGGAGCTCCCCACGGTGATGTGCTTGGTCGAATGAAACCACGCTCTAAAAGTTCTTGTAATTGGCTTTGTAGTTCTTTCATCTCGCTGGGTGCGAGTCTGTAAGGAGCACGAGCTATTGGTGCAGCTCCTGGTACAAGATCTATTTGAAATTCAACGGATCGATGTGGGGGTAATCCCGGTAATTCTTTCGGAAATACATCGGGAAATTCTTTTGCAATGGGAACATCATTGATGCTCTTTTCTTCAGTTTGTACTTTCTCGACGTGTGCTAGAACAGCATAGCAACCTTTTCTTATTAGTTTTTGTGCCTTCAAATTACTAATAAGATGTAGCTTCGTGTTGCCCTTTTCTCCGTACACCATTAAGGGTTTTCCTTTTTCTCGTATAATGCGAATTGCATTTTTGTAACAAACGATCTCCGCTTTCACTTCTTTCAACCAGTCCATACCGATTATCACATCAAAACTCCCTAACTCTACTGGTATCAAATCAATCTTAAATGTTTCGCTAACCAGTTTAATTTCTCGATTCCGACATATATTATCTGCTGAAATTAATTTACCATTTGCTAATTCGAGTAAAAATTTACTATCCAAAGGCGTCAATGGACAACTTAATTTAGCACAAAAATCTCTACTCATATAGCTTCTATCCGCACCCGAATCAAATAAAACGTAAGCAGATTTATTGTCAATAAGAAACGTACCCGTAACAAGCTCCGGGTCTTCCTGTGCCTCTATCGCATTAATATTGAAAACTCTTCCACGGCCTTGTCCATTCGTGTTCTCCTGGTTCGGGCAATTTCTAATAATGTGGCCTGGTTTTCCACATTTATAACAAACTACATTGGCATAACTTGCTCCGACACTACTTGCTCCGCCATTACTCGTTCCGACACCATTTGTTCCTTTCGTTCTATTAGCCCCTGGTCCGTAGACCTCACACTTCGCCGCGCTATGACCATTTCTTTTACACTTGTTGCAAAATTTGGTGCAGAACCCCGAGTGATTCTTTTCACACCTTTGGCATAGCTGCTTCTGATTGTTGTTGTTGTTGCGGTTATTATTATTGTTGGGATGATTGTTGTAGTTGCTGTTGTTGTTGTTGTTGTTGTTGTTGTTGTTGTTGTTGGGCCGTTTGTTGTAGTTGCGATTGATGTTGCGATTGTTGGGATAATTGTTGCGATTATTGTTGTAATTACTGTTGTTGTTGTATTGGTGATTCTTATCACCGTTTTCCTCCCACTTTCTTTTGACTTGCTTCACATTGGCCTCTTCAGCAGTCTATTCTTTAATTCTTTCTTCAATCTGGTTCACTAGTTTGTGAGCCATTCTACATGCCTGTTGTATGGAGGCGGGCTCGTGTGAACTTATATCTTCTTGGATTCTTTCCGGTAATCCTTTCACAAACGCGTCGATCTTCTCTTCCTCATCTTCGAATGCTCCCGAACACAATAGGCACAATTCTGTGAATCGTCTTTCGTACGTGGTAATATCAAATCCTTGGGTTCGTAACCCTCTAAGTTCTGTCTTGAGGTTATTGACCTCGGTTCTGGGACGGTACTTCTCGTTCATCAAGTGCTTGAATGCTGACCACGGTAGTGCGTACGCATCATCTTGTCCCACTTGCTCTAGATAGGTATTCCACCATGTTAACGCAGAACCTGTGAAGGTATGCGTAGCGTACTTCACTTTGTCCTCTTCAGTACACTTACTTATGGCAAACACCGTTTCAACCTTCTCGGTCCACCGTTTCAATCCGATCGGTCCTTCGGTTCCATCAAATTCTAAAGGTTTGCAGGCAGTGAATTCTTTGTAGGTGCATCCTACACGATTTCCTGTACTGCTAGATCCAAGGTTATTGTTGGTATGTAGCGCAGCTTGTACTGCGGCTATGTTTGAAGCTAGAAAAGTACGGAATTCCTCTTCATTCATATTCACGGTGTGTCGAGTAGTCGGTGCCATTTCCTTCAAAATAGTCAAATGGAACAAGTTAATCATACAGAATATTAAGAGTAGTTAATAGTATTTCGTAGCATAATATGAACTCATTTATAAAAGCTTTTTCTTCATATTAGCGTTTTATAAGTTTAAATTCGGGTAGTACCTACCCGTTAAGTTCATACTTAGTAGCTAATATACAATTCAACTACTACAATTCTATATGAAAAACTGATTATAATAATATTTCGCGTTCAAACTTTTATACAATATTTTACAAACTTACAATACCGCTTATTTTACATAAAGCATGAAATATAGCACACAATAACTTTGATACAAGATAGTTGTGAAGACAATTCTAGCTAGTACACAAGTCGTTCAGCAAAGGCAATAAAGACACGTAATTCATACGTCCAGAAACAAGTCATGCATTCTGGTTTTACTAGGACTACTTCCCATCCTTGGTCTTGTGCAACATAACCGTTATGGCCGTTGATAAGACAGCGTGTTGTAACGTCATCAAAGGGACGAGGGTTACGTAATGTCCAACAGTCCCGTAATAATCTAAAAACCTCATTTCTTACCCCAATTACCGACTCCGTCACTTGTGGAAACGTTTTGTTTAATAGTTGTAGCCCGATGTTCTTGTTCTCACTTTGGTGAGAAGCGAACATTACTAATCCGTAAGCATAACATGCTTCTTTATGTTGCATGTTAGCCGCTTTTTCTAAATCACGAAGTCCAATATTCGGATATATTGAGTCAAAATAATTTCTTAACCCGTTGCGTAAAATAGCATTTGGGTTCCCCGCAATATATGCGTCAAAGTAAACACATCGTAACTTATGGGTTTCCCAATGTGATATCCCCCATCTTTCAAACGAAAGTCTCTTATAAACCAAGACATTCTTGGAACGTTCTTCGAATGTCTTACAAACTGATCTCGCCTTAAATAGTTGTGCCGAAGAATTCTGGCCGACTCTAGACAAGATTTCATCAATCATGTCTCCGGGTAGGTCTCTTAAAATATTGGGTTGTCTATCCATTTTGTGTTTTTAAACTGTAAAATAGACAAGAGTTAGATTCATAAAAAAAATACTTATTAATACAAGTAATTTTTACATATATCATAAAGCATAAGAACACTATATTACATATATTACACCACACGAATACAACTATCTTATTCCGACTCGCTCGTTTCTTCTTCTTCGGTTTTGGTTCGTTTTGCCAAGTTTCTAGGGATATATGATGTTCCCCTAATACGAGCCGTCGTTGTCCACATTGGTTTAGAAAAACCTGGTGGTTTAGAGGTTCCCGGGTCATTGTTACAACTTAAGGACTTCGGGGGTTGACGATACATATAAAGTTCATCGGGGTTGGAATTAGATTTCTCTATTTTTATGCCCTTTCCCTTATTATTTTCTTTTGCCTTTTTAAATTCAGTTGGGGTAATTTCTATAACATCATCGGAATTCTCGTCGGAATCCGATTCATCGGAGAATTGGTAATCCTCCCAATATTTTGCTTCCTTGGCGGAAACACCATTGACCATAATTAACTTTGGTCGGTTGGTTGAGGATTTTCTTTTACTTAACCGTTTTATTATTTCCCCCACCGGTTCTATTTCTTCATCCGGTTCCGATTCTTCTTCCGGTTCTGATTCTTCTTCCGGTTCCGACTCTTCTTCCGGTTCCTCTTCGGGAACTTGTGAATCAGTCCACAAATCATTCCAATTTTCATTTGACTCTTCATTATTATTAGGTGAGTCAATGGGACTTGTTCTAGAGGTAGACATCTATCACATAATATCAAACACGTTAAGAGATTAATATATCACATAATATTCATATGTTAAAAATATATAGTTTCCAACAAAAATGTTAAGCAATCATTTTTAAAGAAAACACGGTCGAAGTCCAGACTCACTAATGCATCCTAACAAACTCGATAAGACACACTAATGCAAATTTTCTGGTTCTCTAAGACCAACGCTCGGATACCAACTGAAATGTCCCGTTCTTATTGATTAAAAACGTTCCATATTAATTGATTTCGTTGCGAGGTTTTGACCTCTACATGAGACGTTTTTCAAAGACTGCATTCATTTTTAAAACAAACCATAACCTTTATTTCATAAATAAAGGTTTAAAAAGCTTTACGTAGATTATCAAATAATGATAATCTAAAATATCCTGTTTACACACGACCATTACATAATGGTTTACAATACAAATATGTTACATCGAAATCAGTTTCTTGAATGCAGTTTTTACACAATATCATACAAACATGGACTCCAAATCTTGTCCTTATTTTAGTATGCAACAGCGGAAGCTCTTAATATTCACCTGAGAATAAACATGCTTTAAACGTCAACAAAAATGTTGGTGAGTTATAGGTTTAACCTATATATATCAAATCGTAACAATAGACCACAAGATTTCATATTTCAATACACATCCCATACATAGAGATAAAAATCATTCATATGGTGAACACCTGGTAACCGACAATAACAAGATGCATATATAAGAATATCCCCATCATTCCGGGACACCCTTCGGATATGATATAAATTTCGAAGTACTAAAGCATCCGGTACTTTGGATGGGGTTTGTTAGGCCCAATAGATCTATCTTTAGGATTCGCGTCAATTAGGGTGTCTGTTCCCTAATTCTTAGATTACCAGACTTAATAAAAAGGGGCATATTCGATTTTGATAATTCAACCATAGAATGTAATTTCACGTACTTGTGTCTATTTTGTAAATCATTTATAAAACCTGCATGTATTCTCATCCCAAAAATATTAGATTTTAAAAGTGGGACTATAACTCACTTTCACAGATTTTTACTTCGTCGGGAAGTAAGACTTGGCCACTGTTGATTCACGAACCTATAACAATATATACATATATATTAAAGTATGTTCAAAATATATTTACAACACTTTTAATATATTTTGATGTTTTAAGTTTATTAAGTCAGCTGTCCTCGTTAGTAACCTATAACTAGTTGTCCACAGTTAGATGTACAGAAATAAATCGATAAATATTATCTTGAATCAATCCACGACCCAGTGTATACGTATCTCAGTATTGATCACAACTCAAACTATATATATTTTGGAATCAACCTCAACCCTGTATAGCTAACTCCAACATTCACATATAGAGTGTCTATGGTTGTTCCGAAATATATATAGATGTGTCGACATGATAGGTCGAAACATTGTATACGTGTCTATGGTATCTCAAGATTACATAATATACAATACAAGTTGATTAAGTTATGGTTGAAATAGATTTGTTACCAATTTTCACATAGCTAAAATGAGAAAAATTATCCAATCTTGTTTTACCCATAACTTCTTCATTTTAAATCCGTTTTGAGTGAATCAAATTGCTATGATTTCATATTGAACTCTATTTTATGAATCTAAACAGAAAAAGTATAGGTTTATAGTCGGAAAAATAAGTTACAAGTCGTTTTTGTAAAGGTAGTCATTTCAGTCGAAAGAACGACGTCTAGATGACCATTTTAGAAAACATACTTCCACTTTGAGTTTAACCATAATTTTTGGATATAGTTTCATGTTCATAATAAAAATCATTTTCTCAGAATAACAACTTTTAAATCAAAGTTTATCATAGTTTTTAATTAACTAACCCAAAACAGCCCGCGGTGTTACTACGACGGCGTAAATCCGGTTTTACGGTGTTTTTCGTGTTTCCAGGTTTTAAATCATTAAGTTAGCATATCATATAGATATAGAACATGTGTTTAGTTGATTTTAAAAGTCAAGTTAGAAGGATTAACTTTTGTTTGCGAACAAGTTTAGAATTAACTAAACTATGTTCTAGTGATTACAAGTTTAAACCTTCGAATAAGATAGCTTTATATGTATGAATCGAATGATGTTATGAACATCATTACTACCTTAATTTCCTTGGATAAACCTACTGGAAAAGAGAAAAATGGATCTAGCTTCAATGGATCCTTGGATGGCTCGAAGTTCTTGAAGCAGAATCATGACACGAAAACAAGTTCAAGTAAGATCATCACTTGAAATAAGATTGTTATAGTTATAGAAATTGAACCAAAGTTTGAATATGATTATTACCTTGTATTAGAATGATAACCTACTGTAAGAAACAAAGATTTCTTGAGGTTGGATGATCACCTTACAAGATTGGAAGTGAGCTAGCAAACTTGAAAGTATTCTTGATTTTATGAAACTAGAACTTTTGGAATTTATGAAGAACACTTAGAACTTGAAGATAGAACTTGAGAGAGATCAATTAGATGAAGAAAATTGAAGAATGAAAGTGTTTGTAGGTGTTTTTGGTCGTTGGTGTATGGATTAGATATAAAGGATATGTAATTTTGTTTTCATGTAAATAAGTCATGAATGATTACTCATATTTTTGTAATTTTATGAGATATTTCATGCTAGTTGCCAAATGATGGTTCCCACATGTGTTAGGTGACTCACATGGGCTGCTAATAGCTGATCATTGGAGTGTATATACCAATAGTACATACATCTAAAAGCTGTGTATTGTACGAGTACGAATACGGGTGCATACGAGTAGAATTGTTGATGAAACTGAACGAGGATGTAATTGTAAGCATTTTTGTTAAGTAGAAGTATTTTGATAAGTGTATTGAAGTCTTTCAAAAGTGTATAAATACATATTAAAACACTACATGTATATACATTTTAACTGAGTCGTTAAGTCATCGTTAGTCGTTACATGTAAGTGTTGTTTTGAAACCTTTAGGTTAACGATCTTGTTAAATGTTGTTAACTCAATGTTTATAATATCAAATGAGATTTTAAATTATTATATTATCATGATATTATCATGTATGAATATCTCTTAATATGATATATATACATTAAATGTCTTTACAACGATAATCGTTACATATATGTCTCGTTTAAAAATCATTAAGTTAGTAGTCTTGTTTTTACATATGTAGTTCATTGTTAATATACTTTATGATATGTTTTCTTATCATAGTATCATGTTAACTATATATATATATCCATATATATGTCATCATATAGTTTTTACAAGTTTTAACGTTCGTGAATCACCGATCAACTTGGGTGGTCAATTGTCTATATGAAACATATTTCAATTAATCAAGTCTTAACAAGTTTGATTGCTTAACATGTTGGAAACATTTAATCATGTAAATATCAATCTCAATTAATATATATAAACATGGAAAAGTTCGGGTCACTACACATTCTGCTCTTAGATACATATTTTCGAAACAAGATGCCAAACCAAGATTAATCCGTTGGATCTTACTCTTACAAGAGTTCGATATTGAAATCCGAGATAAAAGAGGAGCGGAAAATCTCGCCGCTGATCATCTTTCTCGTCTTGAAAATCCTGAATTAGAAGTTCTAAATAAATCGGCCATACAAGACAACTTTCCTGATGAATATCTATTGAAGATAGATTATAATGAAATTCCATGGTTTGCAGACTATGCAAACTACTTAGTATGTGGATTCCTTGAAAAAGGATTATCGTACCAAAAACGAAAGAAATTCTTTAGTGATATAAAACACTATTTTTGGGAAGATCCACATCTGTTTAAAAGTTGTCCAGATGGAATAATACGCCGATGTGTATTCGGAGATGAAGCTAGTAAAATTTTAAACCATTATCACACAGGACCAACAGGAGGGCATTATGGGCCTCAACTAACAGCAAGAAAAGTTTATGAAGCTGGATTATATTGGCTTACAATTTACAAAGACGCACACCTTCTTTGCAAATCCTGTGATGCTTGTCAAAGGGCCGGAAAAATAAGTCAACGTGATGAAATGCCACAAAATGTCATCCAAGTATGTGAAGTATTTGACATTTGGGGTATTGACTTTATGGGTCCATTTCCAAAATCTCATAATAATCTCTATATTCTCGTAGCCATTGATTATGTATCTAAATGGGCGGAAGCACAAGCTCTCCCAACTAACGATGCACGATTTGTAGTCAACTTTTTAAAACGTCGTTTTGCAAGGTTTGGAACACCGAAAGCTTTAATAAGTGATCGGGGAACTCATTTCTGTAACAATTAACTTGAGAAAGTTCTCAAAAGATATGGAGTAACTCATAAAATCTCCACCGCATATCATCCACAAACAAGTGGACAAGTTTAAAATACCAACCGAGCTTTAAAACGTATTCTAGAAAAAACCGTAGGATCAAATCCGAAGGAATGGTCCATTAAGTTGGAGGATGCACTCTGGGCTTTTAGAACAGCCTACAAAACTCCAATTGGAACCACACCTTTTAGACTCATTTATGGAAAAGCATGTCATCTTCCAGTAGAAATTGAACACAAAGCATTTTGGACTTTGAAGACATGTAATCTTGATTTACATGAAGCTGGACGTCTACGATTAAGTCAACTAAATATTATTATTATTATTATTATTATTATTATTATTATTATTATTATTATTATTATTATTATTATTATTATTATTATTATTATTATTATTATTATTATTATTATTATTATTATTATTATTATTAATATGATTATTATTAACATTATTATCTTTATTTGTAATATTAACTATTACTAATATTAACATTTTACCATGACAAATATTATTTTACTATTAATATAAATACTAGTTTCAACAAGCAATATATATATATATATATATATATATATATATATATATATATATATATATATATATATATATATATATATATATATATATATATATATATATATATATATATATATATATATATATATATATAAGACATGAAGCATACGAAAATTCGTTAATCTATAAAGAAAAAACGAAGAAATGGCATGATAAAAGAATTAGAAGTTTAAAAGAATTTAAAGAAGGAGACAGAGTTCTTCTTTTCAATTCACGATTCAAGCTATTTTCTGGAAAATTGAAATCAAGATGGTCTGGACCATTCATAGTCAAAAGAGTTTTCCCATACGGAACAGTAGAATTAATAAATTCAAATGGGATTGAATTTAAAGTTAATGGTCACAGAGTTAAACACTACATAGATAGTCCAATGGAAGTTGACAACGAAGTTAATCACAATTTCGATACCACAGCTAACTAAGTGTGGGGAGAATCAAGTCTTTAAAGGATATTATGTATTTCTGTTAGAGTTAGATTGTCTGTTTTCGTGTAGTTCTCGAAAATGGAACCCGAATGGTCTTTCCCTAGCAGACCCTAAAGAACTAGTCTTCTCCCCCCATTCTGAATTTTTATTTTTTTTAGGTTTTTACGAAATGAAGACTGCCTGTGAACTAAACCATGGTCTAATGCTACACGCTTTGATCACTAAACGTAATAATGACACACTACCGAGTGAAATAGTATCAGTAATCAGAGAAAGATTGGACGGAGTAAGAAAAGAATCCAGATGCGAAGATAATAAGTTACAATTTGGTAAAGGAAAATCAAAATCTGCAGCGAAAAGAAGAGCACGACACCTAGAAAGATGTCACAAATGCGGAAAATGGTCACATGGAGGTAAATGTTCAAATAATCAAACCTATTCAAATACCGAATTTATTACTTTATGCAGAGACGGACCGTTCATATGTTTAGAAGAAACAACACTGAATGCTCGAGGTTACGCCTATGTAGCCATGGAAAACCAATTAAACCGACTATCTTATGAATGGGATAGATCGTATAACTAAGAATACTATCTCACAGGTAAGTCTGTACAGTTTTTTTTGTTTTTATTTTTAACCTTTTGATAATAAACGCTAATTTGTTCGTTATAAAGTATTAAATTGGTATTGAATAAAATTAGGTTTGGCGACTGAAATTATTGATATCATACAAAAATTTATTACATCACGGCGAAATTTAACGTTTATTCTTAAGGTATAAATATCTTTAATCAATCAACCCAAAATATTTCAAAAATTCATCATGAGTTAAATTAGGTTATGGAACCGAAATTACTTTACCGAAAAGAGGGGCGCATATTTTTGATAATATTTGATTGATTAAAGTGGGGTAAAAGCTAAAAAGATTTTTAATTTTATTTTTACCATGTTTTTAAAATTAATATATCAATCTTAAATTAATATTGTAAACTTTGTAAAAATAATATATTTAAAATTGTAAATATTTTTAATATAAGTTTGTATGTATAACAACCCAATTAAATATAAGTTTGGTGTGAATTTATAATATGAATTTTTAATTAAGTTTGGTGTGAATTTTTAATTTTATGCATTTTAAATTTAAGTTTGGTGTGAATTTAAAAACAAAAATTTACTTTATTTCGTTAAGTTAAAAATATGATTTTTAAAATTCGTCGTAAGTTGAAGACTAGGTCTTTGAACCGAAATTGCTTTACCCGAGGGAGGGACGAGAACTTTTATTATCATTATTTTTAATCTTATTAAACTAAAGTATGCCAAAAACATAAAAAAAAAAAACCCAAAAATCTTTACTTTTAAAATCGCGCTTTGAATTGACAAATTTTAAAATTTTGTCGAGGGACGGACTAGGACATCGATCCGAAACGACCTCGTCCTAAAACAAAGAAAAACAAATTTTTAAAATTTAATTAATTATAAGTTTTATAAAGTATAAGGTTTTATAAAAAAAATAAAAAAAAAACCAAACGCCGCGAGTCGCGAAGTTTGAAGGGTAAATATGCCGCGACTAGTGGAGAATGCAAAATACAGAAAAAAAATATAAACAGCCGAACTGATCAGTCCACACACCACACCACAAAAATACTGCGAAATAAAACCCGAAAAAACCCGAGAAAACATTCCCAAATTCACAATTTTTCACCGTTAATCATCAAATCTTTTACTAAAATCATGTTAAGAAGGATGCTATCAAGGAATTACTCAAGAAAAACGGTAAATTTCTACACCTAAACACCATTTAATCCGAAAATTGGTGTTCTTGAGCAATTTTATACCCAATTCGATTTTGATGCTTTTTAGTGTAATTATGCTTAAATTGCTTATGTATTATGCTTGTATAACCTAGATTGATGCTATTTAACATGATTAGAAGCCTTAAACTTCAAATTTTGAGTAATCTAGGGTTTGTGTTCTTGAGCAATTTGGGGCTTTTTGATATAAACAGGTTATGGCCGATTTTTGTCATGAATTATTGCTAAATTAAGTAGTGTAACATGTTTAGGTAGTTAAATGATCCAAACTTTGAGCCTAAACATGATTTTGAGAATTAAAGTGGACTTTTTCAAGTCTAAAATTCATGAACTTGATTTTTGAGAGATAATGCCATTTGAAACTTGTTTAATTGCTAGTAATGATTATTTTGACATGTTATTTGAGTTGAATGCTTATGAACTTGGCGAACATTTTCGTATATGCTTATTTGAAAAAGTGTAGATTTGATGAAAATATGAAAATGAGCTTAAGTTTGATATAAATTGATCATGTCATTGTAATTATTTTGATTGATGATTTTGCTGACACTAATGCATATTTGGATGCACAAAAATTGTGTTTGATGTGTTTTGCAGACTAAAGGGGTGAATCTTCATCCCAAGCTCGCAATGCTCCTGCTGAGAATACGGAACAATAGGAGGTGGATAACTACTACAAACAAGATATACCTCATCCAGTCATGACATTTTCTGATATGCACTTGGAAGATTTGCACCCGAACCTGAGATTTGACAGACTTTGGATAGATTATCCAAAATACCAAAGGGGCTTGCATACTCTTCATTCTAAAGCTGTTGAAGTACCTAGGGTCATAGAATGGGGACCATTAGAAGCTGTAGAATTGGCCGGGCCAATTAGGGAATTACTTGCACAGAGGTATGGCAATTCTACTTTTAACGATTGGGTACGGTTATTCAACATGCGTAGACCTGTATATAAAGTATGGTGTGAAGAATTGTTGTGTAGTATAGAATTAAATGATCGGGTAGCTAGTTTAATCGATCGATCTTTTATTAGATTTTTGTTAGGAGGTTCGATGCGCCACATGTCTTTACTAGACATGGCTCAGGCTTTACGTATATATACGCCTGAGGAGTTGGCATCTGCCGATTGTAGAGGGTTGATATTGAACGGTAGGAAGATAGATGAGAATTTTGATACACATGGTGTATGGAGTCACATGACTAGCCATCACCGATTTAAAGGGGGAAATTACTCTTATTTGGATATGGATAGAGCAGAGTTAAGAGTAATTCATAGATTTTTGGCTAATTCGATTACACAAAGAGGTAAGAATAAGGAAAAGGTAAATGAACAGGATTTGTTTTACCACATGTGTATTCGAGACCCACAAAGCGATGTAAGTATACCATATTGTGTGGGTTATTATTTATCAGCTATGGTTAGGGGGATGAGACCGCATAGCATAATAGGAGTGTAGTGATCCGAAATTTTCCATGTTTATATATATTAATTGAGATTGATATTTACATGATTAAATGTTTCCAACATGTTAAGGAATTAAACTTGTTAAGACTTGATTAATTGAAATATGTTTCATATAGACAATTGACCACCCAAGTTGACCGGTGATTCACGAACGTTAAAACTTGTAAAAACTATATGATGACATATATATGGATATATATATATATATATATATATAGTTAACATGATACTATGATAAGTAAACATATCATTAAGTATATTAACAATGAACTACATATGTAAAAACAAGACTACTAACTTAATGATTTTTAAACGAGACATATATGTAACGATTATTGTTGTAAAGACATTTAATGTATATATATCATATTAAGAGATATTCATACATGATAATATCATGATAATATAATAATTTAAAATCTCATTTGATATTATAAATATTGGGTTAACAACATTTAACAAGATCGTTAACCTAAAGGTTTCAAAACAACACTTACATGTAACGACTAACGATGACTTAACGACTCAGTTAAAATGTATATACATGTAGTGTTTTAATATGTATTTATACACTTTTGAAAGACTTCAATACACTTATCAAAATACTTCTACTTAACAAAAATGCTTACAATTACATCCTCGTTCAGTTTCATCTACAATTCTACTCGTATGCACCCGTATTCGTACTCGTACAATACACAGCTTTTAGATGTATGTACTATTGGTATATACACTCCAATGATCAGATCTTAGCAGCCCATGTGAGTCACCTAACACATGTGGGAACCATCATTTGGCAACTAGCATGAAATGTCTCATAAAATTACAAAAATATGAGTAATCATTCATGACTTATTTACATGGAAACAAAATTACATATCCTTTATATCTAATCCATACACCAACGACCAAAAACACCTACAAACACTTTCATTCTTCAATTTTCTTCATCTAATTGATCTCTCTTAAATTCTATCTTCAAGTTCTAAGTGTTCTTCATATATTCTACAAGTTCTAGTTACATAAAATCAAGAATACTTTCAAGTTTGATAGCTCACTTCCAATCTTGTAAGGTGATCATCCAACCTCAAGAAATCTTTGTTTCTTACATTAGGTTATCATTCTAATACAAGGTAATAATCATATTCAAACTTTGGTTTAATTTCTATAACTATAACAATCTTATTTCAAGTGATGATCTTACTTGAACTTGTTTTCGTGTCTTGATTCTGCTTCGAGAACTTCGAGCCATCCAAGGATCCGTTGAAGCTAGATCCATTTTTCTCTTTTTCAGTAGGTTTATCCAAGGAACTTAAGGTAGTAATGATGTTCATAACATCATTCGATTCATACATATAAAGCTATCTTATTCGAAGGTTTAAACTTGTAATCACTAGAACATAGTTTAGTTAATTCTAAACTTGTTCGCAAAAAAAAGTTAATCGTTCTAACTTGACTTTTAAAATCAACTAAACACATGTTCTATATCTGTATGATATGCTAACTTAATGATTTAAAACCTGGAAACACGAAAAACACCGTAAAACCGGATTTACGCCGTCGTAGTAACACCGCGGGCTGTTTTTGGTTAGTTAATTAAAAACTATGATAAGATTTGATTTAAAAGTTGTTATTCTGAGAAAATGATTTTTATTATGAACATGAAACTATATCCAAAAATTATGGTTAAACTCAAAGTGGAAGTATGTTTTCTAAAATGGTCATCTAGACGTCGTTCTTTCGACTGAAATGACTACCTTTACAAAAACGACTTGTAACTTATTTTTCCGACTATAAACCTATACTTTTTATGTTTTGATTCATAAAATAGAGTTCAATATGAAACCATAGCAATTTGATTCACTCAAAACGGATTTAAAATGAAGAAGTTATGGGTAAAACAAGATTGGATAATTTTTCTCATTTTAGCTACGTGAAAATTGGTAACAAATCTATTTCAACCATAACTTAATCAACTTGTATTGTATATTATGTAATCTTGAGATACCATAGACACGTATACAATGTTTCGACCTATCATGTCAACACATCTATATATATTTCGGAACAACCATAGACACTCTATATGTGAATGTTGGAGTTAGCTATACAGGGTTGAGGTTGATTCCAAAATATATATAGTTTGAGTTGTGATCAATACTGAGATACGTATACACTGGGTCGTGGATTGATTCAAGATAATATTTATCGATTTATTTCTGTACATCTAACTGTGGACAACTAGTTGTAGGTTACTAACGAGGACAGCTGACTTAATAAACTTAAAACATCAAAATATATTAAAAGTGTTGTAAATATATTTTGAACATACTTTGATATATATGTATATATTGTTATAGGTTCGTGAA
Organism: Rutidosis leptorrhynchoides; assembly: GCF_046630445.1. Lineage (NCBI taxonomy): Eukaryota > Viridiplantae > Streptophyta > Magnoliopsida > Asterales > Asteraceae > Rutidosis > Rutidosis leptorrhynchoides. Next base: position 442,966,864 of record NC_092334.1, read on the forward strand.
TCAACCAGTGGCCAAGTCTTACTTCCCAACGAAGTAAAAATCTGTGAAAGTGAGTTATAGTCCTACTTTTAAAATCTAATATTTTTGGGATGAGAATACATGCAGGTTTTATAAATGATTTACAAAATAGACACAAGTACGTGAAACTACATTCTATGGTTGAATTATCGAAATCGAATATGCCCCTTTTTATTAAGTCTGGTAATCTAAGAATTAGGGAACAGACACCCTAATTGACACGAATCCTAAAGATAGATCTATTGGGCCTAACAAACCCAATCCAAAGTACCGGATGCTTTAGTACTTCGAAATTTATATCATGTCCGAAGGAGGATCCCGGAATGATGGGGATATTCTTATATATGCATCTTGTTAATGTCGGTTACCAGGTGTTCACCATATGAATGATTTTTACCTCTATGTATGGGATGTCTATTGAAATATGAAATCTTGTGGTCTATTATTATGATTTGATAATATATAGGTTAAACCTATAGCTCACCAACATTTTTGTTGTTGTTTTAAGCATGTTTATTCTCAGGTGATTATTAAGAGCTTCCGCTGTCGCATACTTAAATAACAACGAGATTTGGAGTCCATGCTTGTATGATATTGTGTAAAAACTGCATTCAAGAAACTTATTTTGTTGTAACATATTTGTATTGTAAACCATTATGTAATGGTCGTGTGTAAACAAGATATTTTAGATTATCATTATTTGATAATCTACGTAAAGCTTTTTAAACCTTTATTGATGAAATAAAGGTTATGGTTTGTTTTAAAATGAATGCAGTCTTTGAAAAATGTCTCATATAGAGGTCAAAACTGTAGGTTTTTCTTATGCCTAAGAGACATATTAAATTAATGTGGCTAATACGTTCCCAAGTCGGGTCATACCCAATAACAAGCTTACCGACACTCTATATGTATTTATTCTCAACGGTTGGATCGTTAAATAAATACGTAACACTTGAACTTTAGAAAATCGGTTTTCTAAAATATTATCACTTGAGATAAATTATTTGGATAATTTATATTTAATTATTTATAGGTTTAAATAATTATATTGTGTTATATTTTATAAAAGGTTTATAAAATAAGCAAGTAACTTAATAAAATACATGGTTTTATATAAATATAACAAGTTTTATATATATTAAGACATTGTTATTTTATTAAACATGTGCAGAATTTTGTGTCTCCAAGGATGACACACCCATGCCTATTTTGTTACTTTTAACACAATATTCCTTATGTACATGCAAGGGTCTTAAAACCAAGGCTTGACTCAAGTTGTAGTACACATAAGTGATCAAAAAAACTGCATTCAGCTCATTTTTTTGGGCATTTCTGGCTGAACTGTTTTAACAAAAAAAAGGGAGCATTTTGCTTGTAAAATCAAGTGATTAAGTGTTCTAAATCCTAACCAATTTGAAGGTTTTGTTGGTGCATCAAAATCTTGGGGTATTACACACTTGAGGCTTCAAGTTAGAAGCTTTCTTGCCTTCATCTTCATCATCATCTTGCACATTTGTAAACTACCCTCAACAAGCTTGAGGAGGTATAAACTCTAAACCCACTCTTAGTTTGTAAGTATGTTTCACAACTTGATCCTTTTTGGGATTTAACTTTAAATGGTTAAAGATTTACAAGTTCAAAAATGGTAATTTATACGCTTCCGCAAATCTTATTTTTTGAATGATTATAAGTATTATGAAACTTGTTAAATCCCAACAATGGTATCTAGAGCCGAAGTTGTTGAAATATGCTTCGAGATGGTTATTAAACCCACTATAATTTTGCATTCTATGAACATGCATGAAGTAGAATGTAAAATTTTCGGTTTTGGGTGGTTTGTCATTTTGGCCAAAATCACTTATGATTCTGCATTCTGTATTGCCAATCACTTGTGATTCTGTACTGCCAATCACTTGTGATTATGCACTGCCAATCACTTGTGATTCTGCACTGCCAATCACTTGTGATTCTGTACTGCCAATCACTTGTGATTCTGTACTGCCAATCACTTGTGATTCTGTATTGCCTATCTCTTATGTAGTTAAAGTTCACAATCTAAGCCTTGACCTTGTGTTTGGTTGCATGCATGGTTGATTGATATTTATTCAATTGGTTTGTAATAATATTTATTCATTTGGCATGTAATAATTCATTTGGTTATGTAATTTATTTTATATTTAGTATGTAAAATAGATTAGGTTGTAATTTCATTTTTTAGACAAAATGTATTAGGATATATTTTGTAAAATGATGAAGAATGATGAAGACTTGAAGAACACATGAAGAAGCATTTGGATGCAAGGTTAAGTGGGAGATTTGAAATCTCCTACTTTGTGTAATTACCCCTTATCCGGTGGCATTTGTTTTCGGCTAAACAAATGTCTACCAAAATGGCTTGATTGTGAACATATTTGTTTTGCATGCATGGTTGTTTATTGTATGATTGTGGATTGTATGTTTGTATGCTACAAGTTAATCACACAAGTTAACAACAAGCAAAATGGCAATTTAATTGGTTAAATTATATATTAATTAACGACATGCAAAACGACAATTTAATTGGTTAAATTAAAAATGGCTAAAAGGACATTAATAAACGGTTATTAAGAACATGATTAGGATCATATATATAAAATGGTTTATAGACATGAAAATGGATTTCAAATGAACCATACACTAAATGCATGTTGGTGTATGGCATAAAAGTTTTCTCAAACTAGAATTAATGAAAACTTAAAATCCCTTATTAACGAGGCAAACAAGTTAAACGCCATCCTTTTGTGCAACGCTTAAAAATATTAGGGAACTCACAATGGGATAAAGGTCACCTAACCGTTATGAGCAAACTAATATGATTAAGGTAAATTTCGCACACTTGTGGGATAAAGGTCACCTAACCACTTGTATGTTAAGTTTACATGTCTAAACAAGTAGGACGACTTGATTTGGAAATCGTGAACTTAGGGTCACCGAAGCATGATGAACAAATAGGCGTTGATGGGATAACATGTCATGCAAAAGGATTGCATGATCCCATAACTTAGAAGTTGCAAAAGGATTGCAATTGTCATATAATGACTACCTAGCTAAATCAAATGACGGGATAAAGGTCACCTAACCGAAATTTGGTTTACCGTTGGATTCTAAAATTTAATATATATATCAATTGGATTTAAAGGATATTGATTGTTAAATTTAAAATCGATACTTAAATGAACTTTGTTAAATTTTGTAGATGGCCGCCAATAACAACAACATGAAAAACGCACCTATTAACTTGAACAACCTATCATTAAGGTCTCTCCTCGAGAAAGACAAACTCAACCATACGAACTTTATGGATTGGTTCCGCAATCTTAGGATTGTCCTCAAACTTGAGGATAAGGCGTATGTGTTAGAAGACTCCATTCCCGATCAACCCGACGAGGATGATACGGAAGGCATGCCTTATTGGGATAAGTATTGCGCCGATTCGGTGCAAGTTACTTGCCTAATGCTTGGGACTATGATACCCGAACTCCAAAAGGATTTCGAGCATCATACTGCATACGACATGATCACGCAATTGAAGGAGATGTTCCTTCAACAAGCTCGTGTCGAGCGCTTTGAAACGGTCCGAGCGCTTCATGCATGTCGTATGGACGACTTCCAATCCGTTTCATCTTATGTCCTTAAGATGAAAAGCCTCACTGATCGCGCAAACCGTCTTAATCTCAACATATCTAATGAGCTAGCCACGGATCTTATCCTAAACTCCTTGTCAAAGAGGTTTGACCAATTTGTAATTAATTACAATATGAATGGGATGGATAAGACCATTGGCGAACTTCATGACATGCTTAGGACGGCAGAAACTAGCATGGGTTAGAGGGCTTCACCCGTGCTAATGATCAATGATGGTGGGTCCAAAGGTAATAACACCTCTAAGCCAAAGGCGGCTAAGAGGAAAGGACCCGCCCATCAAAGCAAGGGAAAGGGGAGGATGGTTACCCCAACCAAAAACAAGAACAAGAAGCAAAAGGTTGCCGGACAAGCAAACCTCAAGGAAGACCTGTGCTTCGGTTGCGGTGAAATGGGTCACTGGATACGAAACTGCCCGGTCTACCTTAAGGAGTTGAAGGAAAAGAGGGATGCAGGGCAAACCTCAGGTAATATATATATATGGTATATATAGAGCTTAGTATTACTTCTTCTAATACATGGGTATTAGACACTGGATGTGGAACTCACATTTGTAATTCTTTGCAGGGGTTCAAAAGAAGTAGCAAGCAAACGGGAACATCAAGTCTCTTTATGGGTAATGGAGCCAAAGTGCAAGTGAAGGCTCAAGGAGACTTTGTATTAAAGCTTCCAAGTGATTTGGAACTTATTTTGAACAATGTTTTGTATGCACCGTATTTATGTCGAAACATTATTTCAGTTTCCCGTTTAAAACAATGTGGTTTTTATCTTAATTTTGTTAATGATGTTATCCACGTTTATTTAGATAATGTATTCTATTTTAAGGCTTCGCCTTCAAATGGAATTTATGAATTGGTTCATGATGACACATCATCTAGTAGCTCAATATACCATACTAGCACCAAGAAACTCAAAAGGGATTTGAGTGATTCCTACTTATGGCATTGTCGCCTTGGTCACATAAACAAAAATCGAATGCATACACTTCAAAAGAATGTCCTTTTGAAATCAAATGAACTAGACTCGTTTGATGTATGTGAATCTTGTTTACAAGGCAAAATTGAAATGTCCCGTTCTTATTGATTAAAAACGTTCCATATTAATTGATTTCGTTGCGAGGTTTTGACCTCTATATGAGACGTTTTTCAAAGACTGCATTCATTTTTAAAACAAACCATAACCTTTATTTCATAAATAAAGGTTTAAAAAGCTTTACGTAGATTATCAAATAATGATAATCTAAAATATCCTGTTTACACAAGACCATTACATAATGGTTTACAATACAAATATGTTACATCGAAATCAGTTTCTTGAATGCAGTTTTTACACAATATGATACAAACATGGACTCCAAATCTTGTCCTTATTTTAGTATGCAACAGCGGAAGCTCTTAATATTCACCTGAGAATAAACATGCTTTAAACGTCAACAAAAATGTTGGTGAGTTATAGGTTTAACCTATATATATCAAATCGTAACAATAGACCACAAGATTTCATATTTCAATACACATCCCATACATAGAGATAAAAATCATTCATATGGTGAACACCTGGTAACCGACATTAACAAGATGCATATATAAGAATATCCCCATCATTCCGGGACACCCTTCGGATATGATATAAATTTCGAAGTACTAAAGCATCCGGTACTTTGGATGGGGTTTGTTAAGCCCAATAGATCTATCTTTAGGATTCGCGTCAATTAGGGTGTCTGTTCCCTAATTCTTAGATTACCAGACTTAATAAAAAGGGGCATATTCGATTTCAATAATTCAACCATAGAATGTAGTTTCACGTACTTGTGTCTATTTTGTAAATCATTTATAAAACCTGCATGTATTCTCATCCCAAAATATTAGATTTTAAAAGTGGGACTATAACTCACTTTCACAGATTTTTACTTCGTCGGGAAGTAAGACTTGGCCACTGGTTGATTCACGAACCTATAACAATATATACATATATATCAAAGTATGTTCAAAATACATTTATAACACTTTTAATATATTTTGATGTTTTAAGTTTATTAAGTCAGCTGTCCTCGTTAGTAACCTACAACTAGTTGTCCACAGTTAGATGTACAGAAATAAATCGATAAATATTATATTGAATCAATCCACGACCCAGTGTATACGTATCTCAGTATTGATCACAACTCAAACTATATATATTTTGGAATCAACCTCAACCCTGTATAGCTAACTCCAACATTCACATATAGAGTGTCTATGGTTGTTCCGAAATATATATAGATGTGTCGACATGATAGGTCGAAACATTGTATACGTGTCTATGGTATCTCAAGATTACATAATATACAATACAAGTTGATTAAGTTATGGTTGGAATAGATTTGTTACCAATTTTCACGTAGCTAAAATGAGAAAAATTATCCAATCTTGTTTTACCCATAACTTCTTCATTTTAAATCCGTTTTGAGTGAATCAAATTGCTATGGTTTCATATTGAACTATATTTTATGAATCTAAACATAAAAAGTATAGGTTTATAGTCAGAAAAATAAGTTACAAGTCGTTTTTGTAAAGGTAGTCATTTCAGTCGAAAGAACGACGTCTAGATGACCATTTTAGAAAACATACTTCCACTTTGAGTTTAACCATAATTTTTGGATATAGTTTCATGTTCATAATAAAAATCATTTTCTCAGAATAACAACTTTTAAATCAAAGTTTATCATAGTTTTTAATTAACTAACCCAAAACAGCCCGCGGTGTTGCTACGACGGCGTAAATCCGGTTTTACGGTGTTTTTCGTGTTTCCAGGTTTTAAATCATTAAGTTAGCATATCATATAGATATAGAACATGTGTTTAGTTAATTTTAAAAGTCAAGTTAGAAGGATTAACTTTTGTTTGCGAACAAGTTTAGAATTAACTAAACTATGTTCTAGTGATTACGAGTTTAAACCTTCGAATAAGATAGTTTTATATATATGAATCAAATGATGTTATGAACATCATTACTACCTCAAGTTTAGTAGGTAAACCTACTGGAAGTGATAAGAAATGATCTAGCTTCAAAGGATCTTGGATGGCTTGAAAGTTCTTGAAGTAGGATCATGACACAAAAACAAGTTCAAGTAAGATTTTTACTCGAATTAAGATAGTTTATAGTTATAGAAATTGAATCAAAGTTTGAATATGAATATTACCTTGAATAAGAAAGATAACCTACTGTATATAACAAAGGTTTCTTGATCTTAGATGATTACTTGGATGGATTAGAAAGCTTGGAAGTAAATTAGTAAACTTGAAGGGATTTTTGAAGTGTTCTTGAAGTGTTCTTCCTATGATGATTATAGCTTGATTCTTGAAGTGATTTTTGATGAAGATGATGATTAATTACTGGAAAAATACGTTCATAATAGTGTGGGTGTGTTGAGAGAGAATTAGAAAGAGAATTGGAAGTGAAATGGAGTGAATGATAAGTGGTAATTGGTGAGTGGTGAGTGGGGTTAAAAGGAGTTCTAGTTAGTTGACTAGCTCATGGTAGAAGTTAAAATTGATTAGTCATACATGACATAATCAATAGTGGAATCCCATGCTAGTTCCTATTGGTATATACCCTAGTAAGTACGTTTTGAAGCTGTGTATAATACGGGTAAAAATACGACTAGAATTCTTGATGAAAGAAAAGAATGGGAAAGTAACTGTAACCATTTTCGTTAAGTATGAGTGTTTTGATATATGTCTTGAAGTCTTCCAAAAGTATTTTAATACATCTAAATACACTACATGTATATACATTTTAACTGAGTCGTTAAGTCATCGTTAGTCGTTACATGTAAGCGTTGTTTTGAAACCTTTAAGTTAACGATCTCAATTAATGTTGTTAACCCATTGTTTATTATATCTAATGAGATGTTAAATTATTATATTATCATGATATTATGATATATTAATATATCTTAATATGATATATATACATTTAAATGTCGTTACAACGATAATCGTTACATATATGTCTCGTTTCGAAATCCTTAAGTTAGTAGTCTTGTTTATATGTATATAACTCATTGTTAATATACTTATGGAGATACTTACTTATCATAATCTCATGTTAACCATATGTATATCCATATATATATCGTCATGTCGTTTTTACAAGTTTTAACGTTCGTGAATCGCCGGTCAACTTGGGTGGTCAATTGTCTATATGAAACATATTTCAATTAATCAAGTCTTAACAAGTTTGATTGCTTAACATGTTGGAAACATTTAATCATGTAATTATCAATCTCAATTAATATATATAAACATGGAAAAGTTCGGGTCACTACAGTACCTACCCGTTAAATAAATTTCGTCCCGAAATTTTAAACAGTTGAAGGTGTTGACGAATCTTCTAGAAATAGATGCGGGTATTTCTTCTTCATCTGATCTTCATGCTCCCAGGTGAACTCGGGTCCTCTACGAGCATTCCATCGAACCTTAACAATTGGTATCTTGTTTTGCTTAAGTCTTTTAACCTCACGATCCATTATTTCAACGGGTTCTTCGATGAATTGAAGTTTTTCGTTGATTTGGATAAACAGACGAGCCTTGTAGTTGATCAAATAAGTCGTCGATTCTCGGTAGTGGGTAGCGGTTCTTGATGGTAAGTTTGTTCAACTCTCGGTAGTCGATACACAACCTGAATGTACCATCTTTCTTCTTGACAAACAAAACAGGAGCTCCCCACGGTGATGTGCTTGGTCGAATGAAACCACGCTCTAAAAGTTCTTGTAATTGGCTTTGCAGTTCTTTCATCTCGCTGGGTGCGAGTCTGTAAGGAGCACGAGCTATTGGTGCAGCTCCTGGTACAAGATCTATTTGGAATTCAACGGATCGATGTGGGGGTAATCCCGGTAATTCTTTCGGAAATACATCGGGAAATTCTTTTGCGACGGGAACATCATTGATGCTCTTTTCTTCAGTTTGTACTTTCTCGACGTGTGCTAGAACAGCATAGCAACCTTTTCTTATTAGTTTTTGTGCCTTCAAATTACTAATAAGATGTAGCTTCGTGTTGCCCTTTTCTCCGTACACCATTAAGGGTTTTCCTTTTTATCGTATAATGCGAATTGCATTTTTGTAACAAACGATCTCTGCTTTCACTTCTTTCAACCAGTCCATACCGATTATCACATCAAAACTCCCTAACTCTACTGGTATCAAGTCAATCTTAAATGTTTCGCTAACCAGTTTAATTTCTCGATTCCGACATATATTATCTGCTGAAATTAATTTACCATTTGCTAATTCGAGTAAAAATTTACTATCCAAAGGCGTCAATGGACAACTTAATTTAGCACAAAAATCTCTACTCATATAGCTTCTATCCGCACCCGAATCAAATAAAACGTAAGCAGATTTATTGTCAATAAGAAACGTACCCGTAACAAGCTCCGGGTCTTCCTGTGCCTCTGCCGCATTAATATTGAAAACTCTTCCACGGCCTTGTCCATTCGTGTTCTCCTGGTTTGGACAATTTCTAATAATGTGGCCCGGTTTTCCACATTTATAACAAACTACATTGGCATAACTTGCTCCGACACTACTTGCTCCGCCATTACTCGTTCCGACACCATTTGTTCCTTTCGTTCTATTAACCCCTGGTCCGTAGACCTCACACTTCGCCGCGCTATGACCATTTCTTTTACACTTGTTGCAAAATTTGGTGCAGAACCCCGAGTGATACTTTTCACACCTTTGGCATAGCTGCTTCTGATTGTTGTTGTTGTTGCGGTTATTATTGTTATTGGGATGATTGTTGTAGTTGCTATTGTTGTTGTTGTTGTTGTTGTTGTTGTTGGGCCGTTTGTTGTAGTTGCGATTGATGTTGCGATTGTTGGGATAATTGTTGCGATTATTGTTGTAATTGCTGTTGTTGTTGTATTGGTGATTCTTATCACCGTTTTCCTCCCACTTTCTTTTGACTTGCTTCACATTGGCCTCTTCAGCAGTCTGTTCTTTAATTCTTTCTTCAATTTGTTTCACTAGTTTGTGAGCCATTCTACATGCCTGTTGTATGGAGGCGGGCTCGTGTGAACTTATATCTTCTTGGATTCTTTCCGGTAATCCTTTCACAAACGCGTCGATCTTCTCTTCCTCATCTTCGAATGCTCCCGGACACAATAGGCACAATTCTGTGAATCGTCTTTCGTACGTGGTAATATCAAATCCTTGGGTTCGTAACCCTCTAAGTTCTGTCTTGAGCTTATTGACCTCGGTTCTGGGACGGTACTTCTCGTTCATCAAGTTCTTGAATGCTGACCACGGTAGTGCGTACGCATCGTCTTGTCCCACTTGCTCTAGATAGGTATTCCACCATGTTAACGCAGAACCTGTGAAGGTATGCGTAGCGTACTTCACTTTATCCTCTTCAGTACACTTACTTATGGCAAACACCGATTCGACCTTCTCGGTCCACCGTTTCAATCCGATCGGTCCTTCGGTTCCATCAAATTCCAAAGGTTTGCAGGCAGTGAATTCTTTGTAGGTGCATCCTACACGATTTCCTGTACTGCTAGATCCAAGGTTATTGTTGGTATGTAGCGCAGCCTGTACTGCGGCTATGTTTGAAGCTAGAAAAGTACGGAATTCCTCTTCATTCATATTCATGGTGTGTCGAGTAGTCGGTGCCATTTCCTTCAAAATAGTTAAATGGAACAAGTTAATCATACAGAATATTAAGAGTAGTTAATAGTATTTCGTAGCATAATATGAACTCATTTATAAAAGCTTTTTCTTCATATTAGCGTTTTATAAATTTAAATTCGGGTAGCACCTACCCGTTAAGTTCATACTTAGTAGCTATTATACAATTCAACTACTACAATTCTATATGAAAAACTGATTATAATAATATTTCGCGTTCAAACTTTTATACAATATTTTACAAACTTACAATACCGCTTATTTTACATAAAGCATGAAATATAGCACACAATAACTTTGATACAAGATAGTTGTGAAGATAATTCTAGCTAATACACAAGTCATTCAGCAAAGGCAATAAAGACACGTAATTCATACGTCCAGAAACAAGTCATGCATTCTGGTTTTACTAGGACTACTTCCCATCCTTGGTCTTGTGGAACATAACCGTTATGGCCATTGATAAGACAGCGTGTTGTAACGTCGTCAAAGGGACGAGGGTTACGTAATGTCTAACAGTCCCGTAACAATCTATAAACCTCATTTCTTACCCCAATTACCGACTCCGTCACTTGTGGGAACGTTTTGTTTAATAGTTGTAGGCCGATGTTCTTGTTCTCACTTTGGTGAGAAGCGAACATTACTAATCCGTAAGCATAACATGCTTCTTTATGTTGCATGTTAGCCGCTTTTTCTAAATCACGAAGTCCAATATTCGGATATATTGAGTCAAAATAATTTCTTAACCCATTGCGTAAAATAGCATTTGGGTTCCCCGCAATATATGCGTCAAAGTAAACACATCGTAACTTATGGATTTCCCAATGTGATATCCCCCATCTTTCGAACGAAAGCCTTTTATAAACCAAGGCATTCTTGGAACGTTCTTCGAATGTCTTACAAACTGATCTCGCCTTAAATAGTTGTGCCGAAGAATTCTGACCGACTCTAGACAAGATTTCATCAATCATGTCTCCGGGTAGGTCTCTTAAAATATTGGGTTGTCTATCCATTTTGTGTTTTTATACTGTAAAATAGACAAGAGTTAGATTCATAAAAAAAAAATACTTATTAATACAAGCAATTTTTACATATATCATAAAGCATAAGCACACTATATTACATATATTACACCACACGAATACAACTATCTTATTCCGACTCGCTTGTTTCTTCTTCTTCGGTTTTGGTTCGTTTTGCCAAGTTTCTAGGGATATATGATGTTCCCCTAATACGAGCCGTAATTTTCCACATTGGTTTAGAAAAACCTGGTGGTTTAGAGGTTCCCGGGTCATTGTTACAACTTAAGGACTTCGGGGGTTGACGATACATATAAAGTTCATCGGGGTTGGAATTAGATTTCTCTATTTTTATGCCCTTTCCCTTATTATTTTCTTTTGCCTTTTTAAATTCAGTTGGGGTAATTTCTATAACATCATCGGAATTCTCGTCGGAATCCGATTCATCGGAGAATTGGTAATCCTCCCAATATTTTGCTTCCTTGGAGGAAACACCATTGACCATAATTAACCTTGGTCGGTTGGTTGAGGATTTTCTTTTACTTAACCGTTTTATTATTTCCCCCACCGGTTCTATTTCTTCATCCGGTTCCGATTCTTCTTCCGGTTCCGATTCTTCTTCTGGTTCCGACTCTTCTTCCGGTTCCTCTTCGGGAACTTGTGAATCAGTCCACGAATCATTCCAATTTACATTTGACTCTTCATTATTATTAGGTGAGTCAATGGGACTTGTTCTAGAGGTAGACATCTATCACATAATATCAAACGCGTTAAGAGATTAATATATCACATAATATTCACATGTTAAAAATATATAGTTTCCAACAAAATTTGTTGAGCAATCATTTTTCAAGTAAACACGGTCGAAGTCCAGACTCACTAATGCATCCTAAAAAACTCGATAAGACACACTAATGCAAAATTCTGGTTCTCTAAGACCAACGCTCGGATACCAACTGAAATGTCCCGTTCTTATTGATTAAAAACGTTCCATATTAATTGATTTCGTTGCGAGGTTTTGACCTCTATATGAGACGTTTTTCAAAGACTGCATTCATTTTTAAAACAAACCATAACCTTTATTTCATAAATAAAGGTTTAAAAAGCTTTACGTAGATTATCAAATAATGATAATCTAAAATATCCTGTTTACACACGACCATTACATAATGGTTTACAATACAAATATGTTACATCGAAATCAGTTTCTTGAATGCAGTTTTTACACAATATGATACAAACATGGACTCCAAATCTTGTCCTTATTTTAGTATGCAACAGCGGAAGCTCTTAATATTCACCTGAGAATAAACATGCTTTAAACGTCAACAAAAATGTTGGTGAGTTATAGGTTTAACCTATATATATCAAATCGTAACAATAGACCACAAGATTTCATATTTCAATACACATCCCATACATAGAGATAAAAATCATTCATATGGTGAACACCTGGTAACCGACATTAACAAGATGCATATATAAGAATATCCCCATCATTCCGGGACACCCTTCGGATATGATATAAATTTCGAAGTACTAAAGCATCCGGTACTTTGGATGGGGTTTGTTAAGCCCAATAGATCTATCTTTAGGATTCGCGTCAATTAGGGTGTTTGTTCCCTAATTCTTAGATTACCAGACTTAATAAAAAGGGGCATATTCAATTTCAATAATTCAACCATAGAATGTAGTTTCACGTACTTGTGTCTATTTTGTAAATCATTTATAAAACCTGCATGTATTCTCATCCCAAAATATTAGATTTTAAAAGTGGGACTATAACTCACTTTCACAGATTTTTACTTCGTCGGGAAGTAAGACTTGGCCACTGGTTGATTCACGAACCTATAACAATATATACATATATATCAAAGTATGTTCAAAATACATTTATAACACTTTTAATATATTTTGATGTTTTAAGTTTATTAAGTCAGCTGTCCTCGTTAGTAACCTACAACTAGTTGTCCACAGTTAGATGTACAGAAATAAATCGATAAATATTATATTGAATCAATCCACGACCCAGTGTATACGTATCTCAGTATTGATCACAACTCAAACTATATATATTTTGGAATCAACCTCAACCCTGTATAGCTAACTCCAACATTCACATATAGAGTGTCTATGGTTGTTCCGAAATATATATAGATGTGTCGACATGATAGGTCGAAACATTGTATACGTGTCTATGGTATCTCAAGATTACATAATATACAATACAAGTTGATTAAGTTATGGTTGGAATAGATTTGTTACCAATTTTCACGTAGCTAAAATGAGAAAAATTATCCAATCTTGGTTTACCCATAACTTCTTCATTTTAAATCCGTTTTGAGTGAATCAAATTGCTATGGTTTCATATTGAACTCTATTTTATGAATCTAAACATAAAAAGTATAGGTTTATAGTCGGAAAAATAAGTTACAAGTCGTTTTTGTAAAGGTAGTCATTTCAGTCGAAAGAACGACGTCTAGATGACCATTTTAGAAAACATACTTCCACTTTGAGTTTAACCATAATTTTTGGATATAGTTTCATGTTCATAATAAAAATCATTTTCTCAGAATAACAACTTTTAAATCAAAGTTTATCATAGTTTTTAATTAACTAACCCAAAACAGCCCGCGGTGTTGCTACGACGGCGTAAATCCGGTTTTACGGTGTTTTTCGTGTTTCCAGGTTTTAAATCATTAAGTTAGCATATCATATAGATATAGAACATGTGTTTAGTTAATTTTAAAAGTCAAGTTAGAAGGATTAACTTTTGTTTGCGAACAAGTTTAGAATTAACTAAACTATGTTCTAGTGATTACGAGTTTAAACCTTCGAATAAGATAGTTTTATATATATGAATCAAATGATGTTATGAACATCATTACTACCTCAAGTTTAGTAGGTAAACCTACTGGAAGTGATAAGAAATGATCTAGCTTCAAAGGATCTTGGATGGCTTGAAAGTTCTTGAAGTAGGATCATGACACAAAAACAAGTTCAAGTAAGATTTTTACTCGAATTAAGATAGTTTATAGTTATAGAAATTGAATCAAAGTTTGAATATGAATATTACCTTGAATAAGAAAGATAACCTACTGTATATAACAAAGGTTTCTTGATCTTAGATGATTACTTGGAATGGATTAGAAAGCTTGGAAGTAAATTAGTAAACTTGAAGGGATTTTTGAAGTGTTCTTGAAGTGTTCTTCCTATGATGATTATAGCTTGATTCTTGAAGTGATTTTTGATGAAGATGATGATTAATTACTGGAAAAATACGTTCATAATAGTGTGGGTGTGTTGAGAGAGAATTAGAAAGAGAATTGGAAGTGAAATGGAGTGAATGATGAGTGGTAATTGGTGAGTGGTGAGTGGGGTTAAAAGGAGTTCTAGTTAGTTGACTAGCTCATGGTAGAAGTTAAAATTGATTAGTCATACATGACATAATCAATAGTGGAATCCCATGCTAGTTCCTATTAGTATATACCCATAGTAAGTACGTTTTGAAGCTGTGTATAATACGGGTAAAAATACGACTAGAATTCTTGATGAAAGAAAAGAATGGGAAAGTAACTGTAACCATTTTCGTTAAGTATGAGTGTTTTGATATATGTCTTGAAGTCTTCCAAAAGTATTTTAATACATCTAAATACACTACATGTATATACATTTTAACTGAGTCGTTAAGTCATCGTTAGTCGTTACATGTAAGCGTTGTTTTGAAACCTTTAAGTTAACGATCTCAATTAATGTTGTTAACCCATTGTTTATTATATCTAATGAGATGTTAAATTATTATATTATCATGATATTATGATATATTAATATATCTTAATATGATATATATACATTTAAATGTCGTTACAACGATAATCGTTACATATATGTCTCGTTTCGAAATCCTTAAGTTAGTAGTCTTGTTTATATGTATATAACTCATTGTTAATATACTTATGGAGATACTTACTTATCATAATCTCATGTTAACCATATGTATATCCATATATATATCGTCATGTCGTTTTTACAAGTTTTAACGTTCGTGAATCGCCGGTCAACTTGGGTGGTCAATTGTCTATATGAAACATATTTCAATTAATCAAGTCTTAACAAGTTTGATTGCTTAACATGTTGGAAACATTTAATCATGTAAATATCAATCTCAATTAATATATATAAACATGGAAAAGTTCGGGTCACTACAGTACCTACCCGTTAAATAAATTTCGTCCCGAAATTTTAAACAGTTGAAGGTGTTGACGAATCTTCTAGAAATAGATGCGGGTATTTCTTCTTCATCTGATCTTCATGCTCCCAGGTGAACTCGGGTCCTCTACGAGCATTCCATCGAACCTTAACAATTGGTATCTTGTTTTGCTTAAGTCTTTTAACCTCACGATCCATTATTTCAACGGGTTCTTCGATGAATTGAAGTTTTTCGTTGATTTGGATAAACAGACGAGCCTTGTAGTTGATCAAATAAGTCGTCGATTCTCGGTAGTGGGTAGCGGTTCTTGATGGTAAGTTTGTTCAACTCTCGGTAGTCGATACACAACCTGAATGTACCATCTTTCTTCTTGACAAACAAAACAGGAGCTCCCCACGGTGATGTGCTTGGTCGAATGAAACCACGCTCTAAAAGTTCTTGTAATTGGCTTTGCAGTTCTTTCATCTCGCTGGGTGCGAGTCTGTAAGGAGCACGAGCTATTGGTGCAGCTCCTGGTACAAGATCTATTTGGAATTCAACGGATCGATGTGGGGGTAATCCCGGTAATTCTTTCGGAAATACATCGGGAAATTCTTTTGCGACGGGAACATCATTGATGCTCTTTTCTTCAGTTTGTACTTTCTCGACGTGTGCTAGAACAGCATAGCAACCTTTTCTTATTAGTTTTTGTGCCTTCAAATTACTAATAAGATGTAGCTTCGTGTTGCCCTTTTCTCCGTACACCATTAAGGGTTTTCCTTTTTATCGTATAATGCGAATTGCATTTTTGTAACAAACGATCTCTGCTTTCACTTCTTTCAACCAGTCCATACCGATTATCACATCAAAACTCCCTAACTCTACTGGTATCAAGTCAATCTTAAATGTTTCGCTAACCAGTTTAATTTCTCGATTCCGACATATATTATCTGCTGAAATTAATTTACCATTTGCTAATTCGAGTAAAAATTTACTATCCAAAGGCGTCAATGGACAACTTAATTTAGCACAAAAATCTCTACTCATATAGCTTCTATCCGCACCCGAATCAAATAAAACGTAAGCAGATTTATTGTCAATAAGAAACGTACCCGTAACAAGCTCCGGGTCTTCCTGTGCCTCTGCCGCATTAATATTGAAAACTCTTCCACGGCCTTGTCCATTCGTGTTCTCCTGGTTTGGACAATTTCTAATAATGTGGCCCGGTTTTCCACATTTATAACAAACTACATTGGCATAACTTGCTCCGACACTACTTGCTCCGCCATTACTCGTTCCGACACCATTTGTTCCTTTCGTTCTATTAACCCCTGGTCCGTAGACCTCACACTTCGCCGCTCTATGACCATTTCTTTTACACTTGTTGCAAAATTTGGTGCAGAACCCCGAGTGATACTTTTCACACCTTTGGCATAGCTGCTTCTGATTGTTGTTGTTGTTGCGGTTATTATTGTTATTGGGATGATTGTTGTAGTTGCTATTGTTGTTGTTGTTGTTGTTGTTGTTGTTGTTGTTGGGCCGTTTGTTGTAGTTGCGATTGATGTTGCGATTGTTGGGATAATTGTTGCGATTATTGTTGTAATTGCTGTTGTTGTTGTATTGGTGATTCTTATCACCGTTTTCCTCCCACTTTCTTTTGACTTGCTTCACATTGGCCTCTTCAGCAGTCTGTTCTTTAATTCTTTCTTCAATTTGTTTCACTAGTTTGTGAGCCATTCTACATGCCTGTTGTATGGAGGCGGGCTCGTGTGAACTTATATCTTCTTGGATTCTTTCTGGTAATCCTTTCACAAACGCGTCGATCTTCTCTTCCTCATCTTCGAATGCTCCCGGACACAATAGGCACAATTCTGTGAATCGTCTTTCGTACGTGGTAATATCAAATCCTTGGGTTCGTAACCCTCTAAGTTCTGTCTTGAGCTTATTGACCTCGGTTCTGGGACGGTACTTCTCGTTCATCAAGTTCTTGAATGCTGACCACGGTAGTGCGTACGCATCGTCTTGTCCCACTTGCTCTAGATAGGTATTCCACCATGTTAACGCAGAACCTGTGAAGGTATGCGTAGCGTACTTCACTTTATCCTCTTCAGTACACTTACTTATGGCAAACACCGATTCGACCTTCTCGGTCCACCGTTTCAATCCGATCGGTCCTTCGGTTCCATCAAATTCCAAAGGTTTGCAGGCAGTGAATTCTTTGTAGGTGCATCCTACACGATTTCCTGTACTGCTAGATCCAAGGTTATTGTTGGTATGTAGCGCAGCCTGTACTGCGGCTATGTTTGAAGCTAGAAAAGTACGGAATTCCTCTTCATTCATATTCATGGTGTGTCGAGTAGTCGGTGCCATTTCCTTCAAAATAGTTAAATGGAACAAGTTAATCATACAGAATATTAAGAGTAGTTAATAGTATTTCGTAGCATAATATGAACTCATTTATAAAAGCTTTTTCTTCATATTAGCGTTTTATAAATTTAAATTCGGGTAGCACCTACCCGTTAAGTTCATACTTAGTAGCTATTATACAATTCAACTACTACAATTCTATATGAAAAACTGATTATAATAATATTTCGCGTTCAAACTTTTATACAATATTTTACAAACTTACAATACCGCTTATTTTACATAAAGCATGAAATATAGCACACAATAACTTTGATACAAGATAGTTGTGAAGATAATTCTAGCTAATACACAAGTCATTCAACAAAGGCAATAAAGACACGTAATTCATACGTCCAGAAACAAGTCATGCATTCTGGTTTTACTAGGACTACTTCCCATCCTTGGTCTTGTGGAACATAACCGTTATGGCCATTGATAAGACAGCGTGTTGTAACGTCGTCAAAGGGACGAGGGTTACGTAATGTCCAACAGTCCCGTAACAATCTATAAACCTCATTTCTTACCCCAATTACCGACTCCGTCACTTGTGGGAACGTTTTGTTTAATAGTTGTAGGCCGATGTTCTTGTTCTCACTTTGGTGAGAAGCGAACATTACTAATCCGTAAGCATAACATGCTTCTTTATGTTGCATGTTAGCCGCTTTTTCTAAATCACGAAGTCCAATATTTGGATATATTGAGTCAAAATAATTTCTTAACCCATTGCGTAAAATAGCATTTGGGTTCCCCGCAATATATGCGTCAAAGTAAACACATCGTAACTTATGGATTTCCCAATGTGATATCCCCCATCTTTCGAACGAAAGCCTTTTATAAACCAAGGCATTCTTGGAACGTTCTTCGAATGTCTTACAAACTGATCTCGCCTTAAATAGTTGTGCCGAAGAATTCTGACCGACTCTAGACAAGATTTCATCAATCATGTCTCCGGGTAGGTCTCTTAAAATATTGGGTTGTCTATCCATTTTGTGTTTTTATACTGTAAAATAGACAAGAGTTAGATTCATAAAAAAAAATACTTATTAATACAAGCAATTTTTACATATATCATAAAGCATAAGCACACTATATTACATATATTACACCACACGAATACAACTATCTTATTCCGACTCGCTTGTTTCTTCTTCTTCGGTTTTGGTTCGTTTTGCCAAGTTTCTAGGGATATATGATGTTCCCCTAATACGAGCCGTAATTTTCCACATTGGTTTAGAAAAACCTGGTGGTTTAGAGGTTCCCGGGTCATTGTTACAACTTAAGGACTTCGGGGGTTGACGATACATATAAAGTTCATCGGGGTTGGAATTAGATTTCTCTATTTTTATGCCCTTTCCCTTATTATTTTCTTTTGCCTTTTTAAATTCAGTTGGGGTAATTTCTATAACATCATCGGAATTCTCGTCGGAATCCGATTCATCGGAGAATTGGTAATCCTCCCAATATTTTGCTTCCTTGGAGGAAACACCATTGACCATAATTAACCTTGGTCGGTTGGTTGAGGATTTTCTTTTACTTAACCGTTTTATTATTTCCCCCACCGGTTCTATTTCTTCATCCGGTTCCGATTCTTCTTCCGGTTCCGATTCTTCTTCTGGTTCCGACTCTTCTTCCGGTTCCTCTTCGGGAACTTGTGAATCAGTCCACGAATCATTCCAATTTACATTTGACTCTTCATTATTATTAGGTGAGTCAATGGGACTTGTTCTAGAGGTAGACATCTATCACATAATATCAAACGCGTTAAGAGATTAATATATCACATAATATTCACATGTTAAAAATATATAGTTTCCAACAAAATTTGTTGAGCAATCATTTTTCAAGTAAACACGGTCGAAGTCCAGACTCACTAATGCATCCTAAAAAACTCGATAAGACACACTAATGCAAAATTCTGGTTCTCTAAGACCAACGCTCGGATACCAACTGAAATGTCCCGTTCTTATTGATTAAAAACGTTCCATATTAATTGATTTCGTTGCGAGGTTTTGACCTCTATATGAGACGTTTTTCAAAGACTGCATTCATTTTTAAAACAAACCATAACCTTTATTTCATAAATAAAGGTTTAAAAAGCTTTACGTAGATTATCAAATAATGATAATCTAAAATATCCTGTTTACACACGACCATTACATAATGGTTTACAATACAAATATGTTACATCGAAATCAGTTTCTTGAATGCAGTTTTTACACAATATGATACAAACATGGACTCCAAATCTTGTCCTTATTTTAGTATGCAACAGCGGAAGCTCTTAATATTCACCTGAGAATAAACATGCTTTAAACGTCAACAAAAATGTTGGTGAGTTATAGGTTTAACCTATATATATCAAATCGTAACAATAGACCACAAGATTTCATATTTCAATACACATCCCATACATAGAGATAAAAATCATTCATATGGTGAACACCTGGTAACCGACATTAACAAGATGCATATATAAGAATATCCCCATCATTCCGGGACACCCTTCGGATATGATATAAATTTCGAAGTACTAAAGCATCCGGTACTTTGGATGGGGTTTGTTAAGCCCAATAGATCTATCTTTAGGATTCGCGTCAATTAGGGTGTCTGTTCCCTAATTCTTAGATTACCAGACTTAATAAAAAGGGGCATATTCAATTTCAATAATTCAACCATAGAATGTAGTTTCACGTACTTGTGTCTATTTTGTAAATCATTTATAAAACCTGCATGTATTCTCATCCCAAAATATTAGATTTTAAAAGTGGGACTATAACTCACTTTCACAGATTTTTACTTCGTCGGGAAGTAAGACTTGGCCACTGGTTGATTCACGAACCTATAACAATATATACATATATATCAAAGTATGTTCAAAATACATTTATAACACTTTTAATATATTTTGATGTTTTAAGTTTATTAAGTCAGCTGTCCTCGTTAGTAACCTACAACTAGTTGTCCACAGTTAGATGTACAGAAATAAATCGATAAATATTATATTGAATCAATCCACGACCCAGTGTATACGTATCTCAGTATTGATCACAACTCAAACTATATATATTTTGGAATCAACCTCAACCCTGTATAGCTAACTCCAACATTCACATATAGAGTGTCTATGGTTGTTCCGAAATATATATAGATGTGTCGACATGATAGGTCGAAACATTGTATACGTGTCTATGGTATCTCAAGATTACATAATATACAATACAAGTTGATTAAGTTATGGTTGGAATAGATTTGTTACCAATTTTCACGTAGCTAAAATGAGAAAAATTATCCAATCTTGTTTTACCCATAACTTCTTCATTTTAAATCCGTTTTGAGTGAATCAAATTGCTATGGTTTCATATTGAACTCTATTTTATGAATCTAAACATAAAAAGTATAGGTTTATAGTCGGAAAAATAAGTTACAAGTCGTTTTTGTAAAGGTAGTCATTTCAGTCGAAAGAACGACGTCTAGATGACCATTTTAGAAAACATACTTCCACTTTGAGTTTAACCATAATTTTTGGATATAGTTTCATGTTCATAATAAAAATCATTTTCTCAGAATAACAACTTTTAAATCAAAGTTTATCATAGTTTTTAATTAACTAACCCAAAACAGCCCGCGGTGTTGCTACGACGGCGTAAATCCGGTTTTACGGTGTTTTTCGTGTTTCCAGGTTTTAAATCATTAAGTTAGCATATCATATAGATATAGAACATGTGTTTAGTTAATTTTAAAAGTCAAGTTAGAAGGATTAACTTTTGTTTGCGAACAAGTTTAGAATTAACTAAACTATGTTCTAGTGATTACGAGTTTAAACCTTCGAATAAGATAGTTTTATATATATGAATCAAATGATGTTATGAACATCATTACTACCTCAAGTTTAGTAGGTAAACCTACTGGAAGTGATAAGAAATGATCTAGCTTCAAAGGATCTTGGATGGCTTGAAAGTTCTTGAAGTAGGATCATGACACAAAAACAAGTTCAAGTAAGATTTTTACTCGAATTAAGATAGTTTATAGTTATAGAAATTGAATCAAAGTTTGAATATGAATATTACCTTGAATAAGAAAGATAACCTACTGTATATAACAAAGGTTTCTTGATCTTAGATGATTACTTGGAATGGATTAGAAAGCTTGGAAGTAAATTAGTAAACTTGAAGGGATTTTTGAAGTGTTCTTGAAGTGTTCTTCCTATGATGATTATAGCTTGATTCTTGAAGTGATTTTTGATGAAGATGATGATTAATTACTGGAAAAATACGTTCATAATAGTGTGGGTGTGTTGAGAGAGAATTAGAAAGAGAATTGGAAGTGAAATGGAGTGAATGATGAGTGGTAATTGGTGAGTGGTGAGTGGGGTTAAAAGGAGTTCTAGTTAGTTGACTAGCTCATGGTAGAAGTTAAAATTGATTAGTCATACATGACATAATCAATAGTGGAATCCCATGCTAGTTCCTATTGGTATATACCCATAGTAAGTACGTTTTGAAGCTGTGTATAATACGGGTAAAAATACGACTAGAATTCTTGATGAAAGAAAAGAATGGGAAAGTAACTGTAACCATTTTCGTTAAGTATGAGTGTTTTGATATATGTCTTGAAGTCTTCCAAAAGTATTTTAATACATCTAAATACACTACATGTATATACATTTTAACTGAGTCGTTAAGTCATCGTTAGTCGTTACATGTAAGCGTTGTTTTGAAACCTTTAAGTTAACGATCTCAATTAATGTTGTTAACCCATTGTTTATTATATCTAATGAGATGTTAAATTATTATATTATCATGATATTATGATATATTAATATATCTTAATATGATATATATACATTTAAATGTCGTTACAACGATAATCGTTACATATATGTCTTGTTTCGAAATCCTTAAGTTAGTAGTCTTGTTTATATGTATATAACTCATTGTTAATATACTTATGGAGATACTTACTTATCATAATCTCATGTTAACCATATGTATATCCATATATATATCGTCATGTCGTTTTTACAAGTTTTAACGTTCGTGAATCGCCGGTCAACTTTGGTGGTCAATTGTCTATATGAAACATATTTCAATTAATCAAGTCTTAACAAGTTTGATTGCTTAACATGTTGGAAACATTTAATCATGTAAATATCAATCTCAATTAATATATATAAACATAGAAAAGTTCGGGTCACTACAAAAATGACTAAAGCACCTTTCAAAGGGACCTATGAAAGGGCTAAGGACTTATTGGGATTAATACATTCGGATGTATGTGGACCCTTTAAGCCCATAACTAGGAATGGTGAAAGATACTTCGTTACTTTCATTGATGACTTCAGTCGTTTCGGATATGTCTACTTGTTAAGACATAAGGACGAAACTTTTGAAGCATTCAAAGAGTATCAAAGCGAAGTACAAAATCAACTCAATAAGACAATCAAGGTACTTCGTACCGATAGAGGAGGTGAATACCTAAGCGATGCTTTCCAAGATCATCTTAGAAGTTGTGGGATTATCTCGCAACTCACTCCTCCTGGAACACCCCAACTAAATGGAGTTTCCGAAGGGAGGAACCGAACCCTAATGGATATGGTTCGATCTATGATGGCTAGAAGCTCGTTACCTCTATCATTTTGGGGTTATTGTCTATGCTCCGCGGCTCGTATTTTAAATATGGCCCCAACCAAGAAAGTGGAACGAACACCTCATGAGATGTGGTTTGGAAAACCTCCATCTCTATCATACTTAAAGGTATGGGGATGTAAAGCTTATCCTAAGAGTTACGTCCCTAATAAGGTGAATGCTCGATCCATGAAGTGTATCTTCATAGGATATCCCAAGGATAATATGGGATATTATTTCTATGATCCATCCGAGTAGAATGTATTTGTTGCTCGGAAGGCGGAATTCCTTGAAACTAAGTTCCTAATGGAAGGAAGTAGTGAAAGGAAGATAGATCTTGAAGTGGTTCAAGATCAAGTAGATGATACACAATTGGTTGACACTAGCACTCAACATGAAAATATTGAGAGTGATCAAATGGATGATCAAAATACACAAGACGTTCGCAGATCTGGTAGGATTAGTAATCCTCCTGAGAGATATGGGTTTCTCATGGATGGTTGATATGTGGTTGATTTGGATTAACCAATAAACTACCAAGATGCTTTATCAAGGATTGATAAAGATAAATGGCAGGAAGCCATGAACGCTGAGATGCAATCCATGTATGACAACCAAGTTTGGGAACTTGTTGCTCAACCTGCTGGCTTAAGGCTAGTTGATTGTAAATGGCTTTTCAAAATGAAAACCGACATACATGGAAACTTGGATACATATAAAGCTAGACTTGTAGCAAAAGGTTTCACTCAAACTCAAGGGGTTGACTATGATGAAACTTTTTCGCCTGTGGCAATGCTAAAGTCTATTAGGATATTACTTGCCATTGCTGCTCATTATGATTATGAAATATGCCAAATGAATGTCAAGACCGCTTTCCTAAATGGATATCTTGTGGAAGATGTCAATATGGTTCAGCCTGAAGGTTTTGTTGATCCGAAATATCCTAAAAAGGTATGCAAGTTAAAGAAGTCAATCTACGGATTGAAACAAGCATCTAGAATGTGGAATCATCGTTTTAATGAGGAAGCCGTGAAATTTGGCTTCATTAAAAATGGTGATGAAGCTTGTGTATATAAGAAAGCTAGTGGGAGCACTATCATGTTCCTTGTACTATATGTGGATGATATATTGTTATTTGGAAATGATATTCCGGCAATGCAAAGCGTTAAAACTTGGCTAAGTAAATGCTTCTCCATTAAGGATCTTGGAGAAGCACAATACGTTTTGGGGATTGGGATCTTCAGGGATAGATCCAAGAAACTGATAGGTTTGAATCAAAGTGCATACATTGAAAAGATCTTGAAAAGGTTCAAGATGGAGAACTCTAAGAAAGGTTTGGTACCTATTCAAAGAGGAACACTCCTTAGTTCATCTCAGTGACCCACCACGAAAGATGAACAAGAGAGAATGAAGAAAGTCCCATATGCGTCTGCCATTGGGTCAATCATGTATGCAATGATATGCACTAGACCGGATGTGTCATGTGCTCTTAGCCTGACAAGCAGATACCAGAATAACCCATGAAATAGTCATTGGATTGCTGTCAAAAGTATATTAAAATACCTTAGGAGGACTAAGGATATGTTTCTGATATATGGGTCTGGTGAGGAGGAACTCGCTGTAAAAGGTTTCGTGGATGCGAGCTTCCAAACTGATCGAGATGATTCTCGATCACAATCCGGCTATGTCTTCACATTAAATGGAGGTGCGGTCTCTTGGAAGAGTTCAAAACAGGATGTTGTTGCTCTATCCACTACAGAGTTGGAGTACATCGCCGCATCATTGGTAGCTCAGGAAGCTGCATGGATGAAGAAATTCATCGATGACTTAGGAGTAGTCCCTATCCATTCAGGACCCTCTTGAGATCTTTTGTGACAACGTGGGTGCGATTGCTCAAATCAAGGAACCTCGTGCTCACCAAAAGACCCGTCACATTGAGCGGAGATTCAACTACATAAGGGATGAAGTTGAAAAGGGAAAGATATGTATTCGCAAAGTTCACACAGATCTTAATATAGCGGATCCACTCACGAAACTCTTACATGGTGCAAAACATCAAGGGCATGTTAGTGCATTAGGGCTTCGATATTCTAGTGAGTGGTCATGATCTGTTTTAAGTATTGTAACGGAACGAAATTGTTCAAACTCATTAATATAATTATGGTATTAATTTATTTTGAGTTATGTTCCTATTTTGCATATTTTATCCATGAATAAGTAATTATTCTAAATTCCGTAGTCGATCACATTTGTGGGAGCAAATGTGAGGTTTAGACTATTGTGAACTTGGATTGGTATACATTCACGGGATGAATGTGGGGCAAGATTGCAACCAAGGTTCACAGATATTTGTGGGACACAAATATTGGAAGACCCGCCCTCAAGACTTACTAAATGGAGCCTTTGTGGTTGATCACATGTAATCTTGAGTAAAGGCGAATATCATTGTATCCTCTGACCTGAGATACATATTGGGTTCGGATATTCACTAAGTATTATGCCTTGATTCTTTCCTTCGCTATTCTGAAATATGGTAGTTCATAAGGAAGAGCTCAGGTATAATACAAAGTATATATCTAGGACGTATGTAATCAAGATGGAATTTGTCCCTCTTATTCGTTGAGAGTCAGATGTCTAAGGCCTGATAAAGTTAAATCTAAAAGAGAGTGATCACTCTGTGTGTCTTGGATTTAACATGACATCTAGGACGAAAGGATGTGATGAAAGATTCACCTATTCATATTTGAGATGGAAACTCTAAAGGGATGATGTTATTGAATGGCACATAGTCATAACATATTAGGGGTGATGGATGGTCGTTAGGTGGTATCCGTCACTTGCATTAATTTCTTATGTTCTCGTGCAAGTGGGAGATTGTAGGTTTTTCTTATGCCCAAGAGACATATTAAATTAATGTGGCTAATACGTTATGACCCCAAGTCGGGTAATACCCAATAACAAGCTTACCGACACTCTATATGTATTTATTCTCAACGGTTGGATCGTTAAATAAATACGTAACACTTGAACTTTAGAAAATCGGTTTTCTAAAATATTATCACTTGAGATAAATTATTTGGATAATTTATATTTAATTATTTATAGGTTTAAATAATTATATTGTGTTATATTTTATAAAAGGTTTATAAAATAAGCAAGTAACTTAATAAAATAGATGGTTTTATATAAATATAACAAGTTTTATATATATTAAGACATTGTTATTTTATTAAACATGTGCAGAATTTTATGTCTCCAAGGATGACACACCCATGCCTATTTTGTTACTTTTAACACAATATTCCTTATGTACATGCAAGGGTCTTAAAACCAAGGCTTGACTCAAGTTGTAGTACACATAAGTGATCAAAAAAACTGCATTCAGCTCATTTTTTTGGGCATATCTGGCTGAACTGTTTTAACAAAAAAAAGGGAGCATTTTTCTTGTAAAATCAAGTGATTAAGTGTTCTAAATCCTAACCAATTTGAAGGTTTTGTTGGTGCATCAAAAGCTTGGGGTATTACACACTTGAGGCTTCAAGTTAGAAGCTTTCTTGCCTTCATCTTCATCATCATCTTGCACATTTGTAAACTACCCTCAACAAGCTTGAGGAGGTATAAACTCTAAACCCACTCTTAGTTTGTAAGTATGTTTCACAACTTGATCCTTTTTGGGATTTAACTTTAAATGGTTAAAGATTTACAAGTTCAAAAATGGTAATTTATACGCTTCCGCAAATCTTATTTCTTGAATGATTATAAGTATTATGAAACTTGTTAAATCCCAACAAAAACCTCGCAACGAAATCAATTAATATGGAACGTTTTTAATCAATAAGAACGGGACATTTCAGTTGGTATCCGAGCGTTGGTCTTAGAGAACCAGAATTTTGCATTAGTGTGTCTTATCGAGTTTGTAGGATGCATTAGTGAGTCTGGACTTCGACCGTGTTTACTTAAAAAATGATTGCTTAACAAATTTTGTTGTAAACTATATATTTTTAACATGTGAATATTATGTGATATATTAATCTCTTAACGCGTTTGATATTATGTGATAGATTTCTAATTCTAGAACAAGTCCCATTGACTCACCTAATAATAATGAAGAGTCAAATGTAAATTGGAATGATTCGTGGACTGATTCACAAGTTCCCGAAGAGGAACCGGAAGAAGAGTCGGAACCGGAAGAAGAATCGGAACCGGAAGAAGAATCGGAACCGGATGAAGAACTAGAACCGGTGGGTGAAATAATAAAACGGTTAAGTAAAAGAAAATCCTCAACCAACCGACCAAGGTTAATTATGGTCAATGGTGTTTCCGCCAAGGAAGCAAAATATTGGGAGGATTACCAATTCTCCGATGAATCGGATTCCGACGAGAATTCTGATGATGTTATAGAAATTACCCCAACTGAATTTAAAAAGGCAAAAGAAAATAATAAGGGAAAGGGCATAAAAATAGAGAAATCTAATTCCAACCCCGATGAACTTTATATGTATCGTCAACCCCCGAAGTCCTTAAGTTGTAACAATGACCCGGGAACCTCTAAACCACCAGGTTTTTCTAAACCAATGTGGAAAACGACGGCTCGTATTAGGGGAACATCATA
Organism: Rutidosis leptorrhynchoides; assembly: GCF_046630445.1. Classification (NCBI taxonomy): domain Eukaryota; kingdom Viridiplantae; phylum Streptophyta; class Magnoliopsida; order Asterales; family Asteraceae; genus Rutidosis; species Rutidosis leptorrhynchoides. The sequence goes on from NC_092334.1 coordinate 442,995,083, forward strand.
TATCCCTAGAAACTTGGCAAAACTAACCAAAGCCGAAGAAGAAGAAACAAACGAGTCGGAATAAGATAGTTGTATTCGTGTGGTGTAATATATGTAATATAGTGTGCTTATGCTTTATGATATATGTAAAAATTGCTTGTATTAATAAGTATTTTTTTTATGAATCTAACTCTTGTCTATTTTACAGTATAAAAAACACAAAATGGATAGACAACCCAATATTTTAAGAGACCTACCCGGAGACATGATTGATGAAATCTTGTCTAGAGTCGGTCAGAATTCTTCGGCACAACTATTTAAGGCGAGATCAGTTTGTAAGACATTCGAAGAACGTTCCAAGAATTCCTTGGTTTATAAAAGGCTTTCGTTCGAAAGATGGGGGATATCACATTAGGAAATCCATAAGTTACGATGTGTTTACTTTGACGCATATATTGCGGGGAACCCAAATGCTATTTTACGCAATGGGTTAAGAAATTATTTTGACTCAATATATCCGAATATTGGACTTCGTGAATTAGAAAAAGCGGCTAACATGCAACATAAAGAAGCATGTTATGCTTACGGATTAGTAATGTTCGCTTCTCACCAAAGTGAGAACAAGAACATCGGGCTACAACTATTAAACAAAATGTTCCCACAAGTGACGGAGTCGGTAATTGGGGTAAGAAATGAGGTTTTTATATTGTTACGGGACTGTTGGACATTACGAAACCCTCGTCCCTTTGACGACGTTACAACACGCTGTCTTATCAACGGCCATAACGGTTATGTTCCACAAGACCAAGGATGGGAAGTAATCCTAGTAAAACCAGAATGCATGACTTGTTTCTGGACGTATGAATTACGTGTCTTTATTGCCTTTACTGAACGACTTGTGTACTAGCTAGAATTATCTTCGCAACCATCTTGTATAAAATTTATTGTGTGCTATATTTCATGCTATATGTAAAATAAGCGGTATTGTAAGTTTGTAAAATATTGTGTAAAAGTTTGAACGCGAAATATTATTATAATCAGTTTTTCATATAGAATTGTAGTAGTTGAATTGTATATTAGCTACTAAGTATGAACTTAACGGGTAGGTACTACCCGAATTTAAACTTATAAAACGCTAATATGAAGAAAAAGCTTTTATAAATGAGTTCATATTATGCTACGAAATACTATTAACTACTCTTAATATTCTGTATGATTAACTTGTTCCATTTGACTATTTTGAAGGAAATGGCACTGACTACTCGACACATCGTGAATATGAATGAAGAGGAATTCCGTACTTTTCTAGCTTCAAACATAGCCGCAGTACAGGCTGCGCTACATACCAACAATAACCTTGGATCTAGCAGTACAGGAAATCATGTAGGATGCACCTACAAAGAATTCACTTCCTGCAAACCTTTAGAATTTGATGGAACAGAAGGACCGATCGGATTGAAATGGTGGACCGAGAAGGTCGAATCGGTTTTTGCCATAAGTAAGTGTACTGAAGAGGACAAAGTGAAGTACGCTACGCATACCTTCACAGGTTCTGCGTTAACATGGTGGAATACCTATCTAGAGCAAGTGGGACAAGATGATGCGTACGCACTACCGTGGTCAGCATTCAAGCACTTGATGAACGAGAAGTACCGTCCCAGAACCGAGGTCAATAAGCTCAAGACAGAACTTAGAGGGTTACGAACCCAAGGATTTGATATTACCACGTACGAAAGACGATTCACAGAATTGTGCCTATTGTGTCCGGGAGCATTCGAAGATAAGGAAGAGAAGATCGACGCGTTTGTGAAAGGATTACCAGAAAGAATCCAAGAAGATATAAGTTCACACGAGCCCGCCTCCATACAACAGGCATGTAGAATGGCTCACAAACTAGTGAACCAGATTGAAGAAAGAATTAAAGAACAGACTGCTGAAGAGGCCAATGTGAAGCAAGTCAAAAGAGAGTGGGAGGAAAACGGTGATAAGAATCACCAATACAACAACAACAACAATTACAACAATAATCGCAACAATTATCCCAACAATCGCAACATCAATCGCAACTACAATAAATGGCCCAACAACAACAACAACAACAACAACAACAACAGCAACTACAACAATCATCCCAACAACAATAATAACCGCAACAACAACAACAATCAGAAGCAGCTATGCCAAAGGTGTGAAAAGTATCACTCGGGGTTCTGCACCAAATTTTGCAACAAGTGTAAAAGAAATGGTCATAGCGCGGTGAAGTGTGAGGTCTACGGACCAGGGGTTTATAGAACGAAAGGAACAAATGGTGTCGGAACGAGTAATGGCGGAGCAAGTAGTGTCGGAGCAAGTTATGCCAATGTAGTTTGTTATAAATGTGGAAAACCGGGCCACATTATTAGAAATTGCCCGAACCAGGAGAACACGAATGGACAAGGCCGCGGAAGAGTTTTCAATATTAATGCGGCAGAGGCACAGGAAGACCCGGAGCTTGTTACCGGTACGTTTCTTATTGACAATAAATCTGCTTACGTTTTATTTGATTCGGGTGCGGATAGAAGCTATATGAGTAGAGATTTTTGTGCTAAATTAAGTTGTCCATTGACGCCTTTGGATAGTAAATTGTTACTCGAATTAGCAAATGGTAAATTAAATTCAGCAGATAATATATGTCGGAATCGAGAAATTAAACTGGTTAGCGAAACATTTAAGATTGATTTGATACCAGTAGAGTTAGGGAGTTTTGATGTGATAATCGGTATGGACTGGTTGAAAGAAGTGAAAGCAGAGATCGTTTGTTACAAAAATGCAATTCGCATTATACGAGAAAAAGGAAAACCCTTAATGGTGTACCGAGAAAAGGGCAACACGAAGCTACATCTTATTAGTAATTTGAAGGCACAAAAACTGATAAGAAAAGGTTGCTATGCTGTTCTAGCACACGTCGAGAAAGTACAAACTGAAGAAAAGAGCATCAATGATGTTCCCATTGCAAAAGAATTTCCTGATGTATTTCTGAAAGAATTACCGGTTTTACCCCCACATCGATCCGTTGAATTTCAAATAGATCTTGTACCAGGAGCTGCACCAATAGCTCGTGCTCCTTACATACTCGCACCCAGCGAGATGAAAGAACTGCAAAGCCAATTACAAGAACTTTTAGAGCGTGGTTTCATTCGACCAAGCACATCACCATGGGGAGCTCCTGTTTTGTTTGTCAAGAAGAAAGATGGTACATTCAGGTTGTGTATCGACTACCGAGAGTTGAACAAACTTACCATCAAGAACCGCTACCCACTACCGAGAATCGACGACTTATTTGATCAACTACAAGGCTCGTCTGTTTATTCAAAGATTGACTTACGTTCCGGGTATCATCAAATGCGGGTGAAAGAAGATGATATTCCAAAGACTGCTTTCAGAACACGTTACGGTCATTACGAGTTTATGGTCATGCCGCTTGGTTTAACTAATGCACCAGCTGTGTTCATGGACCTTATGAACCGAGTGTGTGGACCATACCTTGACAAGTTTGTCATTGTTTTCATTGATGACATACTTATTTACTCAAAGAATGACCAAGAACGCGGTGAACATTTGAGAAAGGTGTTAGAAGTATTGAGGAAGGAAGAATTGTACGCTAAGTTTTCAAAGTGTGCATTTTGGTTGGAAGAAGTTCAATTCCTCGGTCACATAGTGAACAAAGAAGGTATTAAGGTGGATCCGGCAAAGATAGAAACTGTTGAAAAGTGGGAAACCACGAAAACTCCGAAACACATACGCTAATTTTTAGGACTAGCTGGTTACTACAGAAGGTTCATCCAAGACTTTTCCAGAATAGCAAAACCCTTGACTGTATTAACGCATAAAGGGAAGAAATTTGAATGGAATGATGAACAAGAGAAAGCATTTCAGTTATTGAAGAAAAAGCTAACTACGGCACCAATATTGTCATTGCCTGAAGGGAATGATGATTTTGTGATTTATTGTGATGCATCAAAGCAAGGTCTCGGTTGTGTATTAATGCAACGAACGAAGGTGATTGCTTATGCGTCTAGACAATTGAAGATTCACGAACAAAATTATACGACGCATGATTTGGAATTAGGCGCGGTTGTTTTTGCATTAAAGACTTGGAGGCACTACTTATATGGGGTCAAAAGTATTATATATACCGACCACAAAAGTCTTCAACACATATTTAATCAGAAACAACTGAATATGAGGCAGCGTAGGTGAATTGAATTTTTGAATGATTACGACTTTGAGATTCGTTACCACCCGGGGAAGGCAAATGTGGTAGCCGATGCCTTGAGCAGGAAGGACAGAGAACCCATTCGAGTAAAATCTATGAATATAATGATTCATAATAACCTTACTACTCAAATAAAGGAGGCGCAACAAGGAGTTTTAAAAGAGGGAAATTTAAAGGATGAAATACCCAAAGGATCGGAGAAGCATCTTAATATTCGGGAAGACGGAACCCGGTATAGGGCTGAAAGGATTTGGGTACCAAAATTTGGAGATATGAGAGAAATGGTACTTAGAGAAGCTCATAAAACCAGATACTCAATACATCCTGGAACGGGGAAGATGTACAAGGATCTCAAGAAACATTTTTGGTGGCCGGGTATGAAAGCCGATGTTGCTAAATACGTAGGAGAATGTTTGACGTGTTCTAAGGTCAAAGCTGAGCATCAAAAACCATCAGGTCTACTTCAACAACCCGAAATCCCGGAATGGAAATGGGAAAACATTACCATGGATTTCATCACTAAATTGCCAAGGACTGCAAGTGGTTTTGATACTATTTGGGTAATAGTTGATCGTCTCACCAAATCAGCACACTTCTTGCCAATAAGAGAAGATGACAAGATGGAGAAGTTAGCACGACTGTATTTGAAGGAAGTCGTCTCCAGACATGGAATACCAATCTCTATTATCTCTGATAGGGATGGCAGATTTATTTCAAGATTCTGGCAGACATTACAACAAGCATTAGGAACTCGTCTAGACATGAGTACTGCCTATCATCCACAAACTGATGGGCAGAGTGAAAGGACGATACAAACGCTTGAAGACATGCTACGAGCATGTGTTATTGATTTCGGAAACAGTTGGGATCGACATCTACAATTAGCAGAATTTTCCTACAACAACAGCTACCATTCAAGCATTGAGATGGCGCCGTTTGAAGCACTTTATGGTAGAAAGTGCAGGTCTCCGATTTGTTGGAGTGAAGTGGGGGATAGACAGATTACGGGTCCGGAGATTATACAAGAAACTACCGAGAAGATCATCCAAATTCAACAACGGTTGAAAATCGCCCAAAGTCGACAAAAGAGCTACGCTGACATTAAAAGAAAAGATATAGAATTTGAAATTGGAGAGATGGTCATGCTTAAAGTTGCACCTTGGAAAGGCGTTGTTCGATTTGGTAAACGAGGGAAATTAAATCCAAGGTATATTGGACCATTCAAGATTATTGATCGTGTCGGACCAGTAGCTTACCGACTTGAGTTACCTCAACAACTCGCTGCTGTACATAACACTTTCCACGTCTCGAATTTGAAGAAATGTTTTACTAAAGAAGATCTCACTATTCCATTAGATGAAATCCAAATCAACGAAAAACTTCAATTCATCGAAGAACCCGTCGAAATAATGGATCGTGAGGTTAAAAGACTTAAGCAAAACAAGATACCAATTGTTAAGGTTCGATGGAATGCTCGTAGAGGACCCGAGTTCACCTGGGAGTGGGAAGATCAGATGAAGAAGAAATACCCGCATCTATTTCCATAAGATTCGTCAACACCTTCAACAGCTTAAAATTTCGGGACGAAATTTATTTAACGGGTAGGTACTGTAGTGACCCGAACTTTTCCATGTTTATATATATTAATTGAGATAGATATTTACATGATTAAATGTTTCCAACATGTTAAGCAATCAAACTTGTTAAGACTTGATTAATTGAAATATGTTTTATATAGACAATTGACCACCCAAGTTGACCGGTGATTCACGAACGTTAAAACTTGTAAAAACTATATGATGACATATATATGGATATATATATATATATATATATATATATATATATATATATATATATATATATATATATATATATATATATATATATAGTTAACATGATACTATGATAAGTAAACATATCATTAAGTATATTAACAATGAACTACATATGTAAAAACAAGACTACTAACTTAATGATTTTTAAACGAGACATATATGTAACGATTATCGTTGTAAAGACATTTAATGTATATATATCATATTAAGAGATATTCATACATGATAATATCATGATAATATAATAATTTAAAATCTTATTTGATATTATAAATATTGGGTTAACAACATTTAACAAGATCGTTAACCTAAAGGTTTCAAAACAACACTTACATGTAACGACTAACGATGACTTAACGACTCAGTTAAAATGTATATACATGTAGTGTTTTAATATGTATTTATACACTTTTGAAAGACTTCAATACACTTATCAAAATACTTCTACTTAACAAAAGTGCTTACAATTACATCCTCGTTCAGTTTCATCAACAATTCTACTCGTATGCACCCGTATTCGTACTCGTACAATACACAGCTTTTAGATGTATGTACTATTGGTATATACACTCCAATGATCAGCTCTTAGCAGCCCATGTGAGTCACCTAACACATATGGGAACCATCATTTGGCAACTAGCATGAAATATCTCATAAAATTACAAAAATATGAGTAATCATTCATGACTTATTTACATGGAAACAAAATTACATATCCTTTATATCAAATCCATACACCAACGACCAAAAACACCTACAAACACTTTAATTCTTCAATTTTATTCATCTAATTGATCTCTCTCAAGTTCTATCTTCAAGTTCTAAGTGTTCTTCATATATTATACAAGTTCTAGTTACATAAAATCAAGAATACTTTCAAGTTTGCTAGCTCACTTCCAATCTTGTAAGTTGATCATCCAACCTCAAGAAATCTTTGTTTCTTACAGTAGGTTATCATTCTAATACAAGGTAATAATCATATTCAAACTTTGGTTCAATTTCTATAACTATAACAATCTTATTTCAAGTGATGATCTTACTTGAACTTGTTTTCGTATCATGATTCTGCTTCAAGAACTTCGAGCCATCCAAGGATCCGTTGAAGCTAGATCCATTTTTCTCTTTTCCAATAGGTTTATCGAAGGAACTTAAGGTAGTAATGATGTTCATAACATCATTCGATTCATACATATAAAGCTATCTTATTCGAAGGTTTAAACTTATAATCACTAGAACATAGTTTAGTTAATTCTAAACTTGTTCGCAAACAAAAGTTAATCCTTCTAACTTGACTTTTAAAATCAACTAAACACATGTTCTATATCTATATGATATGCTAACTTAATGATTTAAAACCCGAAAACACGAAAAACACCGTAAAATCGGATTAACGTCGTCGTAGTAACACCGCGGGCTGTTTTGGGTTAGTTAATTAAAAACTATGATAAGCTTTGATTTAAAAGTTGTTATTCTGAGAAAATGATTTTTATTATGAACATGAAACTATATCCAAAAATTATGGTTAAACTCAAAGTGGAAGTATGTTTTCTAAAATGGTCATCTAGACGTCGTTCTTTCGACTGAAATGACTACCTTTACAAAAACGACTTGTAACTTATTTTTCCGACTATAAACCTATATTTTTTCTATTTAGATTCATAAAATATAGTTTAATATGAAACCATAGCAATTTGATTCACTCGAAACGGATTTAAAATGAAGAAGTTATGGGTAAAATAAAATTGGATAATTTTTCTCATTTTAGCTACGTGAAAATTGGTAACAAATCTATTCCAACCATAACTTAATCAACTTGTATTGTATATTATGTAATCGTGAGATACCATAGACACGTATACAATGTTTCGACCTATCATGTCAACACATCTATATATATTTCGGAACAACCATAGACACTCTATATGTGAATGTTGGAGTTAGCTATACAGGGTTGAGGTTGATTCCAAAATATATATAGTTTGAGTTGTGATCAATACTGAGATATGTATACACTGGGTCGTGGATTGATTCAAGATAATATTTATCGATTTATTTATGTACATCTACCTGTGGACAACTAGTTGTAGGTTACTAACGAGGACAGCTGACTTAATAAACTTAAAACATCAAAATATATTAAAAGTGTTGTAAATATATTTTGAACATACTTTGATATATATGTATATATTGTTATAGGTTCGTGAATCAACCAGTGGCCAAGTCTTACTTCCTGACGAAGTAAAAATCTGTGAAAGTGAGTTATAGTCCCACTTTTAAAATCTAATATTTTTGGGATGAGAATACATGCAGGTTTTATAAATGATTTACAAAATAGACACAAGTACGTGAAACTACATTCTATGGTTGAATTATCGAAATCGAATATGCCCCTTTTTATTAAGTCTGGTAATCTAAGAATTAGGGAACAGACACCCTAATTGACGCGAATCCTAAAGATAGATCTATTGGGCCTAACAAACCCCATCCAAAGTACCGGATGCTTTAGTACTTCGAAATTTATATCATGTCCGAAGGAGGATCCCGGAATGATGGGGATATTCTTATATATGCATCTTGTTAATGTCGGTTACCAGGTGTTCACCATATGAATGATTTTTATCTCTATGTATGGGATGTGTATTGAAATATGAAACTTTGTGGTCTATTATTATGATTTGATAATATATAGGTTAAACCTATAGCTCACCAACATTTTTGTTGATGTTTTAAGCATGTTTATTCTCAGGTGATTATTAAGAGCTTCCGCTTTCACATACTTAAATAAGGACTAGATTTGGAGTCCATGCTTATATGATATTGTGTAAAAACTGCATTCAAGAAACTTATTTTGTTGTAACATATTTGTATTGTAAACTATTATGTAATGGTCGTGTGTAAACAGGATATTTTAGATTATCATTATTTGATAATCTACGTAAAGCTTTTTAAACCTTTATTGATGAAATAAAGGTTATGGTTTGTTTTAAAATGAATGCAGTCTTGAAAAACGTCTCATATAGAGGTCAAAACCTCGCAACGAAATCAATTAATATGGAACGTTTTTAATCAATAAGAACGGGACATTTCAAGGAGGTGGTATATTTATTACTTTGATTGCTGAATATATCGGTGTGGATATAAGTAGGGGGATTACTAATCGAAGAACCAGAACCCCGCGATACAATAGGTTTAAATGTATACCATGGTGCGAAGGTTTTGAAGAGGCGAAATAACGCCGCAGTACGATATAATGGTAGACATCCACAGGTTGAGAGAAACCAACAGCCAGGTAATGTGGGAGGGGGAAATGAAATGACAGAAATTCAAAGGTTTATAGCTTCACAAAAGTACGAAAATGCTAGACATCGAGCATTTGAAGATTGGCAAGTTCATCAAAACTAAATCATAGCTTATTGCCAACAAATAGGTAGAAACTGTATTCCTATTCCATCGCCCGTATTTCCTCCCTGGTCTATAGAGATCCAACCACCGTATCCTACGTATAACCCAGCCGAAGCATTTTATAACACCTATGGTTATGCATGGAACCCCTACTGGTATCAGTATCATCCCTAGTCTACTTAGTTTTATTTATTTTATAATTTGTAATATTGATACATTTAATACTTATGTTAATATTGTAATAGTTTTTATAATTTTCTAACTTTTATTATTAGATTTTAATAATTTTTGAATGTGGGGTAATATACCAAACTTCAAAAATATGTATATATGTTTGCAGTTTATCTTATGTACACAACAAGGTAAAACAACGCATTTTCAAAGACTGGCATTAAGTTCAGCAAAAGCAACTAATTTTGACGACAAGATGCAAAATAAATGTGATATAACAACAAGACGGAATGAACAAATGATGTGCAGAATTTATCATTCAACACAAACACAAATATGTTTGGAAACTTTGGTAAAATTTAATCATTTCTACGCTAATCACCCTTAATAATTTAAATTGTTACTGATTTCTTGCAAATGAGGGCATTGCAAGATCTTAAGTGTGGGAAGGGGACAAATTCTTTCGGATTTTAAAATTTTTACTTTATACACTTGGTTACCATTAGAAATACTAGTAAAGTAGTAGTTGTATTAGAATCTAGTGCTCTCTGATAATAAAGAACAGCCCTAGTCTTATATACTGACTACCCAATTCTAGTAAAATTTTTCAAAATTTTCAATTAAATGAACTCAAAATCATGTTTATACATATTTATGAACAATAAAACTAGGTTTTAACACCGAAATTATTGTTACCTCGGAAAGGACATAAATTGAGAAACAAACCAAAATGTTAAAATTCATTTAAAATGGAATAGAGGACAATAAAAAGGAAAATAAAAGCCAAGTGTGAAAAAATTTACCAAGATATTTTAAACATATGTCACATATTTCTGTAACAAATAATTGAAAATACTTTTGTTTTGAACGATAATTAACTGTTTTACCTGATTTACTGTAAGAAAGATGGATCTACACGATGAATCAATTCCATCATTAAAAGGAAGTAAAGTCTTCCGAAAAAGAAACGCGCTTCTTGATTTAGGTCAGGAAGTTGTCATCCAGACCAGCTGTAGGTTGACGAAAAATCTAGAAAAGTCATCACTAAAATCAGCAGGAAATCCACGGACCTCAGCATCAAACAGGGTAGTCATATGGTCAGACTTATCCTAACCATGAGAGGATCTGTCTCTTAAAATGGGGAGGGCGCCGTGCAAATTAGCTGGATAAGACTAATGAATCAGATCCCCAGAAAGGATAATCTCCTTAAAAGATCAAAAATCAGCTTTTAAGCCTGATATTACTCAATCCTTGAGATTGACCTTAAAGATTGAGAATTACAAACTCATGGAATTCAATGATATCTAAACTCGAGCCTGAACGAGAAAATATTTTGATCAAAATTACAAACCGATTTGTTTTCTAAAAACCCATTTTCAATGCGTTCATTACCATTGAACGTAAAATCCTAGGAATTCACCTGGAATTCATTAGGTCACCTAAACCAAATCGGGTGTCAACCGTAAGAACGGTGGTTGCATAGCATGGTCAAAGACAGGACCTTGTGCCACACCGGAAAATTATAAGGGTGAGCTTTACTATTTCTCCTACAAAGGATAGTAATTGCGTCCGACACGTTATAGACCATAATTAAAAGCATGTCAGGGGACATTGCCTTAACAGTTGCTTGTTCAACGCTTTCCTTTACAACCGGACGGTAGTTTACCGAAAGATAATATACGGAGCAAGTATACTGGATGTGTTGCTTTCCAAATACAAGGTTAGCATGTGGGTGATACAAAACCATAAGTTTTGAGCTAAAATTTTCAAATCTGAAACCCACCAAACCCACAAAAATATTTTGCAAACACCGGTGAAGGGTTATTCCGGAAAACTTATCTAGGGTAAAAGCTAGATTTAATTTTCAAAAGATCAAATATTTTCATAAAGATCCAATTTCCTTAAAGGATCTAAATTTTTATAGTCATATGGGACTGTAAACCACAAAGTTACTACCATTGTTTATACCGCCGTAAAGAAATCACTGATGTACAAAGTGTGAAGAATAAAGAAGTGATTCTAGTATTTCAAGACTATATTGCTTGAGGACAAGCAACGCTCAAGTGTGGGAATATTTGATAATGCTAAAAACGAACATATATTTCATAGCATTATTCCCCAAGAAAGACAAGCTTTTAGTTGTAATTGTTCTATTTACAAGTGATATTCGTTTAAATATTAAAAGGTGAAGACAAAAGACAGATTCGACGAATTGAAGACGCAAACAACCAAAAAGCTCAAAAGTACAAAATACAATCAATGAGGTTCCAATTATTGATAAGAAACGTCTCAAAATTACAAGTGTACAAGATTCAAAACGCAAAGTACAAGATATTAAATTGTACGCAAGGACGTTCGAAAATCCGGAACCAGGACCAGAGTCAACTCTCAACGCTCGACGCAACGGACTAAAAATTACAAGTCAATTATGCACATGAATATAATATAATATATAAATAATTCTTAAAAATTATATATATATTATATTATTATTTAAAATCGTCGGCAAACAAAGAGCCAAGGCTGAATGAGCTGTAAAAACGAACTCCGCGACTTGCGGAGTTCGAAGGCTAAAAGAACCGCGACTCGCGGAGCCCCAAAAAATGAAAATGCCTATAAAAGCCAACGCAGTTCGACGAATTTTAATATCAATATATATCCATAATCTATCTCTCTCTCAATATATACGTAAATATATATATATATATAATTTATATTTTAATTTTAATTTTAATTTTAAATCCTAATAATAAGGGTATGTTAGCGAATGTTGTAAGGGTGTAAGTCGAAATTCTGTCCGTGTAACGCTACGCTATTTTTAATCATTGTAAGTTATGTTAACCTTTTTAATTTAATGTCTCGTAGCTAAGTTATTATTATGCTTATTTAATCCAAAGTAATCATGATGTTGGGCTAATTACTAAAATTGGGTAATTGGGCTTTGTACCATAATTGGGGTTTGGACAAAAGAACGACACTTGTGGAAATTAGACTATGGATTATTAATGGGCTTTATATTTGTTTAACTAAATGATAGTTTGTTAATTTTAATATAAATATTTACAATTGGGCGTCCCTATAAATAACCATTTACACTCAATCGGACACGATGGGCGGGGTATTTATATGTACGAATAATCATTCATTTAACCGGAGACGGGAATGGATTAATAGCCACTAGAATTATTAAAACAGGGGTGAAATTATGTACAAGGACACTTGGCATAATTGTTAACAAAGTATTAAAATCTTGGGTTACACTCAGTCGACATCCTGGTGTAATTATTAAACAAAGTAATAAAATCTTGTTACAGTTTAAGTCCCCAAATTAGTTGGAATATTTAACTTCGGGTATAAGAATAATTTGATGAGGACACTCGCACTTTATATTTATGACTGATGGACTGTTATGGACAAAAACCAGACGGACATATTAAATAATCCAGGACAAAGGACAATTAACCCATGGGCATAAAACTAAAATCAACACGTCAAACATCATGATTACGGAAGTTTAAATAAGCATAATTATTTTATTTCATATTTAATTTCCTTTATTTTATATTTAATTGCACTTCTAATTATCGCATTTTATTTATTGTTATTATATTTAATTGCACTTTTAATTATCGTACTTTTTAATTATCGCAAGTTTATTTTATCGCACTTTTATTATTCGCAATTTCATTATCGTTATTTAATTTACGCTTTAAATTAAGTCTTTTATTTATTTAATATTTTACATTTTGTTTTAACTGCGACTAAAGTTTTAAAATCGACAAATCGGTCATTAAACGGTAAAACCCGCCCTTTATAATAATAATATTACTTATATATATATTTGTATTTTTGTAAAATTAAACTAATATAGCGTTAAGCTTTGATTAAAAGATTTTCCCTGTGGAATGAACCGGACTTACTAAAAACTACACTACTGTACGATTAGGTACACTGCCTATAAGTGTTGTAGCAAGGTTTAAGTATATCCATTCTCTAAATAAGTAAATATCTTGTGTAAAATTGTATCGTATTTAATAGTATTTCCTTGTAAAATTTAATAGCTATTTTATATACACCTCGCATAACATCACCATCTCTCCAATTTCAAATTCTATATCTTTTCTTTTAATGTCAGCGTAGCTCTTTTGTCGACTTTGGGCGGTTTTCAACCGTTGTTGAATTTGGATGATCTTCTCGGTAGTTTCTTGTATTATCTCCGGACCCGTAATCTATCTATCCCCCACTTCACTCCAACAAATTGGAGACCTGCACTTTCTACCATAAAGTACTTCAAACGGTGCCATCTCAATGTTTGAATGTTCGCTGTTGTTGTAGGAAAATTCTGCTAATGGTAGGTGTCGATCCCAACTATTTCCGAAATCAATAACACATGCTCGTGGCATGTCTTCAAGCATTTGTATCATCCTTTAACTCTACCCATCAGTTTGTGGATGATAGGCAGTACTTATGTCTAGACGAGTTCATAATGCTTGCTGTAATGTCTACCAGAATCTTGAAATAAATCTGCAATCCCTATCAGAGATAATAGAGATTGGTATTCAATGTCTGTAGATGACTTCCTTCAAATACATAACTTCTCCATCTTGTCATCTTCTCTTATTGGCAGGAAATGTACTGATTTGGTGAGACGATCAACTATTACCCAAATAGTATCAAAATCACTTGCAGTCCTTGCAATTTAGTGATGAAATCCATGGTAATGTTTTCCCATTTCCATTCCGGGATTTTGGGTTGTTGAAGTAGACCTGATGGTTTCTAATGCTCAGCTTTGACCTTAGAACAAGTCAAACATTCTCCTACGTATTTAGCAACATCGGCTTTCATACCTGGCCACCAAAAATGTTTCTTGAGATCCTTGTACATCTTCCCCGCTCCAGGATGTATTGAGTATCTGGTTTTATGAGCTTCTCTACGTACCATTTATCTCATATCTCTAAATTTTGGTACTCAAATTCTTTCAGCCCTATACCGGGTTCTGTCTTCCCGAATATTAAGATGTTTCTCCGATCCTTTGGGTATTTCATCCTTTAAATTTCCCTCTTTTAAAACTCCTTGTTGCGCCACCTTTATTTGAGTAGTAAGGTTAATGTGAATCATTATATTCATAGCTTTTACTCGAATGGGTTCTCTATCTTTTCTGCTCAAGGCGTCGGCTACCACATTTGCCTTCCCCGGGTGGTAACGAATCTCAAAGTCGTAATCATTCAACAATTCAATCCACCTGCGCTGCCTCATGTTCAGTTATTTCTAATTAAATATGTGTTGAAGACTTTTGTGGTCGGTATATATAATACTTTTTACCCCATATAAGTAGTGCCTCCAAGTCTTTAATGCAAAAACAATCGCGCCTAATTCTAAATCATGCGTCGTATAATTATGCTCATGAATCTTCAATTGTCTAGACGCATAAGAAATTACCTTCGTTCGTTGCATTAATACACAACCGAGACCTTGCTTTGAGGCGTCACAATATATCACAAAATCATCATTCCCTTCAGGTAGTGACAATATAGGTGCCGTAGTTAACTTTTTCTTTAACAACTGAAACGCTTTCTCTTGTTCATTCTTCCATTCAAATTTCTTCCCTTTATGCGTTAATACAGTCAAGGGTTTTGCTATTTTGGAAAAATCTTGGATGAATCTCCTGTAATAACCAGCCAGCCCTAAAAATTGGCGTATGTGTTTCGGAGTTTTTGGGGTTTCCCACTTTTCAACGGTTTCAATCTTTACTGGATCCACCTGAATACCTTCTTTGTTCACTATGTGACCGAGGAATGGAACTTCTTCCAACCAAAATGCACACTTTGAAAACTTAGCATACAGTTTTTCTTTTCTCAGCAACTCTAGAACTTTTCTGAAATATTCTTCGTGCTCTTGATCATTCTTCGAGTAAATAAGTATGTCATCGATGAAAACAATGACAAATGAAAGGACCCGTCCTAATCCATCCGGACGAAGTCCGTCTCGATTATAAATGATTCATAATAGTTGATTACATCGCGAGGTACTTGACCTCTATATGATACATTTTACAAAAATTGCATTCGTTTTAAAATACAAACTTGCTTTACATTGTAAGTTGACGACATGCATACCATTTCATAATATATTCAACTATAATTGACTTAATAATAATCTTGATGAACTCAATGACTCGAATGCAACTTCTTTTGAAATATGTCATGAATGACTCCAAGTAATATCTCTAAAATGAGCAAATGCACAGCGGAAGATTTCTTTCATACCTGAGAATAAACATGCTTTCAAGTGTCAACCAAAAGGTTGGTGAGTTCATTAGTTTAACATAAATAATCATTCCCATCATTTTAATAGATCACAAGAATTTCATTTTCAGTTCTCATAAATATACGTCCCATACATAGAGACAAAAATATCATTCATATGGATTGAACACCTGGTAACCGACATTCACAATATGCACATAAGAATATCCCCATCATTCCGGGATCCTCCTTCGGACATGATATAAATTTCGAAGTACTAAAGCATCTGGTACTTTGGATGGGGCTTGTTGGGCCCAATAGATCTATCTTTAGGATTCACGTCAATTAGTAGATCGGTTTACTAATTCTTAGGTTACCAAGCAAATGGGGCATATTCGGCTTCGATCATTCACCCATATAATGTAGTTTCAATTACTTGTGTCTATTTCGTAAAACATTTATAAAAATTGTTCATGTATTCTCAGCCCAAAAATATAAAGGGTAAAAAGGCAAATGAAACTCACGCATATAAATATTGTAAAACAGTTAATAAAGCATTTGCATGTATTCTCACCCCAAAAATGTAAAGAGTAAAAGGGAATCAAATGAAACTCACCTAATGTATTTTGTAGTAAAAATACATATGACTATATTGAACAATGCAGGGTTGGCCTCGGATTCACGAACCTATATCATTTGTATGTATATATTAATACATATAATCAAAATCGAAAAATTTTATATTTTATCTTAAATTATATATTATACTTAGTTAGTTTGTGCATATATTCAAATGGTTTAATATCATATATATTTAGTTATATTAATATATATATATATATATATATATATATATATATATATATATATATATATATATATATATATATATATATATATATATATATATATATATATATATATATATATATATGGTTAGTATTGTATAAAAAGATATCATTATTTGTTATATATATAAGTATTTATATAATTATTGTTATTATGTTTCCTATGTTATTAATATAACTATAATATATGTATTAAGTATAATTTAGATACAAAATAGTTATTTGTAACCAAATGATAGTTTTGATAATAATGGCTTACTGATAATAATAACTTTCTTAATATCAATAGTACTAATAATAATAATAACGATATTGTTAAAATTGATACTTATGTTAATAATAATAATAGTAAAACTAATAATTACAAAAGTGATATTAATACTAGTATTGGTGAAAAATAATAACAACTTGTATTGTTTTTATAATAACAATAATAATAATCCTAATCATAATTATAATCTTCGCGTTTAATTGGCCAAGTTTCTATAACATCAATTTGTAATTCTAATCCTAGTATTAGTAATACTCATTTTAATAGTAGTCTTATAAAATTAATAATAACGATAATAATAATATTATTTAGTAATAATACTAATAATGATAATGATTGTAATATTAGTAATAATAATGTTGATCATAATAATGGTTTTTATCTATAATATTTAACAAGAGTAAAACTAACAACAATAATAATAATATTAATTAGTAATATTAATAACATAATAATAATAACAATAAAACTAATGATCTTTAAAAAAAAAAAAAAAAAAGACTACCTCAAAGCTTTTATGAAAATAAAACGTCTGAGACGGGACTCGAACCCGCGACCTCCCGCTCACCCAACAAACACCTTAACCATCGAGCCATTTGTGCTTTTTCTGAAATTAAACCCCTTAATATAAATATAAACTGTCCCTTCTGTCCCATCTTCTACTTCCTCTTATCAAAATTTCGAACGACCCGATTACTCCAAAAAAATTCAATGTTTTAGATACCTTAAGATAATTAAAACTAATCATTATTTTATGTTTGCCATAATAGAAAATGAAAAAATAAAAAAAATAAAATAAAAAGAACCAGACCTGCTGGCGTCGCTGTTAGGAAAGAAAAAAAAATGGTGATTACGAATTAAAGAACGTTTTAAGCTATAGTTATAACATGAAGTAATTTAGAAAACCTTCATGTAAACTTTACAAATCCTCAATTTGACCTGAAACATAACAGAAATCTCGAATTCGATTGAAGAACAAAGGTTGACTTTTTGAAACTTAAACTTTGACCCAAGAATTCTTACTCGATATTAACAATTGAAAAATGGAACTTTGCAGATAGTTTCCATGGTAGATTCCTAACAGAACACAATTTTTACATTTTGAAAATTCGTTCAAAATCGATTTATGATAAAAATTGTTCAATAACAGAGCCCGTCGTGTTTATTTAAAATGTATTTTGTTTTCTTTTCAATTGCAGTAACATGTAATTACATATATAAGTTGTAAACGATTAATTGAAGCTGTCAACGATGTTACACTCGATTTATTTGTATTAAGAACTGATATGGACGTGTAACAAGATTTTGACTTTAACTATTCGATCAGGAGAAAATAAAAAAAAATAAATAAATAAATAAAGTGTGACTATGAAAGCTAACAGAATTCGATCTTACTGTGATTGAATCTAATTTTGTACCATATTTAAGAGACAAGAACAAAATTTGCAATAGCATGAAAGATATATGCAACTGATTGAACGATTTTTATTGAATTATATAATTAATAATTATATTAATAATAACAATAATAATAAATAATAATATAGATTTCCTAATATATATATATATATATATAAGCTGTATTTATATTCGAAAATATATCTGATTGGATTGTACAACAGATACGTGTGATCATATATATATTGGTTACATTTGATATAATTATAAATACAAATAATATTAATAATACCTTTAATATTATAAAAATAAAATATTAATAGTAATAATAATTGAGATAATAATAAAATTAAAATAATAATAAGAATAAGGATAAAGATAATAATGATAATGATAATAATACTTTTAATCAAAAATGTTAATTTAAAATGATAATAATATTATTAATGATAACAATAATAAGTATAATAATTTTTTTCAAATGTTAAAGTTAATAATAATTATAATATTACTATAACAAGTTATATGTATCTAAATTTATATCTAATAACATTAACAATTCTTGATATTACTGCAAATATTAATACATAATGATGATAATGAATGTAATAATAACATGATAATTATATTGTAACTTGTATTTAAATTTAATATTTCAATATTACCTATTATAAATTATGTATCATTTGATAATTATATCTATATACAATAACATATAATTTTATATTTCTTATATATAATTCAGTGTATATATAATAATAGTTAGTTATAGAATCCATATACATATATATATAGTTCTTTTATAATATATTATATAATACCTTTTATTGAATGTTTACATTTTATAAATATTACAATATAATAATCATATATATTTATATATAATTTCATTTTTAAATTACACTTAATTATTTTATTTCATATTTAATTATACTTTATAATTTCAAATTATTATTATATATATATACATATTTATTTACAAATCGATTGTTCGTGAATCGTCGGGCAAAGTCAAAGGTCAATTGAATTCATGTAAACAGTTCAAAAATTTTGTGACTCAACATTACAGACTTAGCTCATCGTGTCGAAATCATATAAAGATTAAGTTTAAATTTTGTCGGAAATTCCCGGGTCGTCACAGTACCTACCCGTTAAAGAAATTTCGTCCCAAAATATGAGTGGGGTTATCATGGCTAACAATAAAAATGTTTTTATGACGAATATGATTCGATAAATAGAGTTTTATTACCGTTGAGTAAAATAAGTCGATTATTCAAAGAGTACGAGTGAAGCTATCACAGAATAGTGAACTGAGGAAAATAAAGTTTTTCTTGACTTTTAACGTAGTCAGAGTTGAATTTAGAAAATAATGTTCGTCTTAACTTTTGACGTCGTCTTGGTTGAATTCCGGAATTCAAGGGATTTAAAGAAAATCTTTGAAATCTAAAAGATTTAATTCTTCAGCGAGTAAGGAATTTAAGATCTCTATAATTAAATACGGTGATCTACCTCGATTACTCTGTCTGATATTTCCATTATAAATTAAGCTCTTTGGTTCCATTATTCTTACCATTCCTATACTTTCATTCTTAATTCTTACTTCTAAAAGATTGTGAAAATGCTTCATCCAGTTCAAATCCTTGATATTTTCCTGATTATCATTTCTGTCATCCTTCTTTTTAATCTTCCACCAGAAGAATCTAGCTACTTCTACTATTACCTTGGGGTGATACTATTCTTAATTCTACTGTGTCTTTATATTGCTATTCGTATTAATATCCACGGTTTGTAACCTCCGTGTTATTATTGGGCTTTATATTTTCTCTTATATTTCGAATCTCTTTGCCTTTTTATTCTC
This sequence comes from Rutidosis leptorrhynchoides, assembly GCF_046630445.1. Classification (NCBI taxonomy): domain Eukaryota; kingdom Viridiplantae; phylum Streptophyta; class Magnoliopsida; order Asterales; family Asteraceae; genus Rutidosis; species Rutidosis leptorrhynchoides. Next base: position 443,015,348 of record NC_092334.1, read on the forward strand.
CTCTCGATCTCTAGTAAAGCGAGTAATGGTCCAGAATTCGTAAGTATGAATTTTGAAATGAACATAGTTAATATTCTAAGAAGGGAATCGTAATGGCACAAATTTGATTTGTCAAATTACCAGAATATCCCGGAAGAGACCGAATCATCAAGAAAAATATTTTCTTGATATGTTTACAGATTAGATAGAATGTAAGAGTCGTGTAAATGGCACATGATGATGGTATGTTCTGTGAATCATCGCGTTTCATTAGAAACTCAGCATGAATTACTGTAATATAATCGCGTTGATTAAGTGTCATTATATTATACTAACTCATGCATCAGTTTCCAACACTACTTCAAAAACATTCATATTTGAAATTCGAAGGTTCGCAGAATATAGAAACTAAAACAGTTTCCTTTTATGATACAATACGGATAGCGCAGAGAGATAATTAATATCGAACGAGAATATTTATGAAGATATCTTCAGAAATATTGAGGATATTAATAAAGAAAGGTATGATGATATCTTAGGATTTCAGAATCAAATTGTGATGAAGAAATTCATTCACGATGATTTAGAGTGGTTAAGGAGTAAGGTATTCGCTAAAGATTTCATCAGAAACAGAATGATCTGGATTCTTTATGTACAAGTTTAGTCCTTGTAATTTGTTCAGAGTCTCCTTCATGGTTTGCTCAATCCGGTTTCCAGTTCCAACTTTTATGAGCTTTGCCAATATACTATTCTTTATCTTTATATCTTCGACGGTTAAGGTCGTGTACAGTTTTAGTTATTTCATCAGCACCTCGTAACATTCAGAGAACTGATTTGTAAACTGGGTGTTGTTCAAAATTTCAGAAGTGAAGATCATGATTTTAAGAGATACATGTTATATATATATATATATATATATATATATACATATAACTGTTGTTGTAGAATGGTTGTGAGATTCAAAATACTAATTGCTGATTCCCGGTAATTGGTATGGCAATACTCGTTACAAGATGCGGATGAGTATATGATAGGGTTTCAATGAATATAATGATATTCGGAAAATCAAAGATCAACGGAGTTGCTGGTACATCTGCTGATAATGTCATGGAATATAAAAGGTTCCCCGGTAACAATAAAAGAGCATACATATAAATCAAGGTGATAATAAGGTTGTTTCGAATGAAAAGTCGAAGTTGACTTGCCGGAGCTGTGACAAAATTTGTTACTTTGAAAGGAATTACCAAGTTATTTTGGGTAATAATTACACTAAAGGAATTAGCACAGATACGTGTTAAATGTTTACTCAGGTTCCGAGTATTTTCATGTGCATAACTATATGTGTCAATCTCTTCTTCCGTAGATGAAGTGCGGTTGGTTCATCCTCTCGGTTGAGGTATTTTCAAGAATCATGAAAGGTTTGAACGCAGATTGTAATCGTCAAGATATAAATGAGGTTCAAGATGAAATCAATATTTTTATTCATTTTAATTGTCCAATGTTGGTAGTCCTTAGTTGATAGTCCACAGTTAGCAATTCAATAATTCATATATAGTTTAATATATAATATTCAAATTAATTAATACGTATCGTGACCCGTGTACATGTCTCAGACTCGATCACAACTCAAACTATATATATTATTGTAGAATCAACCTCAGCCCTGTATAGCTAACTCCGGCATTACTACATATAGAGTGTCTATGGTTATTCCAAATAATATATATAGATGCGTCGATATGATATGTCAAAACTTTGTATACGTGTCCCGATATTTAAAGTGCGTAAAATAAATAACAGAAATTAAATGACAATAAATAAAATTGCGAGAATTAAAATTGCGATAAATAAATTACGATAAATAAATTGCGATAAATAAATTGCTATAAATAAAAGGTAATACGGAATTAACAGTTAGCTAGGATTTCGTTAGCGTGGTTTTTTAACAATTTTTTTTTATACTTAATTTGTCTGTTTCTAACAAATTTTATTTTGTCAAATGTTTTCTTCATTATGCCACTTGTTGGATTCTGATAGGTCAAAATCCAAATATGAAATTGAATGAAAATGATTATTCTGCGGTGAACGGATACGTATATCGATGGTTGTATGTAGGATAGTAAATGACTGTTGAATCAGATTCGAAGAATGTACAATGTAACTTATTAGTATGAAATCTAAATATTCCTAGGGTATTACCTACCCGTTAAAATATTTTCACCATTAACAGTTTGTACGAAAGAAATTTTTTTTTTAATTACAATCTTTATGAAAATATATATACATATATATTTTCTTCAGATGTAATCATGGATTTAATGAGTTAATATGATATTAAACTCATTTGATTTTCAGTTGAAACTAGAATGAATATTCTCTAAAACTTTAGAGATTACATAATCGCCATATCGAACGAAAATAAATGAGGTAGAACGATACGTAGAACGAAGATCATACTCGAAGTACAGATGGTGATATTGAGGCGTGTGATATTGAGGCTTATGTTATTGGTGGTACTGGTGCCGAAGTTGCTGAAGCTGGTACATTTTGCACCATATTGTCCAAATTTATTACTCGAGCGTGGAGCTCGTTGACTTCTTCCATTATTCTGGAATGATTGTAGGTTGGAACGAGCGGATGAGTAAGGTTTAGAATTGTGGATAGAATATAATCATGTCGAACTACTCTAGAAATGAGGCTGAAAATGGTGTTTCGGATAGGTTTACCGGTAAGTGCTTCAGGTTCTTCACCAAGAGGTGAATTTGGTTGGTGGAAAGGATCACCTGCTTTTTGTCTCCAATGATTAAGTAGGCTACGAACCCATCAGATGAATTGGTTGATTCATTCTGATGACACAGCTTTTGGATCTTAGGTGAAACTCCATATCGGAATAGATGTCGGAATTCGAGGAATTCAAACTGGTTGAGGGATTCATCTCGTACGATCAGATGAAGGATTTTTGATAAGAAATAGATTATAGGATGTAGATTAGTACCCTGTAATACATAATTTACATATGCATATATAATACTAAAATCCCATAAGTTACGGAGGAATCTACGGAAGCTGTCAGGCAAAGTTTATAGTAACATACGCTGAGACATGAATTAACAGATACGCTAAGATATGAATTTTGTCTATACACTATTCATGCAGTCAATGCAGTAAAACGTGTCTAGACTAAGAATGATAAGCAGATAATTTTCTAAGGATGGTAAACAGATGATTTCCGACTAGAAATGATAAGCAAAACTTTTGACATGCAGACACGGTCAAAGTTCAGACTCATTAATGCATCTAAACAACTATCGGTTAGACACACTAATGTAAGACCTGGTTTGCTAAGACCACCGCTCTGATACCAACTGAAATATAGTTGGGGACAACCGCCGTCCCACCCAGTGCCTTCCCAGCTAACCGCCTGGTGACTACTGAGTGTATCTCAGATACTGATTTTAGGGCCTGCCTCGCGGCTACTGCCAACCCTCGTAAGGGATCGCAAGGAGTAAGAGCCAATGCTTCGTCACAGGTAACACTGAGAACCTCCTTTACGACTAACCCGCCACACATGGACGGCGTTATACCAGCTCTGATGCCAACTGAAAGGACCCGTCCTAATCCATTCGGACGAAGTTCGTCTCGATTATAAACGATTCATAATAGTTGATTACATCGCGAGGTACTTAACCTCTATATGATATATTTTACAAACATTGCATTCATTTTTAAAAGACAAACTTGCTTTACATTGTAAGTTGACGACATGCATACCATTTCATAATATATTCAACTATAATTGACTTAATAATAATCTTGATGAACTCAATGACTCGAATGCAACGTCTTTTGAAATATGTCATGAATGACTCCAAGTAATATCTCTAAAATGAGCAAATGCACAGCGGAAGATTTGTTTCATACCTGAGAATAAACATGCTTTAAAGTGTCAACCAAAAGGTTGGTGAGTTCATTAGTTTAACATAAATAATCATTCCCATCATTTTAATAGTTCACAAGAATTTCATTTCCAGTTCTCATAAATACACGTCCCATACATAGAGACAAAAATATCATTCATATGGATTGAACACCTGGTAACCGACATTCACAATATACGTATAAGAATATCCCCATCATTCCGGGATCCTCCTTCGGACATGATATAAATTTCGAAGTACTAAAGCATCTGGTACTTTGGATGGGGCTTGTTGGGCCCAATAGATCTATCTTTAGGATTCGCGTCAATTAGTAGATCGGTTTACTAATTCTTAGGTTACCAAGCAAATGGGGCATATTCGGCTTCGATCATTCACCCATATAATGTAGTTTCAATTACTTGTGTCTATTTCGTAAAACATTTATTAAAATTGTGCATGTATTCTCAGCCCAAAAATATAAAGGGTAAAAAGGCAAATGAAACTCACGCATATAAATATTGTAAAACAGTTAATAAAGCATTTGCATGTATACTCACCCCAAAAATGTAAAGAGTAAAAGGGAATCAAATGAAACTCACCTAATGTATTTTGTAGTAAAAATACATATGACTATATTGAACAATGCAGGGTTGGCCTCGGATTATCATTTGTATGTACATATTAATACATATAATCAAAATCGAAAATTTTTATATTTTATCTTAAATTATATATTATACTTATTTAATTTGTGCATATATTCAAATGGTTTAATATCATATATATTTAGTTATATTAATATATATATATATATATATATATATATATATATATATATATATATATATATATATATATATATATATATATATGTTTAGTATTGTATAAAAAGATATCATTATTTGTTTTATATATATAAGTATTTATATAATTATTGTTATTATGTTTCATATGTTATTAATATAACTATAATATATGTATTAAGTATAATTTAGATACAAAATAGTTATTTGTAACCAAATGATAGTTTTGATAATAATGGCTTACTGATAATAATAACTTTCTTAATATCAATAGTACTAATAATAATAATAACGATATTGTTAAAATTGATACTTATGTTATTAATAATAATAGTAAAACTAATAATTACAAAAGTGATATTAATACTAGTATTAGTGAAAAATAATAACAACTTGTATTGTTTTTATAATAACAATAATAATAATCCTAATCATAATCATAATCTTCGCGTTTAATTGGCCAAGTTTCTATAACATCAATTTGTAATTCTAATCCTAGTATTAGTAATACTCATTTTAATAGTAGTCTTATAAAATTAATAATAACGATAATAATAATAATATTATTTAGTGATAATACTAATAATGATAATGATTGTAATATTAGTAATAATAATTTTGATCATAATAATGGTTTTTATCTATAATATTTAACAAGAGTAAAACTAACAACAATAATAATAATATTAATTAGTAATATTAATAACATAATAATAATAACAATAAAACTAATGATCTTTAAAAAAAAAAAAGACTACCTCAAAGCTTTTATGAAAATAAAACGTCTGAGACGGGACTCGAACCCGTGACCTCCCGCTCACCCAACAAACACCTTAACCATCGAGCCATTTGTGCTTTTTATGAAATTAAACCCCTTAATATAAATATAAACCGTCCTTTCTGTCCCATCTTCTACTTCCTCTTATCAAAATTTTGAACGACCCGATTACTCCAAAAAATTCAATGTTTTAGATTCCTCAAGATAATTAAAACTAATCATTATTTTGTGTTTGCCATAATAGAAAAAGAAAAAATAAAAATATAAAATAAAAAGAACCAGACCTGCTGGCGTCGCTGTTAGGAAAAAAAATGGTGATTACGAATTAAAGAACGTTTTAAGCTATAGTTATAACATGAAGTAGTTTAGAAAACCTTCATGTAAACTTTACAAATCCTCAATTTGACCTGAAACATAACAGAAATCTCGAATTCGATTGAAGAACAAAGGTTGACTTTTTGAAACTTAAACTTTGACCCAAGAATTCTTACTCGATATTAACAATTGAAAAATGGAACTTTGCAGATAGTTTCCATGGTAGATTCCTAACAGAACACAATTTTTACATTTTGAAAATTCGTTCAAAATCGATTTATAATAAAAATTGTTCAATAACAGAGCCGTCGTGTTTCTTTAAAATGTATTTTGTTTTCTTTTCAATTACAGTAACAGGTAATTACATATATAAGTTGTAAACAATTAATTGAAGCTGTCAACGATGTTACACTCGATTTGTTTGTATTAAGAACTGATATGGACGTGTAACAAGATTTTGACTTTAACTATTCAATCAGGAGAAAATAAAAAAATAAATAAATAAATAAATAAATAAATAAATAAATAAATAAATAAATAAAGTGTGACTATGAAAGCTAACAGAATTCGATCTTGCTGTGATTGAATCTGATTTTGTACCACATTTAAGAGACAAGAACAAAATTTGCAATAGCACGAAAGATATATGCAACTGATTGTACGATTTTTATTGAATTATTTAATTAATAATTATATTAATAATAACAATAATAATAAATAATAATATAGATTTCCTAATATATATATATATATATATATATATATATATATATATATATATATATATATATATATATATATATATATATATATATATCTGTATATAAGCTGTATTTATATTCGAAAATATATCTGATTGGATTGTACAACAGATACGTGTGATCATATATATATTGGTTACATTTGATATAATTATAAATACAAATAATATTAATAATACCTTTAATATTATAAAATTAAATATTAATAGTAATAATAATTGAGATAATAATAAAATTAAAATAATAATAAGAATAAGGATAAAGATAATAATGATAATGATAATAATACTTTTAATCAAAAATGTTAATTTAAAATGATAATAATATTATTAATGATAACAATAATAAGTATAATAATTTTTTTTAAATGTTAAAGTTAATAATAATTATAATATTACTATAACAAGTTATATGTATCTAAATTCATATCTACTAACATTAACAATACTTGATATTACTGCAAATATTAATACGTAATGATGATAATGAATGTAATAATAACATGATAATTATATTTTAACTTGTATTTAAATTTAATATTTCAATATTACCTATTATAAATTATGTATCATTTGATAATTATATCTATATACAATAACATATAATTTTATACTTCTTATATATAATTCAGTGTATATATAATAATAGTTAGTTATAGAATCCATATACATTTATATATAGTTCTTGTATAATATATTATATAATACCTTTTATTGAATGTTTACATTTTATAAATAATACAATATAATAATCATATATATTTATATATAATTTCATTTTTAAATTACACTTAATTATTTTATTTCATATTTAATTATACTTTATAATTTCAAATTATATATATATATATATATATATATATATATATATATATATATATATATATATATTTATATATATATACATATTTATTTACAAATCGATTGTTCGTGAATCGTCGGGCAAAATCAAAGGTTAAGTTTAAATTTGGTCGTAAATTCCCGGGTCGTCACAACAAACTTGTCAAGATATGGCCCACACACTCGGTTCATGAGGTCCATGAACACAGATGGTGCGTTAGTCAATCCAAATGGCATAACCATAAACTTGTAATGACCGTAACGCGTCCTAAAAGCAGTCTTCGGAATGTTATCTTCCTTCACCTGCATTTGGTGATATCCAGAACGTAAATCGATCTTCGAATAAACCGACGAGCCTTGTAGTTGATCAAATAAGTCGTCAATTTTCAGTAATGGGTAACGGTTCTTGATGGTAAGTTTGTTCAACTCTCAGTAGTTGATACAAAACTTGAATGTACCATCTTTCTTCTTGACAAATAGAACAGGAGCTCCCCAAGGTGATGTACTTGGTCGAATGAAACCACGCTCTAAAAGTCCCAGTAACTGACTTTGTAATTCTTTCATTTCGCTGGGTGCGAGTCTGTATGGAGCACGAGCTATTGGTGCAACTCCTGGTACAAGGTCTATTTGAAATTCAACGGATTGATGTGGGGGTAATCCCGGTAATTCTTTCAAAAATACATCGGGAAATTCTTTTGCGACGGGAACATCACTGATGTTCTTTTCTTCAGGTTTAACTTCCTCGATGTGTGCTAGAATGACGTAACAACCTTTTCTTATTAGTTTTTGCGCCTTCAAACTACCAATAAGATTTAATTTCGCGTTGTTCTTTTCTCCATACACCATTAAAGGTTTTCCTTTTTCACGCATAATGCGAATCGCATTTTTTTAACAAACGACCTCTGCTCTCAACTTTTTCAACCAGTCCATGCCAATTATTACATCAAAACTCCCTAACTCGACTGGTATTAAATCAATCTTAAACGTTTCATCCCCCAGTTTAATTTCTCTATCCCGACATATATTATCTGCTGAAATTAATTTACCGTTTGCTAATTCGAATAAAAATTTATTATCCAAAGGTGTCAATGGGAAATTTAATTTATCACAAAAATCTCTACTCATATAGCTTCTATCCGCACCCGAATCAAATAAAACATAAGCAGATTTATCGTCAATAAGAAACGTACCCGTAACAAGCTCCGGGTCTTCCTGTGCTTCTGCCGTATTAATATTGAAAACTCTTCCACAGCCCTGCCCATTAGTATTCCCCTGATTCGGGCAATTTCTAATAATGTGGCCTGGTTTTCCACATTTATAACAAACAGCGTTGGTATTACTTGCTTCGACACTATTCGTTCCGGCATTACTTGTTTCGACACTATTTGTTCCTTTAGTTCTATTAAACCTTGGTCCGTAGACATCACACTTTGTCGCGCTATGACAATTTCTTTTACACCTGTTGCAAAATGTCGTGCAAAACCTCGGGTGATTTTCTTCACACCTATGACATGGCTGATTTTGGTTTTTGTTGCCGTTGTTGTTATTGAGGTTGTTATTGGGATTGTTATTGTTGTTGAAACAGTTATTGTAGTTGTTGTTGTTGTTGGGATGGTTATTGTAGTTATTGTTAGGATTGCGGTTATTATTGCGATTGTTGTTGCGGTTGTTGGGATAGTTGTTGCGATTGTGGTTGTAATTGTTATTGTTGTTGTACTGGTGACTCTTGTCACTGTTTTCCTCCCACTTCCTCTTGAGTTATTTCGTGTTGGCTTCTTCAGCCGCCTGCTCTTTAATTCTTCCCTCAATCTAATTTATGAGTTTATTAGCCATTCGACTTGCCTTTGTATGGAAGCGGGCTCATTTGAACTCACATCTTCTTGAATCCTTACTGGTAACCCTTTTACAAACGCGTCGATCTTCTCTTCTTCATCTTCGAACGCTCCCGGACACAATAGGCACAACTCTGTGAATCGTCGTTCATACGTGGTAATGTCAAACCCTTGTATTCTTAACTCTCTAAGCTCTACCTTGAGCTTATTGACGTCATTTCTAGGACGATATTGCTTGTTCATCAATTGCTTGAATGCCGACCACGGTAGTGCGTAAGCAGCATTTTGTCCTACCAGTTCAAGATAGGTGTTCCACCACATTAACGCAGTACCTGTGAAGGTATGCATAGCGTACTTAACTTTGTCCTCTTCAGTACACTTACTTATGGAAAACACTGATTCGACCTTCTCGGTCCACCGTTTCAATCCAATTGGTCCTTCGGTTCCATCAAATTCCAAAGGTTTACAGGCAGTGAATTCTTTATAGGAGCATCCTACACTATTTCTTGCGCCGTTAGCTGCATTGCTAGATTCAGAGTTATTGTTGGTATGTAGTGCAGCCTGTACTGCGGCTATGTTTACAGCAAGAAAGGTACGAAATTTCTCTTCGCTCATATTCATGGTGTGTCGAGTAGTCGGTGCCATTTCCTTTAAAATAGCCAACTGAATCGAGTTAATCATACAGAATATTAAGAATAGTCAATAGTATTTCGCAGCATAATATGAACTCATTTATAAATGCTTTTTCTTCATATTTGCGTTTTATAAGTTTAAATTCGGGTACTACCTACCCGTTAAGTTCATACTTAGTAGCTAATATACAATTTAACTACTATAATTCCATATGAAAAACTGATTATAATAATATATCACATTCAAATATTCTTCAAACTTACAATTCCGCTATATTACATATAACATGAAATAATAGCACACTTTGATACAAGACAGTTTTGAAGATAAATCTAGTTAATACGCAAGTCGTTCAGCAAAGGCAATAAAAACACGCAATTCATAAGTCCAGAAACAAGTCATGCATTCTAGTTTTACTAAGACGACTTCCCATCCTTGGTCTTGTGGGAAGTAACCGTTATGACCGTTGACTAGAAAACATGAAGTAATGTCGACAAAAGGACGAGGGTTAAGTAATTCCCAACAGCCTCGTAACAATCTAAAAACCTTGTTTCTTACCCCAACTACTGAGTCCGTCACTTATGGGAATGTTTCATTTAATAGTTGTAATCCGATGTTCTTTTTCTCACATTGGTGAGAAGCGAACATCACTAACCCGTAAGCATAACATGCTTCTTTATGTTGCATGTTAGAAGCTCTTTCTAATTCACGAAATCATATGTTAGGATATGTTGAGTCAAAATAGGTTCTTAACCCGTAGCCAAATATTGCATTTGGGTTCCCCGCATTTAACGCTTTAAAGAAAACACGGCGTAACTTATGGTCTCCCCATTGTGATATACCCCACCTATCAAAGGAAAGCCTTTTATAAACTAAGGCATTTCTGGAAAGTCTTTCAAATGTTTAACAAGTTAATTTCGCCATAACTAATTGTGCCGATGAATTCTGACCGACTCTAGATAAGATTTCATCAATCATATCCCCTAGTAGGTCTTCTAAAATATTTGGTAGTCTATCCTTAACGTCCATTTTGTGTTTTTATACTGTAAAAATAGACGAGGGTTAGATTCATAAAAGATAATTAACAAACAATACAAACAATTTTTACATTTATCATAAAAGCACAAGCACACTATATTGATTACAACTCTTTAATCTGACTCACTCGTTTCTTCTTCTTCGGACTTGGTTCGTTTTGCTAATTCCCTAGGGATATATGGTGCTCCCCTAATACGAGCTGTCGTTTTCCACAATGGTTTAGAAAAACCTGGTGGTTTAGAGGTTCTCGGGTTATTGTTACAATTTAGGAAATACGGATGTTGCCGATACATATAAAGTTCATCGGGGTTGGAATCAGGTTTCTCTATTTTTACACCTTTTCCCTTATTATTTTCTTTTGCTTTATTAAATTAGGTCGAGATAATTTCTATAACATCATCGGAATCCTCATCGGGATCCGATTCATCGAAAAATTGGTAATCTTCCCAATATTTTGCTTCCTCGGCGGAAACACCATTGACCATTATTAACTTTGGTCCGTTGGTTGAGGATTTTCTTTTATTTAATTGATTTACTGTAGGTATCAATATTTCTTCCTCCGGAACCTCTTCTTCTTCCGGTTCCTCCTCTTCTGGTTCGTCCTCTTCCGGTTCCTCTTCTTCCGGTTCCTCCTCATCCGGTTCCTCTTCGGGAATTTGTGAATCTTCCCAAAATATATTCAACTCTTCATTATTATTAGGTGAGTCGATGGGATTTATACTAGAGGTAGACATCTATCACACAATATCAAATACGTTAAGAGATTAATATATCACATAATATTTGCATGTTACAATTTGTAGTTTCCAACAAAAAATATAAAGCAATCATTTTTAAAGAAAACACGGTCAAAGTCCAGACTCACTAATGCATCCTAACAAACTCGATAAGACACACTAATTGTAAGAACCTGTTTTCCTCTTTTGTTTGGGATGCCGTCCAGAAGGATGGTTGGACGCCGTCCAGACTCTTTGGACGCCGTCCAAATGGTCTGGCAGGCCAGCTGGCTTGTTTTAGATATTTAAATGGGTATTTTGTTCTTTTCATTGGTTGAATGAATTTAAGGCCACTAGATCAGATTGGAGTAAGTCATTTACTCCATTTACAACCACCAAACCTCTTCCACTTAAATTCTAGAGAGAGAGTGATTCAAGTGTGAGAAAGCTCAAATCGAAGAGGAAGAAGCTTGTTTCGGGTTAGAGCTCGAGCATTAAAGTTGTTCATCTCCTCACTAGCTACATTTTGATTGTAGTGGTAAGTCTTAACCTTGATTTCCTTACTATTAATTGTTTAAGGGTTAGGGTTAGGGTTTGGGTTAGTAATGTGTATAAAACCCATTTGTTAGTGATTTCGGGATTTTTGGGTAAGTTTGGGTCATGAAAACTCAAAGGATGACTGACCTAGGGTTTTGAAATGTTAATGGTGATTATGATCCTTAAACTAGTTAGTTAACTACTAGCACACCTAGATGTTATGCAAGTGGGTGTTATTTGGGTTGTGGGTGACCCAAATGGGTGTGTTAACTTTCAAATGGGTTAAATGAGTCTTTGATGACCTAAGTTGTGTATTTGAGTATGAAAATTCGTTAACCTTGCGTAAAAGGGTATTAAGACCATATTTGACTAGTGTTAGGTTTTGGTGGTGTTGACCCAAATATTAGGGTTAAGGGTGCAATTGGGTCGGAATTGCACCTTGGGTCAAAATGACACTAGAATGGTGAGTGAGTTGGTTGACCAACTTGATCTTGTGATTGATTATGTGCATAATGTAATAGGTACGTTACATTGAAGTTTGCAAGCTCGGTTATCCTTCACAAAAGACTTTGAGGTGAGTGGAATAATTATATGCATAGGTATATAATGTATCTATTTGTTGTAGCGGGTGATGGGAAGTGTCGAAGTGCTAAGACACCCCGTTTCATGTGATGAGTGAAGTGTCGAGGTGTTAAGAAGCCACTCGAAGTGAAGCATCGAGGTGTTAAGATGCCACTCTAAGTAATTGACGGGTGAAGCATCGAGGTGTTAAGATGCCACCTAGGAGTGAAGTGTCGAGGTGTTAAGGCGCCACTCCGTAAAATAAAGAGTGTAGAATCGAGGTGTTAAGATGCCACTCGGGGTGAAGTATCGAGGTGTTAAGATGCCACCCGAGGGTTTAGTAATACGAAGTGTTAAGTACACTAACAGATGTTGTGAACACCGATGGCCTTTCGCGAGCGCCATTCCCTGGTACGATTGGTTAACCATGGTTGTTGTGTTGATGTGTAATAATATTATATTGTTCGAGTTATATATATATATATATATATATATATATATATATATATATATATATATATATATATATATATATATATATATATATATATGCTATTGTTATGCTAGCCTATGATATTGGAGATTAGTAGCTTTGTACTTGAGATGATAAGCTAATTGTGTGCTAGCATGTATGCGGTAAGTGTGTAAGTGTGTGCAAGTAGGTATTTTATATATGTACGTGTATAACTATTGCGTTTACTAAGCTTTAGCTTGCCCTCTCGTTGTTTAACCTTTTTAGGCTCCGGCATGGACAAGGGCAAAGGTATTCGGTTGGATTAGTGGTCTCCCACTTATTTTGATAGGGGATGCTTTTGGGTTAGCTTTTGGAAGTTCGGCCAAGATTTGGGTAGTTTAACCCCAAACACCATGCTCTAGGTGTCGTTTGGTGTAATGACCCGAAAATTTCCGACTAAATTTAAACCTTAATTCTTATATGTTCCGACACGATAAGCAAAATCGGTAATGTTGAGTCTAGAAAGTTCGAAATCTATATTTATGTAATCATCTAACCTTTGACCGCGACCAACGATTCACGAATAATTGTTATTAATATATATATATAAATATATAACTAAGTATAAGTGTATATATTAACTTTAGGTAATAAGATATAATATAACATAACTAAACTGTTATTTAAAATGACATTTTTATGTAATCAATACTATATGTATTGTAATGTATATATATAAAATACATAACTATTAAACATTCAAATATCTCATTATATAAACTAAGTATTACATATTTAACAAAATGTGAAGTTAATATATATTAAAATTTTAGAATTAAAAGTTGTTACAATAATATTTACATTAATAGTATTAATATTAAGATTAATATTAATATCTATAATACAGATATTTATATTTCAATTATAAAAAAATAGATAAATATAGATATGAGATTAATATATATCCCAATTATTAATCGTATAACCATTATTGTTATTATTATCATATTATTATTATCACCATTGTTACTAATTAAAGTGATCATTTTTAGTATCATTATTATTATTATTATTATTAATAGTATTATTATTATTATTATTATTATTATTATTATCATTATTATTATTAGACATATTAATATTGTTATCATCACTTTTTTTTTACTGAGTTATTTTAATAAGTGTGTTTATTATTATTAATAATATAAAATATATCAATATTTTTATAAAATAATTATTGTTAAATTAAAAAAAAAAATTAAAATAATTTATATATAAAAACAGAGATTATGCGTATTTGGTGAAGTGTCTTAATCCAATTTGTTTTTTTTTCGAATTTACTGTGTACATGTGATTTATGGTCGATTAATCAGTCTATTATATAACCATCGAGATTCCATATCTGTAATGTATTTTTTTTTTTTGAAAACCTCTGTACCGAAACCTCTTAATTCATAACTAAGTTTCGAATCAATTGTAAAAATCTAAAAATGCCAAAGTGTTACGAATTGTACATGTAATCATTATCCAAAATCTCAACTTTCAATTCTTAGTATCGAACGCGAATTCGAAGAGTCAAACTTTAAAACCAAAAAGTCAACTGACTGGTTATTCATGAAATTCGAACTGGTTTTTGAGTTTATGGAATAATTGATAAATCCTAAGGTTTGTATACATGATTTCCAAACTACTTCGTGTAGAAAATTTCTGTTAAATCGTCCTAAAAGTCGAAAAATCATATATTTTTTTTTTTAAAAAAAAAGCTGCGATAGCAGCTATTTTCTTATTTCTGTTTTATTTTTTATTTTTTTTGGTTGTTTGATTGCATAGAAGTATCCCACACTAAATTATTTATTTTAAGTCCTAAAACCCCTTGTAATTCAAGGTTAAAGATTGGGATAGAGTTGGGTTCGTTATGTTGAAGGAAGAAGAAGATTAGAGTTTAAATAAAATACGGTTTATAAAAAAAAACAGAAGGATTATAAAACAGAAAACGGGCAATGGCCCAACTGGTTTAAGGGAGTGTTTAGTATCGAGAGGTCGGGGGTTCGAGACCCTGGAGCTGCAATATTTTTTTTTGGATAACTTCCTCTAAGGTAGTCTTTATTATATGTATTATTATTATTATTATTATTATTATTATTATTATTATTATTATTATTATTATTATTATTATTATTATTATTATTATTATTATCAAAATTTTTTTTATTTTCATTACTAATATTATTAAATTATAATTTTTATTAAAAATTACCAAAAATATCATTATTTTGAGATTTATTGTAAAAGATATCGTTAGTATTATCATTTATAAAATTACTGATACTACTATCATTATTATAAATATACCTTATACATATAATATAACAAAATTCGATATTTTTATGTACAAAACGATTATACGAAACATATAAATATATATACATTATTATCATTAAAAAAATACTTAATCAATAAATTTATATATAATTATTCAAATATAACTATGAATATTGATAAGTATACAAATGTTATAGGTTAGTGAATCTGAGGCCAACCTTATACTTGATCAATGATGTTATATGTATTTTTACTACAAAATACAGTATGGTGAGTATATAGATCCCTTTTAAACTCTAAATATTTTTGGGCTGAGAATACATGCGCTGTTTTTATAAATGATTTACGTTATGGACACAAGTGATCAAAAATAAATTCTATGTTGAGTTGTACCATGGCATATTTCTTTATACTTGGTAGCTAATATTTACGTGAGGAGCGTAAACGCGAATCCTGTTGATAGATCTATCGGGCCTGACAACCCCAACCGGGCTGGACGACCAGTTTTTAACGGTTGCACAGTACTTCGTTTCGTTACTACACTTGGTACGGTGTAGGGTTTATTTAAGAATATGCTGCTGTGATTTAAATGTTAAGTATGGTTACCAAGTGCTCAACGTCTTTTCCATACACTTGCGAGTGTATTATGTATGTATATGAAAATCTTGTGGTCCATAGTTATAACGCTGCTAGCATCAAACCTATATATCTCACCAACTTTATGTTGATGTTTTAAAGCATGTTATTCTCAGGTACGAATTAAGTCTTCCGCTGTGCATTTACTCATGATAAGGACATTACTTGGAGTCGATCATCGCAATGGGACCAACTGTTGAAGACTTCGTCCGGGAGGATTAGTTCGGGTTTCTACAGTTGGTATCAGAGCATTGGTCTTAGCGAACCAGGTCTTGCATGAGTGTGTCTAACTGGTAGTTGTTTAGATGCACTAGTGAGTCTGGACTTGGACCTAGTGTTGTTAGGTTATATTAGTAAGTCTGGATTAGAATCTGGTGTACGTGTCAAAAGTTTTGCTTATCATTACTAGTCGGAAACCATGCTTATCATCTTAAGTCTAGACACGTCTTACTGCATTTAGTGCATCGATAGTGTATAGACAAAATTCATATCTTAGCGCATCTGTAGACTTGCCTGACATATGTCGTAGGTTCCTCTGTAGTCTACGAAATCTTTAGTATTATATATATAGATATTCTATATAGTTAGAATATCATCCGATATCTGAAAATCATTTCACGACGAAGATTCCCTTCCACCTACCGAATTTCTCTATTGGCGACGAACCTGAAGCACTTACCGGCGAACCTGTTCAAGAAACCATTTTTTCTCTCATTTCTCGAGTATCTCGGCACGATTATATACTATCCTATATTTCGGATCTTGTTCATTCACTCGTTCCAACCGTCAATCATCCTGGTATAATAGCAGAAGTTAACGAACTTCGCGCTCGTGTAACGGCCTTGGAAAACATGGTGCGAAGGTTACAAACACCAGCAACAGCACCGGCAGCATAACTAGAACCACCAGTAACATCAACATCGCAAGCCTCGGTACCAGCAGCATCACCGACGTCAACGGCATCATCCTCATCAACACCAATCGTATTATTACCACCACCAACAACCACAACCGCGTCGTAGCCCTCAACATCGCAATCTGTATCTCGGATATCAACATCACACGCCTCAATATCACCATCTATACTTCGAGTATAATCTTCGTTTCACATATCGTTTTACATCGATTATCTTCTCTATCCGTATCGTTCTACCTTATTCATCTTCGCTCGTCATGGCTACTATGTAATTTCTAAAAGTTTTAGAGATTATGTAATCTAGTATTAACGATAAATCAAATGAGATTAATACCTTATTGACTCATTAAATTTATGATTACATCTGAAGAAAATATATATGCAAGTATATTTTCATAAAGATTGTAATTAAAAATCCTTTCGTACAAACTGTTGATGATGAAAAATATTTTAACGGGTAGGTAGTACCCGAGGAATATTTAGATTTCACATTAACAAGTTACATTGTACATTCTTCGAATCTGATTCAACGGTCATCTATTATCCTATTTACAATCACTGATATACGTATCCGTTCACCACAGAATAATCATTTCCGTCCAAATTTCATATTTGGATTTTGACCTATCAAAATCCAACAAGTGGCATAATGAAGAAAAAAAAAAACATTGGATATAATAAAATTTGTTAGAAACAAACGGATTAATTAATTGAAATATTGTTAAGATTCCACGCTAACTGTTCCTAGCTAACTATTCCCAGCTAACTGATTAACATTTAATTTATCGCAATTTACAGTCTCGCAATTTTATTTATTGTTATTTAATTTCCGCACTTTACATACCGTCGGGACACAGGTACAACAATACGTCGGATTAATTCTGGGACAACACGTTGTGCAATGGGTCATGATATATATTTATTTAATTTACGCACTTTAAATTACGGGACACGTATACAAGGTTTCGACCTATCATATTGACCCATCTATATATATATTTCGGAACGACCATAGACACTCTATAGTTGGCTATACAGGGTTGAGGTGGATTCCAAAATATATATATATACTTTGAGTTGTGATCAATACTGAGACCGGTACACGGGTCACGATACGTATTAAATTAATTCGAATATTATATATATGAATACATTGAACCATTGAACTGTTGGACAATTGGACTATTGGACTGCTAACTTTGGACAATTAAAATGAATTAAAATATTAATTATAACCTATGAAACTAAACAATTCTTCAAGTTTGCCACTTGATTTCATCTTAAATCTCATTTGTACCTCGACGATTACAATCCGCGTACAAACCTATCATGATCCTTGAAAATACCTCAATCGAAAAGTTGAACCAACCGCACTTCATCTACGGAAGAAAAGATTTATGCACCTGAAAAACTTTCGAATCCAAATTCATAGTTTAACACATACTGTGTTGAATCCTTTGCCATTTATTAGCAAAAACAACCCTACAATTCCTTTTCAAAAAGCTAATTTTGTCACAGCTCCACTTCGACTTCTCAGTGAGACTACTCCTACTATAACCTCGATATTTATATCTTGTCCTTTCGCCGTCATTACCGGAAAACCTTTTATATTTCACAACATCATCAGCAGATGTACCAGCAACCGGTCATCTCTTTGGCGAAAATCGCAATCAGTATTCTGAAAATCTTGCAGAACTTCTCCCGTCATATCTATAACGTCTATTCCTAAGAATTTCATACTTCGAATGTGAAGTTTCTGAAAAACACCCTGAACTATGAAGTAATTTTTGAAATGCTGATGAAGCAGCAAAAACTGCAAACGAATTTAGTAGTCTAAAGTTGACGATAAAGTATAATGTGTTGGTAAAGCTCAGAAAAGAGGAGATTTGGAACTGGAAAACGGATTGAGCAAAGTATGAAGGAAGGTGTGGATAAATCACAAGAACTGAATCTGCTTTCAAAGAATCCAAATGATTCAGTGCCTGCTGAAATCATTAGTAAGAACCCTACTTCTTATTCTAAATCCTTTCAGATGATATTCTTCATCGACATCATATTTTAGATATTATAAGATATCTTCATATCTTCCGTTATACATATTCTCCATATTTTGGAGATAATTCTCACAACTATTCTTATCTGAGATCATGTATCTCTCCGTAATATCTGCGTTACAACATAAAAGAAACTGTATTAGTTTCTAAATTCTGAAATCTTCAAGTTTAAAATAGGAATGTTCTGAAGCAGTGTTGGGAACTGATGCATGAATTAGTATAATATAATGAAACTTGATCAACTTCATTATATTACAAGTAATACATGTTGAGTTTCTAACGAAGCATGATGATTCTCAGTACCGTCATCATGTGCCATGTTACACGGCTCTTATATTCTATCCAATCTCCAAACACATTAGGAACATATCACCTTGATAGTTCTATCTTTCCAGAATATTCTGGTAATTTGACAATTCGAAACCATTCCATTACCATTTCTTTCTATAAACATTAGCTATGTTCATTCCAAATTTCATACCTACGAATTCTGGACCATTACTCGCTTGACTCGAAGTCGGGAAGAGAAAAGGAAAGCATGAAGCTCCGAAAAATAATGAAGAATATAAAACCCAACGACCACCCAGAAACTACAAACCGTGTATATCAATGCATATAGCAATATAAAGACATGGGAGAACTAGAAACACTATAAACACAAGAGTATAGTAAAAGTGAATAGATTCTTCTGGCGGCAGATGAAAGAGAAGAATGAAAGATATGAAAGTTAGAAGTACAACAAGAATCAGAACGGGATGGAGCATTTTAAAGAATACTTTAAAGTAGGAATTAAGGAGAAAGGGTAGAAGATGTGAGTGGCGGAAAATAAGGAAACGAATGGGGTAAATTTATAGTAAAATATCCGACAGAGAAATCGAAACAGATTGCAGCATTAAATCAAAGAAGATCCTGATCGCCGAAGAACCAAATCTTATTACGTAAGATTTTCTTTAAGTCCCTTAAATTATGGAAGTCAATAGTAGCTACGTCATCGGTTAAAACAATTCCAAATTATTCATTTCACTCTTTTGTGATAGCTTCACTCGTACGCTTCACATGATCGAATCGTTTCATCAATATTACTCAATGATGATAAAACTCCATTATCGCCTCATATTTGTCATGAAAACATTCCTAATGTTATCCATGACGACTTCTACCAAATTCCGAGGACGAAATTTCTTTAACGGGTAGGTACTGTAATGACCCGGAAATTTCCGACTAAATTTAAACCTTAATCCTTATATGTTCCGACACGATAAGCAAAATCGGTAATGTTGAGTCTAGAAAGTTCGAAATCTATATTTATGTAATCATCTAACCTTTGACCGCGACCAACGATTCATGAATAATTGTTATTAATATATATATATATAAATATATAACTAAGTATAAGTGTATATATTAACTTTAGGTAATAAGATATAATATAACATAACTAAACTGTTATTTAAAATGACATTTTTATGTAATCAATACTATATGTATTGTAATGTATATATATAAAATACATAACTATTAAACATTCAAATATCTCATTATATAAACTAAGTATTACATATTTAACAAAATGTGAAGTTAATATATATTAAAATTTTAGAATTAAAAGTTGTTACAATAATATTTACATTAATAGTATTAATATTAAGATTAATATTAATATCTATAATACAGATATTTATATTTCAATTATAAAAAAATAGATAAATATAGATATGAGATTAATATATATCCCAATTATTAATCGTATAACCATTATTGTTATTATTATCATATTATTATTATCACCATTGTTACTAATTAAAGTGATCATTTTTAGTATCATTATTATTATTATTATTATTAATAGTATTATTATTATTATTATTATTATTATTATTATTATTATTATTATTATCATTATTATTATTAGACATATTAATATTGTTATCATCACTTTTTTTTTACTGAGTTATTTTAATAAGTGTGTTTATTATTATTAATAATATAAAATATATCAATATTTTTATAAAATAATTATTGTTAAATTAAAAAAAAAATTAAAATAATTTATATATAAAAACAGAGATTATGCGTATTTGGTGAAGTGTCTTAATCCAATTTGTTTTTTTTCGAATTTACTGTGTACATGTGATTTATGGTCGATTAATCAGTCTATTATATAACCATCGAGATTCCATATCTGTAATGTAATTTTTTTTTTTTTTTTGAAAACCTCTGTACCGAAACCTCTTAATTCATAACTAAGTTTCGAATCAATTGTAAAAATCTAAAAATGCCAAAGTGTTACGAATTGTACATGTAATCTTTATCCAAAATCTCAACTTTCAATTCTTAGTATCGAACGCGAATTCGAAGAGTCAAACTTTAAAACCAAAAAGTCAACTGACTGGTTATTCATGAAATTCGAACTGGTTTTTGAGTTTATGGAATAATTGATAAATCCTAAGGTTTGTATACATGATTTCCAAACTACTTCGTGTAGAAAATTTCTGTTAAATCGTCCTAAAAGTCGAAAAATCATATATTTTTTTTAAAAAAAAAAGCTGCGATAGCAGCTATTTTCTTATTTCTGTTTTATTTTTTTATTTTTTTTGGTTGTTTGATTGCATAGAAGTATCCCACACTGAATTATTTATTTTAAGTCCTAAAACCCCTTGTAATTCAAGGTTAAAGATTGGGATAGAGTTGGGTTCGTTATGTTGAAGGAAGAAGAAGATTAGAGTTTAAATAAAATACGGTTTATAAAAAAAAAAAGGATTATAAAACAGAAAACGGGCAATGGCCCAACTGGTTTAAGGGAGTGTTTAGTATCGAGAGGTCGGGGGTTCGAGACCCTGGAGCTGCAATATTTTTTTTGGATAACTTCCTCTAAGGTAGTCTTTATTATATGTATTATTATTATTATTATTATTATTATTATTATTATTATTATTATTATTATTATTATTATTATTATTATTATTATTATCAAATTTTTTTTTATTTTCATTACTATTATTATTAAATTATAATTTTTATTAAAAATTACCAAAAATATCATTATTTTGAGATTTATTGTAAAAGATATCGTTAGTATTATCATTTATAAAATTACTGATACTACTATCATTATTATAAATATACCTTATACATATAATATAACAAAATTCGATATTTTTATGTACAAAACGATTATACGAAACATATAAATATATATACATTATTATCATTAAAAAAATACTTAATCAATAAATTTATATATAATTATTCAAATATAACTATGAATATTGATAAGTATACAAATGTTATAGGTTAGTGAATTTGAGGCCAACCTTATACTTGATCAATGATGTTATATGTATTTTTACTACAAAATACAGTATGGTGAGTATATAGATCCCTTTTAAACTCTAAATATTTTTGGGCTGAGAATACATGCGCTGTTTTTATAAATGATTTACGTTATGGACACAAGTGATCAAAAATAAATTCTATGTTGAGTTGTACCATGGCATATTTCTTTATACTTGGTAGCTAATATTTACGTGAGGAGCGTAAACGCGAATCCTGTTGATAGATCTATCGGGCCTGACAACCCCAACCGGGCTGGACGACCAGTTTTTAACGGTTGCACAGTACTTCGTTTCGTTGCTACACTTGGTACGGTGTAGGGTTTATTTAAGAATATGCTGCTGTGATTTAAATGTTAAGTATGGTTACCAAGTGCTCAACCTCTTTTCCATACACTTGCGAGTGTATTATGTATGTATATGAAAATCTTGTGGTCCATAGTTATAACGCTGCTAGCATCAAACCTATATATCTCACCAACTTTATGTTGACGTTTTAAAGCATGTTATTCTCAGGTACGAATTAAGTCTTCCGCTGTGCATTTACTCATGATAAGGACATTACTTGGAGTCGATCATAGCAATGGGACCAACTGTTGAAGACTTCGTCCGGGAGGATTAGTTCGGGTTTCTACATTTAGAAATTAAACTCTTATGGTCGAAACTTATATTTTTGAACGAATTTCGTAAAATGGGCGCTTGTGGGCCCGATAATGTAAAACTTGTTTTGATGTTGGAAATCTGTTAGTTTTACTTACATTGATATGTTGTAAAAAGGTTTTCGTTTAAAAGTGCCGGGAAGCGAGATTTCTGCTCACGTAAGTGAGCACCGGGATCAGTCCCTGACAGTGCAATGGGACACGGTCCCAAAAGGCTGGACGCCGGCCAGGCCTTCAGTACTGGACGCCGTCCAAGAACCTGGATGCCGTCCAGATGTACTGAGTCAGAAATTTTTTTTTAGCACCTTTTTGGAATAACGAAGTCGGGTTGTCACAAGTGGTATCAGAGCATGGTCTAAGGGATTTAGGCGACTTGAGATAGGTGCTTAGACTTAGACTTTATTGTGTATGCGTATTATGTGGGACTTGTAGGAGACGGGTCGAACCGGGGATTGGTTAGTGCCTAGGTTTATGTGAACTAACTATGCGATTATTGTTTTGTGTTGTGTTTTGCAATCATAAAGCAAGATAGACGTTGTACTAGCAAGTTAATGCGACGTGATCGCGTAACAATGATTAGCTACCATTGTTACGGGTTCAAATCGTGTCGAACAAGTAATGTACGGCGATTGTTGAGCAAGTTGGGGCGGTGTGGTGTTCATGTATATTGTGTCATGACTTTTCGTTCGTTATTTAATTTACTTCGTTTTATAGAATGAAGATGAGAATGGACATGATACCAATGAATGAGACACGAGCGAGGACGTTGAACTCACGGCCAAGGTTGAGGCCATCTTTAAAAGGCTAAAAACAGAATTTCTTGACGATGTCCGAAAGGTTTTCCAATAATTGGTTGATGGGCAAGTAACCAAAATGATAAATGAGCGAATGAATGCCGCGATCGAGGAGGCATTAGAAGCTAGAAACATTTATCCTCGTGGCAAAGGGGGTGATGTTAACGGTGGGAATGGAAGGCGGGACTTCCATTACAAAAATTTCAAAGATGCTCAACCCCCGATGTTTAATGGGGTACGAGATCCGTTGAAAAACACATGTTGGATTTCTGATATCGAGGGAGCTTTCCGTACCGCGGAATGTCCTCCCGAGAAGAAGGCGAGGTATGGTTCTAGCATGTTACGAGAAGAGGCGAAGTTGTGGTGGGATGATAAAATACAATTATATGGTGAAGAGCAATGCATGAGCTTAACGTGGGAGGAGTTTAAGAAGCAATTCTTCAAAGAATATCTAACTTCTTCCGACCTTGATAGAATCCAGGACGAGTTTCACAATTTGCGACATGGTTCAATGGACTTGGTTACTCTCAAGTCAACCTTCTTGGCAAAGACACGTTTTTGTCCGGAATATGTTGGTGACGATCACAAGTTGATGAAAGATTTCTACCGCACAATGAATGATGAGTTCAAGGGTAAGATTAGTCGAGGAGCGGCTAAGTCTTTTGACGAGTTATTTGAATTGGCTCGGGGTTTTGAGCTGGAGGTTCCAAGGAAAAGTGATTTCTCTTTTTCTAAAAGAAAGTTTGAAGGTTCTAGTCATTCGAACTTTTCAAATAAGAAGAACAAGAACAAGAAGGGTTCCGAAAGTGTCAATAGCGTGAAGAAGGGCGCTTCCGGGGGTTTTTCTTATACATGCTACAATTGTGGGTGAACGGGTCATATGGCTCGTGATTGTCCAAATCCATCTTTCGGAAACAAGCTCACTTGTTTTAATTGCAACAAAGAAGGACACCGAAAGTCAGAGTGTCCCGATTTGAACAACGATCATGTCAAAAGGCTAGAGAAGGTGGCGGGTACAGCTCGGGGGTGAAACTATTTGATGACTAATGATGAAGCTAAACAATCCAACAAAGTTGTCTCAGGTATTTTCATGGTTAGTTCTAACCCAGCAAGGATTCTATTTGATAGCGGTGCAAATTTGTTGTTTGTGTCTCCAAATTTTGTGCCTAAACTTAATAAACCGTTAGCTAAGTTAAGTCGTCCGGTAGAAATCGAAATAGCGGATGGAAAAATGGTGCTAGTGGTTGATGTGTGTAAAAATTGTAATGTTGTGTTTAGTGCCGAAAACTTTGAAATTGATCTCATCCCGATGACTTTGGGGGATTTTGATATCGTTGTGGGTATAGATTGGCTCGATCGTAATAGAGCCGATATTGCCTGCCATGAAAAGTCTTTGCCTGCCATGAAAAGTCTATTCGTGTGAAGACCCCAAGTGGGGGAGAGTTAATTATTCATGGCGATAAGCGAAGAAGATTTGTGCCGATATGCACTTTTGAACGGGCACGTCGTTTCCTTGTTAGCAGTGGCATGGCATTTCTTGCCCATGTTGTTGATACTTGTAATGAGCCACCACCCATTCGTGAAATTCCGGTGGTGAATGAATTTGAGGACGTTTTTCCGGATGAGTTACCGGGTGTTCCGGGTGAAAGACAAGTAGAATTTCGCATTGAGTTGGTTCCGGGGCCCACCCCCATTGCTAAAACTCCTTATCGTTTAGTGCCAACAGAAATGCAAGAGTTGTTAAATCAAACCCAAGAATTGCTTGAGAAGGGTTTCATTCGACCGAGTGCTTCGCCATGGGGCGCTCCGGTTTTATTTGTGAAGAAGAAGGATGGTAGTATGCAGATGTGCATCGATTATCGGGAGTTGAATAAAGTGATGATCAAGAATCGTTATCCATTGCCTAGGATTGACAATTTGTTTGATCAACTCCAAGGTGCAACATATTTCTCTAAAATCGACCTACGGTCTGGGTATCACCAAATGCGGGTACGTGAGGAAGATATTGAGAAAACGGCTTATCGAACGCTTTATGGGCATTTTGAGTTTGTGGTAATGCCTTTTGGTCTTACGAATGCACCAGCGGCATTCAAGGATCTTATGAACCGAGTGTGCCAACCTATGTTGGACAAGTCGGTAATTGTGTTCATTGACGACATACTTGTCTATTCAAAGAGTATGAAGGAACATGAACATCATTTGCGAAGTGTGTTAAAGACATTGCGGAAGGAGAAGTTGTATGCTAAATTCTCCAAATGTGAATTTTGACTAAGGGAAGTTCAATTCCTTGGCCACATTGTGAACAAAGACGGTATTCAAGTAGATCCGGGGAAGATAGAAACGGTGAAGAGTTGGGGACGACCGACTACGCCTACGGAAATCCGAAGTTTTCTCGAATTAGCCGGTTATTATCGTCGGTTTATCCAAGACTTTTCCAAGATTGCTTCCCCATTGACGAAGTTAACAAGAAAGAACGCGGGATTTAATTGGGAGAACGAGCAAGAAATTGCTTTTCAATTGTTAAAAGAGAAGTTGTGTCAAGCTCCGGTGTTGGTATTGCCGGAAGGGGTGGAAGACATGACGGTTTATTGTGATGCTTCTCTAAATGGACTCGGGTGTGTTCTAATGCAAAGGGGTAAAGTCATCGCTTATGCTTCTCGACAATTAAAGGAACACGAAACGAGATATCCAACTCATGATCTTGAGTTGGCGGCGGTTGTTCATGCGTTGAAAATTTGGCGCCATTACTTGTATGGTGTTAAGTGTACGATTTATTCGGATCACAAGAGTTTGAAACACCTTTTCGATCAACGAGATTTGAATTATCATCAACGTAGATGGATGGATGTGGTAAAAGATTATGATTGTGAAATACGTTATCACCCGGGCAAGGCAAACGTGGTGGCGGATGCGTTAAGTCGAAAGAGTCAACATTCGGCGTTATGATCGGGATTGTTACGTATGATTATTACTAATGATTTTCTTGTAAATCTTGGTGAGATTCAAATAGAGGCTTACGTTCACAACAAGCATGCGGAACGAATCGTGGGGCAATTGGACTTCATTACTATAGGCCCACATGGTTTGTTGTCTTTTCAAGGAAGAGTGTGGGTGCCTAAGATGGGTGATTACCGGCGGGTGCTACTTGATGAAGCACATAAGTCAAAGTATTCCATCCATCCGGGCGCGACGAAAATATATCTTGATTTAAGGAAAGATTATTGGTGGCCGGGCATGAAACGTGATGTGGTAAAGTATGTTGAGCAATGCATCACGTGTTTTCAAGTTAAGGCCGAGCACCAAAAGCCGTATGGTAAATTGCAACCGTTAGAAATTTGTAAATGGAAATGGGAGCACATTACCATGGATTTTATTACAAAGTTACCTAAAATGGCGAGAACCCAATTTGATTCAATTTGGGTGATAGTTGATCGATTGACGAAAAGTGCTTTGCTTCTTCCCATTCGGGAAGCGATATCGTCGGAGAGCTTGGCTAGGTTGTTTTACATCTCGGTTTTGGGAAAAGTTTCATGAAGATATGGGTACACAATTGAAATTGAGCACGGTGTACCATCCTCAAACGGACGGTCAAACTGAACGTACGAATCAAACTTTGGAGGATATGTTACGGGCGTGCATTATTGATTTCGGTGGTAGTTGGGATGAGCACTTGCCTTTGGTGGAATTCTCGTACAATAATATTTATCATACTATTATCGGGATGCCACCATATGAGATGCTTTATGGGCGTAGGTGTCGAACCCCGATTTGTTGGGGCGAAGTGGGTCAAAGGGAAATCAGGAGTACCGATTTGGTTTTAGAGACGAATAGCAAGATTGATATGATTCGGGCTCATTTGAAAAAAGTGCAAGATAGACAAAAGTCGTATGTCGACAAACATAGGCGAATGATCGAATTCCAAGAAGGTGACATGGTGATGCTTAAGGTTTCGCCATGGAAAGGTATTATTCGGTTTCAAAAACGGGGAAAGTTAGCTCCTCGGTTTATTGGGCCATTTAAAATTTTAGGTTGTGTTGGTGAAGTCGCGTATTGTTTGGAATTAGCCGAAGAGCTTACGGGGATCCATAATACATTTCATGTTTCCCATCTCCGTAAGTATCTTGCGGATGATTTATCTTGGGTACCTTTAGACGAGATTGAGTTAAACAATAAGTTAGAGTATGTTGAGGAGCCGATTGCTATACTCGATGAGAAGGTCAAGCGGTTGAGAAATAAAGAAGTGAGAACTTATAAAGTTCATTGGCGCCGTAGTAAACGTTCTGAGTTCACTTGGGAGCCCGAAGAGTTTGTGTTGGTGTATCTTCCCTCTTGTCATGCGGCTTGGATTGCGAGGATGCGATCCGGTTCAAGTGAGGGAGAGTTGTAAGAACCAGTTTTCCTCTGTTGTTTGGGATGCCGTCTAGAAGGATGGGACGCCGTCCCAGTGTGAAGGGCTAGGCGCCATCCTGACTCTTTGGATGCCGTCCAAATGGTCTGGTGGTCCAGCTGGCTTGTTTTAGATATTTAAATGGGTATTTTGGTCTTTTCATTGGTTGAACGAATTTAAGGCCACTAGATCAGATTGGAGTAAGTCATTTACTCCATTTACAACTACCAAACATCTTCCACTTAAATTATAGAGAGAGAGTGATTCAAGTGTGAGTGATGTCAAAGCAGAGGGGTATAAAATACTATTAAATTTTAGCAGAAAATACTATTAAATACGATACAATTTTACACAAGATATTTATTTATTTATAGAATGGATATACTTAAACCTTGCTACAACACTTATAGGCAGTGTACCTAATCGTACAGTAGTGTAGTTTTTAGTAAGTCCGGTTCGTTCCACAGGGAAATCTTTAAACAAAGCTCAACGCTATATTAGTTAACTTTTATAAAAATACAAATATATATATAAGTAATATTATTATTATAAAGAGGGGTTTTTACCGTTTAATGACCGGTTTGTCGATTTTAAAACTTTAGTCGCAGTTAAAACCTAATGTAAAATATAAAATAAATACAAGACTTTAAATTAAAGCGTAAAGTAAATAACGATAATGAAATTGCGAATAATAAAAATGCGATAAAAATTAAATTGCGATAATTAAAAAGTACGATAATTAAAAGTGCGATAAAATGAAATAACAATAAATAAAAGTGCGATAATTAGAAGTGCAATTAAATATAAAATAAAGGAAATAAAATATGATATAAAAGAATTATGCTTATTTAAACTTCCGTAATCATGATGTTTGACGTGTTGATTTTAGTTTTATGCCCATGGGTTAATTGTCCTTTGTCCTGGATTATTCAATATGTCCGTCTGGTTTTTGTCCATAACAGTCCATCAGTCATAAATATAAATTGCAAGTGTCCTTGTCAAATTATTATTATACCCGAAGATAAATATTCCAACTAATTGGGGATTCGAATTGTAACAAGGTTTTAATACTTTGTTTAATGAATACACCAGGTTATCGACTGCGTGTAAACCAAGGTTTTACTACTTTGTTAACAATTACACCAATTACCCTTGAATGTAATTTCACCCCTGTTTTAATTATTCTAGTGGCTATTAATCCATTCCCGTGTCCGGTTAAATGAACGATTATTCGTACAAATAAATACCCCGCCCATCGTGTCCGATCGAGTGTATATGGTAATTTATAGGGACGCCCAATTGTAAATCTTTATATTAACATTAACAAACTTTCATTTAGTTAAACAAATATAAAGCTCATTAATAGCCCATAGCCTAGTTTCCACAAGTGTCGTTCTTTTATCCAAACCCCAATTATGGTACAAAGCCCAATTACCCAATTTTAGTAATTAGCCCAACATCATGATTACTTCGTTTTAAATAAGCATAATAATAACTTAGCTACGAGACATTAATATAAAAAGGTTGAACATAACTTACAATGATTAAAAATAGCGTAGCGTTACACGGACAGAATTTCGACTTACACCTTTACAACATTCGCTAACATACCCTTATTATTAGAATTATAATTAAAATTAAAATATAAATTATAAATATAAATATATATTACTTATGAAGAGGAAGAGAAAAAAGATGTCTAAAACTCGGCAGAAAACTGGCTTTTTATAGGACCTGACCAGCAATCTCATACCATGCGACTCGCATGGTTTTGTGCCTCTGGCCATGCGAGTCGCATGGCCACCCTGGATTCAGCCAACTACTTTTGTTTTCTTCTTGCCGACGTAATATAATAATAATAATATATATATAATATAATTATATATAATTATATATATATTATATTATATTCTTGTGCATAGTAGACTAGATATTTTTGGTCCGTTGCGTCGGGCGTTTCTTCTTGGCTCAGGTCCCGGTTCCGGATTTTCGGACGTCCTCGCGTATTATTTTAAATCGCGTACTTTGCGTTCCGCAACTTGTACTCTTGTCATTTTGAGACGTTCCTCATCAATATTTTGAACCTTTTTAGTTGTATCTTGTACTTTTTAGCTCTTTGGACCTTTTTGTCTTCAATTTGTCGAATCTGCCTTTTGTCTTCACTTTTTTAATATTTAAACGAATATCTCTTGTAAATAGAACAATTGCAACTAAAAGCTTGTCTTTCTTGAGGAATAATGTTATGAAATATATGTTCGTTTTTAGCATTATCAAATATTCCCACACTTGAGCGTTGCTTGTCCTCAAGCAATATCGTATTGAAATACTAGAATCACTTCTTTATTCTTCACACTTTGTACATCAGTGATTTCTATACGGCGGTATAAACAATGGTAGTAACGATATGGTTTACAGTCCCACATGACTATAAAAATTTAGATCCATTAAGGAAATTGGATCTTTTATGAAAACATTTGATCTTTTGAAAATTAAATCTAGTTTTTACCCTAGATAAGTTTTCCGGAATAACCCTTTACCGGTGTTTGCAAAATATTTTTGTGGGTTTGGTGGGTTTCAGATTTGAAAATTTTAGCTCAAAACTTGCGGTTTTGTGTCACCCACTTGCTAACCTTGTATTTGGAAAGCAACACGTCTAGTTTACTTGTTCCGTATATTACCTTTCGGTAAACTACCGTCCGGTTGTAAAGGAAAGCGTTGAACAAGCAACTGTTAAGGCAATGTCCCGTGACATGCTTTTGATTATGGTTTATAACGTGTCGGACGCAATTACTATCCTTGGTAGGAGCAATAGTAAAGCTCACCCTTATAATTTTTCGGTCTGGCACAAGGTCCTGTCTTTGACCATGTTATGCAACCACCGTTCTTACGGTTGACACCCGATTTAGTTCAGGTGACCTAATGAATTCCAGGTGAATTCCTAGGATTTTACGTTCAATGGTAATGAACGCATTGAAAATAGGGTTTTCAGAAAACAAATCGGTTTGTATTTTTGATCAAAATATTTTCTCGTTTCAGCTCGAGTTTTAGATATCATTGAATTCCATGAGTTTGAATTCTCAATCTTTACGGTCAATCTCTAGGATTGAGTAATATCAGTCTTAAAAGCTGATTTTTAATCTTTAAGGAGATTATCCTTTCTGGGGATCTGATTCATTAGTCTTATCCAGCTAATTTGCATGGTGCCCCCCCATTGTACGAGATAAATCCTTCTCATGGTTAGGATAAATCTGACCACTTGGCGACCCTGTTTGATGATGAGGTCCGTGGATTTCCTGCTGATTTTAGTGATGACTTTTCTAGATTTTTCGTCAACCTACAGCTGGTCTGAACGACAACTTCATGACCTAAATCAAGAAGCGCGTGTCTTTTTCGGAAGACTTTACTTCCTTTTAGTGATGGAATTGATTCATCGTGTAGATCCATCTCTTCTTTTCTTTCATTGGGTAAAACAGTTTAGCTTAGTCCAAAGCAAAAGTATTTTCAGTTATTTGTTACAAATATATGTGGCATATGTTTAAAATAACTTGGTAAATTTTCCCACACTTGGCTTTTTATTTTTCTTTTTATCGTCCTCTATTCCATTTTTAAATGAATTTTAACATTTTAGTTTGTTTCTCAATTTATGTCCTTTCCGAGGTAACAATAATTTCGGTGTTAAAACCTAGTTTTATCGTTCATAAATATGTATAAACATGATTTGAATTCATTTAATTGAAAATTTTGAAAAATTTTACTAGAATTGGGTAGTCAGTATATAAGACTAGGGCTGTTCTTTTTTTATCAGAGAGCACTAGATTCTAATACAACTACTGCTTTACTAGTATTTTTAATGGTAACCAAGTGTTTAATATTAAAATTTTAAAATCCGAAAGAATTTAACCCCTTCCCACACTTAAGATCTTGCAATGCCCTCATTTGCAAGAAATCAGTAACAATTTAAATTATTGAGGGTGATTTGTGTGAAAATTATTAAATTTTTACCAAAGTTTCCTAATATATTGGCGTTTGTTTGCTGAATGATAAATGGTGCACGTCATTTGTTCATTCCGTCTTGTTGTTATTTCACATACATTTTGCATCATTGTCGTCAAAATTACTTGCTTTTGCTGAACTTAATGCCAGTCTTTGAAAACGCGTTGTTTCACCCTGTTTTGTGCATAAAATAGAATACATACAATACAAATATAATCATACATGAAATTTGAAATGGAACTTTGGCATCCCACTTTCAAACTATAAGAAAAATATTAGTACACAATAATAATAGAAATATCAAACATTACATAAACGTAATAGAAATGTTAAGTGTTTAAAATAATAAAAAATAAAAATTACCAATTTATCTCTACTGATCAGGAGGTGGGTTAGGAGGAAAATTAGGATATGGATCCCAATTCATGTTCGCGTCCGGGTTCCATGGCTGATTATAGGTGTACTGGTATGCTGCGTTATAATCATATGAATCATAGGGTGGTCTCATCTCTGGCTGATGTGCGGGATAGTATGCGGGTCGGGTCGGATAATACATCTCACCAGGCTGCAACTGGCTTATAATTTGGCGCTGATGATAATCCCATCGGCCATGCTCTCGTTGCCGGGAATGCTCGTAGTCATTCCGGCGTTGCCATGCCTCGTACTGCATATGCCTATCATAGTTCGTCATGTATTCATCCTCCATACGAATACCTAAATCAAGAGCAGTCTCCCGAACAACTCCTATAATGTTGTTCGCCTCCTCCATCTCGTCATCCGAACCTCTCTCTACCTGTCGCTGAGGTCCCTCGTATCGATGTACCCGACCACGTCTCATCAATAATACCCTTGCACCGTGATAAAGGTTTGAACTTATAGTTTCACCTCCGTCCTCTATTTCGTTCATTGGACCCCCTTGGTGCTTATCTACACCTAAATACTCTCCAATGAGAGTAATGAAAATACCACCACCTATAATACTCCCCGATTTCATCCCCGAAACTACATTAGCGAGATAATAACCAACACAATAGGGAATGTTAACGAAACTCCTCGGGTCTCTAATACACTTGAGGTAGAACAAATCATTTACGGTCAATTTCTCCTTATTCCTACCCCTTTGTGTGATTGTGTTTGCTAAGAATCTATGAATCACCCGGAGTTCAGCTCTGTCTATATCTAAGTATGTATGATTTCCACTGGCGTGAAATTCATTAAAGTGGGACATACGCCTCCAGACAGCGTTAATATCAAATTCCCTATCTACCCTTTCTCCTTGGGCAATCAGGCTATTACAGTCGGGGCTCAAAAGTTCAGCAGGGGTGTAAATCTGTAAGGCCCTTGCTAAATCTATCATGGACATTCTGTACATTCGTCCACCTAACAGAAACCTAATAAAGCTTCTATCATCTATCCTCCTAACATCACTGTTTAACTTAATAGTACTAAGTAATTCTATACACCATTCCCTATATATGGTTCTACGAATGGAAAATAGGCGCATCCAATCGTTAAACTGAGAATTACCATACCTTTGCACCAATAATTGCCGAATCGGTTCGGCAAGGTCAACTGTTTCCAAAGGTACCCAGTCAATTGCCCTTGGCATTTCAACAACCTTAAAGTAGAGAATGTGCATGTTCTTTTGATAATCTGGATACTCTATCCAACATCTATCAAATCTCAGATTTGGGTGTAACTGATCTTCATTAATGTCTAAACTCAGAATCCTTTGATGTGGAGCGAATTGACGAAACTGATTCACGAATAATTGATCTTGATCGTGATAAGGAATATGTTGCTCCTCCTGTTCTTCTTCTTCTTGTTGCATATGTTGTTCCTGTTCATGAAACATTTCCGGTTCGGGCTCTGGTTGCCTGGACGATGATGCTCCTGAACCTCCAGTATCGGCTTTCTGCAAAACACATTAAACACAAAATTTGTGCATCCAAATATGCATTAGTGTTAGCAAAATAATAACTTGAAACAATTATGATGACCTGTTCAATTCATAACACATTTTATACACATTTTCTTAACACTAACAATTCTACACTTTTACATACGAAAATGTGTACAATGTTTTATCACATTTAAACTCTTAAACATGTCAACAATAATCATTATAGCAATTAAACACTTGTTACATGGCATTCAAATCAAACTAGTGTTCATTTTTCATATTTTTGTTAAGTCTATACTTTGTCAAATAAGCCTATATGAAAAATGTACATCAAGTTCATAAGCATTTATCTCAAATAACATGCCAAAATAATCACTACTAGCAATGA
Source organism: Rutidosis leptorrhynchoides (assembly GCF_046630445.1). Lineage (NCBI taxonomy): Eukaryota > Viridiplantae > Streptophyta > Magnoliopsida > Asterales > Asteraceae > Rutidosis > Rutidosis leptorrhynchoides. Next base: position 443,049,895 of record NC_092334.1, read on the forward strand.
AACAAGTTTCAAATAGCCTTTATATCAAATTATCCAAGTTCATGAATTTTTGGACTTAAAAAGTCCACTTTAATTCTCAAAAACATGTTTAGGCTCAAAGTTTGGATCAATTAACTACCTAAACATGTTACACTACTTAATTTAGCAACAATTCATGACAAAAATCGGCCATAACCTGTTTATAACAAAAAGCCCCAAATTGCTCAAGAACACAAACCCTAGATTCTTAAAAATTTGAAGTTTTTAGCTTCAATTCATGTTAAATAGCTTCTATCTAGGATATACATGCATAATATAACAACAATTTAGCTCTAATTACACCTAAATTTAACAAAATCAAAATATAAATTTTCTAGCTCAAGAACACAAAAATTCGAATTTAAAGAGATTAGGGGTGAAATCTTTACCTTTCTCCTGAAGGGGTTGAGACTACTGAATCTAGGCATGATTATTGTGAAGTTTTGCAAGAAATTTGGTAAAAAATGGCGGATTTTTGAGAGGATTTGGGAGAGTTTTCGTGTATATGTGTGTGTGTTGTGAATGAAGCAGAACTCGGCTGCCTTTTTGATCCTGTCCAGTTTTTTACAGCCATGCGAGTCGCATGGCTGCCTGCCCATCCCCATGCGACTCGCATGGGGGCCAATTTCCAGGTATTTTTGTTTTTTTTTTTTTTTTTTTTTTTTTTTTTTTTTTTTTTTTTTTTCTTTATAAACCTTAAACTTTTAAAACATAAAATTTAATAAAATTTAAAAATTTTGTTTCTTTTTAAGACGAGGTCGTTTCGGGATGATGCCCTAGTCCGTCCCTCGACAAAATTTTAAAATTTGTCTTTTTGTAGGATTGTTTTAAAAGCTAAGATTTTTGGGTTTTTTAATGTTTTTTTTGCATACTTTAAATCAATAAGATTAAAAATAATGATAATAAAAGTTCTCGTCCCTCCCTCGGGTAAAGCAATTTCGGTTCAAAGACCTAGTCTTCAACTTACGACGAATTTTAAAAATCATATTTTTAACTTAATGAGATAAAGTAAATTTTTGTTTTTAAATTCACACAACTTAAATATAAAATTCAAAATTAATATTAAAAATTAAAAATTCACACCAAACTTAAAATTTGAAATGCATAAAATTTTAAAAAAAATTCATATTTTAAAAATTCACACTAGACTTTATAAATTCATATTATAAATTCACACCAAACTTATTTTAAAAATTCAAATATTTTCAATTTTAAAAATATTGTTTTTATAAAGTTTACAGTATTAACTTAAGATTTAAATATTAATTTTAAAAACATGGTAAAAATAAATTTAAAAATCTTTTTGTCTTTTTTTCCCACTTTAATCAATCAAATATTATCAAAAATATGCGCCCCTCTTTTCGGTAAAGTAATTTCGGTTCCAAGACCTAATTTTAACTCATGACGAATTTTTGAAATATTTTGGGTTGATTGATTAAAGATATTTATACCTTAAGAATAAACGTTAAATTTCGCAGTGATGTAATAAATTTTTGAACGATATCAATAATTTCGGTCGCCAAACCTAATTTTATTTAATACCAATTTAATACTTTTTAGCGAACAAATTAGCATTTATTATCAAAAGGTTAAAAATAAAAATAAAAATAAAAACTGTACAGACATACCTGTGAAATAGATTTCTTAGTTATATGATCTATTATATTCATAAGATAGTCGGTTTAATTGGTCTTCCATGGCTGCATAGGCGTAACCTCGAGCATTCATTGTCTTTTCTTCTAAACATATGAACGGTCCGTCTCTGCATAAAGTAACAAATTCGGTATTTGAATAGGTTTGATTATTTGAACATTTACCTCCATGTGACCATTTTCCGCATTTGTGACATTTTTCTAGGTGTCGTGCTCTTCTTTTCGCTGCGGATTTTGATTTTCCTTTACCAAATTGTAACTTATTATCTTCGCATCTGGATCCTTTTCTAACTCCGTCCATTCTTTCTCTGATTACTGATACTAATTCACTCGGTAGTATGTCATTATTTCTTTTAGTGATCAAAGCGTGTAGCATTAGACCATGGTTTAATTCACAGGCAGTCTTCATTACGTAAAAACCTAAAAAAAATAAAAATTCAGAATGGGGGAAGAAGACTAGTTCTTTAGGGTCTGCTAGGGAAAGACCATATGTGTTCCATTTTCGAGAACTACACGAAAACAGACAATCTAACTCTAACAGAAATACATATTATCCTTTAAAGACTTGATTCTCCCCACACTTAGTTAGCTGTGGTGTCGAAATTGTGATTAACTTCGTTGTCGACTTCCATCGGACCCTGTATGTAATGTTTAACTCTGTGACCATTAACTTTAAATTCAATCCCATTTGAATTTATTAATTCTATCGTTCCGTATGGGAAAACTCTTTTGACTATGAATGGTCCAGACCATCTTGATTTCAATTTTCCAGGAAATAGCTTGAATCGTGAATTGAAAAGAAGAACTCTGTCTCCTTCTTTAAATTCTTTTGAATTTCTGATTCTTTTATCATGCCATTTCTTCGTTCTTTCTTTATAGATTAACGAATTTTCGTATGCTTCGTGTCTTAATTCTTCTAATTCGTTTAGTTGACTTAATCGTAGACGTCCGGCTTCATGTAAATCAAGATTACATGTCTTCAAAGCCCAAAATGCTTTGTGTTCAATTTCTACTGGAAGATGACACGCTTTTCCATAAACAAGTCTAAAAGGTGTGGTTCCAATTGGAGTTTTGTAGGCTGTTCTAAAAGCCCAGAGTGCATCCTCCAATTTAATGGACCATTCCTTCGAATTTGATCCTACGGTTTTCTCTAGAATACGTTTTAAAGCTCGGTTGGTATTTTCAACTTGTCCACTTGTTTGTGGATGATATGCGGTGGAGATTTTATGAGTTACTCCATATCTTTTAAGAACTTTCTCAAGTTGATTATTACAGAAATGAGTACCCCGATCACTTATTAAAGCTTTCGGTGTTCCAAACCTTGCAAAAAGACGTTTTAAAAAGTTTACTACAACTCGTGCATCGTTAGTTGGGAGAGCTTGTGCTTCCGCCCATTTAGATACATAATCAATGGCTACGAGTATATATAGATTATTATGAGATTTTGGAAATGGACCCATAAAGTTAATACCCCAAATGTCAAATACTTCACATACTTGGATGACATTTTGTGGCATTTCATCACGTTGACTTATTTTTCCGGCCCTTTGACATGCATCACAGGATTTGCAAAGAAGGTGTGCGTCTTTGTAAATTGTAGGCCAATAGAATCCAGCTTCATAAACTTTTCTTGCTGTTAGTTGAGGCCCATAATGCCCTCCTGTTGGTCCTGTGTGACAATGGTTTAAAATTTTACTAGCTTCATCTCCAAATACACATCGGCGTATTATTCCATCGGGACAACTTTTAAACAGATGTGGATCTTCCCAGAAATAGTGTTTTATATCACTGAAGAATTTCTTTCGTCTTTGGTACGATAATCCTTTTTCAAGGAATCCACAAACTAAGTAGTTTGCATAGTCTGCAAACCATGGGATTTCTTTATAATCTATCTTCAATAGATATTCATCAGGAAAGTTGTCTTGTATGGCCGATTCATTCAGAACTTCTAATTCGGGATTTTCAAGACGAGAAAGATGATCAGCGGCGAGATTTTCTGCTCCTTTTTTATCTCGGATTTCAATATCAAACTCTTGTAAGAGTAAGATCCAACGGATTAATCTTGGTTTAGCATCTTGTTTTGAAAATAGGTATCTAAGAGCAGAATGGTCGGTATAGACCACCGTTTTTGCTAGAACAAGATATGATCGAAATTTGTCAAAAGCAAAGACAATAGCAAGGAGTTCTTTTTCAGTAGTTGTATAGTTCGTTTGTGCTCCTTGTAATGTCTTACTAGCATAATATATAGGTTGAAATCGTTTTTCAATCCTTTGTCCTAAAACGGCTCCCATTGCAAAATCACTTGCATCGCACATTAGTTCAAATGGTAGATTCCAATTTGGTGTTATCATGATCGGTGCATTAGTGAGTTTTTCTTTAAGAATATTAAAAGATTTGATACATTCATCTGAAAAGATGAATGGTGCATCCTTTTCTAGGAGTTTATTCATAGGAGTGGCAATTTTAGAAAAATCTTTTATAAAACGTCGGTAAAAACCGGCATGCCCTAGAAAACTCCTAACTCCTCTAACATTGGTGGGATGTGGAAGTTTAGCAATTACATCTACTTTAGCTCTATCCACTTCAATTCCTTCTTTTGAAATTTTATGTCCAAGAACGATGCCTTCTTTAACCATGAAATGGCATTTCTCCCAATTGAGTACTAGATTTGATTTTTCGCATCTAATTAGCATTCGTTCCAGATTAACTAGACATGATTTAAATGTATCACCGAAGACTGAAAAGTCATCCATGAATACTTCCATGCATTCTTCTATCATGTCGTGAAAAATCGCCATCATACACCTTTGAAAGGTTGCAGGGGCGTTACAAAGTCCAAATGGCATGCGTTTGTAAGCAAAAGTACCATAAAGGCACGTGAATGTGGTTTTCTCTTGGTCCTCGGGTGCTATTGGAATTTGAAAATATCCGGAAAATCCATCTAGAAAACAATAGTAACTATTTCCGGCTAATCTTTCCAACATTTGATCTATGAAAGGTAAGGGAAAGTGATCTTTTCTGGTGGCGTCATTTAATTTTCTATAATCAATACATACACGCCATCCTGTTACAGTCCTAGTAGGAATAAGCTCATTTTTCTCATTTGTGATGACAGTCATGCCACCCTTCTTAGGCACGCATTGAACTGGGCTTACCCATGGACTATCAGAAATTGGATATATCAAACCTGCATCTAGCAGTTTAATAATCTCTTTTTTAACTACATCTTGCATATTAGGATTTAGTCTTCGTTGGCGTTGCACATACGTTTTATGACCTTCTTCCATAAGGATTTTATGTGTGCAATACGAAGGACTTATTCCTTTAATATCATGAATTTTCCATGCAATGGCTGGTTTATGAGCTTTCAACACAGAAATGAGTTGTGATTTCTCATTTTCAGTAAGAGAAGACGATATTATTACAGGTAATTCAGATTCACCATGTAAATAAGCGTATTCCAAATGGTTTGGAAGTGGCTTTAACTCTAATTTCAGAGGTTCTTCTATCGATGATTTATATCGATATCTGTCTTCTTCTTTTAGCATTTGAATTTCTTCTGTTGTTGGTTCATATCCTTTAGCTATAAGTGTAGCTAACATTTCAGCTTCATCAATTGGTTCATTTCCTTCTCCTAAAGAACATTCTCCTGTTCCTTGTAATTCTGGAAATTCTTCTAATAATTCTGCATGTGCATCTATAGTTTGAATATAATAACATGTATCATCTGCAGATTGTGGTTGTTGCATTGCTCTATCAACTGAAAAGGTAACACTCTCATCCTCTATACTTAGGGTCAGTTTCTTACCGAACACGTCTATCATTGCTTTAGCCGTGTTTAAGAATGGTCTTCCTAATATGAGAGGAACTTGAGAATCTTCTTCCATGTCCAAAACAACAAAATCTACTGGAAATACTAAAGTACCAACTTTAACTAGCATGTTTTCCATTATCCCTCTAGGATATTTTATTGATCTATCGGCTAGTTGTATGCTTATTCTGGTTGGTTTCAATTCTCCAAGGTCTAGTTTAGCGTATAGTGAATACGGCATTAGATTTATACTAGCACCTAAATCTGCTAATGCTTCTATTGAACTAAGACTACCCAGAAAACATGGAATTGTGAAACTTCCTGGATCAGATAGTTTTTCTGGTATCTTATTCAACAGCACTGCTGAACAATTAGCATTCATAGTAACAGCCGAGAGTTCTTCCATTTTCTTTCTATTCGTGATTAGATCTTTCAAGAATTTAGCATACCTTGGCATTCCTGAAATCACATCAATGAAAGGAAGATTTACATTTATCTGTTTAAACATATCCAAGAATTTGGATTGCTCGGCTTCAAGTTTTTCTTTCTTCATTTTACTCGGATAAGGAAGTGGTGGTTGGTATGGTTTAACATAAGGTTTAGCCTTAACTGTGTTATCTTCATTAACCTTTTCAACTACCGGTTCTTTTTCCTTATCTTGATCAGGTTGTGGTTCTTGTGGAGTAGGAATAGTTTCATCAGAAGTTACAGGTATTTCAGGTGGTTTAAGTGTTGTACCACTTCTTGTGGTAATAGCTTTAGCTGTTTCATTCCGGGGGTTAGCGTTTGTATCGCTAGGTAGACTTCCCGGTTTTCTTTCACCTATTAACCTTGCTAGGTTACTTACTTCTTGTTCCAGATTTTGAATAGAAGCTTGTTGATTTCTAAATGCTTGAGCATTTTGTTCATTGGTTTGTTTCTGAGATGTGAAAAACTGTGTTTGAGTTTCAACTAGCTTCGTCATCATATCTTCTAAATTTGGCTTTTTATCATCGGTTTGTTGTGGTGGTTTGTTTTGAAAATTAGGTCTTTGATGATTGTAAGTATTATTGGATACTTGTTGATTGCTAGGACCTTGTTGGTTGTTGTATGGAATATTTCGGTTATAATTCTGGTTTTGATTGTAAATCGGTCTTGGCGGTTGATAATTATTCTGATAATTATTTCCAGGCCTTTGGTTTATGTATGAAATATTCTCTCTTTGTTCCATTGTTAATTCAATACTGAGACAATCTTTTGTCAAATGTGGTCCTCCACACTGCTCACAACTAATTCGTATTGAGTGAATATCCTTAGTCATCTTTTCCATTCGTCTTTCTACAGCATCTATCTTTGCGGAAATGGAATCTAAGTCATGGCTAGAATCGGCTCTAGCTGCTTTAGATGATCTAATGATGTCTTTTTCTTGGTGCCACTCATGTGAGTGGGAAGCAGTATTATCAATAATTTTGTAAGCATCAGTTTCGGTTTTCTTCATAATAGAACCACCAGCTGCTATATCTATGTCTTTCCTTGTAGTGATGTCGCATCCTCGGTAAAATATTTGTACTATTTGACAGGTGTCTAAACCATGTTGCGGACATCCTCTTAACAACTTTCCGTATCTTGTCCACGCCTCATATAGAGTTTCATTTGGCTTTTGTGTGAACGTAACAATTTCTGCTTGAAGTCTTACGGCTTTAGATGCAGGAAAGAATTGTTTAAGAAATTTATCAATTAAAACATCCCATGTATCAATCGCCCCTTCAGGTAACGATTCCAACCAATCTTTGGCTTCTCCCTTTAAAGTCCAGGGAAATAACATGAGATATATCTGTTCATCCTCCACTTCTCGTATTTTAAATAGTGTGCAGATCCTATTAAAGGTACGTAGATGTTCATTTGGATCTTCCTTTGGCGCACCACTAAATTGGCATTGATTAGTCACCATGTGTAGAATTTGTCCTTTGATTTCATAATCTGGCGCATTAATGTCTGGATGAGTAATTGCGTGACCTTGGCCAGTGCGTTTAGCTCTCATTCGGTCTTCCATACTTAAAGGTTCCAGATTCTCCATAATTGAATTTGTTGAATCGGTATCACTAGATGATTCTGATTTAATAGTTCGTTTCTCAACAATCTCTGTTTGAATGATTGGTGGTTCCGGAGGAAAGTTTAATGGTTCAGGATCTACGAACCGTTCCTGAATATTTTCTGGATTCTCAATTGTGAGGTTGGGTTCAAAAAATGGATTATCGGAAATTTGAACTGAAGTACTTGGTCGACTGGATGACGATTCTAAAGAAAAATCAACGGCGGTTATATTTGTTAAACGATGTCTTGATCGAGTTACAGGTGGTGAACGTACAAAAGGTGATGAACGTCTTGCTCGGTGCATTCACAGAATATCCTATTAGTTTTAAAAAGGAAAGAAAAATTATAATAAGTTATCCAATCAATAGACTTTTCTGATTTTGCCCACGTTTCGAATAGCCAAAAGATGCAGCAGAGGGGCAGGATTCGTTTGGTCTCAATATAATTGAGGACTGTTTGGCTCCAATAACCCGGTCCACGTACAAATCCAACTATTACTACGAACCAGAAAATTTTTATGTCTATCAATTTAACTACTTAAAATAAATTTTCGTAATTTTAAGAAATTTAGATAAGAAGTAGAAAAAATTCTAAGTCCTAAAACTAGAATAGCGAGAAATAAGAGAGAAAAAGATTGCGCGTCGAAAAATGTCGAAAAAGAAAAATGATTGAAAAATAAAAGGTGACGGAAAATTAAAAGAAACTTATAAAAACTTAAAAATACTTAACTAATTTAACCTTATTACTACAACTAACTTAAAATTATAATCGCAAATTGAAATTACTAATTGGAATGATAATTGATACATAGTAAAAGGTCTAAAAATATTAAAGCTTACAGGAAAAACTAAATCCCAAATGGAAATAACTTAAAAAGAAACTAAAACGTAAAAAGGCGTCGCAAAATTCTAAAGCACCTAAATCTTAGTCTAAAGAAAAAGCACTTAAGGAATTCTACGGCAAAGCCTAAAAATTTAGGAGTAAAAATAACTATAGCAAAAACTAAGTTTAAAATTAAATATGAGCGAAAAATATAAATATTACGCTACAACGATTAAAAAGGGACAAAATATAAAAGTTATAAAAAGTTATAAAAATATTAGATTTTATAAAAATATTATTTTTATATTTTATAATAAAAGTATTAAGTAAATAAATAATAAAAGTAATTAAAAGTAAAAATAACTAAATAAATTAAACTTAATTATAATAATAATAATAGTATTAGGGTTTAGTTAATAATAATATAATAATATACCCCGTAATAAATGCGAAATTAGGGTTGAATGTGGCCCTGTCAGACCCCTTCATGCGAGTCGCATGGTTTTAGTGGGGGGGTCATGCGAGTCGCATGACTGAACTGGACCAGTTCAACTGGACTGGTTCAAATGACGGGTCACGTATTATTTTATATTTAATTTCTTTTATTTTCTGTTTTAAATTAAAATAAAATATATATATATAATTAGAATAAAAACTTAAAAATATACTTAAAATACTTTATAATTTTGTAAAAATAAAAGAAAAACTTAAAAATATACTTAAAATACTTTTTTTTTTTCTTTTTTCGATTTTAAAAGCTTTTTTTTTTTTTTTTTTATATATGTTTTTTAATTTTTAAAAAAATATAAATTTTACAAAAACTAATTATAACTTAAAAATTAAAAATATGGCGTTTTGCTTCGGCGAGCGTTCCCCGGCAGCGGCGCCAAAAATACTTGATGTCAAAGCAGAGGGGTATAAAATACTATTAAATTTTAGCAGAAAATACTATTAAATACGATACAATTTTACACAAGATATTTATTTATTTATAGAATGGATATACTTAAACCTTGCTACAACACTTATAGGCAGTGTACCTAATCGTACAGTAGTGTAGTTTTTAGTAAGTCCGGTTCGTTCCACAGGGAAATCTTTAAACAAAGCTCAACGCTATATTAGTTAACTTTTATAAAAATACAAATATATATATAAGTAATATTATTATTATAAAGAGGGGTTTTTACCGTTTAATGACCGGTTTGTCGATTTTAAAACTTTAGTCGCAGTTAAAACCTAATGTAAAATATAAAATAAATACAAGACTTTAAATTAAAGCGTAAAGTAAATAACGATAATGAAATTGCGAATAATAAAAATGCGATAAAAATTAAATTGCGATAATTAAAAAGTACGATAATTAAAAGTGCGATAAAATGAAATAACAATAAATAAAAGTGCGATAATTAGAAGTGCAATTAAATATAAAATAAAGGAAATAAAATATGATATAAAAGAATTATGCTTATTTAAACTTCCGTAATCATGATGTTTGACGTGTTGATTTTAGTTTTATGCCCATGGGTTAATTGTCCTTTGTCCTGGATTATTCAATATGTCCGTCTGGTTTTTGTCCATAACAGTCCATCAGTCATAAATATAAATTGCAAGTGTCCTTGTCAAATTATTATTATACCCGAAGATAAATATTCCAACTAATTGGGGATTCGAATTGTAACAAGGTTTTAATACTTTGTTTAATGAATACACCAGGTTATCGACTGCGTGTAAACCAAGGTTTTACTACTTTGTTAACAATTACACCAATTACCCTTGAATGTAATTTCACCCCTGTTTTAATTATTCTAGTGGCTATTAATCCATTCCCGTGTCCGGTTAAATGAACGATTATTCGTACAAATAAATACCCCGCCCATCGTGTCCGATCGAGTGTATATGGTAATTTATAGGGACGCCCAATTGTAAATCTTTATATTAACATTAACAAACTTTCATTTAGTTAAACAAATATAAAGCTCATTAATAGCCCATAGCCTAGTTTCCACAAGTGTCGTTCTTTTATCCAAACCCCAATTATGGTACAAAGCCCAATTACCCAATTTTAGTAATTAGCCCAACATCATGATTACTTCGTTTTAAATAAGCATAATAATAACTTAGCTACGAGACATTAATATAAAAAGGTTGAACATAACTTACAATGATTAAAAATAGCGTAGCGTTACACGGACAGAATTTCGACTTACACCTTTACAACATTCGCTAACATACCCTTATTATTAGAATTATAATTAAAATTAAAATATAAATTATAAATATAAATATATATTACTTATGAAGAGGAAGAGAAAAAAGATGTCTAAAACTCGGCAGAAAACTGGCTTTTTATAGGACCTGACCAGCAATCTCATACCATGCGACTCGCATGGTTTTGTGCCTCTGGCCATGCGAGTCGCATGGCCACCCTGGATTCAGCCAACTACTTTTGTTTTCTTCTTGCCGACGTAATATAATAATAATAATATATATATAATATAATTATATATAATTATATATATATTATATTATATTCTTGTGCATAGTAGACTAGATATTTTTGGTCCGTTGCGTCGGGCGTTTCTTCTTGGCTCAGGTCCCGGTTCCGGATTTTCGGACGTCCTCGCGTATTATTTTAAATCGCGTACTTTGCGTTCCGCAACTTGTACTCTTGTCATTTTGAGACGTTCCTCATCAATATTTTGAACCTTTTTAGTTGTATCTTGTACTTTTTAGCTCTTTGGACCTTTTTGTCTTCAATTTGTCGAATCTGCCTTTTGTCTTCACTTTTTTAATATTTAAACGAATATCTCTTGTAAATAGAACAATTGCAACTAAAAGCTTGTCTTTCTTGAGGAATAATGTTATGAAATATATGTTCGTTTTTAGCATTATCAGTGAGAAAGCTCAAATCGAAGAGGTAGAAGCTAGTTTCAGGTTAGAGCTCGAGCATTAAAGTTGTTCATCTCCTCACTAGCTACATTTTGATTGTAGTGGTAAGTCTTAACCTTGATTTCCTTACTATTAATTGTTTAAGGGTTGGGGTTTGGGTTAGTGATGTGTATAAAATCCATTTGTTAGTGATTTGGGGATTTTTGGGTAAGTTTGGGTCATGAAGACTCAAAGGATGACTAACCAAGGGTTTTGAAATGTTAATGGTGATTATGATCCTTAGACTAGTTAGTTAACTACTAGCACACCTAGATGTTATGCAAGTGGGTGTTATTTGGGTTGTGGGTGACCCAAATGGGTGTGTTAACTTTGAAATGGTTCAAATGAGTCTTTGATGACCTAAGTTGTGTATTTGAGTATGAAAATGCGTTGACCTTGCGTAAAAGGGTATTAAGACCATATTTGACTAGTGTTAGGGTTTCGGTGGTGTTAACCCGAATATTAGGGTTAAGGGTGCAATTGGGTCAGAATTGCACCTTGGGTCAAAATGACACTAGAATGGTGTGTGAGTTGGTTGACCAACTTGATCTTGTGATTGATTATGTGCATAATGTAATAGGTACATTACATTGAAGTTTGCAAGCTCAGTTATCCTTCACAAAAGACTTTGAGGTGAGTGGAATAATTATATGCATAGGTATATAATGTATCTATTTGTTGTAGCGGGTGATGGGAAGTGTCGAAGTGCTAAGACACCCCGTTTCACGTGATGAGTGAAGTGTCGAGGTGTTAAGACGCCACTCGGAGTGAAGCATCGAGGTGTTAAGATGCCACTCTAAGTAATTGACGGGTGAAGCATCGAGGTGTTAAGATGCCACCTAGGAGTGAAGTGTCGAGGTGTTAAGGTGCCACTCCGTAAAATAAATAGTGAAGCATCGAGGTGTTAAGATGCCACTCGGGGTGAAGTATCGAGGTGTTAAGATGCCACCCGAGGGTTTAGTGATACGAAGTGTTAAGTACACTAACGGATGTTATGAACACCGATGGCCTTTCGCGAGCGCCATTCCCTGGTACGAATGGTTAACCATGGTTGTTGTGTTGATGTGTAAGCATATTATATTGTTCGAGTTATATATATATATATATATATATATATATATATATATATATATATATATATATATATATATGATATTGTTGTGCTAGCCTATGATATTGGAGATTAGTAGCTTTGTACTTGAGATGATAAGCTAATTGTGTGCTAGCATGTATGCAGTACGTTTGTAAGTGTGTGCAAGTAGGTATTTTATATATGTACGTGTATAACTATTGCGTTCACTAAGATTTAGCTTACCCTCTCGTTGTTTACCCTTTTTAGGCTCCATCATGGATAAGGGCAAAGATATTCGATTGGATTAGTGGTCTCCCGCTTATTTTGATAGGGGATGCTTTTGGGTTAGCTTTTGGAAGTTCGGCCAAGATTTGGGTAGTTTAACCCCAAACACCATGCTCTAGTTGTCGTTTGGAAATTAAACTCTTATGGTCGAAACTTATATTTTTTATCGAATTCCATAAAATGGGCGATTGTGGGCCCGATAATTTAAAAACTTGTTGTGATGTTGGAAATCTATTAGTTTTACTTACATTGATATAAACAGGTTTTCGTTTAATAGTACCGGGAAGCGGGATTTCCGATCACGTAAGTGAGCACGGGGATCAGTCCCTGATAGTGCAATGGGACGCCATCCCAAAAGGCTGGACGCCGTCCAGGCCTTTAGTACTGGACGCCGTCCAAGAACCAGGACGCCGTCCAGATGTACTGAGTCAGAAAAAAAAAAAATTAGCACCTTTTTGGAATAACGAAGTCGGGTTATTACACTAACGCAAATTTTCTGGTTCTCTAAGACCTACGCTCGGATACCAACTGAAATGTCCCATTCATATCGATTATAAACGTTTCATATTAATTGATCTCTTTGCGAGGTTTTGACCTCTATATGAGACGTTTTTCAAAGACTGCATTCGTTTTTAAAACAAACCATAACCTTTATTTTATCGACAAGGTTAAAAAGACACCACCTAGAGTAACAAGAAATGATAATCTAAAAATATCACACTTACACACTACCAATACATATTGGTTTACAATATTAATATGTTACAACAAAGTAAATCTCGAATGCAGTTTTAAACAATATTATACAATCATGCTAACACCGAATCTTGTCCATATTTTAGCATGCAATAGCGGAAGCTCTTAATAATCACCTGAGAATAAACATGCTTTAAACGTCAACAAAAATGTTGGTGAGTTATAGGTTTAACCTATATATTTATCAAATCATAATAATAGACCACAAGATTTCATATTTCAATATACATCCCATACATAGAGATAAAAATCATTCATATGGTGAACACCTGGTAACCGACAATAACAAGATTCATATAAGAATATCCCCTATCATTCCGGGAAATCCATCGGACATGATAAAAAAAGAATTCGAAGTACTAAAGCATCCGGTACTTTGGATGGGGTTCGTTAGGCCCAATAGATCTATCTTTAGGATTCGCGTCAATTAGTAGATCTGTTTACTAAATCTTAGGCTACCAAGCAAAAGGGGCATATTTGGCTTCGATCATTCACCCATATAATGTAGTTTCAATTACTTGTGTCTATTTCGTAAAACATTTATAAAAGTGCATGTATTCTCATCCCCAAAATATTAGATTTTAAAAGTGGGACTATAACTCACTTTCACAGATTTTTACTTCATCGGGAAGTAAGACTTGGCCACTGGTCGATTCACGAACCTATAACAAATATGTACATATATATCAAAGTATGTTCAAAATATATTTACAACATTTTTATTACGCTTTAATGATTTGAGTCTATTAAGTCAGCAGTCCTCGTTAGTAACCTACAACTAGTTATCCACAGTTAGATGCACAGAAATAAATCGATATATATTATCTTAAATCAATCCACGACCCAGTGTATACACGTCTCAGGCTAGATCACAACTCAAAGTATATATATTTTTGGAATCAACCTGAACCCTGTATAGCTAACTCAAACATTACTGCATATAGAGTGTCTATGGTTGTTCCAAATAATATATATACATAGGTCGATATGAAATGTCAAAACATTTGTATATGTGTCTATGGTATCCCAAGATTACATAATATATTAGAATATATGTATTATACAATATAAGTTAGCTAGGATATGATTAATATAGATTTGTTACCAATTTTCACGTAGCTACAACAAGCAAAATTATCCAATCTTGTTTTACCCATAACTTCTTCGTTTTAAATCCGTTTTGAGTGATTCAAGTTGCTATGGTTTCATATTGAACTTAAGTTTATGAATCTAAACAGAAAAAGTATAAGTTTATAGTCGTAAATACAGGTTATAATTCAATATTATAAGATGTAGTCATTTCAGTCGAAAGAACGACGTCTTGATGACCATTTTGAAAAACATACTTCCACTTCGAGTTTAACCATGATTTTTGGATATAGTTTCATGTTCATAATCATATAGATATAGAACATATGTCTAGTTGATTTTAAAAGTCAAGTTAGAAGGATTAACTTTTGTTTGCGAACAAGTTTAGAATTAACTAAACTATGTTCTAGTGATTACAAGTTTAAACCTTCGAATAAGATAGTTTTATATATATGATTTGAATGATGTTATGAACATCATTACTACCTCATGTTTTGTGGATAAACCTACTGGAAACGAAAAAAATAGATCTAGCTTCAAAGGAACCTTGAATGGCTTGAAAGTTCTTGAAGCAAAATCATGACACGAAAACAAGTTCAAGTAAGATTTCCACTTGATATAAGATTGTTATAGTTATAGAAATTGAATCAAAGTTTGAGTATGAGTATTACCTTGAATTATAAAGATATCTTACTGTAAATAAGAAAGATTTCTTGAGATTGGATGATCACTTGAAATGGATTTGCAAGATTGAAAGTAAGCTGGCAAACTTGGAAGTGTTGTGTTCTTGAGTAATTGTTTTGTAACTTGGTTTATGTATGGATTTATGAACTAGATTGAGATAGATTTTGATGAAGATGATGAAGAATACTTAGAAAAATGGAAGAACACTTGAGAGAGTTTAGTTTGATGCATAAAAATTGAAAAATGAAAGTGTTTATGGTGATGATTGAAAACGTGATGTTGGTACTCCATATAAGGTCACATTAGTTTGTAATTTTGTGTAATCATTTATGTTAGTTGCCAAATGATGGTTCCCACATGGTTAGGTGACTCACATGGGCTGCTAAGAGCTGATCATTGGAGTGTATATACCAATAGTACATACATTTAGAAGCTGGGTATTGTACGAGTACGAATACGGGTGCATACGAGTAGAATTGTTGATGAAAATGAACGAGGATGTAATTGTAATCATTTTTGTTAAGTAGAAGTACTTTGATAAGTGTCTTGATGTCTTTCAAAAGTGTATGAATACATATTAAAACAATACATGTATATACATTTTAACTGAGTCGTTAAGTCATCGTTAGTCGTTACATGTAAGTGTTGTTTTGAAACATTTAAGTTAACGATCTTGTTAAATGTTGTTAATCCATTATTTATTATATCTAATGAGATGTTAAATTATTACATTATCATGATATTATGATGTATTAATATATCTTAATATGATATATATACATTTAAATGTCGTTACAACAATAATCGTTACATAAATGTCTCGTTTCGAAATCCTTAAGTTAGTAGTCTTGTTTTTACATATGTAGTTCATTGTTAATACACTTAATGATATGTTTACTTATCATTTATCATGTTTAAATATAGTGTATCAATATCTTAATATGATTCATATGTATTTAATAAGACGTTGTTATAACGATGATCGTTATATATATCGTTTTCGAGTTTCTTAATTCAATAGTCTCATTTTTATGTATATAACTCATTGTTAAAATACCTAATGAAATACTTACTTATCATAATAGCATGTTAACTATATATATATATATATATATATATATATATATATATATATATATATATATATATATATATATATATATATATATATATATATATATATATATATATATATATATATATATATATATGTCATCATATAGTTTTTACAAGTTTTAACGTTCGTGAATCGCTGGTCAACTTGGGTGATCAATTGTCTATATGAAACCTATTTCAATTAATCAAGTCTTAACAAGTTTGATTGCTTAACATGTTGGAAACACTTAATCATGTAAATATCAATTTCATTTAATATATATAAACATGGAAAAGTTCGGGTCACTACACATCTTGCGGCTCTTTCTCCATCTCGCGGCTCATTCTACTTTCGCGACTCATTCTCCATCTCGCAATTCATTCTCCATCTCGCGGCTCGTTCTCCATCTCGCGACTAGTATGAATCTCGCAGCTCATTCTCCATCTCACAGCATGTATGAATCTCACAGCTCTTTCTCCATCTCGTGGCTCGTTCTCCATCTCATGGCTCGTTCTCCATCTCGCGGCTCGCTCTCCATCTCGTGGCTCGTTCTGTATCTCGCGTCTTGTATGACCCTCATAGCTCGTTCTCCATCTCGCGACTAGTTCTCCATCTCGCGGCTGGTTCTCCTTCTCGCGGGTCGTTCTCGATCACACAGCTCGTTCTCCATCTCGCGGCTTGTTCTCCATCTCGCAGTGCGTCCTTAATCTTGCGGCTCGTTCTCCATCTTGCGGCTCCCTCTCCATCTCGCGGCTCGTTCTCCATCTCGCGACTTGTATTACCCTCACGGATCTTTCTCCATCTCGCAGCTCGTTCTCCATATCGCTACTCGTTCCCCATCTCGGGGCTCGTTCTCCATCTCGTGGCTTGTATGACTCTCGTGGCTCGTTCTCCATCTCGCAGCTTGTATGACTCTCGTGGCTCGTTCTCCATCTCGCAGCTTGTATGACTCTCGTGGCTCATTCTCCATCTCGTAGCTTGTATGACTCTCGTGGCTCGTTCTCCATCTCGCGGCTCGTTCTCCGTATCGCGGCTCATTCTCCATCTCACGGCTTATATGACTCTTGCAGCTCGTTCTTCATCTCGCGGCTCGTTCTTCATCTCGCGGCTCGTTCACCATATCATGGCTCGTTCCTCATCTCGTGGCTTGTTCTCCATCTCGCAGCTCGTTCTCTATCTCACGGCTTGTATGACTCTCGCAGCTCATTCGCCATCTTCCGGCTCGTTCTCCATCTCGCGGATCGTTTTCCATCTTGCAGATTGTATGAATTTCGCGGCTCATTCTCTATCTCGCGACTCGTTCTCTATCTTGCAGCTCATTCATCATCACGCGGCTCTTTCTACGTCTCGCGACTCGTTCTCCATCTCGTGGCTTGTATCACTCTTGTGGCTCGTTCTCCATATCGCGTCTCGTTCTCCATCTTGCGGCTCGTTCTCCATATCGCGGCTCGTTCTCCAACTTACAGCTCGTTCTCCATCTCTCGGCTTGTATAACTCTCCCAGCTCGTTCGCTCGCTCTCCATTTTGTGGCCCATTCTCCATCTCGCTGTTTGTACGACTCTCGCGGCTTGTATGACTCTTGTGGCTCGTTCCCCATCTCGCAGCTCGTTCTCCATCTCGCGGCTTGTATGAGTCTCGCTGCTCGTTCTCCATCTCGTGGCTTGTATGACTCTCGCGGTTCGTTCTCCAACTCGTGGCTTGTATGACTCTCTCGGCTCATTCTCATTATCGCGGCTCGTTCTCCATCTCGCGGTTCGTATGACTCTCGCGGCTCGTTCTCCATCTCACAGCTCCTTCACCATCTCGCGGCTCGTTCTCCATCTCGCGGCTCATTCTCCATCTCGCAGCTCGTTCTCCATCTCACGGCTTGTATGACTCTCGTGGCTCGTTCTCCATCTCGTGGCTCGTTCTCCATCTCGCGGCTCATTCTCCATCTCGCGGCTTGTATGACTCTCGCGGATCGTCCTCCATATTGCAGCTCGTTCTCCATATCGCAGCTCGTTCTCCATATCGCGGCTCGTTCTCCATATCGCGGCTCGTTCTCCATCTCGCAGCTCGTTTTCCATCTCGTGGCGTGTATAATTCTCGCAGCTCGTTCTCTCGTTCTCCATTTCGCGGCTCGTTCTCCATCTCGCTGCTCGTACGACTCTTGCGACTCGTTCTCCATCTAGCGGCTCATTCTCCATCTCGCGATTTGTGTGACCCTCGCGGCTCTTTCTCCATATCGTGTCTCGTTCTCCATCTTACGGCTTGTTCTCCATCTCGCGGCTTATTCTCCATCTCGTGGATTGTATGACTCTCGCGGATCATTCTCCATCTCGAGGCTCGCTCTCCATCTTGCGGCTTTTATGACTGTCGCGGCTCGTTCTCCATCTCGTGGCTCGTTCTCCATCTCGCGTCTCGTTCTCTATCTTGCGGCTCGTATGACTCTCGCGGCTCGTTCTCCATCTTGCGGCTCGTATGACTCTCGCGGCTCGTTCTCCATCTCGTCGCTCGTTCTCCATGTCGCGGCTCGCTCTCCATCTCGCGGCTCGCTCTCCATCTCGCAGCTTGTATGACTCTCGCGGCTCGTTCTCCATCTCATAACTCATTCACCATCTCGCGGCTCATTCTCAATCTCGTGGCTCATTCACCATCTCGAGGCTCGATCTCCATCTCGCGGTTCCTTCTCCATCTCGCGGATTGTTCTCTATCTCGCGGCTTGTATGACTCTCGCGGCTCGTTCTCCTTCACACGACTCATTCTCCATCTCGCGCCTTATTCTCCATTTCGCGGATTGTATGACTCTCGCGACTCGTTCTCCATCTCGCGACTTTTATGACTCACGCAGCTCGTTCTCCATCTCGCAGCTTTTATGACTCTCACAGATCATTCTCCATCTCATGGCTTGTATGACTCTCACGGCTCGTTCTCCATCTCGCGACTTGTATGACTCTCGCGGCTCGTTCTCCATCTCGCAGCTTGTTCTCCATCTCGCGGCTTGTATAAGTCCCGCGGCTAATTCTCCATCTCGCGGCTCATTCTCCATCTCGCGACTTGTATGACCCTAGCGGCTCTTTCTCCATCTCGCAGCTCACTCTCCATCTCGCGGCTTGTTCTCCATCTCGTGGCTTGTATGACACTCACAGCTCGTTCTCCATCTCGCGGCTTGTATTACTCTCGCGGCTCATTCTCATTCTCGCGGCTCGTTCTACATCTCGTGGTTCGTATGACTCTCGCGGCTCATTCTCCATCTCGCGGCTCGCTCTCCATCTCACAGCTCGCTCTCTATCTTGCGGCTCGTTCTCCATCTCACGGCTCGTTCTCCATTTTGCGGCTCGTTCTCCATCTTGCGGCTTGTATGACTCTCGCGGCTCATTCTCCATCTCACATCTCGTTCTCCATCTCGTCGCTGGTTCTCCATCTCGCGGCTCGTTCTCCATCTTGCAGCTCTTTCTCCATCTCGCGGCTCGTTCTACTTTCGCTTCTCATTCTCCATCTCACGGCTCTTTCTCCATCTCGCGGCTCGTTCTCCATCTCGCGGCTTGTTCTCCATCTCACGGCTCGTTCTCCATCTCGCGACTTGTTTGACTCTCGCGGCTCGTTCTCCATCTCACAGCATGTATGACTCTCGCAGCTCGTTCTCCATCTCGTGGCTCGTTCTCCATCTCGTGGCTTGTTCTCCTTCTCGCGGCTCGCTCTCCATCTCGTGGCTCGTTCTGCATCTCGCGGCTTGTATGACCCTCATGGCTCGTTCTCCATCTCGTGGCTAGTTCTCCATCTCGCGGCTGGTTCTCCTTCTCACGGATCGTTCTCGATCATGCAATTCGTTCTCCATCTTGCAGCTTATTCTCCATCGCGCAGTGCATCCTTAATCTCGCGGCTCGTTCTCCATCTCGCGGATCCCTCTCCATCTCGTGGCTCGTTCTCCATCTCGCGACTTATATGACCCTCACAGCTCTTTCTCCATCTCACAGCTCGTTCTCCATATCGTGGCTTGTATGACTCTCGCGGCTCGTTCTCCATCTCGAGGCTCGTTCTCCATCTCGCGACTTGTATGACTCTCGCGGCTCGTTCTCCATCTCGCGGCTTGTATGACTCTCGTGGCTCATTCTCCATCTCGCGTATAACAACCCTCACTTTTCCCTTTTGAATATACCAAATTGCCCTTAGGTTCATTGTCATATGCTGTGTTTTAGCACTACGGTTGTTATCAGGTTAAAGTTAATATAGTAATTAATACTAAAACCCCAATACTATTTAAAACCCTAAACCTAACCCTACTTATTAACTACTAAACCATAATCACATTTAATATTGAATATTAAACCCTAACCCTAATACTAAATAAATGATATAAACAATATGTCATAAATTAAAATGTGACAATATTTATAAGATTCAAACAAATAAGAATATATATAAACTAATTGGAACCAAATAAAATTTATAAAAGTTAGGGTCTAATATTTAAATAAAATGTAACCCTAATACTAATACTAATAATAATAATAATAATAATAATAATAATAATAATAATAATAATAATAATAATAATAATAATAATAATAATAATAATAATAATAATAATAATAATAATAATAATAATAATAATAATAATCATAATAATAATAATAATAATAATAATAACAATAATAATAATAATAATAATAATAAAATATATATAAAATACAAAAATAAATAATTAAAACCGTAAAAAAAAATAATATGTATTAACAAATATAATCGGCTGTTTAGGAACTAAAAAGGGAAAAAAAACAAACTTAATCTCTAAGCTTTCTCAAATCCTAGTTTAATCCTAATTAGTGACCTTGATCTTCAAGTAATTTGAGTATAATTTGGAATCAAACACAACTGTATAAGGCCTCATGACATTCATTAAACTCACCACAATAAACCTGTATTAGTCGATATAGTTCCAGCTTGTTTCCCTCTATAATTCTGTCGACTAAAAAACATCATCCTGCTTGCTGATTAGTCGACAAAAGACCACACCAAAAGCCCTTCTACAGTCGACTAGAAGCAGCATGTTTCTTGCTGTTTTCAGTCGACTAGAACCACCTCCAACACAGCCCTACATCATCCCTTTCCTGCTGCTGTTACAGTCTCCCATTGCTGCTCAATTCGCCATCAAATCTTCTACTGTTCAGCCTTGTTCTTGCTGCAAAGTTGCTGCTGTCTTGCTGTGTTTCTATCAAACAAAAGAAGACCCAAAAGGACCTTGTTTTGGGTCGTAAATTGCTGTTGTTGCTGCTTCTATTTTTCTGTTTTCTGCTTCGCAATCATCATCATCATCATCATCCATTCTTGATCTCATTCTTCATACAGTAGCCTAAACCCTAGTTTAATAATGTTCTTAATTTAGTTACTATAAAGTTATACTTAAGTAGTTATTGTTATAAGTATGATGATTATGAATAAGGATTACAAGATTATTAATAAATTTGTAATTAAAGGAAACTAAGATTATGTATTTGAAAAAGATTATAAGTATTATGTGTAAGTAGTAGGATAAAATATTATAGTTATTAGTTGATGAATAAAAGTTTATGTTAGTTATCAAGTTAATAAGATTAATGGTATCATAAAAGAATATGTGGATGATTAGTGATTAATAAACTAGATCATGAATGTTATTAGTAATAAGGATAATGATAATGATAAAAAGGGTAAGAACTAGTTAAAGATTATGGTTATTCATAAGTTAAGGATGATTCAATGATCATGAGTTAGATTATGAATTATGATTATGTATTGTATAAGTAAAGATTTAGAAGATTTGGTTAAATTATGGTTAATAAAGAATAGGGTTGGTGAATGTTAATGTTATTAGGTTTTGATTAAGATAGAAAGCTATGATTTTATGATTAGTAATGTGTAATGATAAAGATATACATGCATGCATGCATGCATACATACGTACGTATGTGCATGTATACATTGTAGGTATATGTGTGTGTGTGTATATGTAAATATATACATACATGTATATATATGTGTATATATGTATGTATATGTACGTGTGTATGTATGTATGAATGTGTATTACGAAAGTATTATATATGGTTAGTAAATATAATAAGAAAAGTAATAAGTGTATATATATATATATATATATATATATATATATATATATATATATATATATATATATATATATATATATATATATATATATATATATATATATATATATATATACCACTCTTACATTAATGTATATATATGTATCTTATAGGCGTATTTATATATATGAAACATATGATGATAAGTATACATAATATTTGATTAATTAAATAATAATACTATTATTAGTATAACTTATACACTTATCTATATAGTAACACTTAATTACACTAAGTATATTATCACTTATATATATAACTAATAAGTATATTAATAACTTGTTATGTGTATACACTTATAACGTGAAGGTTATAATTAAAGATAACGTACAAAGACTACAAACATCACCGCTACTTGTGGCCTAAGGTGATCCTTGTTACCATTATGGGACGCTTGTGGATCTCGAATGCCAAGACTTAGATTCTGGTCAAGAGATCCTGGGCCACTCGGTAACAACTGATCATTCAAGTGACTTGCATGTTAGCAACGAAGTTTGGGCAAGATTGTACAACATCTTTGTGAAGAATTATAACTCGAGCAATACTAAATCTACAAACTTAATATAAGTGGGAAGCTTTCCATAAATAGTAGGTTTCCAACTATAGAAAATTTGAGAAATAGGAACTTTTCTCGAAAACCGTCACTGTTAATATAGTTTGCTATATTAATAAACAAAGTTTATGTCTATTAGACATTAACTAATTAAACATTATATCTCTAGGTTGAGTTCTCCGATTACATACTCCGTTCATACTACTTGCATAGAATTACTTACTTGCTACTAAGGTGAACTTCATAGCCCCTCTTTCTACTATTTATTAACTATTTTACAACTTTTGGGGTGAGACACATTCTTGCTTTTAAATGATTTACAATTTAGACACAAGTACCTAAACTATTTGATATGCACTTTCGTGAGACTTTTGTTAAACATGTATTTATTGTTACATGCAAATCCCCGCCATAATATCGTTAATTGCTGGAATTGAAATATTGCAAGCTTAATTATTGTGAGTAGGCCTATTGAGAGTGGCGTCTCTACCCATTGGCATAATCTTCAAGGGGGTACATAATAACGATTGTCGACACCCGTACAGTGTCAGGGGTTAATGTTTAGTTCGATATTATAACTCATGGCATATTGAATATTTTGATATTTTGAATTAAATCTTGTGGTCTAAAAACTTATTATGATTATTAAACCTATGTTGTACACTCAACCATTTTTGGTTGACACTTTAAGCTTGTTTTTGTCTCAGGTGAAGATTAGCTTGTGTGCTACCCTACGATGCTTAGTTAGCTGTTGCATTGGAGTCCACATATTAGACTTATCATTTAAATTTCATTACGTATAACATTATTATGTTTCCGCTGCAAATTCAAATTTTGTAATAAAACGTCTCATTTAGAGTCGTTCTCGTTTATGCATACTTGTGTTGTGATATTGTGAAGTCATATTTCCCCGGCCCTATTTGGGGGTATGACAGAGTGGTATCAGAGCCAGGTTTGTTATAGAGAACTAGGATTGCATTTTATGTGTGCCTTATGTGTTAGTTAGGGTGCCTTAGCAATCTATAGGACTATAACCTTTCCTGCCTTAGTTTAAGAACCTTACTTATTTGTCTATATTCTTGACTTAGTTTAAAGTGCGATCCTCATTTCTATGCTTGCCTTACTATGCTCTCCTTATATCTTTGCCGTCATACCGTGTCTTAGAATCTACTTAGTACTCCTTCTCTAGGATGTCTAGTCATCACTCAGTCATCATTTCGGACACCAAAGAATGCAACACTGAAGGATCTATTCAACACCCAATTACTCACTTGCTTCACCAACATTATCACTAACTAACCCATACTACCTTTTCTTATCCATTGGTGTTGCTACCTAGTGCACCATAACTCTTCAACTAATACTGTTTTGTGTATTGAAGATCAATGGCTCATTCAACTCGTGGTGCTACCAACGTTCTTCTAAATGTTACTTTGACTCCCGTACAATTTCAACAACTACTTGCTGCCACTCAAGGCAACAATAATCAAGGGAACAACAAAGGAAACCCACCTACATCATGCACCTACAAGGAGTTTATGAACTGTAAGCCTCCATCCTTCAATGGAAATGAGGAAGCAGTCGAATTGACTCGTTGGTTCGAAAAACTCGAATCAATCTTTCGCATCTGTAACTGCGCGAAGGTCGATCGAGTGAAGTATGCCACTCACACACTAAGTAGCGAGCTTTGACTTGGTGGAATGCTTATGCCCAAACTGTAGGACTGGATGCTGCTAATGCTATTCCATGGGCCGTCGTGAAAAGAATGATGACTGATAAGTTTTGCCCAAGGAACCAAATTCAAAAGCTAGAGGTTGAGTTTTGGGAATTGAAGATCAATGGTACAAATATTGAAGGTTATACCAACAGGTTTATAGAGTTGGTTTCATTGTGCCCGAACATGGTTCCCACTGAACAAAAGAAGATCGAGCGATACATAGAAGGTCTTCCTGACGAGATTCAAGGAAATGTTATTGCTACTAGTAAACAGACCTTAGATGCAGTGATACTTATGGCTCAAAATTTAATGATGGCTAAGAGGAGAAAGGCCGCGGTTAATAAACAAGCCGAGGCTAAGACTAGTGAAGGCAAAAGGAAATTTGAGCCTACTTAGGAATCAAACCAAGGTTCAAATAAGAAAGTTTCCGAAAATTTAGGAAGAGGTTATTTTGGGAAACAACCTTATTGTAAGCGTTGTGAAAGACACCATTCTGGGTGGTGCAAGAAGATTGGTCATATAGCCAAGACTTGTAGGGTTGCAGTTCCTTCAACTGGTACACCTGCCACAAAAGCCAACGCAACCGTTCCTACATGCTATGACTGTGGAGAAAAAAGGCATTTTCGCAACCAGTGTCCAAAGAAAAAGGATAACACGGGAAATGCTAAAGGCTAAGCATTTGTGATGACTGTCGAGGAAGCTCGGGATAATGAGAAAGAAGGGGAAGAGGCCCAATGAAGAGTTTTGACAACTACAAGTGTCATTTAAATTTCTCATAGTGTTCTTTATGTTATCATTTAGTACTTCTATATTTTGAAAGATTTCGTTAAGTTTGTGTAATACTCTGGTTATTTTCTTTTAAATGAATGAATGATGTTATTTTCTTATCTTTCATTTTTCATTGCATCATTCACCTCGAAGAAGATGAATATTGACTAGATGACATAGTATTAACTTTATGGAGTGATGAGATGACCCGACCTTAACCATAAGGACGAATACAATAACATATGATTTCATCGCGAGGTATTGACCTCTATATGCGACATTTTTCAAAAACTGCATTTGTTTTTACAATACAAACCATAGCTTTTATTACAAATACAAGGTTTAAACAACTTAATAATGATTATCGTTTAGCGATAATCTTAGACTTACAAACTTTACATGTGATAATAACAATATGACCTCCAACATATTTTACATTACAAATCCTCCGATATGCAGTTTTATTTTTGACACAAATATGCATACTCAAGATCTTGCTTAAATTCAACATGTTGCAGTGGAAGCTTTTAGTTATCACCTGAGAATAAACATGCTTAAAACGTCAACATAAAGTTGGTGAGATATAGGTTTAATGCCGGCAGCGTTATAAATATAGACCACAAGATTTCATATGTGAACATTTTAATAAAAATATTCTAAGTTGTTGAGCACTTGGTAACCATACTTAACATTTAATCAACGTCGCATATTCTCTTTATTATGAAATCTCCCTACACCGTACCAAGTGTAGTAACGAAACGAAGTACTGTGCAACCGTTAAATACTGGTCGTCCAGTCCGGTTGGGGTTGTCAGGCCCGATAGATCTATCAACAGGATTCGCGTTTACAAAACCCATGTAAATTGTAGTTACCAAGCTACAGAGAAATATGCCAGTGGTACAACTCAACGTAGAATATATATTTTTAGTCACTTGTGTCTATAACGTAAATCATAAAATGCATGTATTCTCATCCCGAAATATTTAAAGTTTAAAAGTGGGACTATATACTCACTTTTGTCTTGAAGATAATAACACGACTTGGTCTCCGATTGATATCACGAACCTAACCATATGTAATATATCAATATATTTTCTTTTTAAGAAATAAACGTTTCATATATATACTTTTAATACTTTTAATATTTTCTTGGTCCGTAGTTAGCAGTCCAATGTTAGTAATCCTCAATTAGTTGCTTAATAAAATAAATAAAGACCCCATCGTATTCATATTGATCGGAATTAATCTTGACCCATGGTACCGTGTTGTCAAATGACGTGTTGCGTACATAAAGTACCGGTGTTGTCAAATGACGTGTTGCGTACGTACATGAGGTCTTATGATTAATCTTCTCGTGTTGTTTACGGGTGGTCCTGAAATATATAAAATTAAATCATGAGTAAATATATATGAAATATCATATTAATTAGGAAAGATATGATTTATTTAATTTTTCTCCAATTATTTTCGTTGTTAAACAAGCTTTGGACACCCGATCTTATTTTAGTCGTAGTTTCTTCGTTACAACTCCGTTTTTGTTGATTCAACTTGCCATCTCCTTGGATCGAGTCAAAATTTAAGAATATGAACTGTAAATATCATGGTTTATATTCGGAATCACAGGTTATAGTCCAAACTCTAGGTGAATCTTATGAAAGTAATCATTTTTGTTACAAAAACATCATTTAATGTTTTTCTAAAAATACTTATACTTTGAATTAAACCATGAAATTTTTATGTGTTAACATATTTATAAGAAATATCATTTTTCCAGAACATGAACTTCTAATTCAAAGTTCAAGATGGTTTTTAATTATCCAACCCAAAACAGCCCCCGGTTACACTCCGACGACATAGATTCAGTTTTAAGATATTCTTTGTAAAAACAAGTTGTATCTTGTTAAGTTAACATATCATTATGATATATTACAGGTCTTGAAGTGTTTTAAAAGTTAAGTTAGAAGGATCTATTTAGTTTGCGAACAAGTTTGAAATCATTCAAACTATGTTCTTGTTGTTAAAATTTTATATCTCAAAATAAGATAGCTATATAAATTTGAATCGAAAAAGATTTTTAACAAAGTTACTACCTCAAGTTACTTGGACATGATTGCTGTAAAAGATGAGTAAAATCCTAGAACCAAAAGAGTGGTGAAGTTGGATTAAAAGGTTGGTAGTAAACTTATAAATTTGGAAGGATTTTTGAAGTGTTTTTGGAAGGATTTTCTTATGGTATTTAAGTGTTGTTTTTATGGCTAGATCTTCATGGATACTAGCTGAATGGTTATGAGTTTCTTATGACTTGTAAGTAGGTGTTTTTAGAGAGTAATTTGGAAGTGAGATGATGAGCTAAAAATGAAATGATGGAGAGCCTTTAAAAACATGAATGGTAAAAACAAGGACAAATTTTTATGTTGTAATCTTGTGAAATTAGTCAACAAACTTCCAAATTCCAATTACCTTATACATAAGGCAATAACATGGCTGATTAAAAAGGTTGATTTGATGTGTATATACCAATAGTAAATACATCTAGAAGATGGGTATGATACGGGTACCTATACCCTAGGTGTACGTATAGAAATCTTTGAGAAAACGGAACGAGGATTCAAATATAGCTATCTTTTGTAAATATACTTATATTGTTTTATGTATGTAAGCCCTTTAAAAGTGATAAAATACATATCTATACAATGCATGTATAAATATTATAGGTTATAAGTATTTATTTCGAAAAACGTTACGTATAGTTATCATTTTGAAAACTTAAGTTAGTAGTTTCAAAATATACTTATAACTCATTGTTATTAATACACAATGGGATGTTAAAACATTTTTAGATCATGTTGAATATATATAAATACATATATATACACAAACGTATAATTATCGTATGTTATATAGTTCGTGATATCATCGGTCAAATTGGACGGTCAAACGTTGTGTAAAACTCTTTTCAAAAACATAAATCTCAACAATTTAGATTGCTTTTCATGTTGGTAAGGTTTAATTTATGTAAATATTAATCTTATAAGTGTAAAACGATCGGAAAAATCCGGGTCGTTACATTACCTACCCGTTAAATAAATTTCGTCCCGAAATTTTAAAATTGTACCTATTGTGCGTCATCGGAAAACAGATGTGGGTACTTTTGTTTCATTTGATTCTCTCGTTCCCAAGTAAACTCGGGACCCCTTCGAGCATTCCAACGAACCTTGACGATTGGTATGTTGCTCTGCTTAAGCCGTTTAACCTCATGGTCCATGATTTCGACTGGTTCTTCTATGAATTGTAGTTTCTCGTTGACTTGAATTTCTTCAAGAGGAATGGTGAGATCTTCCTTTGCAAGACATTTCTTAAGGTTTGAGATGTGAAATGTATTATGTACTCCGGCGAGTTGTTGTGGTAATTCGAGTCGATAAGCTACCGGTCCAATGCGTTCGATGATCTTGAACGGGCCTATATACCTTGGGTTCAGTTTACCTCTTTTTCCAAAACGTATTACACCTTTCCAAGGTGACACCTTTAACATAACCATGTCACCGATCTGAAACTCATATGGTTTCCTTCGGACATCGGCGTAGCTCTTTTGGCGACTACGGGCTGTTTTCAATTTCTCCTTGATTTGCACTATCTTCTCAGTAGTTTCATGGATGATCTCGGGTCTAGTTAATTGTCGATCTCCTACTTCGTTCCAACAGATAGGGGATCTACACTTCCTTCCATATAGTGCTTCGAATGGTGCAGCTTTAATGCTCGCATGATAACTATTATTATACGAGAATTCTGCTAATGGTAGATATTTATCCCATCCGTTTCCAAAATCGATCACACATGCCCTAAGCATGTCTTCAAGAGTCTGAATTGTTCTTTCACTCTACCCGTCAGTTTGCGGATGATATGCGGTACTCATATCCAAACGAGTTCCTAGGGCCTCCTGTAGTGATTGCCAGAACTTTAATGTAAATCTACTATCACGATCGGATATAATGGAAATAGGTATTCCATGCCTTGAAACAATTTCCTTTATGTATAATCGTAATAGTTTCTCCATTCTATCCGTTTCCTTTATAGGCAAGAAATGTGCAGATTTGGTGAGACGATCAACTATTACCCAAATGGTGTCATAACCCCAGGCAGTCTTAGGTAATTTTGTGATGAAATCCATAGTAATGCCATCCCATTTCCATTCTGGGATTTCTGGTTGTTGAAGTAATCCTGACGGCTTCTGGTGTTCTGCTTTGACTTTGGAACAAGTTAAACATTCCCCAACATATGTTGCAGCGTCTGTCTTCAAATTAGGCCACCAATAATGCGTCTTAAGATCTTGATACATCTTTCCAACTCCAGGATGTATCGAGTATCTTGTCTTATGTGCCTCATTCAATATTAACTTCCTTAATCCACCCAACTTTGGTACCCAAATACGGTTTGCAAAATATCGAATTCCATCTTCCCGCATAATGAGTTGTTTCCCATACTTCTTCATTATTTCATTTCCTATGTTTTCTTTAGTAAGAGCTTCTCGTTGAGCCTCTTTGATTTGTGAGTTGAGATTCATGCGAATTTTTATGTTCATTGCTCGTACTCGAATTGGTTCTCGTTCCTTTCTGCTTAAAGCGTCGGCCACTACATTCGCTTTCCCGGGATGATAGCGAATCTCACAATCGTAGTCGTTTATCAGCTCGACCCACCTACGTTGCCTCATGTTCAGCTGTTTCTGATCGAAAATATGTTGAAGGCTTTTATGATCAGTAAACACAGTGCATTTAACTCCATATAAATAGTGTCTCCATATCTTCAATGCAAACACTACTGCCCCCAATTCTAGATCATGCGTCGTATAATTCCGCTCGTGAATCTTCAATTGTCGGGATGCGTATGCAATAACTTTCTTTCGTTGCATAAGGACGCAACCAAAACCTTGTCGCGAAGCGTCACAATATATCTCAAAATCATCGTTCCCTTCAGGTAACGATATAATAGGTGCCGTGGTCAACTTCTTCTTGAGTAATTGAAATGCACTCTCCTACTCAAAGGTCCATTCGTACTTCTTCCCTTTTTGTGTTAACGCTGTCAATGGTTTAGCTATTCGGGAAAAATCTTGAATAAACCTTCTATAATAACCGGCTAAACCCAAAAATTGGCGTATCTGCGTTGGTGTCTTAGGAGTCTCCCATTTTTCAATGGCCTCAATTTTAGCTGGGTCAACCTGAATTCCTTTGCTACTAACAACATGGCCAAGAAATTGCACTTCTTTCAACCAAAACGCACACTTAGAAAATTTGGCGTATAATTGTTCTTTTCTTAACAATTCTAATACCAATCTTAAATGCTGTTCATGCTCTTGCTCACTCTTGGAATAGATAAGAATATCGTCAATGAAAACGATAACAAACTTATCTAAATACGGACTACAAACTCGATTCATGAGGTCCATGAATACAGCTGGCGCATTCGTTAATCCAAACGGCATGACCAAAAATTCATAATGACCGTAGCGTGTCCGAAAAGCAGTTTTCAGAATATCTTCTTCTTTGACGCGTAGTTGATGATAGCCCGACCTTAGGTCGATTTTTGAGTAAACACATGATCCTTGCAATTGATCAAATAAGTCATCAATTCTCGGTAGTGGATACCGATTCTTGATAGTTAACTTATTTAATTCACGATAATCTATACACATTCGGAAAGATCCGTCTTTCTTCTTAACGAATAAAATCGGAGCTCCCCACGGTGAAGTGCTCGGTCGAATGAAACCACGGTCCAGTAATTCTTGTAACTGGCTTTGTAACTCTTTCATCTCAGATGGTGCAAGTCTATATGGAGCACGAGCCACTGGTGCAGCTCCTGGTACTAGATCTATTTGAAATTCTACAGATCTAAATGGAGGTAATCCCGGCAACTCTTCTGGAAAGACTTCAGGAAAATCTCTTGCCACAGGCACGTCATTGATGCTCTTCACTTTCTCCTTCGTTTCGACTTTATTAACATGTGCTAAGATAGCATAGCACCCTTTCTTCAAGCACTTTTGAGCTTTCAAATAACTAATGAGTTTTAGCTTTGAGTTACCCTTCTCTCCAGAAATCATTACTGGCGTTTTATCCTTACGAGGAATGCGAATTGCCTTCTTGGCGCACACAACTTCAGCTCCTATTTTGGACATCCAGTCCATGCCGACTATTACATCAAAACTTCCTAATTCTACGGGTATCAAATCAATCTTAAATGTTTCTCCGACTAAATTTATTTTACAATCACGGCAAATTTTATCGGCTTTAATTAGTTTACCATTAGCTAACTCAATCATGTACTTAGCATCTAGAGGTAATGATGAACAATTCAATTTAGCGTAAAAGTCTCTACTCACGTAACTTCTATCGGCACCAGTATCAAATATAATAGATGCGGATAAGTTATTAATGGTAAACGTACCCGTAACAAGCTCCGGGTCTTCACACGCCTCTCTAGCATTAATAACAAATGCTCTTCCACGTGCAGATCCATTATTCTTCTCTGGATTCGGACACTGGCTCTTATAATGACCCTGTTTCCCACACCCATAACAAGTAACAGTGGCCAAGGCAGTTCTATTTGCATTGGTGGCAGGAGTCTTGGTACCGTTTGTATTTGTAGCGGGAACCCTACAATCTTCAGCAAGATGACCTTTTCGATTACAATTGTTGCACACCACGTTACAATAACCAGAGTGATGTTTGTGGCATCTGTTAGATAAAGGATTTCGTCCTTTGTAACCTGAGTTTGACCGCTACCCGCACCTTGCGTGGTTTCTTGTTTCTTGTTGGATTGTTGATGATTACCTTCCCACTTTCTTTTATTTCCCGATGTCTTGACATCGGTGTTCTTATCCAGAATAATCTGGTCCATCAACTCGTTCGCCATGGTGTTGGCTTCGTGAATAGTCTTGGGTTTCGATGCTGTAACATTTGCTTTGACATTTTTAGGCAAACCATCTTTGTACAGTTCTATCTTCCGTTCTTCGGTTGGTACCAATTCGGGACATAGCAAAGCTAATTCCATGAATCGCTGATTGTAGTTGGTGATTTCAGTACCAACAACTTTCAGGCTTCGTAATTCAGCTTCCAACTTCCTAACCTCGTTCCTTGGACAATATTCGTTGATTAGCATTGTTTTGAATTCTTCCCAGGGAGTATCATAAGCTACATCTCCTCCTACGACCTTCACATAGTTTTTCCACCATGTGAGTGCACTATCTTGTAGGGTGCACGATGCATACTTGGTCATGTCCTTCTCAATACAACCACTGATTTTAAACACAGACTCAATCTTTTCGATCCACCGGGTTAAACCGACCGGTCCTTCTGTTCCACTGAATGCTGAGGGTTTGCAACCTTGAAAAGTTTTGTAAGTGCACCCCACACGAGGATTTGGGTTAACTGCAGCACCTCTTGCAGCCTCGACCCATAACATTCTGTCGTTCACTCGCTGATTGATGAGTTCCTGGATTTCTTGTTCCGTCATTCGGTTCAATCGCGCCATAATCTTCAATAAGAATGAAAAAAAATAATTATTCACATGGAATATTATAGATGTAGTATGTATTTACAGTACATCGTAACTTATTAATAATATGAACCAGTTATTATTACAAAAGCCTTTTCTTCTTATTAGCGTTTTATAATTATATCTAGGGTAGTACCTACCCGTTAAAGTTCATACTTAATAGCTTAGTACGAAAATCATTTACTACCACCCAAATAATACTTAACCATGAAAAATTATTGCATTTCACACTTCACTATTTTACATATGCTTATCTTACATCAAACATTAAGCAAACCACACTAGTAATATTATACACAACATTATATGATCCCATGGTTTAAAACAACAGCGCATCATTTAACCCAAAGCGTTTGTGTTCAAAGAAATCGCTTAAAGGTTATCCTGGTTGTCTCCCTGTGTTTTGGCTGAGGAACCGAAGAACTGGATGTCGGGATAGAACTAATAGGAATAGCGGGAATAGGTGTGGAAGTATCTAGTGGAGTTGGTGCCACAACATCCTCTCTAGACTCGGGATTTTGATTTTCCATTTCAGTAGCCTTTCGTTTCCTTCCTCGTTCGAACTTGTCTTTCGTAATTTCCTGTATTTCTTCCTCCTCGGGATCACTTTCCGTTTCCTCTTCAATTGATTCATCCGGAACTTGTGAGTCTTCCCCAAAGGTGTCGTTTTCATTATCGGATAGGTTAATGACTGGAACACCATCTGAAGATTCTGGTTCGGAGTCGCTGAATGTGATAACAAGTTCTAAGCCAGACATCTATCACATAATAACTAGTAAATTAGTATCACATAATATTTACATATTAATTTTTAACCAACAATGATAAGCAATATTTTTTTCAAAATCAAACACGGTCAAAGTCCAGACTCACTAATGCATCCTAACAAACTCGATAAGACACACTAATGCAAATTTTCTGGTTCTCTAAGACCAACGCTCTGATACCACAAGAGACGACCCGACCTTAACCATAAGGACGAATACAATAACATATGATTTCATCGCGAGGTATTGACCTCTATATGCGACATTTTTCAAAAACTGCATTTGTTTTTACAATACAAACCATAGCTTTTATTACAAATACAAGGTTTAAACAACTTAATAATGATTATCGTTTAGCGATAATCTTAGACTTACAAACTTTACATGTGATAATAACAATACGACCTCCAACATATTTTACATTACAAATCCTCCGATATGCAGTTTTATTTTTGACACAAATATGCATACTCAAGATCTTGCTTAAATTCAACATGTTGCAGCGGAAGCTTTTAGTTATCACTTGAGAATAAACATGCTTAAAACGTCAACATAAAGTTGGTGAGATATAGGTTTAATGCCGGCAGCGTTATAAATATAGACCACAAGATTTCATATGTAAACATTTTAATAAAAATATTCTAAGTTGTTGAGCACTTGGTAACCATACTTAACATTTAATCAACGTCGCATATTCTCTTTATTATGAAATCTCCCTACACCGTACCAAGTGTAGTAACGAAACGAAGTACTGTGCAACCGTTAAATACTGGTCGTCCAGTCCGGTTGGGGTTGTCAGGCCCGATAGATCTATTAACAGGATTCGCGTTTACAAAACCCATGTAAATTGTAGTTACCAAGCTACAGAGAAATATGCCAGTGGTACAACTCAATGTAGAATATATATTTTTAGTCACTTGTGTCTATAACGTAAATCATAAAATGCATGTATTCTCATCCCGAAATATTTAAAGTTTAAAAGTGGGACTATATACTCACTTTTGTCTTGAAGATAATAACACGACTTGGTCTCCGATTGATATCACGAACCTAACCATATGTAATATATCAATATATTTTCTTTTTAAGAAATAAACGTTTCATATATATACTTTTAATACTTTTAATATTTTCTTGGTCCGTAGTTAGCAGTCCAATGTTAGTAATCCTCAATTAGTTGCTTAATAAAATAAATAAAGACCCCATCGTATTCATATTGATCGGAATTAATCTTGACCCACGGTACCGTGTTGTCAAATGACGTGTTGCGTACATAAAGTACCGGTGTTGTCAAATGACGTGTTGCGTACGTACATGAGGTCTTATGATTAATCTTCTCGTGTTGTTTACGGGTGGTCCTGAAATATATAAAATTAAATCATGAGTAAATATATATGAAATATCATATTAATTAGGAAAGATATGATTTATTTAATTTTTCTCCAATTATTTTCGTTGTTAAACAAGCTTTGGACACCCGATCTTATTTTAGTCGTAGTTTCTTCGTTACAACTCCGTTTTTGTTGATTCAACTTGCCATCTCCTTGGATCGAGTCAAAATTTAAGAATATGAACTGTAAATATCATGGTTTATATTCGGAATCACAGGTTATAGTCCAAACTCTAGGTGAATCTTATGAAAGTAATCATTTTTGTTACAAAAACATCATTTAATGTTTTTCTAAAAATACTTATACTTTGAATTAAACCATGAAATTTTTATGTGTTAACATATTTATAAGAAATATCATTTTTCAAGAACATGAACTTCTAATTCAAAGTTCAAGATGGTTTTTAATTATCCAACCCAAAACAGCCCCCGGTTACACTCCGACGACATAGATTCAGTTTTAAGATATTCTTTGTAAAAACAAGTTGTATCTTGTTAAGTTAACATATCATTATGATATATTACAGGTCATGAAGTGTTTTAAAATTTAAGTTAGAAGGATCTATTTAGTTTGCGAACAAGTTTGAAATCATTCAAACTATGTTCTTGTTGTTAAAATTTTATATCTCAAAATAAGATAGCTATATAAATTTGAATCGAAAAAGATTTTTAACAAAGTTACTACCTCAAGTTACTTGGACAAGATTGCTGTAAAAGATGAGTAAAATCCTAGAACCAAAAGAGTGGTGAAGTTGGATTAAAAGGTTGGTAGTAAACTTATAAATTTGGAAGGATTTTTGAAGTGTTTTTGGAAGGATTTTCTTATGGTATTTAAGTGTTGTTTTTATGGCTAGATCTTCATGGATACTAGCTGAATGGTTATGGGTTCCTTATGACTTGTAAGTAGGTGTTTTTAGAGAGTAATTTGGAAGTGAGATGATGAGCTAAAAATGAAATGATGGAGAGCCTTTAAAAACATGAATGGTAAAAACAAGGACAAATTTTTATGTTGTAATCTTGTGAAATTAGTCAACAAACTTCCAAATTCCAATTACCTTATACATAAGGCAATAACATGGCTGATTAAAAAGGTTGATTTGATGTGTATATACCAATAGTAAATACATCTAGAAGATGGGTATGATACGGGTACCTATACCCTAGGTGTACGTATAGAAATCTTTGAGAAAACGGAACGAGGATTCAAATATAGCTATCTTTTGTAAATATACTTATATTGTTTTATGTATGTAAGCCCTTTAAAAGTGATAAAATACATATCTATACAATGCATGTATAAATATTATAGGTTATAAGTATTTATTTCGAAAAACGTTACGTATAGTTATCATTTTGAAAACTTAAGTTAGTAGTTTCAAAATATACTTATAACTCATTGTTATTAATACACAATGGGATGTTAAAACATTCTTAGATCATGTTGAATATATATAAATACATATATATACACAAACGTATAATTATCGTATGTTATATAGTTCGTGATATCATCGGTCAAATTGGACGGTCAAACGTTGTGTAAAACTCTTTTCAAAAACATAAATCTCAACAATTTAGATTGCTTATCATGTTGGTAAGGTTTAATTTATGTAAATATTAATCTTATAAGTGTAAAACGATCGGAAAAATCCGGGTCGTTACATTACCTACCCGTTAAATAAATTTCGTCCCGAAATTTTAAAATTGTACCTATTGTGCGTCATCGGAAAACAGATGTGGGTACTTTTGTTTCATTTGATTCTCTCGTTCCCAAGTAAACTCGAGACCCCTTCGAGCATTCCAACGAACCTTGACGATTGGTATGTTGCTCTGCTTAAGCCGTTTAACCTCACGGTCCATGATTTCGACTGGTTCTTCTATGAATTGTAGTTTCTCGTTGACTTGAATTTCTTCAAGAGGAATGGTGAGATCTTCCTTTGCAAGACATTTCTTAAGGTTTGAGATGTGAAATGTATTATGTACTCCGGCGAGTTGTTGTGGTAATTCGAGTCGATAAGCTACCGGTCCAATGCGTTCGATGATCTTGAACGGGCCTATATACCTTGGGTTCAGTTTACCTCTTTTTCCAAAACGTATTACACCTTTCCAAGGTGACACCTTTAACATAACCATGTCACCGATCTGAAACTCTAATTGTTTCCTTCGGACATCGGCGTAGCTCTTTTGGCGACTACGGGCTGTTTTCAATTTCTCCTTGATTTGCACTATCTTCTCAGTAGTTTCATGGATGATCTCGGGTCCAGTTAATTGTCGATCTCCTACTTCGTTCCAACAGATAGGGGATCTACACTTCCTTCCATATAGTGCTTCGAATGGTGCAGCTTTAATGCTCGCATGATAACTATTATTATACGAGAATTCTGCTAATGGTAGATATTTATCCCATCCGTTTCCAAAATCGATCACACATGCCCTAAGCATGTCTTCAAGAGTCTGAATTGTTCTTTCACTCTACCCGTCAGTTTGCGGATGATATGCGGTACTCATATCCAAACGAGTTCCTAGGGCCTCCTATAGTGATTGCCAGAACTTTGATGTAAATCTACTATCACGATCGGATATAATGGAAATAGGTATTCCATGCCTTGAAACAATTTCCTTTATGTATAATCGTAATAGTTTCTCCATTCTACCCGTTTCCTTTATAGGCAAGAAATGTGCAGATTTGGTGAGACGATCAACTATTACCCAAATGGTGTCATAACCCCAGGCAGTCTTAGGTAATTTTGTGATGAAATCCATAGTAATACCATCCCATTTCCATTCTGGGATTTCTGGTTGTTGAAGTAATCCTGACGGCTTCTGGTGTTCTGCTTTGACTTTGGAACAAGTTAAACATTCCCCAACATATGTTGCAATGTCTGTCTTCAAATTAGGCCACCAATAATGCGTCTTAAGATCTTGATACATCTTTCCAACTCCAGGATGTATCGAGTATCTTGTCTTATGTGCCTCATTCAATATTAACTTCCTTAATCCACCCAACTTTGGTACCCAAATACGGTTTGCAAAATATCGAATTCCATCTTCCCGCATAATGAGTTGTTTCCCATACTTCTTCATTATTTCATTTCCTATGTTTTCTTTAGTAAGAGCTTCTCGTTGAGCCTCTTTGATTTGTGAGTTGAGATTCATGCGAATTTTTATGTTCATTGCTCGTACTCGAATTGGTTCTCATTCCTTTCTGCTTAAAGCGTCGGCCACTACATTCGCTTTCCCGGGATGATAGCGAATCTCACAATCGTAGTCATTTATCATCTCGACCCACCTACGTTGCCTCATGTTCAGCTATTTCTGATCGAAAATATGTTGAAGGCTTTTATGATCAGTAAACACAGTGCATTTAACTCCATATAAATAGTGTCTCCATATCTTCAATGCAAACACTACTGCCCCCAATTCTAGATCATGCGTCGTATAATTCCGCTCGTGAATCTTCAATTGTCGGGATGCGTATGCAATAACTTTCTTTCGTTGCATAAGGATGCAACCAAAACCTTGTCGCGAAGCGTCACAATATATCTCAAAATCATCGTTCCCTTCAGGTAACGATAAAATAGGTGCCGTGGTCAACTTCTTCTTGAGTAATTGAAATGCACTCTCCTGCTCAAAGGTCCATTCGTACTTCTTCCCTTTTTGTGTTAACGCTGTCAATGGTTTAGCTATTCGGGAAAAATCTTGAATAAACCTTCTATAATAACCGGCTAAACCCAAAAATTGGCGTATCTGCGTTGGTGTCTTAGGAGTCTCCCATTTTTCAATGGCCTCAATTTTAGCTGGGTCAACCTGAATTCCTTTGCTACTAACAACATGGCCAAGAAATTGCACTTCTTTCAACCAAAACGCACACTTAGAAAATTTGGCGTATAATTGTTCTTTTCTTAACAATTCTAATACCAATCTTAAATGCTGTTCATACTCTTGCTCACTCTTGGAATAGATAAGAATATCGTCAATGAAAACGATAACAAACTTATCTAAATACGGACTACAAACTCGATTCATGAGGTCCATGAATACAGCTGGCGCATTCGTTAATCCAAACGGCATGACCAAAAATTCATAATGACCGTAGCGTGTCCGAAAAGCAGTTTTCGGAATATCTTCTTCTTTGACGCGTAGTTGATGATAGCCCGACCTTAGGTCGATTTTTGAGTAAACACATGATCCTTGCAATTGATCAAATAAGTCATCAATTCTCGGTAGTGGATACCGATTCTTGATAGTTAACTTATTTAATTCACGATAATCTATACACATTCGGAAAGATCCGTCTTTCTTCTTAACGAATAAAATCGGAGCTCCCCACGGTGAAGTTCTCGGTCGAATGAAACCACGGTCCAGTAATTCTTGTAACTGGCTTTGTAACTCTTTCATCTCAGATGGTACAAGTCTATATGGAGCACGAGCCACTGGTGCAGCTCCTGGTACTAGATCTATTTGAAATTCTACAGATCTAAATGGAGGTAATCCCGGCAACTCTTCTGGAAAGACTTCAGGAAAATCTCTTGCCACAGGCACGTCATTGATGCTCTTCACTTTCTCCTTCATTTCGACTTTATTAACATGTGCTAAGATAGCATAGCACCCTTTCTTCAAGCACTTTTGAGCTTTCAAATAACTAATGAGTTTTAGCTTTAAGTTACCCTTCTCTCCATAAATCATTACTGGCGTTTTATCCTTACGAGGAATGCGAATTGCCTTCTTGGCGCACACAACTTCAGCTCCTATTTTGGACATCCAGTCCATGCCGACTATTACATCAAAACTTCCTAATTCTACGTGTATCAAATCAATCTTAAATGTTTCTCCGGCTAAATTTATTTTACAATCACGGCAAATTTTATCGGCTTTAATTAGTTTACCATTAGCTAACTCAATCATGTACTTAGCATCTAGAGGTAATGATGAACAATTCAATTTAGCGTAAAAGTCTCTACTCACGTAACTTCTATCGGCACCAGTATCAAATATAATAGATGCGGATAAGTTATTAATGGTAAACGTACCCGTAACAAGCTCCGGGTCTTCACACGCCTCTCTAGCATTAATAACAAATGCTCTTCCACGTGCAGATCCATTATTCTTCTCTGGATTCGGACACTGGCTCTTATAATGACCCTGTTTCCCACACCCATAACAAGTAACAGTGGCCAAGGCAGTTCTATTTGCATTGGTGGCAGGAGTCTTGGTACCGTTTGTATTTGTAGCGGGAACCCTACAATCTTCAGCAAGATGACCTTTTCGATTACAATTGTTGCACACCACATTACAATAACCAGAGTGATGTTTGTGGCATCTGTTACATAAAGGATTTCGTCCTTTGTAACCTGAGTTTGAACCGCTACCCGCACCTTGCGTGGTTTCTTGTTTCTTGTTGGATTGTTGATGATTACCTTCCCACTTTCTTTTATTTCCCGATGTCTTGACATCGGTGTTCTTATCCAGAATAATCTGGTCCATCAACTCGTTCGCCATGGTGATGGCTTCGTGAATAGTCTTGGGTTTCGATGCTGTAACATTTGCTTTGACATTTTTAGGCAAACCATCTTTGTACAGTTCTATCTTCCGTTCTTCGGTTGGTACCAATTCGGGACATAGCAAAGCTAATTCCATGAATCGCTGATTGTAGTTGGTGAGTTCAGTACCAACAACTTTCAGGCTTCGTAATTCAGCTTCCAACTTCCTAACCTCGTTCCTTGGAAAATATTCGTTTATTAGCATTGTTTTGAATTCTTCCCAGGGAGTATCATAAGCTACATCTCCTCCTACGACCTTCACATAGTTTTTCCACCATGTGAGTGCACTATCTTGTAGGGTGCACGATGCATACTTGGTCATGTCCTTCTCAATACAACCACTGATTTTAAACACAGACTCAATCTTTTCGATCCACCGGGTTAAACCGACCGGTCCTTCTGTTCCACTGAATGATGAGGGTTTGCAACCTTGAAAAGTTTTGTAAGTGCACCCCACACGAGGATTTGGGTTAACTGCAGCACCTCTTGCAGCCTCGACCCATAACATTCTGTCGTTCACTCGCTGATTGATGAGTTCCTGGATTTCTTGTTCCGTCATTCGGTTCAATCGCGCCATAATCTTCAATAAGAATGAAAAAAAATAATTATTCACATGGAATATTATAGATGTAGTATGTATTTGCAGTACATCGTAGCTTATTAATAATATGAACCAGTTATTATTATAAAAGCCTTTTCTTCTTATTAGCGTTTTATAATTATATCTAGGGTAGTACCTACCCGTTAAATTTCATACTTAATAGCTTAGTACGAAAATCATTTACTACCACCCAAATAATACTTAACCATGGAAAATTATTGCATTTCACACTTCACTATTTTACATATGCTTATCTTACATCAAACATTAAGCAAACCACACTAGTAATATTATACACAACATTATATGATCCCATGGTTTAAAACAACAGCGCATCATTTAACCCAAAGCGTTTGTGTTCAAAGAAATCACTTAAAGGTTATCCTGGTTGTCTCCCTGTGTTTTGGCTGAGGAACCGAAGAACTGGATGTCGGGATAGAACTAATAGGAATAGCGGGAATAGGTGTGGAAGTATCTGGTGGAGTTGGTGCCACAACATCCTCTCTAGACTCGGGATTTTGATTTTCCATTTCAGTAGCCTTTCGTTTCCTTCCTCGTTCGAACTTGTCTTTCGTAATTTCCTGTATTTCTTCCTCCTCAGGATCACTTTCCGTTTCCTCTTCAATTGATTCATCCGGAACTTGTGAGTCTTCCCCAAAGGTGTCGTTTTCATCATCGGATAGGTTAATGACTGGAACACCATCTGAAGATTCTGGTTCGGAGTCGCTGAATGTGATAACAAGTTCTAAGCCAGACATCTATCACATAACAACTAGTAAATTAGTATCACATAATATTTACATATTAATTTTTAACCAACAATGATAAGCAATATTTTTTTCAAAATTAAACACGGTCAAAGTCCA
Source organism: Rutidosis leptorrhynchoides (assembly GCF_046630445.1). NCBI lineage: Eukaryota > Viridiplantae > Streptophyta > Magnoliopsida > Asterales > Asteraceae > Rutidosis > Rutidosis leptorrhynchoides. The sequence continues at coordinate 443,092,053 of NC_092334.1, forward strand.
GACTCACTAATGCATCCTAACAAACTCGATAAGACACACTAATGCAAATTTTCTGGTTCTCTAAGACCAACGCTCTGATACCACAAGAGACGACCCAACCTTAACCATAAGGACGAATACAATAACATATGATTTCATCGCGAGGTATTGAGCTCTATATGCGACATTTTTCAAAAACTGCATTTGTTATTACAATACAAACCATAGCTTTTATTACAAATACAAGGTTTAAACAACTTAATAATGATTATCGTTTAGCGATAATCTTAGACTTACAAACTTTACATGTGATAATAACAATACGACCTCCAACATATTTTACATTACAAATCCTCCGATATGCAGTTTTATTTTTGACACAAATATGCATACTCAAGATCTTGCTTAAATTCAACATGTTGCAGCGGAAGCTTTTAGTTATCACCTGAGAATAAACATGCTTAAAACGTCAACATAAAGTTGGTGAGATATAGGTTTAATGCCGGCAGCGTTATAAATATAGACCACAAGATTTCATATGTAAACATTTTAATAAAAATATTCTAAGTTGTTGAGCACTTGGTAACCATACTTAACATTTAATCAACGTCGCATATTCTCTTTATTATGAAATCTCCCTACACCGTACCAAGTGTAGTAACGAAACGAAGTACTGTGCAACCGTTAAATACTGGTCGTCCAGTCCGGTTGGGGTTGTCCGGCCCGATAGATCTATCAACAGGATTCGCGTTTACAAAACCCATGTAAATTGTAGTTACCAAACTACAGAGAAATATGCCAGTGGTACAACTCAATGTAGAATATATATTTTTAGTCACTTGTGTCTATAACGTAAATCATAAAATGCATGTATTCTCATCCCGAAATATTTAAAGTTTAAAAGCGGGACTATATACTCACTTTTGTCTTGAAGATAATAACACGACTTGGTCTCCGATTGATATCACGAACCTAACCATATGTAATATATCAATATATTTTCTTTTTAAGAAATAAACGTTTCATATATATACTTTTAATACTTTTAATATTTTCTTGGCCCGTAGTTAGCAGTCCAATGTTAGTAATCCTCAATTAGTTGCTTAATAAAATAAATAAAGACCCCATCGTATTCATATTGATCGGAATTAATCTTGACCCACGGTACCGTGTTGTCAAATGACGTGTTGCGTACGTACATGAGGTCTTATGATTAATCTTCTCGTGTTGTTTACGGGTGGTCCTGAAATATATAAAATTAAATCATGAGTAAATATATATGAAATATCATATTAATTAGGAAAGATATGATTTATTTAATTTTTCTCCAATTATTTTCGTTGTTAAACAAGCTTTGGACACCCGATCTTATTTTAGTCGTAGTTTCTTCGTTACAACTCCGTTTTTGTTGATTCAACTTGCCATCTCCTTGGATCGAGTCAAAATTTAAGAATATGAACTGTAAATATCATGGTTTATATTCGGAATCACAGGTTATAGTCCAAACTCTAGGTGAATCTTATGAAAGTGATCATTTTTGTTACAAAAACATCATTTAATGTTTTTCTAAAAATACTTATACTTTGAATTAAACCATGAAATTTTTATGTGTTAACATATTTATAAGAAATATCATTTTTCAAGAACATGAACTTCTAATTCAAAGTTCAAGATGGTTTTTAATTATCCAACCCAAAACAGCCCCCGGTTACACTCCGACGACATAGATTCAGTTTTAAGATATTCTTTGTAAAAACAAGTTGTATCTTGTTAAGTTAACATATCATTATGATATATTACAGGTCATGAAGTGTTTTAAAAGTTAAGTTAGAAGGATCTATTTAGTTTGCGAACAAGTTTGAAATCATTCAAACTATGTTCTTGTTGTTAAAATTTTATATCTCAAAATAAGATAGCTATATAAATTTGAATCGAAAAAGATTTTTAACAAAGTTACTACCTCAAGTTACTTGGACAAGATTGCTGTAAAAGATGAGTAAAATCCTAGAACCAAAAGAGTGGTGAAGTTGGATTAAAAGGTTGGTAGTAAACTTATAAATTTGGAAGGATTTTTGAAGTGTTTTTGGAAGGATTTTCTTATGGTATTTAAGTGTTGTTTTTATGGCTAGATCTTCATGGATACTAGCTGAATGGTTATGGGTTCCTTATGACTTGTAAGTAGGTGTTTTTAGAGAGTAATTTGGAAGTGAGATGATGAGCTAAAAATGAAATGATGGAGAGCCTTTAAAAACATGAATGGTAAAAACAAGGACAAATTTTTATGTTGTAATCTTGTGAAATTAGTCAACAAACTTCCAAATTCCAATTACCTTATACATAAGGCAATAACATGGCTGATTAAAAAGGTTGATTTGATGTGTATATACCAATAGTAAATACATCTAGAAGATGGGTATGATACGGGTACCTATACCCTAGGTGTACGTATAGAAATCTTTGAGAAAACGAAACGAGGATTCAAATATAGCTATCTTTTGTAAATATACTTATATTGTTTTATGTATGTAAGCCCTTTAAAAGTGATAAAATACATATCTATACAATGCATGTATAAATATTATAGGTTATAAGTATTTATTTCGAAAAACGTTACGTATAGTTATCATTTTGAAAACTTAAGTTAGTAGTTTCAAAATATACTTATAACTCATTCTTATTAATACACAATGGGATGTTAAAACATTCTTAGATCATGTTGAATATATATAAATACATATATATACACAAACGTATAATTATCGTATGTTATATAGTTCGTGATATCATCGGTCAAATTGGACGGTCAAACGTTGTGTAAAACTCTTTTCAAAAACATAAATCTCAACAATTTAGATTGCTTATCATGTTGGTAAGGTTTAATTTATGTAAATATTAATCTTATAAGTGTAAAACGATCGGAAAAATCCGGGTCGTTACAAGTGATAAAAGTATGATTTAGTATAATATAATGACGCTTGATCAACGTAGTTATATTATGATAAGTCATGAAGAAATCCTGATGGGTCATGATGGAAATAAGATCTGATCAACCTTAGGACCATTGTGTACCGTTACCTACTCCTTATCTCTATATTGTCAACTAAAAATATTAACCCTCGATATTATATTATCCTTCACTTGTAAATTATCCACACCCGGTGATGCACCTATTGCATAGGTACCATACCAATTACTTCCATCCGGAATGAAGGAATTATCCAATCAACTCCAAGAGCTTTTAGAGAAAGGTTTCATTCATCCTAGCTTGCCTCCATGGGGAGTACTCGTTCTTTTTGACAAGAAGAAAGATGGCACGTTGAGAATGTGTATTGATTACCGAGAACTCAACAAGTTAACCATCAAGAATCGTTATCCACTTTCGCATATTGATGACATGTTTGACCAACTGCAAAGGTCAAGTATTTATTCGAAGATTGATCTTAGGTCGGGTTATCATCAATTGAGAGTCAAGGAAATTGATGTTTCTAAGACTGTTTTCTGAACTCGTTATGGACATTATGAGTTCCCTGTCATGTCTTTTGGTTTAACCAATGCTCCCACTGTATTCATGGATCTTATGAACCGTGTATGCAAACCATATCTTGACCAATTCGTGATCGTTTTCATTGACAACATCTTAATCTATTCCAAAAGCGAGAAAGAGCATGAGCAACATCTGCGATTTATTCTAGAGCTCTTAAAGAAGGAACAACTTCATGCCAAGATCTCTAAATGTGAATTTTGGTTGCGAACCGTCAATTTCTCGGACATGTAGTTGATAGTGAAGGAATACATGTCGATCCTATAAAAATCACCACTGTTCAGAAATTCTTGAGAACTAGTCTTGGATGAAGCACATAAGACTAGACGTTCTATTCACCCAGACTCTTTTGGCTGAAATTTCATACAATATCAGCTATCACCCAAGTGGATCCCTACTGTAATTAAGTGTAAACTTTGCCTTAACAAAATGTTGACCGAATGGTAATTTTTAGTCAACACTTCCTGTTAATTAAAGTTCACACATTTCACAATTCGAATCTTAAAAAGTGTCTTGTTGATGACATACCTGTTATTCCCTTGGATGATCTTCGCATTAATTGCACTTCACCGAAAAACCTATAGAAATTCTGGATTGTGAGGTTAAACATTTGAAACAAAGCCCTATTTCTGTTGTTAAGATCTGTTGGAATTCACGAAGAGGCCCCGAGTATACCTGGGAACGTGAAGACCAGATGAAGCGGAAATATCCTCATATTTTTTTAAACGTTGATGCAGCCGTAAAGTCTTACTGAAACTTTGGGACAAAGTTTAAATTAACAGGGAGGTACTATAACAACCCTCACTTTTCCCTTTTGAATATACCAAATTGCCCTTAGGGTTTCATTGTCATATGATGTGTTTTAGCACTAGGGTTGTTATCCGGTTAAAGTTAATATAGTAATTAATACTAAAACCCTAATACTATTTGAAACCCTAAACCTAACCCTACCTATTAACTACTAAACCATAATCCCATTTAATATTGAATATTAAACCCTAACCCTAATACTAAATAAATGATATAAACAATATGTCATAAATTAAAATGTGATTCAAACAAATAAGAATATATATAAACTAATTAGAACCAAATAAAATTTATAAAAGTTAGGGTCTAATATTTAAATAAAATGTAACCCTAATACTAATAATAATAATAATAATAATAATAATAATAATAATAATAATAATAATAATAATAATAATAATAATAATAATAATAATAATATATAAAATACAAAAATAAATAATTAAAACCGTAAAAAAATAATAATATGTATTAACAAATATAATCGGCTGTTTAGGAAATAAAAAAGGGAAATAACAAACTTAATCTCTAAGCTTTCTCAAATCCTAGTTTAATCCTAATTAGTGACCTTGATCTTCAAGTAATTTGAGTATAATTAGGAATCAAACACAACTATATAAGGCCTCATGACATTCATTAAACTCACCACAATAAACCTGCATTAGTCGATATAGTTCCAGCTTGTTTCCCTCTATAATTCTGTCGACTAAAAACCATCATCCTGCTTGCTGATTAGTCAACTAAAAACCACACCAAAAGCCCACCTACAGTCGACTACAAGCAGCCTGTTTCTTGCTATTTTTAGTCGACTAGAACCACCTCCAACACAGCCCTACATCGTCCCATTCCTGCTGCTGTTACAGTCTCCTGTTGTTGCTCAATTCGCCATCAAACCTCTTGCTGTTCAGCCTTATTTGTAACGACCCGGAAATTTCTGACCAAATTTAAACTCTAATCTCTATATGGTTCCGACACGATAAGCAAAAACCCTAAAGTTGACCCGCACTTTTTCGATCATTCTATACTTATAAGATTAATATTTACATAAATTAAACCTTACCAACATGACATGCAATCCAAATTGTTGAGATTTATGTTTCCGAAAAGAGTTTTACACAACGTTTGACCGTCTAGTTTGACCGATGATATCACGAACTATACAATATATGATAACTATACGTTTGTGTATATATATGTATATATACATATTTAACATGATTAATGAATGTTTTAATATCTCATTTTGTATTAATAACAATAAGTTATAAGTATATTTTGAAACTACTAACTTAAGTTTTCAAAACGATAACTATACGTAACGTTATTTGACATAAATACTTAAGACTTATAATGTTTATACATATATCGTATAAGTAATGTATTTAATCACTTTTAAAGACTTAAATACATAAAATCATATAAGTGTATTCACAAAAGATAGCTATATTTGAATCCTCATTCCATTTTTCACAAAATTTCTATACGTATATCTAGAGTATTTGTACTCGTATCATACCTAGCTTCTATACGTATTTACTATTGGTATATACACATCAAATCACCACCTAACCAGCCCTTGTTCATGCCTTATGTATAAGGTAATTACTTTTGAATGATTGTAAGACTAATTACAAAAATACAAACTAAAAATTTGTCCATGTCTACTACATAAACATTTTTTTAGGAGTATATATGTATCCTCATTTTGTTTCATTTTTACTTCCATTCTCTAGCTAAAAACACCCACACTCTCAAGAACATTAAACTCCATAAACATTTAGCAAAGTTCCATGAAGATCTAGCTTCAAAAACCTTACTTAAACACCATAAGAAAACCATACAAAAACACTTCAAGAAATCCTTCCAAGAACACAAACTTACTTCCAATCTTTCATCCACTTCCATCACCCTTTTGATTCTAGCTTCTTACTCCTCTTTTACAGCAACCTTGTCCAAGGAACTTGAGGTAGTATCTATGTTCATAACCTTATTCGATTCATATATATATAGCTATCTTATTTTGTGGTATAAAAGTTTAACAACAAGAACATAGTTTGAATGTTTTCAAACTTGTTTGCAAACTAAATAGATCCTTCTAACTTAACTTTTAAAATACTTCAAGACCTGTAATATAACTTAAATATATGCTAATTTAACAAGGTATAATTTGGTTTTTCAAAGAATATCTTAAAAACTGTTTTTACGACGTCGGAGTGCCACCGGGGACTGTTTTGGGTTGGATAATTAAAAACTATCTTAAACTTTGAGTTGGAGGTTTATGTTCTGGAAAAATGATTTTTACTATGAATATGATAACACATAAAAATTTCATGATTTAATTCTAAGTATAAGTATTTTTAGAAAAATAATCATTTAAGGTTGTTTAAATAAAGGAAAATGTTTAACTTCATAAGTTTCACTAAAGTTTCACCTATGCCGTGTGATTTTGAATACAAACCAAGGTATTTTCAGTTCATAGTCTTAAAGAGGGACTCGATCCAAGGAGATGGCAAGTTGAATCAACGAAAACGGATTTGTAACGAAGAAACTATGACCGAAACAAAATTGGTTATCCAAGACTTGTTTAACTTCGGGATTAATTGGGAAAAATTAAATAAAATCACATCTTTCTAAAATAACATGATATTTTATATATATGTACTCATAATTCAATTTTATATGGTTCAGGATCACCCGTAAACAATACGAGAAGATTAATCATAAGATCCCATGATTGTACGCAACACGTCATTTGACAACACCGGTACTTTATGTACGCAACACGTCATTTGACAACACCGGTACCGTGGGTCAAGATTAATCTCGACCAATACATATACGATGAGGGTTTTATTTATTTCATTGGGGGTTTATTAAACATCTAAATATGAACCATTAAAATTGAATTACTAACAACGAACTGCTAACTACGGACTAAGAAATTATTCAAAGTATTAAAAGTATAACAAGTATATATATGTGACGTTTGTTTAAAAAAAGAAAAGGTATTGATATATTATATATGGATAGGTTTGTGATATCAACCGGAGACCAAGTCAAATTATATATATATCTTCAAGACGAAAGTGAGTATATAGTCCCACTTTTAAACTCTAAATATTTCGGGATGAGAATACATGTATTTTATGTTTTACGATATGGACACAAGTAACTGAAAAATATATTCTACGTTGAGTTGTACCACTGGCATACTTCCCTGTAGCTTGGTAACTGTTATTTACAGCGGTATTGTAAACGCGAATCCTGTTGATAGATCTATCGGGCCTGACAACCCCAACCGGACTGGACGACCAGTATTCAACGGTTGCACAGTACTTCGTTTCGTGACTACACTTGGTACAGTGTAGTAAGATTTCATATTAAAGGGAATATGCGACGTGATTAATTGTTAAGTATGGTTACCAAGTGCTCAACCACTTAGAATATTTTTATTAAAATGTTTATATAAGAAATCTTGTTGTCCATCGTTATATCGCTGCTAGCATCAAACCTATATATCTCACCAACTTTATGTTGACGTTTTAAAGCATGTTATTCTCAGGTATGAATTAAGACTTCCGCTGTGCGTTAGCTCATATTAAGGATACTAGTTTGGACCATTTAAGCCATGATACAAGAACGTTGCATTCGAGTCATTGAAGATCATTAAAGACATTTATTAAGTAAATGACAGTTTAGGTCATTTGGATATCGAGAAATGGTTGACGAGTTTATTAATTTTTTTATGTAAAGATAGATTGCCTTTTAAGAATAAATGCAACGTTTGTAAAATGTATCATATAGAGGTCAAGTACCTCGCGATGTTATCAACTGTTGTAATTCGTTTGTAATCAATATGGACATCGTCCGGATGATTAGTTTCGGATCCTTTCAGTTGGTATCAGAGCGTTGGTCTTAGCGAACCAGGCCTTGCATTAGTGTGTCTAACTGGTAGTTGTTAGGATACATTAGTGAGTCTGGACTTTGACCGTATCTACCTGCTAAAAAGTTTTGCTTATCATTTCTAGTCGGAAACCATCTGCTTATCATCCTTAGGGAGTTACCTGCTTATCATTCTTTAGTCTAGACACGTCTTACTGCATCTAGTGCATCGATAGTGTATAGACAAAATTCATATCCTAGCGTATCTATTACTATAAACATTGCCCGACGAATTTCAAAGATTCTCCGTAATTCACGGGATTTCGGTATTATATATACATATGAAAATTATGTATTGAAGAGTACCAAACCCAACTCCTATAATCTATTCCAAACCAAAAAAATTCATTTCTCCAACTATACAAGATGAATTCTTCATCCAGTTCGAATTCCTCCGACTTCGATAGCTACGCCGACATGGATTTCCATTCGAGCTCCGAGAACAGCGTCACCGGAATGGATCAACCAATTTCCCATCATCTATTCTGGATGAACTGGGGATGGGTTCGTAATATACTAAATTTCTGGAGGCAAGAAGAAGGTGATCCATTTCATCCACCAAATTGCCCTCTTAACGATGAACCTGAAGCACTTACCGGCGAACCCATTCGAAACACCATTTTCTCGCTCATTTCTAGAGTATCTCGTCATGATTACATACTATCCCATATTTCAAATCTTGTTCATTCGCTCGTTCCAACCGTCAATCATCCCGGTATAATAGAAGAAGTCAACGAACTCCGTGCTCGGGTAGTGGTTTTGGAGAATATGGTGCGAAGGTTACAAACACCAACAGCAGCACCAGCAGCATAATCCGTACTACCATCGTCAACGCCGACAGTACCTTTATCACCCCAATCACAATCTCAACATCACAATCTGTATCTCGAATATCAACATCACACGACTCAATATCTGTACTTCGAGTATGATCTTCGTTCTATATATCGTTCTACATCGATTATCTTCGCTTTACGTATCGTATGACGATTATGTAATTTCTAAAGTCTTAGAGATTATGTAATCTAGAATTAACGATAAATCAAATGAGTTTAATATCTTATTGACTCATTAAATCTATGATTATCTCTGAAGAAAATATATATGCAAGTATATTTTCATAAAGATAGTAATTAAAAATTCCTTCGTACAAACTATTAATGATGAAAATATTTTAACGGGTGGGTAGTACCCGAGGAATATTTAGAATTCACATTAATAAGTTATATTGTACATTCTTGAATCTGATTCAACAGTTATCTATTATCTTACTTACAACCACCGATATTCGTATCCGCTCACCCCAGAATAACCATTTTCAATCAAATTTCATATTCGGATTTTGACCTACCAAAATCCAACAAGTGGCATAAAGAAGAAAACATTGGACAATTAAAATGAATTAAAATGTTGATTGTAACATATGAAACTAAACAATTCTTCAAGCTTGCCACTTGATTTTATCTTAAACCTCATTCGTAACTTGACGATTACAATTCGCATTCAAATCCTTTCATGATTCCTGAAAACACCTCGACCGAGAAATTGAACCAGCCGCACCTCGTCTATGGAAGAAAGATTCCTGCATACAATTATGCACTTGAGAAACCTTCGAAACCAAAGTTATAAACTTATCCGCGTTAAATTCCTTATCATTCCTTGGTAAAAACAATCATACGATTCCTTTTCAATTAGCTAATTTTGTCACAGCTCCACTTTGACTTCTCAATGAGACTACTCCTATTATAACCTCGATATTTATACCTTGTCCTTTTGACGTCGTTACCAGAAAATCCTTTATATTTCACGACATCATCAACAAATGTACCAGCAGATCGTCCACCCTTTGGCGAAATCCGCAATTAGCATTTTGAAAATTTTGCAGAACTTCCCCAGTTATACCTATAACATTTATTCCTAAGAAATTTCATACTTCGAATGTGAAGTTTCTGAAAACACCCTGAACTATGAAGTAGCTCTTGAAATGCTGATGAAGCAGCAAAAACTGTAAACGACTTTAACAATCAAAAGATTGATGATAAAGAATGGTATGGTGGTAAAGCTGAGAAAAAGAGAAGGTTTGGAACTGGAAAACGGATTGAGCAAAGTATGAAGGAGGCCGTGAACAAATCATGAAAATAGAACCTGCCTTCAAAGGATCCAAATGATCCAGTGCCTGCTGAAACCGTTAGTAAGAACACTGCTCCTTATTCTAAACTTTTTAAGATGATATTCTTCACCATCATTTTATCTTAGATATTATAAGACATCTTCATTCGTTATACATATTTTTTCATATTTCTGGAGATATTTTTACAACTATTCCTATCTGCGATCATTTAACTCTCCGTAACATCTGCGCTACAATATAAAAGAAACTGTGTTAGTTTCTAAATTCTGAAATCTCTAAGTTTAAAAATATGAATGTTTTGAAGTAGTGTTGGGAACTGATACATGAATTAGTATAATATAATGAAACTTGATCAACTTCATTATATTACAGTAAGTCATGTTAAGTTTCTAATGGAATGTGATGATTCACAGTACCGTCATCATGTGCCATGTTACACGACTCTTACATTCTATCAAGTCTCCAAACATATTAGAACGTATCACCTTGATAGTTCTATTTTTTTCGGAATATTCGAGTAATTTAACGAATCAAGATCGTGCCATTACAATTTCATTCTAAAACCAATAGCAAGGTTCATTCAAAATTTCCTACCTACGAATTTCGGACCATTGTTCGCCTGGCTCGAGGACGGGAAGAAGAAATAAAGGGACAAAACTTCAGAATAGAAATAGGAACATAAACCACAGCAAATAAGAGAGAGCATTAACTGTGGATGACAATGATTTTAAAGGACGGGAGTAGGAACATCGAAATATAAGGGAAGGTATAAAACCTAACAACAACCCCGAAACTACAAACCGTGCATATCAATACGTATTGCAACGTAAAGGCACGGGAGAATTAAAAACATTATAATTCCAAGGAAAGGATAAAAGAGAATAGATTCTTCTGGTGATAGATGAAAAAGAAGAATGAAAGATATGAAAGTTAGAAATATAACAAGGGTTAGAATGGGATGGAGCATATTAGCGAATGTCTTAAAGTAGGAACTAAAGAGAAAGAATAGAAGATGTGGGAAGAAAGAAAGGGAAGGAGGTAAATTTATAGTGAAATATTCGACAAAGAAATCAAAACAGATTGCCGCGTTAAATCAAAGAAGATCCTGATCGCCGCAAAACTAAATCTTATTACATAAGATTTTCTTTAAAACCCTTAAATCCCGGAAATTGATCATAATCACGTCATCGGTTACAACAATTCTATATTTACTCATTTCACTCTTTTGTGATAGCTTCGCTCGTGCGTCTCACATAACCAAATCGTTTTATCTAAATCTTTCAATAATGATAAAATTTCATTATTACCTCATATTCGTCATGAAAACATTCCTATTGTTGTTTATGACAACCTCTACCAAATTTCGAGGACGAAATTTCTTTAACGGATGGGTACTGTAACGACCCGGAAATTTCTGACCAAATTTAAACTCTAATCTCTATATGGTTCCGACACGATAAGCAAAAACCCTAAAGTTGACCCGCACTTTTTCGATCATTCTATACTTATAAGATTAATATTTACATAAATTAAACCTTACCAACATGACATGCAATCCAAATTGTTGAGATTTATGTTTCCGAAAAGAGTTTTACACAACGTTTGACCGTCTAGTTTGACCGATGATATCACGAACTATACAATATATGATAACTATACGTTTGTGTATATATATGTATATATACATATTTAACATGATTAATGAATGTTTTAATATCTCATTTTGTATTAATAACAATAAGTTATAAGTATATTTTGAAACTACTAACTTAAGTTTTCAAAACGATAACTATACGTAACGTTATTTGACATAAATACTTAAGACTTATAATGTTTATACATATATCGTATAAGTAATGTATTTAATCACTTTTAAAGACTTAAATACATAAAATCATATAAGTGTATTCACAAAAGATAGCTATATTTGAATCCTCATTCCATTTTTCACAAAATTTCTATACGTATATCTAGAGTATTTGTACTCGTATCATACCTAGCTTCTATACGTATTTACTATTGGTATATACACATCAAATCACCACCTAACCAGCCCTTGTTCATGCCTTATGTATAAGGTAATTACTTTTGAATGATTGTAAGACTAATTACAAAAATACAAACTAAAAATTTGTCCATGTCTACTACATAAACATTTTTTTAGGAGTATATATGTATCCTCATTTTGTTTCATTTTTACTTCCATTCTCTAGCTAAAAACACCCACACTCTCAAGAACATTAAACTCCATAAACATTTAGCAAAGTTCCATGAAGATCTAGCTTCAAAAACCTTACTTAAACACCATAAGAAAACCATACAAAAACACTTCAAGAAATCCTTCCAAGAACACAAACTTACTTCCAATCTTTCATCCACTTCCATCACCCTTTTGATTCTAGCTTCTTACTCCTCTTTTACAGCAACCTTGTCCAAGGAACTTGAGGTAGTATCTATGTTCATAACCTTATTCGATTCATATATATATAGCTATCTTATTTTGTGGTATAAAAGTTTAACAACAAGAACATAGTTTGAATGTTTTCAAACTTGTTTGCAAACTAAATAGATCCTTCTAACTTAACTTTTAAAATACTTCAAGACCTGTAATATAACTTAAATATATGCTAATTTAACAAGGTATAATTTGGTTTTTCAAAGAATATCTTAAAAACTGTTTTTACGACGTCGGAGTGCCACCGGGGACTGTTTTGGGTTGGATAATTAAAAACTATCTTAAACTTTGAGTTGGAGGTTTATGTTCTGGAAAAATGATTTTTACTATGAATATGATAACACATAAAAATTTCATGATTTAATTCTAAGTATAAGTATTTTTAGAAAAATAATCATTTAAGGTTGTTTAAATAAAGGAAAATGTTTAACTTCATAAGTTTCACTAAAGTTTCACCTATGCCGTGTGATTTTGAATACAAACCAAGGTATTTTCAGTTCATAGTCTTAAAGAGGGACTCGATCCAAGGAGATGGCAAGTTGAATCAACGAAAACGGATTTGTAACGAAGAAACTATGACCGAAACAAAATTGGTTATCCAAGACTTGTTTAACTTCGGGATTAATTGGGAAAAATTAAATAAAATCACATCTTTCTAAAATAACATGATATTTTATATATATGTACTCATAATTCAATTTTATATGGTTCAGGATCACCCGTAAACAATACGAGAAGATTAATCATAAGATCCCATGATTGTACGCAACACGTCATTTGACAACACCGGTACTTTATGTACGCAACACGTCATTTGACAACACCGGTACCGTGGGTCAAGATTAATCTCGACCAATACATATACGATGAGGGTTTTATTTATTTCATTGGGGGTTTATTAAACATCTAAATATGAACCATTAAAATTGAATTACTAACAACGAACTGCTAACTACGGACTAAGAAATTATTCAAAGTATTAAAAGTATAACAAGTATATATATGTGACGTTTGTTTAAAAAAAGAAAAGGTATTGATATATTATATATGGATAGGTTTGTGATATCAACCGGAGACCAAGTCAAATTATATATATATCTTCAAGACGAAAGTGAGTATATAGTCCCACTTTTAAACTCTAAATATTTCGGGATGAGAATACATGTATTTTATGTTTTACGATATGGACACAAGTAACTGAAAAATATATTCTACGTTGAGTTGTACCACTGGCATACTTCCCTGTAGCTTGGTAACTGTTATTTACAGCGGTATTGTAAACGCGAATCCTGTTGATAGATCTATCGGGCCTGACAACCCCAACCGGACTGGACGACCAGTATTCAACGGTTGCACAGTACTTCGTTTCGTGACTACACTTGGTACAGTGTAGTAAGATTTCATATTAAAGGGAATATGCGACGTGATTAATTGTTAAGTATGGTTACCAAGTGCTCAACCACTTAGAATATTTTTATTAAAATGTTTATATAAGAAATCTTGTTGTCCATCGTTATATCGCTGCTAGCATCAAACCTATATATCTCACCAACTTTATGTTGACGTTTTAAAGCATGTTATTCTCAGGTATGAATTAAGACTTCCGCTGTGCGTTAGCTCATATTAAGGATACTAGTTTGGACCATTTAAGCCATGATACAAGAACGTTGCATTCGAGTCATTGAAGATCATTAAAGACATTTATTAAGTAAATGACAGTTTAGGTCATTTGGATATCGAGAAATGTTTGACGAGTTTATTAATTTTTTTATGTAAAGATAGATTGCCTTTTAAGAATAAATGCAACGTTTGTAAAATGTATCATATAGAGGTCAAGTACCTCGCGATGTTATCAACTGTTGTAATTCGTTTGTAATCAATATGGACATCGTCCGGATGATTAGTTTCGGATCCTTTCATTATTCTTGCTGCTGTCTTGCTGTGTTTCTATCGAACAAAAGAAGACCCAAAAGGACCTTATTTTGGGTCATAAATTGATGTTGCTGCTGCTTCTGTTTTTCTGTTTTCTGCTTCGCAATCATCATTATCCATTCTTGATCTCATTCTTCATAAGGTAGCCTAAACCCTAGTTTAATAATGTTCTTAATTAAATTACTTTAAAGTTATACTTAAGTAGTTATTGTTATAAGTATGATGATTATGAATAAGGATTACAAGCTTATTAATAAATTTGTAATTAAAGGAAACTAAGATTATGTATATGAAAAAGATTATAAGTATTATGTGTAAGTAGTAGGATAAAAGATTATAGTTATTAGTTGATGAATAAAAGTTTATGGTTAGTTATCAAGTTAATAAGATTAATGGTATCATAAAAGAATATGTGGATGATTAGTGATTAATAAACTAGATCATGAATGTTATTAGTAATAAGGATAATGATAATGATAAAAAGGGTAAGAACTAGATAAAGATTATGGTTATTCATAAGTTAAAGATAATTCAATGATCATGAGTTAGATTATGAATTATATTTATGTATTGTATAAGTAAAGAGTTAGAAGACTTGGTTAAATTATGGTTAATAAAGAATAGGGTTGGTGAATTTTTATGTTATTAGGTTTTGATTAAGATAGAAAGCTATGATTTTATGATTAGTAATGTGTAATGATAAAGATATACATGCAAGCATGCATGCATACGTACATATGTGCATGTATACATTATAGGTATATGTGTGTGTGTATATGTAAATATATACATACATGTATATGTATGTATATGTACGTGTGTATGTATGTATGAATGTGTATTACGAAAGTATCATTTATGGTTAGTAAATATAATAAGAAAAGTAATAAGTATATATATATATATATATATATATATATATATATATATATATATATATATGTATGTGTGTGTGTGTGTGTGTGCATGTGTGTGTGTACCACTGTTACATTAATGTATATATAACACTTACATATATTATACATATATATCACCTAGTTATAAACATATATGTATGTATCTTATAGGCGTATTTATATATATGAAACATATGATGATAAGTATACATAATAGTTGATTAATTAAATAGTAATACTATTATTAGTATAACTTATACACTTATCTATATAGTAACACTTAATTACACTAAGTATATTATCACTTATATATATATAACTAATAAGTATATTAATAACTTGCTATGTGTATACACTTATAATGTGAAGGTTATAATTAAAGATAACGTACAAAGACTACAAACATCACCGCTACTTGTGGCCTAGGGTTGTCTTTGATACCATTATGGGACGCTTGTGGATCTCGAATGCCAAGACTTAGATTCTGGTCAAGATATCCTGGGCCGCACCGTAACAACTGATCATTCGAGTAACTTGCATGTTAGCAATCAAGTTTGGGCAAGATTATACAACATCTTTGTGAAGAATTATAACCCGAACAATACTAAAACTACAAACTTACTATAAGTGGGAAGCTTTCCATTAATAGTAGGTTTCCAAATGTGACAACCCGGAAATTTCCAAAAAAATTTAAACTTTATCCTTATATTATTCTGACACGATAAGCAAAGTTTGTTAAGTTAAATCTCAAGGATTTTAAAATATGTTCATACATTCATTTAACCTCGACCAAATTCCAATGATTCATGAACTATTATATGAATGGATATGATTATATATGTATATGTGTATATATATTATAACTTGAAAACATTAACAAAGTATTAGACGTATAATACTTTACATGAACGTATTTGTTTCAATGTGTCTATAGATGGAATTATAAGATAATATCAAATGATTGAGTTATCAGATACATTGAATTATGATTACGAGTCTCTGTTGAGAGGTCCACTTTGATTTAGGAAATATTTCCTTTTTAACGGTATTCGGAATAATTGGTAAAGTAAATTACATATAAGAACAAAGTGTCAATTAACGGGAACTAGACAAGAGTTAGTAGAGATTTCTATTTGATTTTCAATTCATGCTATACAACATTTTTCTCGTGATTTTAATAAGATAACTATCTTAACTTTCATCTTAAAGTTGGAACGAGAAATGTAAATAACTTAGACGTTGGATATCGACGGTTTACATTAAGATGATTTCATACGTTTATCTAACCTTTGGACTTTATATTCCGTTTCACCAACAAACGTTAAATTAAAAACTTGAAACCTATTAAGAGTTTATTTAATCTTACTTTTCTAAAACATTTTACGATATAACAAATTCTACTATTATAACCAGTTTAGTAAAATGATTCTTAAATATATTTAGTTTTGGGAAAAACAAAGTTTTCATATTTATTTCATATTATTTCAAACATACAAAAACATTTCTAAAAAGAACTTCATTAGTAAAACGTTTTATAAGATAATTTGTTCATAAGTTTTAAAGAACTTAATTAAAGCTTTGTATTATAAATTTTATATATATATATATATGTATATATACATATATATATATATATATATATATATATATATATATATATATATATATATATATATATATATATTGTTTCAAAAACGTAAATGTGATACGATATAATATTTCTATTACGTAAATAATTTTTGAAATAAAATTAGCTTTGAAAAACTAAACGTTATATTATTAAATTATAAGATGTACAAAAATTATATTTTTTTAAATAAGAATATATATATATATATATATATGTATATATATATATATATTTTACAATGCGTTAATGTATAAATACGTTTCAATTTTATTTAACGTATTTTAATAAACAACGAGACATTGATTTATAGAAGAAAATGACAACAACACTCAAATAAAGAAGTTATACTTTGGGTAATATAAGTTATAGATGATTAAGTCTAATTATTTATAATAGATACACGTCGCGTAACATAAAGAGCAAGTTTTCTAAGCGTACGAATATGCGTTTGAAAAACCGGACCTAGGACATAAGTCGAGTGACAACGTACGAATCATTAGAACTAAAATTATAGGTTAACTATGCACGTAAATATAATATAATATATAATTAATTATATAATTTAAATATATTATATATTAAATAAATATATAAACCATCGGCAGCCTTGAAATCATTGGGAATGAGCTGGACTGGGAAGCTCCGCACTAACGGAGCATATAGGCACAAAAACTCCGCACGTGCGTAGGTGCCAGTTTCAGGATTTGAGTATAAATCTCGCATTTTTCTGTTGAACCATCATCCAATCTATCTCTCTAATTTCAGTACTCGGTAAAATTTATATATATTATTATTATTATATTTATTATTATTATTAAGATTAATATTATTATTAATCATACTATTATTATTAGTAGTATTATTACTAATATTATACATAAAATAATACGACGAAGTCATGTTCGGGTTATTTCAAAACGGGTTTTATGAGCGGGATAGAGCTAAGGAATTATGGTTTATCGCTATGGAGGTGATGGGTATGGTTCATGGGTATGCTCGTGAGGTCAATCTAGTGTTTACCGTCTCCGTTGCGTCTATGTACTTTTTCTGCAATATTGAATCTCAATATTGATACGTAAGCGCTCATAATTCAATTTTTACATACTAATAGTGTATCCTTGACTAGTGCCCGGGTATATAGGATTATGCATGCTTGTACTTGTGATATTGCTTTTAGTTAGGTTATGTTGAATCCTGAATTAGTTACATATGCGGTTGAGATAAGGTATAAGATATGCATGTCGTTGGAAAGCTAGCGAAAAATTAAGAACTTTTCATTTAGATATCGAATGGTTTCGATGAACGGATTTGAAGTTATAGTCAATTGAAATTTGGTATTATTATTAAAAAAAAAGATTATTATTATCGTCGTTATTATCGTCTTTCTAGTTTTATCTTGTCTTTATCAATAAAAGGAATTATCATTAAAAATTGTTATTTTTATTATTATTACTATCGTTATTATTGTTAAAGTTATAATTAGTATTATTATTATTATCTAATTATTATTATTATTATTATTATTATTATTATTATTATTATTATTATTAATAATAATATATATTATTATTCAAAAATGATTATTGTTATTGTTATTATTATTATTATATTTTCATTAAAATAATTATTAGTATTATCGTTAATAATGTCGTAGTAATTATCATTATTAGTATTATTGTAATTAAAACTAATATTAGTAACACCTAATTATTTTGATTACTATTATTATCATTATTATGAACACGATATAAAAGTCGATTAAAAGCTATTAAACGAAACGATTAGGAAATAACGAGTATGTGTATCATGATGAAATTAAAATATTATAAGATATTGATTTAGATAAAATTATCATTCTTATTATTTTTATCATTACTATTATTATTAAGAGTATCGTTAGTATTAAAACTATCATTTTAACAAAAATTATCATTATAATAGAAATGTCATTGTTATTATAAAATATCATTATTTTTATCATTTTAAATAGAGTTATTATGTTAAAGTTAATATTAAAAAGTATTGTAAATATTAAAGTTATCATAATTAGAATTATCGTTTATTCATAATAACACTTTTAGTAAATATAAATATTGATATTTTTATTAATGGAATAATAATAATTATTATTACAAAATAATAAAAGTTTTGCTTATTATTATTATCAATGTTATTTTATCAAATAAATATGTAATACAAAGATATTTTACTACGTGTAATATAATTATGTTAATATTACCTATCATATTATATTAAATGAACTTTATAAATTTTATTACTTAAGATATATAAAAGTATAATTTTATTATATAAATTTTAATAATAAATGAATTACATTATTTACTCTAATAAAATCTTTTAAAAATATTTAAAAATATAAAACGACGATATTTAAACTATATAATAATCGTGTATAAATTTTGGAAATCATTTTGAGTCAAATTGACTTTTGTTGACTTTTGCATACTAGACTCGAGCATTAGGATTGTGGTACACTATGACCTGACTTAAATTGTTAGACAAATATTGACCAACATATATAATTATATATACTGGATTTAGGTTCGTGAATCTGAGGCCAACCTTGCACTTGTTCAATGATGTTATATGTATTTTTACTACGAAATACAGTATGGTGAGTTTCATTTACCTTTTTACCCTTTATATTTTTAGGCTGAGATTACATGCGAAATTTTTATAAATGTTTTTACGAAATAGACACAAGTAATTGAAACTACATTATATGATTGAATGATCGAAGCCGAATATGCCCCTTTTGCTTGGTAACCTAAGAATTAGTAAACCGATCTACTAATTGAAGCGAATCCTAAAGATAGATCTATTGGGCCTAACAAACCCCATCCAAAGTACCGGATGCTTTAGTACTTCGAGTTTTTATATCATGTCCAATGGATGTCCCGGAATGAAGGGGATATTCTTATATGCATCTCGTTAATGTCGGTTACCAGGTGTTCAATCCATATTAATGATTTTTGTCTCTATGCATGGGACGTATATTTATGAGAAATGGAAATGAAATTTTTGTGGTCTATTAAAATGATGGAAATGAATTATTATGATAAACTAATGAACTTACCAACCTTTTAGTTGACACTTTAAAGCATGTTTATTCTCAGGTATTAAAGAAATCTTCTGTTGTGCGTTTGCTCATTTTAAAGATATTACTTGGAGTCTTTCATGGCATATTTCGAAGAACGTTGCATTCGAGTCATTGAGTTCATCAAAGATTATTATTAAGTCAACTTATAGTTAGATAGTGGATATTATGAAATGGTATGCATGCCTGTCAAATTTTGATGTAAAGGAAGTTTGTCTTTTAAAAACGAATGCAATGTTTGTAAAATGTATCATATAGAGGTCAAATATCTCATGATGTAATCAACTATTGTGAATCGTTTATAAGTTATATGAACGGGTCCTTTCAGTTGGTATCAGAGCGGTGGTCTTAGCGAACCAGGTCTGCATTAGTGTGTCTAACTGATAAGTCGTTAGGATACATTAGTGAGTCTGGACTTCGACCGTGTCTGCATGTCAAATGTTTTGCTTATCATTTCTAGTCGGAAATCATCTGCTTATCATCCTTAGGAAATTACCTGCTTATCATTATTAGTATAGACACATCTTGCTACATTAATTGCATGAGTAGTGTATAGACAAAATTCATATCTTAGCGTATCTGCTAAATCATATCTTATCGTATCTGTTACTTTAAACTTTGCCTAACATATCCCACAAATTGCTCCGTAATCTACGAAATCTTTTGATCTATATATATATAGATATCCTATGTAAATAGAATACCACCCGATAGCCGGAAAATCATTTTATATCAAAAAATCCTTTATACAATCGTACGAAATGAAATTTGTCATCAGTACAAGTCACTCGGATTCCGAAATGGAATCTCACTCAAGCTCCGAAAGCAGTGTGACCGGAATGGATCAACCAATCAGTCATCACCTATTTTGGATGAATTGGGGATGGGTTCGTAGCCTCTTCAATCATTGAAAACAAGAAGAAGTCGATCCTTTCCATCCACCATATTGCCCTCTTGGCGAAGAACTAGAAGCACTTACCGGTGAACCTGTTCGAGACACCATTTTCTCTCTCATTTCCAGGGTATCTCGTCACGATTATATACTACATCAAATTCTAGATTTTATTTATCCACTCGTCTGAACCGGCAATCACCCCGGTGTAATAGAAGAAGTCAACGAGCTTCGCGCTCGGGTAGTGGCTTTGGAGAATATGGTGCAGAGATTACAAACACCAGTAGCAGCACCAGCAGTATAACCAGTACCACCATCATCAACGCCAACAGTACCATTACCACCTCCAACCACAACCACGTCGTAAACCTCAACTTCATAATCTGTCCCACGAGCATCAATGATGTCAAAGCTAAGGGGTATAAAATACTATTAATTTTTACAAGGAAATACTATTAAATACGATACAATTTTACACAAGATATTTATTTATTTAGAGAATGGATATACTTAAACCTTGCTACAACACTTATAGGCAGTGTACCTAATCGTACAGTAGTGTAGTTTTTAGTAAGTCCGGTTCGTTCCACAGGGTAATCTTTAAACAAAGCTTAACGCTATATTAGTTTACTTTTATAAAAATACAAATATATATATAAGTAATATTATTATTATAAAGGGGGGTTTTTACCGTTTAATGACCGGTTTGTCGATTTTAAAACTTTAGTCGCAGTTAAAACCAAATGTAAAATATTAAAAATAAATACAAGACTTAAATTAAAGCGTAAAGTAAATAACGATAATGAAATTGCGAATAATAAAAGTGCGATAAAGTAAACTTGCGATAATTAAAGAGTACGATAATTAAAAGTGCAATTAAATAAAATAACAATAAAAATGCGATAATTAGAAGTGCAATTAAATATAAAATAAAAGAAATTAAATATGAAATAAAAGAATTATGCTTATTTAAACTTCCGTAATCATGATGTTTGACGTGTTGATTTTAGTTTTATGCCCATGGGTTAATTGTCCTTTGTCCTGGATTATTTAATATGTCCGTCTGGTTTTTGTCCATAACAGTCCATCAGTCATAAATATAAAGTGCGAGTGTCCTCGTCAAATTATTCTTATACCCGAAGTTAAATATTCCAACTAATTGGGGACTTAAACTGTAACAAGATTTTAATATTTTGTTTAATAATTACACCAGGATGTCGACTGAGTGTAACCCAAGGTTTTAATATTTTGTTATCAATTATACCAAGTGTCCTTGTACATAATTTCACCCCTGTTTTAATTATTCTAGTGGCTATTAATCCATTCCCGTGTCCGGTTAGATGAACGATTATTCGTACATATAAATACCCCGCCCATCGTGTCTGATTGAGTGTATATGGTAATTTATAGGGACGCCCAATTGTAAACCTTTATATTAACATTAACAAACTATCATTTAGTTAAACAAATATAAAGCCCATTAATAGCCCATAGTCTAATTTCCACAAGTGTCGTTCTTTTCTCCAAACCCCAATTATGGTACAAAGCCCAGTTACCCAATTTTAGTAATTAGCCCAACATCATGATTACTTCGTTTTAAATAAGCATAATAATAACTTAGCTACGAGACATTAATATAAAAAGGTTGAACATAACTTACAATGATTAAAAATAGCGTAGCGTTACACGGACAGAATTTCGACTTACACCCTTACAACATTCGCTAACATACCCTTATTATTAGAAATATAATTAAAATTAAATTATAAATTATAAATATATATATATATATATATATATATATATATATATATATATATATATATATATATATATATATATATTTTACGTATGAGGAGAAGAAGAAAAAGATGATTAAAATGATCAGAATTCGGTTGGCTTTATAGGCAGTTTTTCATTTTAGGGCTCCGCGACTCGCGGCATTTTTGCCTTCAAACTCCGCGAGTCGCGGAGATTGAAATTACAGCTCACAACTTTGGAGTCTTTCTCTGCCGACGGTTTTTATTTATAAATATAATATATATATAATTAATATAATTAATTATATATTATATTATATTTATATACATAGTTAACTTGTAATTTTTAGTCCGTTGCGTCGAGCGTTGAGAGTTGACTCTGGTCCCGGTTCCGGATTTTCGAACGTCCTTGCGTACAATTTTATATTTTGTGTTTTGCGTTTTGAATCTTGTACTCTTGTAATTTCGAGACGTTTCTTATCAATAATTGGAACCTCTTTGATTGTCTTTTGTACTTTTGAGCTTTTTGGTCGTTTGCGTCTTCAATTCGTCGAATCTGTCTTTTGTCTTCACCTTTTATTATTTAAACGAATATCACTTGTAAATAGAACAATTGCAACTAAAAGCTTGTCTTTCTTGAGGAATAATGCTATGAAATATATGTTCATTTTTAGCATTATCAAATATTCCCACACTTGAGCGTTGCTTGTCCTCAAGCAATATCGTCTGGAAATACTAGAATCACTTCTTTATTCTTCACACTTTGTACATCAGTGATTTCTTTACGGCGGTATAAACAATGGTAGTAACGATATGGTTTACAGTCCCACATGACTATAAAAATTTAGATCCATTAAGGAAATTGGATCTTTATGAAAACATTTGATCTTTTGAAAATTATATCTAGTTTTTACCCTAGATAAGTTTTCCGGAATAACCCTTTACCGGTGTTTGCAAAATATTTTTGTGGGTTTGGTGGGTTTCAGATTTGAAAATTTTAGTTCAAAACTTATGGTTTTGTGTTACCCACTTGCTAACCTTGTATTTGGAAAGCAACACGTCCAGTTCACTTGTCCCGTATATTACCTTTCGGTAAACTACCGTCCGGTTGTAAAGGAAAGCGTTGAACAAGCAACTGTTAAGGCAATGTCCCCTGACATGCTTTTAATTATGGTTTATAACGTGTCGGACGCAATTACTATCCTTGGTAGGAGAAATAGTAAAGCTCACCCTTATAATTTTTCGGTATGGCACAAGGTCCTGTCTTTGACCACTATGCAACCACCGTTCTTACGGTTGACACCCGATTTAGTTCAGGTGACCTAATGAATTCCAGGTGAATTCCTAGGATTTTACGTTCAATGGTAATGAACGCATTGAAAATAGGGTTTTCAGAAAACAAATCGGTTTGTAATTTTGATCAAAATATTTTCTCGTTCAAGCTCAAGTTTAGATATCATTGAATTCCATGAGTTTGAATTCTCAATCTTTAAGGTCAATCTCTAGGATTGAGTAATATCAGTCTTAAAAGCTGATTTTTAATCTTTAAGGAGATTATCCTTTCTGGGGATCTGATTCATTAGTCTTATCCAGCTAATTTGCATGGTGCCCCCCATTGTACGAGATAAATCCTTCTCATGGTTAGGATAAATCTGACCACTTGGCGACCCTGTTTAATGCTGAGGTCCGTGGATTTTCTGCTGATTTTAGTGATGACTTTTATAGATTTTTCGTCAACCTACAGCTGGTCTGGACGACAACTTCATGACCTAAATCAAGAAGCGCGTGTCTTTTTCGGAAGACTTTACTTCCTTTTAATGATGGAATTGATTCATCGTGTAGATCCATCTCTTCTTTTCTTTTATCGGGTAAAACAGTTTAGTTTAGTCCAAAGCAAAAGTATTTTCAGTTATTTGTTACAGATATATGTGACATATGTTTAAGATAACTTGGTAAATTTTCCCACACTTGGCTTTTATTTTCCTTTTTATCGTCCTCTATTTCATTTTAAATGAATTTTTAACATTTTGGTTTGTTTCTCAATTTATGTCCTTTCCGAGGTAACAATAATTTCGGTGTTAAAACCTAGTTTTATCGTTCATAAATATGTATAAACATGATTTTGAGTTCATTTAATTGAAAATTTTGAAAAATTTTACTAGAATTGGATAGTTAGTATATAAGACTAGGGCTGTTCTTTTTTTTATCAAAGAGCACTAGATTCTAATACAACTACTGCTTTACTAGTATTTTTAATGGTAACCAAGTGTTTAAGATAAAAAAATTTTAAAATCCGAAAGAGTTTAACCCCTTCCCACACTTAAGATCTTGCAATGCCCTCATTTGCAAGAAATCAGTAACAATTTAAATTATTGAGGGTGATTTGTGTGAAAATGATTAAATTTTTACCAAAGTTTTCAAATATATTGGCGTTTGTTTGCTGAATGATAAACGGTGCACATCATTTGTTCATTCCGTCTTGTTGTTATTTCACATATATTTTGCATCTTGTCGTCAAAATTAGTTGCTTTTGCTGAACTTAATGCCAGTCTTTGAAAATGCGTTGTTTTACCATGTTGTGTACATAAGATAAACTGCACACATATATACATATTTTTGAAGTTTGGTATATTACCTCACATTCAAAAATTATTAAAATCTAAGAATAAAAGTTAGATAATTATAAAATATTAACAAAAGTATTAAACGTATCAATAATTATAAATTACAAAAAAAAAAAAATAAGTATACTATGGATGATACTGGTACCAATAGGGGTTCCAGGCATAACCATATGTGCTATAGAATGCTTCGGCAGGGTCATACGTAGGATATGGTGGCTGCATCTCTATAGACCAGGGAGGGAAGATGGGTTTCGGTGTAGGAATATAGTTTCTACCTATATGTTGGCAATGAGCTATGATTTGGTTCTGATGAACTTGCCAATCTTCAAATGCTCTCTGTCTAGCATTTTCGTACTCCTGAGAAGCTATAAACCTTTGCATTTCTTGCATCTCATTCCCCCCTCCTACATTACCTTGCTGTTGGTTTCTCTCCACCTGTGGATGTCTACCATGGTATCGTACTGCGGCGTTATTTCGCCTCTTCAAAACTTTCGCACCATGGTATACATTTAAACCTATAGTATCGCGGGGTTCTGGTTCTTCTACTAATAATCCCCCCCGACTTATATCCACACCGAGATATTCACCAATCAAAGTAATAAAAATACCACCTCCTATTATGCTATGCGGTCGCATTCTCCGAACCATAGCTGATAAATAATAACCCACACAATATGGTATACTTACAGCGCTTTGTGGGTCTCGAATACACATATGGTAAAACAAATCCTGTTCATTTACCTTTTCCTTGTTTTTACCCCTTTGTGTAATCGAATTAGCTAAAAACCTATGAATTACTCTTAATTCGGCTCTATCTATATCCAAATAAGAGTAATTTCCCCCTTTGAAACGGTGATGGCTTGTCATTTGACTCCACACACCGTGTGTATCAAAATTTTCATCTATCTTTCTACCGTTTAGTATCAACCCTCTACAATCGGCAGATGCTAACTCCTCAGGCGTATATATACGTAAAGCCTGAGCCATGTCCAGTAAAGACATGTGGCGCATCGAACCGCCTAACAAAAATCTAATAAAAGAACGATCGGTTAAACTAGCTACCCGATCATTCAACTCTATACTACATAACAATTCTTCACACCATACTTTATATACAGGTCTACGCATGGTGAATAAACGTACCCAGTCATTAAAAGTAGAATTACCATACCTCTGTACAAGTAATTCCCTAATTGGCCCGGCCAATTCTACAGCTTCTAAGGGTCCTCATTCTATGACCCTCGGTACCTCAACAACCTTAGAATGAAGAGTATGCAAACCCCTTTGATATTTTGGATAATCTATCCAAAGTCTGTCAAATCTCAGGTTCGGGTGCAACTCTTCCAAGTGCATATCAGAAAAGGTCATGACTGGATGAGGTATATCCTGCTTGTAGTAGTTATCCACTTCCTGTTGTCCTGCATTCTCAGCAGGAGCATTGCGGGCTTGGGATGAAGATTCACCCCTTTCAGTCTGCAAAACACATCAAACACAATTTTTGTGCATCCAAATATGCATTAGTGTCAACAAAATCATCAATCAAAATAATTACAATGACATTATCAATTTATATTAAACTTAAGCTTATTTTCACATTTTTATCAAATCTACACTTTTTCAAATAAGCATATACGAAAATGTTCGCCAAGTTCATAAGCATTCAACTCAAATAACATGTCAAAATAATCATTACTAGCAATTAAACAAGTCTCAAATGGCATTATCTTTCAAAAATCAAGTTCATGAATTTTAGACTTGAAAAAGTCCACTTTAATTCTCAAAATCATGTTTAGGCTCAAAGTTTGGATCATTTAACTACCTAAACATGTTACACTACTTAATTTAGCAACAATTCATGACAAAAATCGGCCATAACCTGTTTATATCAAAAAGCCCCAAATTTGCTCAAGAACACAAACCCTAGATTATTCTAAATTTGAAGTTTAAGGCTTCTAATCATGTTAAACAGCATCAATCTAGGTTATACAAGCATAATACATAAACAATTTAAGCCTAATTACACTAAAAAGCATCAAAATCAAATTGGGGAAAAAATTGCTCAAGAACACTAATTTCGGATTAAATGGTGTTTAGGTGTAGAAATTTACCGTTTTTCTTGAGTAATTCCTAGATAGCATCCTTCTCAACATGATTTTATTAAAAAATTTGGTGATTAACGGTTAAAAATTGTGATTTTGGGGGTGTTTTTGGGTGTATTTTCGGAGTGTTTTTCGCTGTGTTTTTGAGTTTGGGGTTGGACTGATCAGTTCTTGCGTTATATTTTTTTCCTGTAAATTGGTCCTCCCGCGACTCGCGGGGATTAAACCTTCAAACTCCGCGACTCGCGGAGTTTGATAATTTTTTTTTTTTTTATAATCATTAACTTATAAAACAATTAAGTACTTAATTTTAAAATTTTGTTTCCTTTGTTATTTAGGACGAGGTCGTTTCGGATCGATGTCCTAGTCCGTCCTTCGACAAAATTTTAAAATTTGTCTTTTTGTAGTGATTGTTTTAAAAGCTAAGATTTTTGGGTTTTTTAATGTTTTTGGCATACTTTAATTCAATAAGATTAAACACAATGATAATAAAAGTTCTCGTCCCTCCCTCGGGTAAAGCAATTTCGGTTCAAAGACCTAGTCTTCAACTTAAGACGAATTTAAAAATCATATTTTTAACTTAATGAGATAAAGTAAATTTTTTTTTTTAAATTCACACAACTTAAATATAAAATTCAAAATTAATATTAAAAATTCACACCAAACTTAAGATTTGAAATGCATAAAATTAAAAATTCATATTATAAATTAAAAAATCACACCAAACTTAATTTTAAAAATTCACATTATAAATTCATACCAAACTTATATTAATTTTTCAAATATTTACATTTTTTTAAAAATATTGTTTTTACAAAGTTTACAATATTAATTTAAGATTTAAATATTAATTTTTAAAAAAAACATGGTAAAAATAAAATTAAAAATCTTTTTGGCTTTTTATCCCACTTTAATCAATCAAATATTATCAAAAATATGCGCCCCTCTTTTCGGTAAAGTAATTTCGGTTCCAAAACCTAATTTAACTCATGACGAATTTTTGAAATATTTTGGGTTGATTGTTTAAAGATATTTATACCTTAAGAATAAACGTTAAATTTCGCAGTGATGTAATAAATTTTTGAATGATATCAATAATTTCGGTCGCCAAACCTAATTTTATTCAATACCAATTTAATACTTTTTAGCGAACAAATTAGCGTTTATTATCAAAAGGTTAAAAATAAAAATAAAAAAAATAAAATAAAAACTGTACAAACATACCTGTGAAATAGATTTCTTAGTTATATGATCTATCCCATTCATAAGATAGTCGGTTTAATTGGTTTTCCATAGCTACATAGGCGTAACCTCGAGCATTCAGTGTCTTTTCTTCTAAACATATGAACGGTCCGTCTCTGCATAAAGTAACAAATTCGGTATTTGAATAGGTTTGATTATTTGAACATTTACCTCCATGTGACCATTTTCCGCATTTGTGACATCGTTCTAGGTGTCGTGCTCTTCTTTTCGCTGCGGATTTTGATTTTTCTTTACCAAATTGTAACTTATTATCTTCGCATCTGGATTCTTTTCTAACTCCGTCCATTCTTTCTCTGATTACTGATACTAATTCACTCGGTAGTATGTCATTATTACGTTTAGTGATCAAAGCGTGTAGCATTAGACCATGGTTTAGTTCACAGGCAGTCTTCATTTCGTAAAAACCTAAAAAAAATAAAAATTCAGAATGGGGGGAGAAGACTAGTTCTTTAGGGTCTGCTAGGGAAAGACCATTCGGGTTCCATTTTCGAGAACTACACGAAAACAGACAATCTAACTCTAACAGAAATACATATTATCCTTTAAAGACTTGATTCTCCCCACACTTAGTTAGCTGTGGTGTCGAAATTGTGATTAACTTCGTTGTTGACTTCCATCGGACCACGTATGTAATGTTTAACTCTATGACCATTAACTTTAAATTCAATCCCTTTTGAATTTATTAATTCTATCGTTCCGTATGGGAAAACTCTTTTGACTATGAATGGTCCAGACCATCTTGATTTCAATTTTCCAGGAAATAGCTTGAATCGTGAATTGAAAAGAAGAACTCTGTCTCCTTCTTTAAATTATTTTGAACTTCTGATTTTTTTATCATGCCATTTCTTCGTTCTTTCTTTATAGATTAACGAATTTTCGTATGCTTCATGTCTTAATTCTTCTAATTCGTTTAATTGACTTAATCGTAGACGTCCGGCTTCATGTAAATCAAGATTACATGTCTTCAAAGCCCAAAATGCTTTGTGTTCAATTTCTACTGGAAGATGACATGCTTTTCCATAAACAAGTCTAAAAGGTGTGGTTCCAATTGGAGTTTTGTAGGCTGTTCTAAAAGCCCAGAGTGCATCCTCCAATTTAATGGACCATTCCTTCGGATTTGATCCTACGGTTTTCTCTAGAATACGTTTTAAAGCTCGGTTGGTATTTTCAACTTGTCCACTTGTTTGTGGATGATATGCGGTGGAGATTTTATGAGTTACTCCATATCTTTTAAGAACTTTCTCAAGTTGATTATTACAGAAATGAGTACCCCGATCACTTATCAAAGCTTTCGGTGTTCCAAACCTTGCAAAAAGACGTTTTAAAAAGTTGACTACAACTCGTGCATCGTTAGTTGGGAGAGCTTGTGCTTCTGCCCATTTAGATACATAATCAATGGCTACGAGTATATATAGATTATTATGAGATTTTGGAAATGGACCCATAAAGTCAATACCCCAAATGTCAAATACTTCACATACTTGGATGACATTTTGTGGCATTTCATCACGTTGACTTATTTTTCCGGCCCTTTGACATGCATCACAGGATTTGCAAAGTAGGTGTGCGTCTTTGTAAATTGTAGGCCAATAGAATCCAGCATCATAAACTTTTCTTGCTGTTAGTTGAG
Source organism: Rutidosis leptorrhynchoides (assembly GCF_046630445.1). Classification (NCBI taxonomy): domain Eukaryota; kingdom Viridiplantae; phylum Streptophyta; class Magnoliopsida; order Asterales; family Asteraceae; genus Rutidosis; species Rutidosis leptorrhynchoides. Next base: position 443,122,755 of record NC_092334.1, read on the forward strand.
GCCCATAATGCCCTCCTGTTGGTCCTGTGTGACAATGGTTTAATATTTTACTAGCTTCATCTCCAAATACACATCGGCGTATTATTCCATCGGGACAACTTTTAAACAGATGTGGATCTTCCCAGAAATAGTGTTTTATATCACTGAAGAATTTCTTTCGTCTTTGGTACGATAATCCTTTTTCAAGGAATCCACAAACTAAGTAGTTTGCATAGTCTGCAAACCATGGAATTTCATTATAATCTATCTTCAATAGATATTCATCAGGAAAGTTGTCTTGTATGGCCGATTCATTTAGAACTTCTAATTCGGGATTTTCAAGACGAGAAAGATGATCAGCGGCGAGATTTTCTACTCCTCTTTTATCTCGGATTTCAATATCAAATTCTTGTAAGAGTAAGATCCAACGGATTAATCTTGGTTTAGCATCTTGTTTCGAAAATAGGTATCTAAGAGCAGAATGGTCGGTATAAACCACCGTTTTTGCTAGAACGAGATATGATCGAAATTTGTCAAAAGCAAAGACAATAGCAAGGAGTTCTTTTTCAGTAGTTGTATAGTTCGTTTGTGCTCCTTGTAACGTCTTACTAGCATAATATATAGGTTGAAATCGTTTTTCAATCCTTTGTCCTAAAACGGCTCCCATTGCAAAATCACTTGCATCGCACATTAGTTCAAATGGTAGATTCCAATTTGGTGTTATCATGATCGGTGCATTAGTGAGTTTTTCTTTAAGAATATTAAAAGATTTGATACACTCATCTGAAAAGATGAATGGCGCATCCTTTTCTAGGAGTTTATTCATTGGAGTGGCAATTTTAGAAAAATCTTTTATGAAACGTCGGTAAAAACCGGCATGCCCTAGAAAACTCCTAACTCCTCTAACATTGGTGGGATGTGGAAGTTTAGCAATTACATCTACTTTAGCTCTATCCACTTCAATTCCTTCTTTTGAAATTTTATGTCCAAGAACGATGCCTTTTTTAACCATGAAATGGCATTTCTCCCAATTAAGAACTAGGTTTGATTGTTCGCATCTAAGGAGCATTCGTTCCAGATTAACTAGACATGATTCAAATGTATCACCGAAGACTGAAAAGTCATCCATGAATACTTCCATGCATTCTTCTATCATGTCATGAAAAATCGCCATCATACACCTTTGAAAGGTTGCAGGGGCATTACAAAGTCCAAATGGCATGCGTTTGTAAGCAAAAGTACCATAAGGGCACGTGAATGTGGTTTTCTCTTGGTCCTCGGGTGCTATTGGAATTTGAAAATATCCGGAAAATCCATCTAGAAAACAATAGTAACTATTTCCGGCTAATCTTTCCAACATTTGATCTATGAAAGGTAAGGGAAAGTGATCTTTTCTGGTGGCGTCATTTAATTTTCTATAATCAATACACACACGCCATCCTGTTACAGTCCTAGTAGGAATAAGCTCATTTTTCTCATTTGTAATGACAGTCATGCCACCCTTCTTAGGCACGCATTGAACTGGACTTACCCATGGACTATCAGAGATTGGATAAATTAGACCTGCGTCTAGCAGTTTAATAATCTCTTTCTTAACTACATCTTGCATATTAGGATTTAGTCTTCGTTGGCGTTGCACATATGTTTTATGACCTTCTTCCATAAGGATTTTATGTGTGCAATACGAAGGACTTATTCCTTTAATATCATGAATCTTCCATGCAATGGCTGGTTTATGAGCTTTCAACACAGAAATGAGTTGTGATTTCTCATTTTCAGTAAGAGAAGACGATATTATTACAGGTAATTCAGATTTACCATGTAAATAAGCGTATTCCAAATGGTTTGGAAGTGGCTTTAACTTTAATTTCGGAGGTTCTTCTATCGATGATTTGTATCGATATCTGTCTTCTTCTTTTAGCATTTGAATTTCTTCTGTTGTTGGTTCATATCCATTAGCTATAAGTGTAGCTAACATTTCAGCTTCATCAATTGGTTCATTACCTTCTCCTAAAGAACATTCTCCTGTTCCTTGTAATTCTGGAAATTCTTCTAATAATTCTGCATGTGCATCTATAGTTTGAATATAATAACATGTATCATCAGCAGATTGTGGTTGTTGCATTGCTCTATCAACTGAAAAGGTAACACTCTCATCCTCTATACTTAGGGTCAGTTTCTTACCGAACACGTCTATCATTGCTTTAGCCGTGTTTAAGAATGGTCTTCCTAATATGAGAGGAACTTGAGAATCTTCTTCCATGTCCAAAACAACAAAATCTACTGGAAATACTAAAGTACCAACTTTAACTAGCATATTCTCCATTATCCCTCTAGGATATTTTATTGATCTATCGGCTAGTGGTATGCTTATTCTGGTTGGTTTCAACTCTCCAAGGTCTAGTTTAGTGTATAGTGAATACGGCATTAAATTTATACTAGCACCTAAGTCTGCCAATGCTTCTATTGAACTAAGACTACCCAGAAAACATGGAATTGTGAAACTTCCTGGATCAGATAATTTTTCTGGTATCTTATTCAACAGCACTGCTGAACAATTAGCATTCATAGTAACAGCCGAGAGCTCTTCCATTTTCTTTCTATTTGAGATTAGATCTTTCAAGAATTTAGCATATCTAGGCATTCCTGAAATCACATCAATGAAAGGAAGATTTACATTTATCTGTTTAAACATATCCAAAAATTTGGATTGCTCGGCTTCAAGTTTCTCTTTCTTCATTTTACTCGGGTAAGGAAGTGGTGGTTGGTATGGTTTAACATAAGGTTTATCCTTAACTGTGTTATCTTCATTAACCTTTTCAACTACCGGTTCTTTTTCCTTATCTTGATCAGGTTGTGGTTCTTGTGGAGTAGGAATAGCTTCATCAGAAGTTACAGGTATTTCAGGTGGTTTAAGTGTTGTACCACTTCTTGTGGTAATGGCTTTAGCTGTTTCGTTCCGGGGGTTAGCATTTGTATCACTAGGTAGACTTCCCGGTTTTCTTTCACCTATTAACCTTGCTAGGTTACTTACTTCTTGTTCCAGATTTTGAATAGAAGCTTGTTGATTTCTAAATGCTTGAGCATTTTGTTCATTGGTTTGTTTCTGAGAGGTGAAAAACTACGTTTGAGTTTCAACTAGCTTCGTCATCATATCTTCTAAATTCGGCTTTTTATCATCGGTTTGTTGTGGTGGTTTGTTTTGAAAATTCGGTCTTTGCTGATTGTAATTATTATTGGATACTTGTTGATTGCTAGGACCTTGTTGGTTGTTGTATGGAATATTTCTGTTATAATTCTGGTTTTGATTGTAAATCGGTCTTGGCGGTTGATAATTATTCTGATAATTATTTCCAGGCCTTTGGTTTATGTATGAAATATTCTCTCTTTGTTCCATTGTTAATTCAATACTGAGACAATCTTTTGTCAAATGTGGTCCTCCACACTGCTCACAACTAATTCGTATTGAGTGAATATCCTTAGTCATCTTTTCCATTCGTCTCTCCACAGCATGTATCTTTGCGGAAATGGAATCTAAGTTATGGCTAGAATCGGCTCTAGCTGCTTTAGATGATCTAACAATGTCTTTTTCTTGGTGCCACTCATGTGAGTGGGAAGCAGTGTTATCAATAATTTTGTAAGCATCAGTTTTGGTTTTCTTCATAATAGAACCACCAGCTGCTATATCTATGTCTTTTCTTGTAGTGATGTCGCATCCTTGGTAGAATATTTGTACTATTTGACAGGTGTCTAAACCATGTTGCGGACATCCTCTTAACAACTTTCCATATCTTGTCCATGCCTCATATAGAGTTTCATTCGGTTTTTGTGTGAACGTAACAATTTCTGCTTGAAGTCTTACGGCTTTAGATGCAGGAAAGAATTGTTTAAGAAATTTGTCAACTAAAACATCCCATGTATCAATCGCCCCTTCAGGTAACGATTCTAACCAATCTTTGGCTTCTCCCTTTAAAGTCTAGGGAAATAACATGAGAAATATCTGTTCATCCTCCACTTCTCGGATTTTAAATAGTGTGCAGATCCTATTAAAGGTACGTAGATGTTCATTTGGATCTTCCTTCGGCGCACCACTAAATTGGCATTGATTAGTCACCATGTGTAGAATTTGTCCTTTGATTTCATAATCTGGCGCATTAATGTCTGGATGAGTAATTGCGTGACCTTGGCCAGTGCGTTTAGCTCTCATTCGGTCTTCCATACTTAAAGGTTCCAGATTCTCCATAATTGAATTTGTTGAATCGGTATCACTAGAGGATTCTGATTTAATGGTTCGTTCCTCAACAATCTCTGTTTGAATGATTGGTGGTTCCGGAGGAAAGTTTAGTGGTTCAGGATCTACGAACCGTTCCTGAATATTCTCCGGATTCTCAATTGTGAGGTCGGGTTCAAAAAATGAATTATCGGAAATTTGAACTGAAGTACTTGGTCGACTGGATGATGATTCTAAAGAAAAATCAACGGCAGTAATATTTGCTAAATGTCTTGATATAGTTACAGGTGGTGAACGTACAAAATGTGGTGAACGTCTTGCTCGGTGCATTCACTGAATATCCTATTAGTTTTTAAAAGGAAAGAAAAATTATAATAAGTTATCCAATCAATAGACTTTTCTGATTTTGCCCACGTTTTGAATAGCCAAAAGATGCAGCAGAGGGGCAGGATTCGTTTGGTCTCAATATAATTGAGGACTGTTTGGCTCCAATAACCCGGTCCACGTACAAATCCAACTATTACTACGAACCAGAAAATTTTGATGTCTATTAACTTAATCACTTAAAATAAATTTTCGTAATTTTAAGAAATTTAGATAAGAAGTAGAATAAAAATCTATGTCCTAAAACTAGAATAGCGAGAAATAAGAAAGAAAACGAGTTCATCGGAAAAATGTCGAAAAAGAAAAATGGTTGAAAAATAAAAGGTGACGGAAAAATTAAAGAAACTTATAAAAACTTAAAAATACTTGACTAACCTAACCCTATTACTACAACTAACTTAAAATTATAATCGCAAATTGAGATTACTAATTGGAATGATAATTGGTACATAGTAAAAGGTGTCTAAAAATATTAAAGCTTACAGGAAAACTAAATCCCAAATGAAAATAACTTAAAAAGAAACTAAAACTTAAAAAGGCGTCGCAAAATTCTAAAGTACCTAAATCTTAGTCTAAAGAAAAAGCACTTAAGGAATTCTACGGCAAAGCCTAAAAATCTAGGAGTAAAAATGACTATGGCAAAAACTAAGTTTAAAACTAAATATGAGCGAAAAATACAAATATTACGCTAAAACGATTAAAAAGGGACAAAATATAAAAATATACAAAAAGTTGTAAAAAGTACAATTTTTATAAAAATATTATTTTTATATTATTTATTTAATAAAACTATTAATTTTACAATTTAAATAAATTAATTAAACTAAAAATACAAATTAATTAAAAAGTAAAAGTTAAAATAAAACTAATAATAATAATAATAATTAGGGTTAAATAATAATAATAATTAATAATTATCCGTAATTAATGCTGAATTAGGGTTTTGTCGCCTGTCAGAAAATCTCCGCGAGTCGCGGTATTTATTGCATCAAACCCCGCGAGTCGCGGGGTTCAGAAATTCAACTCTGGAGCAGTTTTAATTTACGCGTTTTTTTTTTGTTTTTTTTTTTTTATTTTATGTTTTAAATAAAAACAAAATACTTAAATAAAACTTATATTTTTATAAAATAAAAATAAAGAAACTTTCTAAAACTTAAATATTTAACAAAATCTTAAAAATGCTTATATTTTTGTTTTTCTTTTTATATTTTTGAATATTTAAAACGTATTTTTACAAAAGCGACTTTTAATAGAAGTAAACTAAAAATCTTTTTTTTCTTATGTTGCGCTTCCGGCTTTTAAGAGAGTTCCCCGGCAGCGGCGCCAAAAATACTTGATGTCAAAGCTAAGGGGTATAAAATACTATTAATTTTTACAAGGAAATACTATTAAATACGATACAATTTTACACAAGATATTTATTTATTTAGAGAATGGATATACTTAAACCTTGCTACAACACTTATAGGCAGTGTACCTAATCGTACAGTAGTGTAGTTTTTAGTAAGTCCGGTTCGTTCCACAGGGAAATCTTTAAACAAAGCTTAACGCTATATTAGTTTACTTTTATAAAAATACAAATATATATATAAGTAATATTATTATTATAAAGGGGAGTTTTTACCGTTTAATGACCGGTTTGTCGATTTTAAAAATTTAGTCGCAGTTAAAACCAAATGTAAAATATTAAAAATAAATACAAGACTTAAATTAAAGCGTAAAGTAAATAACGATAATGAAATTGCGAATAATAAAAGTGCGATAAAGTAAACTTGCGATAATTAAAGAGTACGATAATTAAAAGTGCAATTAAATAAAATAACAATAAAAATTCGATAATTAGAAGTGCAATTAAATATAAAATAAAAGAAATTAAATATGAAATAAAAGAATTATGCTTATTTAAACTTCCGTAATCATGATGTTTGACGTGTTGATTTTAGTTTTATGCCCATTGGTTAATTGTCCTTTGTCCTGGATTATTTAATATGTCCGTCTGGTTTTTGTCCATAACAGTCCATCAGTCATAAATATAAAGTGCGAGTGTCCTCGTCAAATTATTCTTATACCCGAAGTTAAATATTCCAACTAATTGGGGACTTAAACTGTAACAAGATTTTAATATTTTGTTTAATAATTACACCAGGATGTCGACTGAGTGTAACCCAAGGTTTTAATATTTTGTTATCAATTATACCAAGTGTCCTTGTACATAATTTCACCCCTGTTTTAATTATTCTAGTGGCTATTAATCCATTCCCGTGTCCGGTTAGATGAACGATTATTCGTACATATAAATACCCCGCCCATCGTGTCCGATTGAGTGTATATGGTAATTTATAGGGACGCCCAATTGTAAACCTTTATATTAACATTAACAAACTATCATTTAGTTAAACAAATATAAAGCCCATTAATAGCCCATAGTCTAATTTCCACAAGTGTCGTTCTTTTGTCCAAACCCCAATTATGGTACAAAGCCCAGTTACCCAATTTTAGTAATTAGCCCAACATCATGATTACTTCGTTTTAAATAAGCATAATAATAACTTAGCTACGAGACATTAATATAAAAAGGTTGAACATAACTTACAATGATTAAAAATAGCGTAGCGTTACACGGACAGAATTTCGACTTACACCCTTACAACATTCGCTAACATACCCTTATTATTAGAATTATAATTAAAATTAAAATATAAATTATAAATATATATATATATATTTTACGTATGAGGAGAAGAAGAAAAAGATGATTAAAATGATCAGAATTCGGTTGGCTTTATAGGCAGTTTTTCATTTTGGGGCTCCGCGACTCGGGGCATTTTTGCCTTCAAACTCCGCGAGTCGCGGAGATTGAAATTACAGCTCACAACTTTGGAGTCTTTCTCTGCCGACGGTTTTTATTTATAAATATAATATATATATAATTAATATAATTAATTATATATTATATTATATTTATATACATAGTTAACTTGTAATTTTTAGTCCGTTGCGTCGAGCGTTGAGAGTTGACTCTGGTCCCGGTTCCGGATTTTCGAACGTCCTTGCGTACAATTTTATATTTTGTACTTTGCGTTTTGAATCTTGTACTCTTGTAATTTCGAGACGTTTCTTATCAATAATTGGAACCTCTTTGATTGTCTTTTGTACTTTTGAGCTTTTTGGTCGTTTGCGTCTTCAATTCGTCGAATCTGTCTTTTGTCTTCACCTTTTATTATTTAAACGAATATCACTTGTAAATAGAACAATTGCAACTAAAAGCTTGTCTTTCTTGAGGAATAATGCTATGAAATATATGTTCGTTTTTAGCATTATCAATCAACGTCATACGCACCATGGATATCAAGGAGTACCAACAACAATAACTGACGAAGTATTAATTCATAACTTCGTTGGAGAAATATTCCGTGGTGATTAAGTAATCTCTAAAGTCTTAGAGATTATCTAATCTAGCCCAAACCATAAATCAGTTAAGCGAACCAAAATGATAGAAGGAAAAGTAGAAACCCTGACAAAAATGATGTGTGGTTAACAAGCTAAACTTGTTTTACCAACAGTATCATCAGTGCCGTCAGCGTCACCAGCATCGTCAAGTGCAGTCAGCATCAGAATCAACAACACTTATAAGATCACAAATTCTATCAGTTCAAGAATCATTGTGGACATCATTACGAATCAATAATGCGTATATTGTATCAACGTTAACTCATTCCCTCTGAAAAAATTATATGTATATTATAATAAAAATAAATCTTTCCGTGCTAAGCTATTGTGTGTGAATCTTAACTACTCGGTTAATTCATATTACAAATATGCAATAATGTACGTCCTTCGCTCGCAACTTAACCATCGTTAACTATAATCTCTGTCTCAATTCAACAAATTCCAATTCATAATAAATCAAGTATATATTTGATTTTACACTTTCATCATCGATGTAACCGAAACTTTTCAGATACCATCATTCGTACTTTACGAAGTTCACAAGATTATAACAAAAACCAACATCACGCCTCAACAAATAACGAAGTATTAATTCAAACAATATTATTGAAGAAATATGTGATGACCCGGGAATTTCTGACTAAATTTAAACTTTAATCTTTATATGTTTCCGACACGATAAGCAAAGTTTATAATGTTGAGTCTCGAAAATTTTGAACTGTGTTCATGTGAGCATTTAACCTTTGACAAATCTCGACGATTCACGAACAATCATGTGTAAACAAAAGCATAAACATATATATAAAAATAAATATAAGTATATATAATATTTTTGAATAAATAAAATACCCTTTTATCAATTGGAATTAAAATATAAAATAATAAACAAAATAATTAAGTTGTTATAAATATATATAAATAGATATATGATAATATTGTAAATCTATATAGTTATAGATATAAAAGATTTCTATTAATAACTATAATATTGCAATATTTATAAAATGAAAAAATATTAAGTATTTAATAGATGCATTCATATAATATATGATATAACTTGTAATATAAATATATTAAAAGTAATTACAAGTCTAATTATAATTATTACATGATTATTATTACATTCATTATTGTTATTAATATTAATATTAAAATTATTAACATTATAAAACTGAAATTGTTACATTTGATTTGTTAACTAGTAGTAAAATCATAATTATGATTAATACTTGTATTATTATTAGCTAATATTATTTCCTTTATTTATTATTTTTATTAATATCATTATTATCATATTTTCTTTTATTTAAACTTATTAAGATCATTATTATTGTAATTATCAATACCATTATATTATTATTATTACTCTTATTATTATTACTATTATTAATTATTAATAATATTGTTATTGGAATTTTGATTATTATAATTATAATTATTAATTATAAATATTACTTATATATATATATATATATATATATATATATATATATATATATATATATATATATATATATATATATATATATATATAAGAAAATCAGAATCATAATCTGTTCCATGTTACTTTCAGTCTGTAGCAAAATTTTGGATTCTGTCTGGAAATAGATTAGCAATCGAAATCGAATCATCCCAGAAGAGTACAAAATCAGTTAGCAATCTTGATCAAATTTTTTTTTTTTTTTCATTTTTCTGCCTGTTCTTGTCTTGGTCTGTGTATATTAGGTCGACACCCACATATGATCTATAAATTAAACAATCCAGTGGTTAAACGATTAAATTACCTTCTATCATCAATCATCAATTACAACTTTTACCATTTGTTTAATTCTGATAAATCAAACAACTTTTTATTAACAAAAGCTCGACTTCTCTATTTGAACAACTTTATAACCATATTTCGATTTTGAATGAAATTTCAAAATGTATTAACGCAATCCTGTTAAGAATTCTTCACTCAAACTCTCTGTAAAATTTCAAGTTCCAACTCTTTCTAATGAATTCAAATTTCGAAGTCAAACCTTTGGTTTTTAAAAGTCAAACCTTATTCTTCAATCAAATTCGTGTTACTCGTTTTGATTCAAGTTAAAATAATAAGTCCAATAGCTTCAAAGGGTGAATTGAAACCTAGTTCATTTTATAATTTCTGTGTAAAACGCTTTGAATCTCAAAATCGATTATTTATTTATTTTTTATTTTTTTTTGAACATCGAGCAGCAGTAGCTGTATCTATATTTTTTTTTTTTTCGCATTTGATGATTTAATATTTCGATTATAAAACGTGTGGGAATTTATTTCATATCCTAAAACAATCAAACTGAATCCTTGTTAATAAAAATGGAGCTGGGGGTCGATGCCAGATAGTGAGGAAGAAGGAGATAAATAAGTATAAACAGAATAAGGCTTATAATGAATTATGGGGGATTATAAAATCAGAAAATGGGCGACGGCCCAATGGTTTGGAGTGTTTGCGGGTTTCAAGAGGTCGGGGGTTCGAGTCCCAGCATGGACAGCAAATTTTTTTAAGAACTTTTTCTTGTGAGGTAGTCTTTCTTTTAATATTAATTATTATTATTATCATTATTATTATTATGATTATCTTTATTATTATTGTTATTATTATTATTATTCTTATACAAGTATTATTGTTATTACTATTATTATTAGCATTAGGACTAGTAATATAAGTATTATTAAAAATCTTTTTTTTATTATTATTATTATTACTACAAATATTATTGTTATGAAAACAAAAATGATAATAACCCCATTAGGAATTGATTAAGCATAAATGTAATATTATGAACGAGATTGTAATAATATAAGATTATAAACATTATGAATTGGTTACGAATATAATTAAGACTATGTGTCAAGTTCTAAAAAAATTATAAAATGTTTAAGATGTAGAACATGAATATGATTATGATATAAAAATAATTATAGTTATGAACTCTTTAAACAAAGTATTATAATTATTAACATTATTACTATTATTATGATTAATATTATATTATGAGTATCATTATAGCGAAAAGATAAATATACTTATTATATATACAATAATTATATTAATGCTTCCTATAACCATATATCACACATATTATTATATTTTTTTTATGTACCACAAACTACTGATTTGTAAATAATACTAATCAAATATAAATGTATATATATATATAGTTATAACAAAATAACTAAATGTATAAATATTAACTACCTTAAATATATATACAAATTAAATAGGTATAACTTATAATCTAAGATATAATAGATATTTTTAAATAGTATAAATTCTACCTAATTATATTATATATATATATATATATATATATATATATATATATATATATATATATATATATATATATATATATATATATATATATATATATATATATATATATATATATATATATAATATAAATAAAATTTTGTGATTTCTATTATTTGTGTTAATATATATACCAATGATATAGGTTCGTGAATCCGAGGCAAACCCTACAATTGTTCAATGACGTCATATGTATTTCTACTACGAAATACAGTATAGTGAGTTTCATTAATCCCTTTTTAAATGCTTTTGCAATATATATTTTTGGGACTGAGAATACATGCGCTATTTTTTATAACTGTTTTACGAAATAGACACAAGTACGTGAAACTACATTCTATGGTTGAATTATCGAAATTGAATATGCCCCTTTTTATTAAGTCTGGTAATCTAAGAATTAGGGAACAGACACCCTAATTGACGCGAACTCTAGAGATAGATCTATCGGGCCCAACAAGCCCCATCCAAAGTAACGGATGCTTTAGTACTATGAAATTTATATCATGTCCGAAGGAGGATCAGTTACCAGGTGTTCAATCCATATGAATGATATTTTTGTCTCTATGCATGGGATATATATATATATATATATATATATATATATATATATATATATATATATATATATATATATATATATATATATGAGAAATTGAAATATGAAATCTTGTGGTCTATTAAAATGATGGAAATGTTTATTTATGTTAAACTAATGAACTCACCAAACTTTTGGTTGACACTTGAAAGCATGTTTATTCTCAGGTACGAAAGAAATCTTCCGCTGTGCATTTGCTCATTTTATAGATATTACTTGGAGTCATTCATGACATATTTCAAAAGACGTTGCATTCGAGTCGTCGAGTTCATCAAGTTTATTATCAAGTCAATTATAGTTGGATATATTATGAAATGGCATGCATGACTGTCAACTTTTGATGTAATGAAAGATTGTCTTTTCAAAAACGAATGCAATGTTTGTAAAATGTATCATATAGAGGTCAAGTACCTCGCGATGTAATCAACTGTTGTGAATCATTTATAATCGATATGGACTTCGTCCGGATGGATTAGGACGGGTCCTTTCAGTTGGTATCAGAGCGGTGGTCTTAGCGAACCAGGTCTTGCATTAGTGTGTCTAACTGATAGTCATTAGGATGCATTAGTGAGTCTGGACTTCGACCTGGTACGCATGTCAAAAAGTTTTGCATATCATTTTGTGTCGAAAATTATCTGCTTATCATTCTTAGTCTAGACACGTCTTGCTGCATTGATTGCATGAATAGTGTATAGACAAGATTCATATCTTAGCGTATCTGTTACTGTAAACCTTACCTGGCATATCCCGTAAATTCCTCCGTAATCTACGAAACCTTTTGTTCTATATATATGGATATTCTATGAAATTAAGAATACCATACGTTAGCCAGAAAATCATTTCATATCTAAAAATTCTTTATTCAATCGTACGAAATGGAATTCATCATTAGTTTAAGTCACTCGGATTCCGAAATGGAATCTCACTCAAGCTCCGAAAGCAGTGTGACCGGAATGGATCAAAAAATTACTCATCATCTATTCTGGATGAATTGGGGATGGGTTCGTAGCCTCCTCAATCATTGGAGACAAGAAGATGGTGATCCTTTCCATCCGCCACATTGCCCTATTGGCGAAGAACTTGAAGCACTTACCGGTGAACATGTTCAAAACACCATCTTTTCTCTCATTTCCAGAGTATCTCGCCATAATTATATACTATACCAAATTCTAGATTATATTTATCCGCTAGTCCGAACTGAAAATCACCCCGGTGTAATAGAAGAAGTTAACGAGCTTCGCACTCGGGTAGTGGCTTTAGAGAATATGGTGCGAAGGTTACAAACACCAGCAGCAGCACCAGCAGCATAACCAGTACCACCACCAATGTCAACAGTACCATCACCACCACCAACATCAACATCCGCATCCCACACCTCAATATCTTAATCTATACCTCGAACATCAACGTCATACACACCATGGATACCAAGGAGTACCAAAAACAACAACATCATCACACGTCTCAACCTCGCGATCTATACCTCAAGCATAATCATCGTTCTACGAATCGTTTTACGAATCGTTCTACATAAACTATCTTCGTCCTTCATGGTGATTATGTAATCTCTAATATTTTAGAGATTATGTACTCTAGTTCTAGCCATAAATCTGATGAATTTAATATCACATTGACTCATTAAATCCATAATTACGTCTAAAGAAAATATATATGTATATATGTTTTCATAAAGATTGTAATTAAAATTTTTATTGTACAAACTGTTAACGGTGAAAATATTTTAACGGGTAGGTAATACCCGAGGAATATTTAGATTTCGCATTAATAAGTTACACTGTACATTCTTCGAATCTGATTCAACAGTCATTTACTATCTTACTTGCAACCACAGCTATACAAATCCGTTCATCACAAAATAACCATTTTCATTCAATTTCATATTTGGATTTTGACTTACCAGAATCCAACAAGTGGCATAATGAAGAAATAATGAACACAATAAAAATTGATTAGGAACAGACTAATTAACAATATGAAATTTTGTTAAGAAACCACTCTAAAAAGATCCTAGCTAACTGTTCCTAGCTAACTGATTACATTTTATTTATAGCAGTTCATTTATCGCAATTTAATTATCGCAATTTAATTTATCGCATTTAATTTCTGTTATTTACGTTACGCATTTAATTTATCGTCATTTAATTTCTGTTATTTATTTTACGCACTTTAAATATCGGGACACGTATACAAGGTTTTGACATATCATATCGACGCATCTATATATATTATTTGGAATCACCATAGACACTCTATATGCAGTAATGATCGAGTTCTCTATACAGGGTTGAGGTTGATTCTCAAATAATATATATACTTTGAGTTGTGATCGAGTCTGAGACATGTACACGGGTCACGATATTTATTAATTAATTCGAATATTATATATTAAACTATATGTAAATTATTAGACTGTTAACTGTGGACTAGCGACTGTGGACTAATAGCATTGGACAATTAAAATGAATTAAAATATTGATTATAACATATGAAAGTAAACAATTCTTCAAATTTGCCACTTGATTTCATCTTAAACTTCATTTATATCTTGACGATTACAATCTGCGTTCAAACTTTTCATGATTTTTGAAAACACCTCAATCGAGAGGACGAACCAACCGCACTTCATCTAAGGAAGAAAAGATTTATGCATCTAGTTATGCACCTGAGAAACTCTTAACAACTGAGTAAAAGTTTAACACGTAGCCGCGTCAGATCCTTTGGCATTTATTAGCAAAAATAACTTTGTGATCCCTTTTCAAAGTAGCAAATTTTGTCACAGCTCCAGCTAGTACATCGACCTTTCATTCGAATAAGTCTTATTATAACTTTGATATATAAGTTTACCTTTCATCATCGTTACCGGGAAACCGTTTATATTCCACCACATTAGCAGTAAACTTACCAGCAACCTCATTGCTCCTTGGCTTAAACCTCTCTGATAAATCACTATATTTATCCATTGAAACCCTATCATATACTCATCCGCATCTTGTAACGAGAACTGCCATAACAATTACCAGGAATTAGTAATCAGTACTTTAAAAACTCACGGCATATCTACATCAACAGTTATATGTATGACATTTATCTCTTAGAATTATGATCTCTCGTTCTGAAATTCTGAAAAGCACCCAGTCACAAATCAATACTCTGAATGTTGAAAAAGCTGAATGAAGCAACAGAAACCATAGACAACCGTAAACGACCTTAATCATCGAAAGTTTGATGATAAAGAATAGTATGTTGGAAAAGCTCAGAAAAGTTGGAACTGGAAAACGGATTGAGCTAACCACGAAGGAGACCAAGGACAAATACAAGTACCATACCATATATTCAAAGAATCCAGGTAATTCTGGATCCGACGAAAACTTCAACGAATATCTTGCTCCGTACTCATGTTAAAATCTTGCGGAAAATCTTCCTCATCAACCATCGAACTTAGAAATCCCAAAATATCATCATCAATATCTTCGATATTTCAGAGGATATTTTCATAAATATTCTCGTCCGAAATTATATACCTCTTCGTGCTTCCTGTGTATCATTATGTTGGAAACATTCAATAGAAAATTTAGTACCGAAAAGCAGATTATGCGAAACTATGAAGAAAGCAGTGGACAAATCACAAAGAATAAGTTTGACTTCAAAGAATCCAAATGATTCAATGTCTGCTAAAGTCTTTAGTGAATAACTTGCTCCTTACTCTAAACCCTTGTGGACAATAGTTTCTATCATCCTCTGATCTTAGATATTCTGAGATATTATCGTATCTCTCATTATAAATATCCTCGATATTTCTAAATATATTTTCATAACTAATCTTATCGGAAATCGTTAATCTCTTCGTGCTATCAGTGTTACATAATATAGAAACTGTTAGTTTCTATATTCTGTAAACTTTCGAGTTTAAAAATATGAATGTTATTGAAGTAATGTTGGGAACTGATGCATGAGTTAGTATAATATAATGACACTTGATCAATGTGATTATATTACAGTAAGTCATGCTGAGTTCTAATGGGACATGATGGTTCACAGTAGATCATACCACCATCATGTTACATAACTCTTTCATTCTAATTAACTTCTGAACATATCAAGAAAGTATATTCTTGATAGCTCTATTCTCAATGATTCTGGTAATTTAACGAATCAAATCGTGCTATTACGTTCTTTCTTGATTATAACATTAAATTCATTCGGAACTCCATACTTATAAATTTTAGACCATTACTCATTTTACTAGAGATCGAGAGGAGATTAAAAAGACGAAGAGCTCCGAAACATAAAGGAAGATATAAAACTCGACAACAACACTGAAATTACAATAATTAAAAATTAAAACATCACGACAATTAAAAATTAAAAGATTACAATCAAACTACTCGTCGTCGTCAATTGTCATCTGCAAAGTAGCGTTCACCAATCATTTCACCATCCGTGAGGTACCCTGGAGACATCGGTATTTCTATTGATGCTTCAACTGCTGCTTCAGCTGATTCATCGAGGTAACGATAACCTAACGTCTCTTCATCTTCAAGAATCGCATACAAAGAAATGCGTTTACCGCGATCTTCAATGGTATCTTTTATAAAGTATCATTGATCATCGGTACACAGAAAACTTGCCCTACAATCCTCATCATAATCATCTTTATAAAAGAATACTGACGTGAATTCACACGGAACTTTTTCCTTCAGAAAGGATAGCAAGTCTTGTAAACCAACAACACGAATATCGATATCTTCAAACGAAATACTATCGCCCCACTTATATTCCTTCATTTGATTACGGAAATCACCTCCGTAATGAACATCGAATGAAACAATCATTGGGGAAAGTGTTTACATTTTTGCAGTTTGGGAGTGTTTGATTTTGATTTTGAGAAAGGTGGAAATATAAAAGAAATATATGTTTGAGTGTATAAAATGAAGTATATGGTTGGTGTTTATATAGTGTAAAAGTGACCGTTGGGATAGCCATTGGAATTTTTTTTTTATTTTACTAACGGCTAAAAATTTGGGCAAGTTTTTGGGCGAAGGTGGACGATGCCCGTTGGGACGTCTCTCATGATAGTTTCATTCATGCTCTTCGAATAATCAAATTATTCTATCTGTATTATTCTGTAATGATGAAAATTCTATTTATCAGCTCATATTCGTCATGAAAACATTTTTAGTGTTAGCCATGACCACCTCACTCAAATTTCGGGACGAAATTTCTTTAACGGGTAGGTACTGTGATGACCCGGGAATTTCTGACTAAATTTAAACTTTAATCTTTATATGTTTCCGACATGATAAGCAAATTTCCGACACGATAAGCAAAGTTTATAATGTTGAGTCTCAAAAACTTTGAACTGTGTTCATGTGAGCATTTAACCTTTGACAATTCCCGACGATTCACGAACAATCATGTGTAAACAAAAGCATAAACATATATATAAAAATAAATATAAGTATATATAATATTTTTGAATAAATAAAATACCCTTTTATCAATTGGAATTAAAAATATAAAATAATAAACAAAATAATTAAGTTGTTATAAATATATATAAATAGATATATGATAATATTGTAAATCTATATAGTTATAGATATAAAAGATTTCTATTAATAACTATAATATTGCAATATTTATAAAATGCAAAAATATTAAGTATTTAATAGATGCATTCATATAATATATGATATAACTTGTAATATAAATATATTAAAAGTAATTACAAGTCTAATTATAATTATTACATGATTATTATTACATTCATTATTGTTATTAATATTAATATTAAAATTATTAACATTATAAAACTGAAATTGTTACATTTGATTTGTTAACTAGTAGTAAAATCATAATTATGATTAATACTTGTATTATTATTAGCTAATATTATTTCCTTTATTTATTATTTTTATTAATATCATTATTATCATATTTTCTTTTATTTAAACTTATTAAGATCATTATTATTGTAATTATCAATACCATTATATTATTATTACTCTTATTATTATTACTATTATTAATTATTAATATTATTGTTATTGGAATTTTGATTATTATAATTATAATTGTTAATTATAAATATTACTTATATAAATATATATATATATATATATATATATATATATATATATATATATATATATATATATATATATATATATATATATATATATATATATATATATATATATATATATATATATATATATATATATATATATATATATATATAAGGAAATCAGAATCATAATCTGTTCCATGTTACTTTCAGTCTGTAGCAAAATTTTGGATTCTGTCTGGAAATAGATTAGCAATCGAAATCGAATCATCCCAGAAGAGTACAAATTATTTAGCAATCGTGATCATTTTTTTTTCATTTTTTTATTTTTCTGCCTGTTCTTGTCTTGGTCTGTGTATATTAGGTCGACACCCACATATGATCTATAAATCAAACAATCCAGTGGTTAAACGATTCAATTACCTTCTATCATCAATCATCAATTACAACTTTTATCATTTGTTTAATTCTGATAAATCAAACAACTTTTTATTAACAAAAGCTCGACTTCTCTGTTTGAACAACTTTATAACCATATTTCGATTTTGAATGAAATTTCAAAATGTATTAAAGCAATCTTGTTAAGAATTCTTCACTCAAACTCTCTGTAAAATTTCAAGTTCCAACTCTTTCTAATGAATTCCAATTTCGAAGTCAAACCTTTGGTTTTTAAAAGTCAAACCTTATTCTTCAATCAAATTCGTGTTACTCGTTTTGATTCAAGTTAAAATAATAAGTCCAATAGCTTCAAATGGTGAATTGAAACCTAGTTCATTTTATAATTTCTGTCTAAAACGCTTTGAATCTCAAAATCGATTATTTATTTATTTTTATTTTTTTTTGAACATCGAGCAGCAGTAGCTGTATCTATATTTATTTATTTATTTTTTTCGCATTTGATGATTTAATATTTCGATTATAAAACGTGTGGGAATTTATTTCATATCCTAAAACAATCAAACTGAATCCTTGTTAATAAAAATGGAGCTGGGGGTCGATGCCAGATAGTGAGGAAGAAGGAGATAAATAAGTATAAACAGAATAAGGCTTATAATGAATTCAGGGGGATTATAAAATCAGAAAATGGGTGATGGCCCAATGGTTTGGAGTGTTTGCGGGTTTCAAGAGGTCGGGGGTTCGAGTCCCAGCATGGACAGCAAATTTTTTTGAGAACTTTTTCTTGTGCGGTAGTCTTTCTTTTAATATTAATTATTATTATTATCATTATTATTATTATGATTATCTTTATTATTATTGTTATTATTATTATTATTATTCTTATACAAGTATTATTTTTATTAGTATTATTATTAGCATTAGGACTAGTAATATAAGTATTATTAAAAATCTTTTTTTTATTATTATTATTATTACTACAAATATTATTGTTATGAAAACAAAAATGATAATAACCCCATTAGGAATTGATTAAGTATAAATGTAATATTATGAACGAGATTATAATAATATAAGATTATAAACATTATGAATTGGTTACGAATATAATTAAGACTATGTGTCAAGTTCTAAAAAAATTATAAAATGTTTAAGATGTAGAACATGAATATGATTATGATATAAAAATAATTATAGTTATGAACTCTTTAAACAAAGTATTATAATTATTAACATTATTACTATTATTATGATTAATATTGTATTATGAGTATCATTATAGCGAAAAGATAAATATACTTATTATATATACAATAATTATATTAATGCTTCCTATAACCATATATCACACATATTATTATATTTTTTTTATGTACCACAAACTATTGATTTGTAAATAATACTAATCAAATATAAATGTATATATATATAGTTATAACGAAATAACTAAATGTATAAATATTAACTACCTTAAATATATATACAAATTAAATAGGTATAACTTATAATCTAAGATATAATAGATATTTTTAAATAGTATAAATTCTACCTAATTATATATTATATATATATATATATATATATATATATATATAATATAAATAAAATTTTGTGATTTCTATTATTTGTGTTAATATATATACCAATGATATAGGTTCGTGAATCCGAGGCCAACCCTATAATTGTTCAATGACGTCATATGTATTTCTACTACGAAATACAGTATAGTGAGTTTCATTAATCCCTTTTTAAATGCTTTTGCAATATATATTTTTGGGACTGAGAATACATGCGCTGTTTTTTATAAATGTTTTACGAAATAGACACAAGTACGTGAAACTACATTCTATGGTTGAATTATTGAAATCGAATATGCCCCTTTTTATTAAGTCTGGTAATCTAAGAATTAGGGAACAGACACCCTAATTGACGCGAACTCTAAAGATAGATCTATCGGGCCCAACAAGCCCCATCCAAAGTACCGAATGCTTTAGTACTTCGAAATTTATATCATGTCTGAAGGAGGATCCCGAAATGATGGGGATATTCTTATATACATATTGTGAATGTCGGTTACCAGGTGTTCAATCCATATGAATGATATTTTTGTCTCTATGCATGGGACGTATATTTATGAGAAATTGAAATATGAAATCTTGTGGTCTATTAAAATGATGGAAATGTTTATTTATGTTAAACTAATGAACTCACCAACCTTTAGGTTGACACTTGAAAGCATGTTTATTCTCAGGTATGAAAGAAATCTTCCGCTGTGCATTTGCTCATTTTATAGAAATTACTTGGAGTCATTCATGGCATATTTCAAAAGACGTTGCATTCGAGTCGTCGAGTTCATCAAGTTTATTATCAAGTCTGAAGGTATTTCGTATGCCCGAGAGACATACTAAATTAATGTGGCTGACGTGTTATGATCCAAGTCGGGTCATACCCAATAACAGGCTTACCGACACCTTTATTCGTATTTGATTTTAACGATTAGTTCATTGATCAAATACGCAACACTTGAACTTTAAGAAAGATGGTTTTCTTAAATATTACTTGATGTGTATATATATATATATATATATAAATTATGGAATAATTTATATATATTGGATTTAATTATTTATAGGTAAATAATTAATAAGTTTATGTTACATTTTTATATAAATGGATTTTATATATTAAAAATGTACATAAAATTATATGGAAGTTTTATAAATTAGATTTTATAAAATCTAACTTTTATAAAACTAATTCTTTTATAAAACATATTCTATATTATTTGTTGAGGGAGTGGCATTGGAGTCTCAAATATGCATGCATTTGACTAGCATTTTGAGTGGCTACTTGAAGGATTCCCATGTGCATATGTACTTGGATTTCTTGGAGACTCAACACACATTCAAACACATCAAAAGTAATCAAAAAAACTGCATTATTTTCTCCTCCCATTCTGCTGTAAAACCGTGGGGTATTAGGGAGAAAAAGGGTTTCTTAATTTGGTTTTTGGAAGCTAAATTCAAGTGTTAATAAATCCTAACCAAAGTACAAGGTGTTGGTGATAAGCTTGGGGTATAACAACTTGAGGTTTCATTGTTTTGGAGCTCCATTCAACATCATCATCTTCATCATTTACTAGCAAGCTTGGAGTAGGTATAATCTCTTTACTTGCTTGTAGTTTGTAAGTATATATCACAACTTGATCCTAATTGGGATTTAACTTTAATTGGTTAAAGATTAACAAGTTTTAAATTGGTAATTTACATGCTTCCGCTTTCATTATTCTTAAAATGGTTTAAGTATTTTATGAACTTGTTAAATCCCAACAATGGTATCTAGAGCCGAAGTTGTTGAAATATGCTTCGAGATGGTTATTAAACCCACTATAATTTTGCATTCTATGAACATGCATGAAGTAGAATGTAAAATTTTCGGTTTTGGGTGGTTGTCATTTTGGCCAAAATCACTTGTGATTCTGCATTCTGTACTGCCAATCACTTGTGATTCTGTACTGCAAATCACTTGTGATTCTGTACTGCCAATCACTTGTGATTCTGTGTTGCCGATCACTTGTGATTCTGTGTTGCCGATTACTTGTGATTCTGTATTGCAAATCACTTGTGATTCTGTGTTGCAGATCACTTGTGATTCTGTGTTTCCAATCACTTGTGATTCTGTATTGCCTATCACTTATGTTGATGATGTTCACAATCTAAGCCTTGACCTTGTGTTTGGTTGCATGCATGGTTGATTGATATTTATTCAATTGGTTTGTAATAATATTTATTCATTTGGCATGTAATAATTCATTTGGTTATGTAATTTATTTTATATTTGGTATGTAAAATAGATTAGGTTGTAATTTCATTTTTTAGACAAAATGTATTAGGATATATTTTGTAAAATGATGAAGAATGATGAAGACTTGAAGAACACATGAAGAAGCATTTGGATGCTAGGTTAAGTGGGAGACTTGAAATCTCCTACTTTGTGTAATTATCCCTTATCCGGTGGCATTTGTTTTCGGCTAAACAAATGTCTACCAAAATGGCTTGATTGTGAACATATTTGTTTTGCATGCATGGTTGTTTATTGTATGATTGTGGATTGTATGTTTGTATGCTACAAGTTAATCACACAAGTTAACAACAAGCAAAATGGAAATTTAATTGGTTAAATTATACATTAATTAACAACATGCAAAACGACAATTTAATTGGTTAAATTAAAAATGGCTAAAAGGACATTAATAAACGGTTATTAAGATCATGATCATATATATAAAATGGTTTATAGACATGAAAATGGATTTTCATAAGGACCATACACTAAATGCATGTTAGTGTATGGCAAATGTTTTCTTAAACTAGAATTTATGAAAACTTAAAATCCCTTAACTAAAACAAGGCAAACAAGTTAAACGCCATCCTTTTGTGGAAACACTTAGACATATTAGGAATCTCTTGATGGGATAAAGGTCACCTAACCGTCATGAGTGAACTAATGTGAATAAGGTACACTTCGCATACATGTGGGATAAAGGTCACCTAACCACTTGTATGTTAAGTCTACAAGTCTACACAAGTAGGACGACTTGATTTGGGAATCATGAACTTAGGGTCACCGAAGCATGAGGAACAAATAGGCGTTGATGGGATTAATATGCCATGCAAAAGGATTGCATGATCCCATAACTTAGAAGTTGCAAAAGGATTGCAATTGTCATTAAGACTACCTAGCTAAATCAAATGACGGGATAAAGGTCACCTAACCGAAATTTGATTTACCGTTGGATTCTAATATTTAATAAAACAAATTAAAAGGGTATTGTTTATTAAATTTGAAATCAATACTTAAAAGAACTTTGTTGAATTTTGTAGATGGCCGCTAATAACAACAACAACATGAACAATGCACCACTTAACCTAAACAACCTATCATTAAGGTCTCTCCTCGAGAAAGACAAACTCAACCATACGAACTTTATGGATTGGTTCCGTAATCTTAGGATTGTCCTCAAACTTGAGGACAAAGCGTATGTGTTGGAGGACCCTATTCCCGACCAACCGGATGAGGAAGATATAGAGGGCATGGCTTATTATGACAAGTATTGTGCCGATTCGGTGCAAGTCGCTTGTCTAATGCTTGGGACTATGATACCCGAACTCCAAAAGGATTTTGAACATCATAGTGCATATGACATGATTACGCAATTGAAGGAGATGTTCCTTCAACAAGCACGTGTCGAGCGCTTCGAAACGGTTCGAGCGCTACATGCATGTCGTATGGATGACACCCAATCCGTCTCCTCTTATGTCCTCAAAATGAAGAGCCTTATTGATCGTGCTAACCGTCTTAACCTAAACATATCAAATGAGTTAGCCACCGATCTTATCCTTAATTCCCTTTCAAAAAGGTTTGATCAATTTGTAATTAATTACAATATGAATGGGATGGATAAGAGCATAGGTGAGCTTCACGGTATGCTTAGAACGGCGGAAACTAGCATGGGTAAAAGGGCTTTACCCGTGTTAGCAATCGATCAAGGTGGGTCCAAAAGTAAGACCTCTAAGCCAAAGGTGGCTAAGAGGAAAGGACCCGCCTATCAAGGCAAAGGGAAGGGGAAGATGGTTACCCCAACCATCAACAAGGCCAAGAAGCAAAAGGTCACCGAGAAGGCAAACCCCAAGGAAGACCCATGTTTCGGTTGCGGTGAGATGGGTCATTGGAAACGAAACTGTCCGGTCTACCTTAAGGAGTTGAAGGACAAGAGGGATGCAGGGCAAACCTCAGGTAATATATATATGGTATATATAGAGCTAAGTATTACTTCTTCTAATACATGGGTATTAGACACTGGATGTGGAACTCATATTTGCAATTTTTTGCAGGGGTTCAAAAGAAGTGATCATAAGGCGGGAACATCAAGTCTCTATATGGGCAATGGTGCAAAGGTGCATGTTAAAGCTCAAGGAGATTTTATTTTGAAGCTTCCAAGCGGATTGGAACTTATTTTAGAAAATGTTTTGTATGCTCCGGATTTGTGTAGAAACATTATTTCTATTTCTCGCTTAAAACAATGTGGTTACGTTGTTAATTTTATTGATGATGATATTCATGTTTCTAAAGATAATGTATTCTATTTCAAGGCTTCGCCTTCAAATGGAATTTATGAATTGGTTCATGATGACACATCTTCTAGTAGCTCAATGTACCATACAAGCACCAAGAAACTCAAAAGGGATTTGAGTGATTCCTACTTATGGCATTGTCGCCTTGGTCACATAAACAAGAACCGAATACATACACTTCAAAAGAATGGACTTTTGAAATCAAATGAAATGGATTCATTTGAAGTATGTGAATCTTGTTTACAAGGCAAGATGACTAAAGCACCTTTCAAAGGGACCTATGAAAGGGCTAAAGATTTATTGGGATTAATACATTCGGATGTATGTGGACCCTTTAAACCCATGACTAGGAAAGGTGAAAGATACTTTGTTACTTTCATTGATGACTTTAGTCGTTTCGGATATGTCTACTTATTAAGACACAAGGACGAAACGTTTGAAGCATTCAAAGAATATCAAAACGAAGTACAAAATCAACTCAATAAGACAATCAAGGTACTACGTACCGATAGAGGAGGTGAATACCTAAGCGATGCCTTCCAAGATCATCTTAGGAGTTGTGGGATTATCTCACAACTTACTCCACCCGGAACACCCCAACTTAATGGAGTTTCCGAAAGGAGGAACCGAACCCTAATGGATATGGTTCGATCTATGATGGCAAGAAGCTCGTTGCCTCTATCATTTTGGGGTTATTGTCTAAGCTCCGCGGCTCGTATTTTAAATATGGCCCCAACCAAGAAGGTGGAACGAACTCCTCATGAGATGTGGTTTGGAAAACCTCCTTCTCTATCATACTTAAAGGTATGGGGATGTGAAGCTTATCCTAAGCGTTACGTCCCTAATAAGTTGAATGCTCGATCCACGAAGTGTATCTTCATAGGATATCCCAAGGATGATATGGGATATTACTTCTATGATCCATCCGAGCAAACCGTATTTGTTGCTCGGAAAGCGGAATTCCTTGAAACCAAGTTCCTTATGGAAGGTGATGGTGAAAGGAAGATAGATCTTGTAGAGGTACAAGATCAAGCCGATGATACACAATTGGTTAACACTAGTACTCAACATGAGGATGTTGAAAATGATCAAGTGGATGATCAAGGTACACAAGACGTTCGAAGATCTAGTAGGATTAGTAATCCTCCCGAGAGATATGGGTTTCTCGTGGAAGGTTGCTATACGGTTGATTTGGATGAACCGACAAACTACAAAGATGCTTTATCAAGAATTGATAAAGATAAATGGCAGGAAGCCATGAACGCCGAGATGCAATCCATGTATGAAAACCAAGTTTGGGAACTTGTTGTGCAACCTCCTAGCTCCAAGCTAGTTGATTGCAAATGGCTTTTCAAGAAGAAAACCGACATACATGGAAACTTGGATACATACAAAGCTAGACTTGTAGCAAAAGGTTTCACTCAAACTCAAGGGGTTGATTATGATGAAACTTTCTCGCCAGTGGCAATGCTAAAGTCTATTAGGATATTATTTGCCATTGCTGCTCACTATGACTATGAAATATGGCAAATGGATGTCAAAACCGCTTTCCTAAATGGATATCTTGAGGAAGATGTCTATATGGTACAGCCCGAAGGTTTTGTTGATCCGAAAAATCCTAAAAAGGTATGCAAGTTGAAGAAATCAATCTACGGATTGAAACAAGCATCTAGAATGTGGAATCATCGTTTTAATGAAGAGGCAAAGAAATTTGGCTTCATTAAAAATGGTGATGAAGCTTGTGTGTACAAGAAGGCTAGTGGGAGCTCTATTATGTTCCTTGTGCTATATGTGGATGATATATTATTATTTGGGAATGATATTACCACAATGCAAGGAGTCAAAACTTGGCTAAAGAGTTGCTTCTCCATTAAGGATCTTGGAGACGCACAATACATATTGGGGATAGGGATCTATAGGAATAGATCCAAGAGATTGATAGGTTTAAGTCAAAGTACATACATTAATAAAATCTTGAAAAGGTTCAAGATGGAAAACTCTAAGAAAGGTTTGGTACCTATACAAAGAGGAACCGTTCTCAATTCATCTCAGTGTCCTACCACGAAAGATGAACAAGAGAGAATGAAGAAAGTCCCATACGCATCTGCTATTGGGTCTATCATGTATGCAATGATATGTACTAGACCGGATGTGTCATGCGCTCTAAGCTTGACAAGTAGATACCAGAATAACCCAGGAAACAGTCATTGGATTGCTGTTAAAAGTATATTGAAATACCTTAGGAGAACTAAGGATATGTTTCTAATATATGGGTCTGGTGAGGAGGAACTCGCCGTAAAAGGTTACGTGGACGCGAGTTTCCAAACTGATCGAGATGACTCTCGATCACAATCCGGTTATGTCTTCATGTTGAATGGTGGTGCGGTCTCTTGGAAGAGTTCAAAACAGGAGGTTGTTGCGTTATCCACTACAGAGTCGGAGTACATTGCCGCCTCACTGGCAGCTCAGGAAGCTGCATGGATGAAGAAATTCATCGACGACTTAGGAGTGGTCCCTTCCATTCAGGACCCTCTTGAGATCTTTTGTGACAACGAGGGTGCGATTGCTCAAATCAAGGAACCTCGTGCTCATCAAAAGACTCGTCACATTGAGCGGAGATTCAACTACATCAGGGATGAGGTTGAAAAAGGAAAGATATGTATTCACAAAGTTCACACAGATCATAATGTTGCGGATCCACTCACGAAGCTTTTACATGGGCCAAAACATGAGGGACATGTTTGTGCGTTAGGGCTTCGATATTCTAGTGATTGGAATTGATCTACTTTATGTATTGTAACGGAAAGAATTAGTTCAAACTCATTAATATAATTATGGTATTAATTTAAGTATGAGTCATGTTCCTATTTTGCATATTTCATCCATGAATAAGCAACTATTCTAAATTCCGTAGTCGATCACATTTGTGGGAACAAGTGTGAGGTTTAGACTATTATGAACTTGGATTGGTATACATTCATAGGTTGAATGTGGGGCAAGGTTGCAACCAAGGTTCATAGATATTTGTGGGAAACAAATATTGGAAGACCCGCTCTCAAGAATTACTGTATAGAGCCTTTGTGGTTGATCACATGTAATCTTGAGTAAAGGCGAATATCATTGTATCCTCTGACCTGAGATACATATTGGGTTCGGATATTCACCAAGTACTGTGCCTTGATTCTTTCCTTCACTATTCTGAAACATGGTAGTACATAAGGAAGAACTCAGGTATATTACAAAGTGTATATCTAGGACGTATGTAGTCAAGATGGAATTTGTCCCTCTTATTCGTTGAGAGTCAGATGTCTAAGGCCTGAAAAGTTAAATCTATAAGAGAGTGATCACTCTGTATCTCTTGGATTTAACATGACATCTAGGACGAAAGGAAATAATGAAAGATTCACCTAATCATATTCGAGATGGGAACTCGAAAGGGATGATGTTATTGAATGGCACAAAGTCATAACATATTAGGGGTGATGGACGGTGTGTTAGGCTGTATCCATCACTTGCATTAATTTCTTATGTTTCTCGTGCAAGTGGGAGATTGAAGGTATTTCGTATGCCCGAGAGACATACTAAATTAATGTGGCTGACGTGTTATGATCCAAGTCGGGTCATACCCAATAACAGGCTTACCGACACCTTTATTCGTATTTGATTTTAACGATTAGTTCATTGATCAAATACGCAACACTTGAACTTTAAGAAAGATGGTTTTCTTAAATATTACTTGATGTGTATATATATATATATATATATATAAATTATGGAATAATTTATATATATTGGATTTAATTATTTATAGGTAAATAATTAATAAGTTTATGTTACATTTTTATATAAATGGATTTTATATATTAAAAATGTACATAAAATTATATGGAAGTTTT
This sequence comes from Rutidosis leptorrhynchoides, assembly GCF_046630445.1. NCBI lineage: Eukaryota > Viridiplantae > Streptophyta > Magnoliopsida > Asterales > Asteraceae > Rutidosis > Rutidosis leptorrhynchoides. Next base: position 443,151,242 of record NC_092334.1, read on the forward strand.
ATAAATTAGATTTTATAAAATCTAACTTTTATAAAACTAATTCTTTTATAAAACATATTCTATATTATTTGTTGAGGGAGTGGCATTGGAGTCTCAAATATGCATGCATTTGACTAGCATTTTGAGTGGCTACTTGAAGGATTCCCATGTGCATATGTACTTGGATTTCTTGGAGACTCAACACACATTCAAACACATCAAAAGTAATCAAAAAAACTGCATTATTTTCTCCTCCCATTCTGCTGTAAAACCGTGGGGTATTAGGGAGAAAAAGGGTTTCTTAATTTGGTTTTTGGAAGCTAAATTCAAGTGTTAATAAATCCTAACCAAAGTACAAGGTGTTGGTGATAAGCTTGGGGTATAACAACTTGAGGTTTCATTGTTTTGGAGCTCCATTCAACATCATCATCTTCATCATTTACTAGCAAGCTTGGAGTAGGTATAATCTCTTTACTTGCTTGTAGTTTGTAAGTATATATCACAACTTGATCCTAATTGGGATTTAACTTTAATTGGTTAAAGATTAACAAGTTTTAAATTGGTAATTTACATGCTTCCGCTTTCATTATTCTTAAAATGGTTTAAGTATTTTATGAACTTGTTAAATCCCAACAAAGTCAATTATAGTTGGATATATTATGAAATGGTATGCATGCCTGTCAACTTTCGATGTAATGAAAGATTGTCTTTTCAAAAACGAATGCAATGTTTGTAAAATTTATCATGTAGAGGTCAAGTACCTCGTGATGTAATCAACTGTTGTGAATCGTTTATAATCGATATGGACTTCGTCCGGATGGATTAGGACGGGTCCTTTCAAAATACTTATGTAATCTCTAAAGCCTTCAAGGGATTATTCAATTCTAGTTCCAATCGTAAATCGAATGAGTTTAATTTAGTATTAACTCATTAAAATCTATGTTACATCTGAGGAGAATATATACATATATATTTTCATAAAGACTGTAATAAAATTCTTATGTACAAAATATTAATTGTGAAATTTTTTAACGGGTAGGTAATACCCGAAAGATATATATATATATATATATATATATATATATATATATATATATATATATATATATATATATATATATATATATATATAATTAATATGTTACATTCTTCGAATCTGATCAAGTAAATTATCAACTATACTTCCTACTTTCACAATAATATATATTCTTTCATAGAAATCAAAACAACCATACTCATTCAAACTCAATTACATATTCTGATTTTGAAACCTCAGAATTAAATTCGAGATATAATCGGTATCATCACTTCTAGATTCCTACATCTTTCAAAGCTATACTTTGACTTCAAAACTATGTTAGAACATCAAATGTATATTAACGATTACAATCTGTGTTCAAACCCTTCGAAAATTTCTGAAAACACTTCAAATAATGAGCAATCAAGATGATGATCCAACCATATATTACCCACAGTTATGTACTTAAAAAGCTCTCGAAACCAAAGTCATAATTCAACACATATCTGTGTCAAATCCTTTGAGATTTGTTAGCAAAAATGACTTTTCAATTCCTTTCCAAAGTAGTCAGTTTTGTCACAGCTCCAGCAAGTCAAATTCAACTCTTCATTCGACACAACCTTATTATAACCCTGATATATGCGTGCTCTTTTATTGTTACTAGGGAACCTTTCATATTCCACCTCATTAGCAATAAACTTATTCCCAACTTCACTGATCTTTGACCTTCCGAAGAATCATTATATTTATCGAAACCCCATCATTTACTCATTCGCATCTTGTAACGAGAATTGCCATAAGAATCATCGGGAATTAGCAATCAGTATTTTGAAATCTCGCAGCATGTCTACGCCAACAGCTATATGTGTACGTACAACGTCTATCTCCTGGACTTACATACTTTGAATGTGAAGTTTCTGAAAAACACCTTGAACTGCGAACTAGTTCTTGAAATGCTGACGAAGAAGCAACAACTGTAACGATCTTAACAGTAAAAAGTTTGATGATAAAGAATAGTGTATTGGCAAAGTTCAGAAAAAGAGAAGTTTTGGAACTGAAAAATGAATTGAGCAAAGTATGAAGGAGGCTGTGGACAAATCACAAAGACTGAACCTGACTTCAAAGATTTCAAATGATTCAATATCTGCTGAAGTCATTAACGAATACCTTGCTTCTGACTCTAACCTCAGCAGACAATATTCTTCATCATCCTCTGATATTAGAAGTTCAAGATATCATCGTATCTTTCATTATAAATATCCTCCATATTTCTGAAAATATTTTCATAATTATTCTTATCTGAAATCATTTACCTCTTCGCGCTATCTGTATTACATCATAAAAGAAACTATTTTAGTTTCTAAATTCTGAAACATTCGAGTTTAAAATAGGAATATTTTTGAAGTAGTGTTGGGAGCTGAAGCATGAGTTAGTATAATATAATGACACTTGATCAACGTGATTATATTACAGTAAGTCATGCTGAGTTTCTAAATGGAACGTCATGATTCACAGATCATAACGTCATCATGTGCTATGTCACACGACTCTTGGATTCTATTTAACCTCTAAAATATCAAGAAAATATTTTCTTGATGATTCGGTCTTTTCCAGGGTATTCTGGTAATTTAACAAATTAAGATCGTGCCATTACCATTTCTTTCTTAGAATATTAACAATGTTCATTCCAAAATTTATATCTGCGAATTTTGGACCATTACAAGCGATGCTTAATTGTAAGAAGAAGAAACGAAAGGACAAAGCTCCGAAACAGAAATTGGAGTATAAATCGCAGCAAATAAAGGAGAGCATTAACTAGGGATGACAATGATTATAAAAGACAGAAGCAGGGACATCGAAATATAAGGGAGAATATAAAACCTAACAACAACCCAGATGCTATAAACCGTATATATCGATGCATATAGCAATATAAAGACACGGGAGAACTAAAAACACTATAAAACCAAGATTATAGTAGAAGTAAATAGATTCTTTCGGCGGTAGATGAAAAGGAAGAATGACAGATATGAAAGTAAGGAATATATCAAGAAGTAGAATTGGATGAAACATATTGATAAATGCTATAAAGTATGAATTAAGGAGAAAGAATAGGAGGTGTGAATTGTAAGGAAACGAAGGGGGTGGATTTATAGTAAAATATCCGACAGTGTAATCAAAACGGATGATCGCATTAAAAGCGGATTTTAACTTCCTTATTTATCGAAGAACCAAATCTTATTATGAAGATTTTCTCTAAATTCCTTAAACTCCGGAAATCAACCCCATCTACGTCAAAAGATATGACGAATCTACACTTACTCATTTCACTCTTTTGGAATAGCTTCACTCGTACTCTTCACTTAATCAAATTGTTTTATCCATATTACTCGCTGATGATAAAACTGTAATTTTCAGCTCGTATGCGTCATGAAAACATACTTATTGTCAGCCATGACCATCTCAATCAAATTTCGGAACGAAATTTCTTTAACGGGTAGGTACTGTGACAACCCGGAAATTTCCGAACAAATTTAAACTTTATCCTTATATTATTCTGACACGATAAGCAAAGTTTGTTAAGTTAAATCTCAAGGATTTTAAAATATGTTCATACATTCATTTAACCTCGACCAAATTCCAATGATTTACGAGCCATTATATGAACGGATATGATTATATATGTATATGTGTATATATATTATAACTTGAAAACATTAACAAATTATTAGACGTATAATACTTTACATGAACTTATTTGTTTCAATGTGTCTATAGATGGAATTATAAGATAATATCAAATGATTAAGTTATCAGATACATTGAATTATGATTACGAGTCTCTGTTGAGAGGTCCATTTTAATTTAGAAAACCTTTCTTTTTTAACGGTATTCGGAATAATTGGTAAAGTAAATTACATATAAGAACAAAGTGTCAATTAACAGGAACTAGACAAGAGTTAGTAGAGATTTCTATTTGATTTTCAATTCATGTTATACAACATTTTCCTCGTGATTTTAATAAGATAACTATCTTAACTTTCATCTTAAAGTTGGAACGAGAAATGTAAATAACTTAGACGTTGGATATCGACGGTTTACATTAAGATGATTTCATACGTTTATCTAACCTTTAGACTTTATATTCCTTTTCACCAACAAACGTTAAATTAAAAACTTGAAACCTATTAAGAGTATATTTAATCTTACTTTTCTAAAACGTTTTACGATATAACAAATTCTACTATTATAACCAGTTTAGTAAAATGATTCTTAAATATATTTAGTTTTGGGAAAAACAAAGTTTTCATATTTATTTCATATTATTTCAAACATACAAAAACATTTCTAAAAAGAACTTCATTAGTAAAACGTTTTATAAGATAATTTGTTCATAAGTTTTAAATAACTTATTAAACCTTTGTATTATAAATTATATATATATATATAGTTTCAAAAACGTAAATGTGATACGATATAATATTTCTATTACGTAAACAATTTTTGAAATAAAATTAGCTTTGAAAAACTAAACGTTATATTATTAAATTATAAGATGTACAAAAATTATATTTTTTTAAATAAGAATATATATATGGGTAGGATCAAGAGGGAAGTAACCAATCGGGGGGAAGCGGGGGGAAGCAAAACCTTTTTTTTTCATTTTTTGAAAAAACTTTGTTCACGAACATTATAGATGGGATGAAAATATGAACATTTAGTAGAGACACTTTGTGATAAATGTTTTTATTTTGGCAGGAAAACGCTCGAAGAAGTAATATATAACAATTATCGTGTTTTTCGAGCGTATGTTGAGGTTTTAGCTATTGGGGTTTAGATATTAGGGTTTAGATATTAGGGTTTATAGGGTTTAGATATTATGGTTTAGAAATTTAGGGTTTAGGGTTTAAATTTAGGGTATATATTTAGGATTTAGATTGAGTTTTTAACACGAACGGTTTAGAGTTTAGGGTGTAGGGTTTAGGGTTTAGGGTTTGGTGTTTTGGGTTTATGGAATATTCCAAAAACACCAAACCCTAAACCCTAAACCCTAAACCCTAAACTCTAAATCGGGCTAAATTTTACTTCACAAAACATGCAAAAAAAACCGTTCATATTTTTCACGAACAATATTATCTTGAATGTTATTTTTGTCGATCGTTTTCCCACCTAAATAATAACATTCATCACGAATTGTCTCTTCTAAATGTTCATATTTTCGTGTGATCTTGATGTCGGAAAAAAAATTCCAAAAAAAACGAAGAAAAAAAATTACTTCCCCCCGCTTCCCCCCGATTGGTTACTTCCCCATTGATCCTGCCTTATGTATATATATATATATATATATATATATATATATATATATATATATATATATATATATATATATATATATATGTATATACATATATATATATATATATATATGTATATATATATGTATATATATATATACATATATATATATACATATATATATATTTTACAATGCGTTAATGTATAAATACGTTTCAATTTTATTTAACGTATTTTAATAAACAACGAGACATTGATTTATAAAAGCAAATGACCACAACACTCAAATAAAGAAGTTATACTTTGGGTAATATAAGTTATAGATGATTAAGTCTAATTATTTATAATAGATACACGTCGCGTAACATAAAGAGCTAGTTTTCTAAGCGTACGAATATGCGTTTGAAAAACCGGAACTAGGACATAAGTCGACTGACAACGTACGAGTCATTAAAACTAAAATTATAGGTTAACTATGCACATAAATATAATATAATATATAATTAATTATATAATTTAAATATATTATATATTAAATAAATATATAAACCGTAGCCAGCCTTGAAATCGTTGGGAATGAGCTGGACAGGGAAGCTTCGCACTCGCGGAGCATATAGGCACAAAAACTCCGCACGTGCGGAGGTGCCAGTTTCAGGATTTGAGAATAAATCTCGCATTTTTTGTCGAACCATCATCCAATCTATCTCTCTAATTTCAGTACTCCGTAAAATTTATATATATTATTATTATTATATTTATTATTATTATTATTAAGATTAATATTATTATTAATCGTACTATTATTATTAGTAGTATTATTACTAAAATTATACATAAAATAATACGACGAAGTCATGTTCGGGTTATTTCAAAACGAGTTTTATGAGCGGGATAGAGCTAAGGAAATTATGGGTTATCGCTATGGAGGTGATGGGTATGGTTCATGGGTATGCTCTTGAGGTCAATCTAGTGTTTACCGTCTCCGTTGCATCTATATACTTTTCCTGCAATATTGAATCTCAATATTGATACGTAAGCGCTCATAATTTAATTTTTAAATACTAATAGTGTATCCCTGACTAGTGCTCGAGTATATAGGATTATGCATGCTTGTACTTGTGATATTGCCTTTAGTTAGGTTATGTTGAATCCTGAATTAGTTACATATGTGGTTGAGATAAGGTATAAGATATGCATGTCGTTGGAAAGCTAGCGAAAAATTAAGAACTTTTCATTTAGATATCGAATGGTTTCGATGAACGGATTTGAAGTTATAGTCAATTGAAATTTGGTATTATTATTAAAAAAAAGATTATTATTATCGTCGTTATTATCGTCGTTCTAGTTTTATCTTGTCTTTATCAATAAAAGAATTATCATTAAAAATTGTTATTTTTATTATTATTACTATCGTTATTATTGTTAAAGTAATAATTAGTATTATTATTATTATTATTATTATTATTATTATTATTATTATTATTATTATTATTATTATTATTATTATTAATATATATTATTATTCAAAAATGATTATTGTTATTGTTATTATTATTATTATATTATCATTAAAATAATTATTAGTATTATCGTTAATAATGTCGTAGTAATTATCATTATTAGTATTATTGTAATTAAAGTTATTATTTTAAATAGTCATTTTAAATAGAGTTATTATTTTAAATAGAGTTATTATTTTAAAGTTAATATTAAAAAGTATTGTAAATATTAAAGTTATCATAATTAGAATTATCGTTTATTCATAATATCACTTTTAGTAAATATAAATATTGATATTTTTATTAATGGAATAATAATAATTATTATTACAAAATAATACAAGTTTTGCTTATTATTATTATCAATGTTATTTTATCAAATGAATATGTAATACAAAGATATTTTACTATGTGTAATATAATTACGTTAATATTACCCATCATATTATATTAAATGAACTTTATAAATTTTATTACTTAAGATATATAAAAGTATAATCTTATTATATAAATTTTAATAATAAATGAATTATATTATTTACTCTAATAAAATCTTTTAAAAATATTTAAAAATATAAAACGACGATATTTAAACTATATAATAATCATGTATAAATTTTGGAAATCATTTTGAGTTAAATTGACTTTTGTTGACTTTTGCATACTAGACTCGAGCATTAGGATTGTGGTATACTATGACCTGACTTAAATTGTTAGAAAAATATTGACCAACATATATAATTATATATACTGGATTTAGGTTCGTGAATCTGAGGCCAACCTTGCACTTGTTCAATGATGTTATATGTATTTTTACTACGAAATACAGTATGGTGAGTTTCATTTACCTTTTTACCCTTTATATTTTTGGGCTGAGATTACATGCGAAATTTTTATAAATGTTTTTACGAAATAGACGCAAGTAATTGAAACTACATTATATGGTTGAATGATCGAAGCCGAATATGCCCCTTTTGCTTGGAAACCTAAGAATTAGTAAACCGATCTACTAATTGACGCGAATCCTAAAGATAGATCTATTGGGCCTAACAAACCCCATCCAAAGTACCATATGCTTTAGTACTTTGAGTTTTTATATCATGTCCGATGGATGTCCCGGAATGATGGGGATATTCTTATATGTATCTTGTTAATGTCGCTTACCAGGTTTTCAATCCATATGAATAATTTTTTTCTCTATGTATGGGACGTATATTTATGAGAAATGGAAATGAAATTCTTGTGGTCTATTAAAATGATGGAAATGAATGATTATGATAAACTAATGAACTCACCAACCTTTTGGTTGACACTTTAAAGCATGTTTATTCTCAGGTATTAAAGAAATCTTTCGCTGTGCGTTTGCTCATTTTAAAGATATTACTTGGAGTCTTTCATGGCATATTTTGAAGAACGATGCATTCGAGTCATTGAGTTTATCAAAGATTATTATTAAGTCAACTTATAGTTGGATAGTGGATATTATGAAATGGTATGCATGCCTGTCAAATTTCGATGTAAAGGAAGTTTTGTGATGACCAGGAAATTTCCGACCAAATTTAAACTTAATCTTAATATAATTTCGTCATGATAAGCAAAGCCTGTTAAACTGAATCTCAAAAACTTTGAACTGTGTTCATGTGTACATTTGACCTTTGACTAATCCCGACGATTCACGAACAGTAGTTACGATTAGATAAGCATATATACATATAACAATTTGCAAAACAATTACAAAGTATTAATTGACATACTATAAGATAAGTATATCATTACATGATTAATATATTTAACTACCCAATATTTAAAACATAATTATAAATCTATATTAGTTTAATTATATATATATATATATATATATATATATATATATATATATATATATATATATATATATATATATATATATATACATATACATATATACATATATATATATACATATATATATATATATACATATATATATATACATATATATATATACATATATATATATACATATATATATATATATATATATATATATATATATATATATGTATACGATTTCTGAAAATGATTATTAACTATATCATATTAAATTAAAATGTATAACTATTAATATACAAGATATCTTATTATGTGATATATATGTAGCAAAATATAATGTTAATACATTAAATTTAAGTATGAATTAATATATAGTTGTTTATCTAACACTAATATCATCATGTTTATATTGATATCAATATTAGTATTAATGATATATTTATTATAAATATAGATATTAAAATTCTAATAAAAGTTATGATAAAAAAATAATAATAATAATTTTAGATATAAATATTATTAGAAGAATAAATAATTAAAACTATAATTTACATTTAAAATAAATGTATTTACTATTAGTAAGATTTATCATATTATTTTTTCATTATTATTAGAAAATAATACATTTTATCATTTTTATCATTAATAACATTATTATTAACATAGTTATGATTATTAGTATCATTATTATTTATAATTATTATTAATATAATAATAATTATTATTAATATAATTATTAATTATTAATTATATAAAAATTGAATATAGTACAATATTGTTACCTGTATCCATCTATCTATAGTCAATTTTGTCTCCTGCCTTTGATCTAACTCTAAATCGAATATGAATTTAGCTACACAACAAAATTAGTTGTCAACCACGATTGAAGTTTATTTTTCTTATTTATTTTTCTTCTTTATTCTTGTTTCTTCTGCTTGGTTTGTCTAAATTGAATCTTCATATGTCGACCTTTAATAAAAAGTGATTATATTCAGTATTAGAGAATACCATTCCACCTAAACCACCTATTATCAATTATTATTAGTAACTGCATTTTTTTTACAGAAAAAGAACTGAATTCAGTTCCTCGTCTCTGTTCTTGTGAAATTATCCAAAAACTCGAACTTGATCCCATTTCAAAATCCATTAATGCAGTCTCGTTAGGAATCATCCAAGAAAACATTCTGTAAAGTTTCAACTTCTAATTTTTCGGATTGAGTTTAAAATTATGAGTCAAAGTTTTTAAATAAAAAAGTCAACTATTGTTCTTCATCAAAATTCGAACTTGTTTTGACGATTCCAGATAAATTGATGGTTTGAGAAGTTTTTAGGAGTGTTTAGAAACACAATTCGTATTATAAAGTTTGTCCAAAACTTATTAAAAATAAAAACCAATATATATTTTTTGTTTATGCAGTCTCTACTGCAGGAGGCATATTTTTTTTATTTTTTTCATTTTATGTTGTTACAATCATGAAAATGGATTGTTTGTTATTATGTGGAAGTAATCAAAATTGTTGCTGTGAAGATTAAAATGGTTTAGATCGATTTTAAAGCTTAATAGAAGAAGAGGAAGAAGAAGTAGGGATAAAATTAATACGGAATATATATTTAAGGATTCAGTTATATTTCGGAAATAAGGCAATAGCCTAACTGGTTTCATAAGATGACGGGTATACAGGAGGTCGCGGGTTCGAGTCCCGTGGATGGCATAATTTTTTTAAGGGCCTTGGAGGTAGTTTTTCTATACAAAATTTATTATTTTTATTATTATCATTATTATTATTAACATTAATTTTACAATTATTAACATTGTTATGTATTATTTATAGTATGAATATTACTAATAAGTATTATTATTATTACAAGTAATATATGTATTATTATTAATGCTAAAATAAGTACTAAGTATCATTTATTATTATTATCATGATTTTTAATTATCATTACTAGTATTATTATTATTATTATTATTATTATTCCTAATACTATAAGTATTATTAGAAATATTACTACTATTATCACAATCACAAGTATTATAATAGTTATTATTATTATTATCATTATTATCACTACAATCATAATATTATTACTACCAATATCATTATAAGTAGATTCATTAATGAGTATTGTTATATAAATATTAAAATCCTTAATCATATCTATCAGTAACAGTAAGATTAAAATTTTTACAATTATTATTATTAATATTGCGATATTTATCCCTAATAGAATAGTTAACATTATTACCTTTATTATTAATATTAAGTACTATAATTATTATCATTATTACCAAATTTTAATAAAATTTTAGTATCATTATGATCACTAGTTTTAACATACAAATATATATTTATATAACAAAATGAAGATTAATATTTTTATATAACAAAATGATATAATAAATATTATATAACCAAAACTTTTAATATGTTAATACTATAATATTGAAATATAGACATAAAAATTATTACTATAACATTTATATCACTAGTAACATATAAATCTGCTCGATTACGATTATGTGTATTAACATATATATGAATAATATAGGTTCATGAATCTGAGGCCAACCCTGCATTATTCAATGTCGTCATATGTATTTTTACTACAAAATACAGTATAGTGAGTTTCATTTACCTTTTTACCCTTTATATTTTTGGGCTGAGAATACATGCGCAATTTTTATAAATGTTTTACGAAATAGACACAAGTAATTGAAACTACATTATATGGGTAAATGATCGAAGCTGAATATTGTAAGACCCGAATGTTTCCTTGTACATATGCGTAAATTGGTTCCTTGATTTGTGGGTTTCATTTTATATAATTTAAAAGAAGAAGAAATCTGACCTGGGAATTTTGCGCGCCGCGCAGGCTTTTGGCGCGGCGCGCCGATGGTATGTGACAGCTCACTTCCTTTTTATTAGATATTTAGAAGGGCTTTTTGGTAAAATCACATGGGACCTGTATTAAAGGCTCTACATCAGTTAGTGGATCCTCATTTACTCCATTTTCTTCTACTTCAACCTTATCACTTAAATTCTAGAGAGAGAGTAAGATCGTAGTGTGAGAAAACTCATTTTGGGGAAGAAGAAGAAGAAGGAATCTTGCTTAAGCTCAAGTTTTAAAGTTGTTCCTCTACTTCCTAACTACGTTTTGAGTGTGGTGGTATGTTCTAATTTTGTTTTCCTTAATTTAATTTTGTTTAAGGGTTAGGGTTTGGGTAAATGATGAACTTAAAACCCATTTGTTCGTGATTTGGGGGTTTTGGGTGAATTTGGGTCATGAAGGCTCAAAGATGACTAACCTAGGGTTTTTAATGTATTAATTAATGTTTATGAGCTTAAATTGGTTAGTTAATTACTAGCACACCTATATATAAGTAAATGGGTGTTGTGTGGGTTAGTGGATGACCCAAAATGGGTGTGTTGACTTTAAATTAGTCAAATGGGTAATAATTGACCTAGTTGGTTAATGTATGTGTAAGATGCATAAACTTTGTGTTGGAAAGTGTCCTAGGACCTAACTTGGCTAATGATTAGGGTTTTGGGGATGTTAACCCAAATATTAGGGTTAAGGGTGCAAAGGGGTCGAAATTGCACCATGGGTCAAGATAACACTAGAATGGAGTTTTAGTTGGTTGACCAACTTGAGTTGTGATTGATTATGTGCTAAATGTAATAGGTACGTTACATTGAAGTTGCAAGTTCGGTTATCTTTCGCAAAAGACTCTAAGGTGAGTGGAGTAATTATACGTATGTGTATATGGCGTGTTTATTTGTGGGTGTTATGGCATGAACCATCGAGCCAGTAGTGCCATAACATGTGTGTGATAAGATGTGAACCACGAGCTGGTAGCATCGAGTGTGAACCACTAGCCGGTAGCACTATAAACTAAGATGTGAACCACGAGCCGGTAGCATCGAGTGTGAACCACGAGCCGGTAACACTATCAACTAAGATGTGAACCACGAGCGGGTAGCATCGAGTGTGAACCACGAGCCGGTAGCACTATAAAAGAGTATGACTCAATTGCGTATGGTGTGAATCACGAGCCGGTAGCACCATAGCGTTTATGGTTAACCATATTGAGATTGTTGATTGTTTAGCGTATTGTTTATATATACGTTATGTTGAGTATATGCTAATGTGGTTTTGTGATATTGTACGACTTGTTAAGTGTTTTGGGTACGATGACATGCTAATTGAGTTACAAATTCGTATGAGGTATTTGATGAATGTGATTGCAAATAGATGGGTTATATATATGTATGTGTAATTATTGCATTCACTAAGCTTTGCTTACCCTCTCGTTGTTTACCTTTTTATAGGTTCGGTTGTGGACAAGGGTAAGGGCATTATCTTGGAGTAGAGATCCCGCTTGTTTTAATTAGGGGACGCTTTTAGATGTTCTAGCTTTTGAAGTTTGACCAAGCCTTGGGAAGTTTAACCCCAAACACCATGCTCATAGCGTCGTTTGGAATTTAAACTAATTTGGTCGAAACTTATAACTTTGGTATTGAAACTTGTAATTTGGGTGGTGTGGGCCCCACTTCATAAACCTTATTTTATGAATGGAACGTGTTAGTTTTACATATATGAATATGTGGTGAAAAGCGTTTTGTCTAATTATGTCGGGAAACGGCCAAACATTTTCGCATTTCAAGACTTTTTGGACAGCGGGCTGCCAGGCACATTCTGCGCGCCGTGCAAGGTGCTGGCGCGCCGCGCCACCATCTGAACAAACAAATTTTATTTTTTTTGTGATAATTTTTGGCGGGTTTGATTGAGGTCTGGTTTGGGTTGTTACAAGTGGTATCAGAGCATGGTCTAAGGGATTTAGGTGACTTGAGATAGGTGCCTAGACTTAGACTTTCTTGTGTGTGCGCACGGGACTTGTAGGACTTCAGGTCGGATCGGGCTTTGGTTAGTGCATAGGTTTATGTGAACTAACCTTGCGCTATTTGTTTTGTGTGATATTTGCAATCATCAAGCGAGATAGACGTTGTACTAAGTGAGTTAATGCGATGTGCTCGCGTAGTAATGACTAGCTACCATTATTACGGGTTCAAATCGTGTCAAACAAGCGATGTACGACGATTGTTGAGCAAGATGGGGTAGTGTGGTGTATATATATATACATATGTGTAACGACCCGCACTTTTTCGATCGTTCTTTACTTATAAGATTAATATTTACATAAATTAAACCTTACCAACATGATAAGCAATCCAAATTGTTGAGACTTATGTTTTCGAAAAGAGTTTTACACAACGTTTGACCGTCTAGTTCGACCGATGATATCACGAACTATACAATATATGATAATTATACGTTTGTGTATATATATGTATATATACATATTTAACATGATCTAAGAATGTTTTAATATCTCATTTTGTATTAATAACAATAAGTTATAAGTATATTTTGAAACTACTAACTTAAGTTTTCAAAACGATAACCATACGTAACGTTATTTGACTTAAATACTTATAACCTATAATGTTTATACATATATCGTATAAGTAATGTATTTAATCACTTTTAAAGGGCTTACATACATAAAACAATATAAGTATATTTACAAAAGATAGCTATATTTGAATCCTCGTTCCGTTTTCTCAAAGATTTCTATACGTATACCTAGGGTATATGTACCCGTATCATACGCAGCTTCTAGATGTATTTATGAAAGGACCCGTTCATATATATTATAAACGATTCACAATAGTTGATTACATCGCGAGGTATTTGACCTCTATATGATACATTTTACAAACATTGCATTCGTTTTTAAAAGACAAACTTTCTTTACAACAAAAGTTGACGGCATGCACACCATTTCATAATACATCCAACTATAATTGGCTTAATAATAATCTTGATGAACTCAATGACTCGAATGCAACGTCTTTCAAAATATGCCATGAATGACTCCAAGTAATATCCTTAAATTGAGCAAATGCACAGCGGAAGATTTCTTTAATACCTGAGAATAAACATGCTTTAAAGAGTCAACCAAAAGGTTGGTGAGTTCATAGGTTTATCATAACAATCATTTCAATATATTAATAGACCACAAGATTTCCGTTTATAAATATATGTACACTCGCAAGTGTATAAAAGTATTCTATAAGTTGTAGGCACCCGGTAACAAGCCTTAACGTTCATGTTTTACCCTCTGAAGTACACCAGAGCAGGTGTGTTTAAAATAACCTCGAAGTACTAAAGCATCCCATAGTCAGGATGGGGTTTGTCAGGCCCAATAGATCTATCTTTAGGATTCGCGCCTACCGTACATAGACAAGTAGTTTAATGTTACCAAGCTAAGGGTATATTTCTGGTTTAAACCCACATAGAATTAGTTTTAGTACTTGTGCCTATTTCGTAAAACATTTATAAAACAGCACATGTATTCTCAGCCCAAAAATATATATAAAAAGGGAGTAATGAAACTCACCATACTGTATTTCGTAGTAAAAATACATATAACATCATTTAACAAGTGCAAGGTTGGCCTCGAATTCACGAACCTATATTAATTATATATATTTATATGTTGGTCAATATTTGTCTAACAATTTTTGGTCAAGTCATAGTGTATCACAATCCTAATGCTCGAGACTAATATGCAAAAGTCAACAAAAGTCAACTTAACCCAAAATGACTTCTAAAATTTATACGTGTTTATTATATAACTTAATTATAGTCATTTTATATATTTAAATATATTTATTAGATTTTATAATAATAAAAGTCATTTATTCATAAAAATTTATATTAACGTTTATGTATGATAAAATATACTTTTATATATCTTAAGTAGTAAAATTTATAAAGTTCACTTAATATCGTAAAACTATAGTGGTAAGTATTATTAATGTAATTATATTACGCGTGGTGAAAAATATCTTTGTATCCCCTATTTATTTGATAAAATAATATTGATCATAATAATAATAAGTAAAAGTTGTATTATTTTGTAATAATAATTATTATTATTCTATAAAAAAAATAACAATATTTATATTTACTAAAAATGTTATTATGATAAAATGATAATACTAACATAATAGTAATAATGATATTTTATAATAACAATGATATTTCTATTAAAATAATAACGACGATAGTAATAATAATCATTTTAACAATAATACTAAAATTCAGTTGACTATAACTTCTAATCCGTTCATCGAAACCATTTGATATCTAAATGAAAAGTTCTTAATTTTTCGCTAGCTTTCCAATGAAATGCATATCTATACCCTATCTTAGTAGCATATGTATCTAATTCAGGATTCAACAAACCTATCTAAGGACAATATCGAATGTACAAGCATGCATAATCCTATATATTCGAGCACTAGTCAGGGATACACTATTGAAATATAAAAGTTAAGTTATGAGTGCTCACGTATCAATATTGAGATTCAATATTTCAGGAAAGTACGTAGACGAAACGAAAATGATAAACGTTAGGTTGACCTCACGAGCAATACCCTCGATCAATACCCATAACCTCCATAGCTATAACCCATAATTTCCTTAGCTCTATCCTGTTTGAAAACTTATTTTAAAATCGTCTGAATATAACTCCGTCGTAGTATTTTATGTATACTAATAATATCTTGAAATAATACAAAGAAAATATATATATGTGTAATTCGATTGAGAGAGTTTATAGAAATATATTTTCAAGTTTCTATGAAATAATAAAACCTATTGAATTCTATTTATAATAGATTTTTGAATTATTAAAGTGAATTATTAAAGTATGAATTATTAAAGTGAATTATTAAAGTATAAATTATTAAAGTAAATTATTAAAATATGAATTATTAAAGTGAATTATTAAAGTATGAATTATTAAAGTGAATTATTAAAGTGAATTATTAAAGTGAATTATTAAAGTATGAATTATTAAAGTTAAAGTAAAGTAAAAGTAAAGTAAAGGTAAAGTTAAAGTATAGTAAAAGTATAAAACTATGTACGTATAATACGCGTATAAATATATATAATATTAATTTAAATTGTTATATATATTTGATAAAATAAAATATAAATATTGTTATTTTATCATACTAGTTAAGTAATGAGTGGTCAAAAAGAATAGATTTCTTAAATCACAGTGGACCTCATAACATAGGCCCGTAATCATATCATAATGTATCTGATAATTCAATCATTTGATATTATCTCTTAATTCTGTCAATAAATATATCAAAACAAATACGTTCATGTAAAGTATCATATATCTACTACTTTGTTAATGTTTTCAGTTAATATTATATATTATATATACATATCTATATACACATAATTATTCGTGAATCGTCGAATACGGTCAAAGGGTAATTGATTACATGAATGTAGTTCCAAACTTTTTGAGATTCAACATTACAAATTCTGCTTATCATGTCAGAAACATATAAAGGTTAAGTTTAAATTTGGTCGAAAATTTCCGGGTCGTCACAGTACCTACCCGTTAAAGAAATTTCGTCCCGAAATTTGATCGAGGTCGTCATGGCTAACTATAAAAATGTTTTCATGATGAATATGAGTTGATAAATAGAGTTTTATCATCATTGAGTAATATAGATAAAACAATTTAATTACGCGAAGAGTATAAGTGAAGCTATCGCAAGAGAGTGAAATGAGTAAACGTATATTCGTTTTAACCGATGACGTAGTTATGATTGATTTCCGGAATTCATGGGATTTAAAGAAAATCTTTGCAATAAGATTTGGTTCTTCGGCGATTAAGGAAATCATGATCTTCTTTGATTAAATGCGATAATCTGTCTCGATTTCTCTGTCTGATATTTTACTATAATTCCACCCCATTCGTTTCTTTATTTCCACAGCTCATACCTTCTAGTCTTCACCCCAATTCATACTTTAAAGCATTCGTTAATATGCTTCATCAAGTATTGATTCTTGATAAACTCTTAACTTTCATATCTGTCATTCTTATTTTTCATCTACCACCGGATGAAGTTATTTTCTTCTACCATTACTTTGAGGTTATTGTGTTTTTCATTCTCCCGTGTCTTTATATTGCTATACGCATTGATATACACGTTTTGAAATTTCAGGGTTGTTATCGGGCTTTATATTCTCCATTATATTTCAGAGCTTCTTGCTTTCGCCTTAAGTCAAGCGGATAATGGTCCAGAATTCGTAGATATGAATTTTTGGATGAACATAGTTAATGTTCTAAGAAGAAAATCGTAATGGCACGATCTTGATTTGGCAAATTACCAGAATATCCGAAAATATAGAGCTATCAAGATGATATGTTCTTAATATGTTTGGAAATTGGGTAGAATGTAAGAGTCATGTAAATAGTACATGATGATGGTATGTTCTGTGAATCATCACGTTCCATTAGAAACTCAGCATGACTTATTGTAATATAATCACGTTGATCAAGTGTCATTATATTATACTAACTCATGCTTCAGTTCCCAACAATACTTCAAAAACATTCCTATTTTAAATTCAATTTTTTTTTTAAATTTAGAAACTAACACAGTTTCTTTTTATGTTGTAACGCAGATATTGCGAAGAGATAAAAGATATCGGATAAGAATAGTTGTGAAAATATCTTCAGGAATATCGAAGATATTATAATAAAAGATACGATAATATGGATGATGAAGAAGATTTGTCTGTGAAGGTTTAGAATAAGAAGTAAGGTGTTTGCTAACGATTTCAGTAGACACTGAATCATTTGGATCCTTTGAAGGCAGGTTTAGTCTTTGTGATTTGTCCACAGCCTCCTTCATGGTCTGCTCAATCCGTTTTCCAGTTTCAAACCTTCTCTTTTTCTCAGCTTTACCACCATACTATTCTTTATCATCAAACTTTTGACTGTTAAAGTCGTTTACAGTTTTTGCTGCTTCATCAGCATTTTTCCAATTTCGGAGAACTAGTTCATAGTTTGGGATGTTTTTCAGAAAATTCATATTCGAAGTATGTAAGTCTAGGAGATAGACGTTATATGTATAACTTTTGACGTAACATTGTCGCGAAATTCAAAATACTGATTGCTAATTCCCAGTAGTTGGTGTGACAATTATTGTTACAGGATGTAGGTGAGTACATGATGGGGTTTTAATGAATAAGTATAGTTGCTTTTCGGAGAGGCTTAAATCGAAGGTTAATGAAGTTGTTGATAAGTTTACTGCTAATGTGGCGAGATATGAAAGGTTCCCCGGTAACCATGATGAAGGGTTTATTCGTATAAACAAATGAAGGTGATTTGCTGTAGCTGTGACAAAACTGTCTATTTTGGAAAGAGATTGAAAAATTATATTTGGTAATAAATATCAAAGGATCTGACACGGATACGTGTTAAACTATAACTTTGGTTTCGAGAGCTTTTCAGGTGCATGACAGTGGGTAATGTGTGGTTGGATCATTATCTCGCATGTCTTTAGGAATTTCGAAGTGTTTGAACACATATTGTAATTGTTAATATACATATGATGTTCTAAGATTTTGAATGATACAAATATTTTTGTGAGTTCCATGAATAGAAATGAGGTTCTAGGACAGTTTTGAAGTCAAAGTATAGTTTTGAAAGATGTAGGAATCTAAGAGTGATAATTTCGGTTATATCTTGAATCGAATTCTGAGATTTCAAAATCATAATATGTAATTAGATTTTGAATGAGTATGATTGTTTTGATTTCTATAAAAGAATGTATATTGTTGTGAAAGTAGGGAGTATAATGGATGATTTGCTGAATCAGATTCGAAGAATGTAACATATTAATTGTGAATTTATATATCTCTCGGGTATTACCTACCCGTTAAAAAAAAATTTCACAATTAATATTTTGTACAAAAGAATTTTATTACAGTCTTTATGGAGATATATATGTGTATATTTCTTCAGATGTAATATTGATTTAATGAGTTAATATTAAATTAAACTCATTTGATTTATGGTTAAGGCTAGGATAGATAATTTCTAAACTTTAGAAATTACATAATCGCCGTAGAATGTTTCCCCAATGAAGTTATGAATCAATACTTCATCGTTGTGGTATTCCTTGGTATCTACATGGCGTATGACGTCGATGTTTGAGATACAGATTGTGATGTTATGGTGTGGGATGTGGATGTTGTTGTTGGTGGTGGTGATGGTACTGTTGGTGTTGCTGATGGTGGTACTGTTTATGCTGCTGGTGCTGCTACTGGTGTTTGTAACCTTTGCACCATATTCTCCAAAGCCACTACCCGAGCGCGAAGTTCGTTGACTTCTTCTATTACACCGGGGTGATTGTCGGTTCGGACGAGCGGATAAATAAAATCTAGAATTTGGTGTAGTATGTAATCGTGACGAGATACTCTAGAAATAAGAGAGAAAATGGTGTTTCGGATAGGTTCGCCGGTAAGTGCTTCAGGTTCTTCGCCAAGAGGGCAATGTGGTGGATGGAAGGGATCACCTTCTTCTTGTCTCCAATGGTTAAGTAGATTACGAACTCATCCCCAATTCATCCAAAATAGATGATGGCTAATTGGTTGATCCATTTCGGTCACGCTACTTTCGAAGCTCATGTGAAAATCCATATCGGCATAGCTGTCGGAATCCGAGGAACTCGAACTGGTTGAGGGATCCATCTTGTATGATCAGGGAAAGAATTTTTGGTATGAAATAGATTGTAGAATTTAGATTTGGTATTTTTCAATACATAATTTACATATGTATATATAATACCAAAATCCCATAAATTACGGAGGAATCTTTGAAAGATGTCAATCAAAGTTCACAGTAACAGATATGCTAAGATAAGAATTCGTCTATACATTATTATGCAATAAATGTAGGAAAACGCGTCTAGACTTAAGAATGATAAGCAGGTAATTTCCTAAGGATGGTAAGTAGATGATTTCTGACTAAAAATGATAAGCAAAACTTTTGACATGCAGACACGGTCGAAGTCCAGACTCACTAATGCATCTTAACAACTATCAGTTAGACACACTAATGCAAGACCTGGTTCGCTAAGACCACCGCTCTGATACCAACTGAAAGGACCCGTTCATATATATTATAAACGATTCACAATAGTTGATTACATCGCGAGGTATTTGACCTCTATATGATACATTTTACAAACATTGCATTCGTTTTTAAAAGACAAACTTTCTTTACAACAAAAGTTGACGGCATGCACACCATTTCATAATACATCCAACTATAATTGGCTTAATAATAATCTTGATGAACTCAATGACTCGAATGCAACGTCTTTCAAAATATGCCATGAATGACTCCAAGTAATATCCTTAAATTGAGCAAATGCACAGCGGAAGATTTCTTTAATACCTGAGAATAAACATGCTTTAAAGAGTCAACCAAAAGGTTGGTGAGTTCATAGGTTTATCATAACAATCATTTCAATATATTAATAGACCACAAGATTTCCGTTTATAAATATATGTACACTCGCAAGTGTATAAAAGTATTCTATAAGTTGTAGGCACCCGGTAACAAGCCTTAACGTTCATGTTTTACCCTCTGAAGTACACCAGAGCAGGTGTGTTTAAAATAACCTCGAAGTACTAAAGCATCCCATAGTCAGGATGGGGTTTGTCAGGCCCAATAGATCTATCTTTAGGATTCGCGCCTACCGTACATAGACAAGTAGTTTAATGTTACCAAGCTAAGGGTATATTTCTGGTTTAAACCCACATAGAATTAGTTTTAGTACTTGTGCCTATTTCGTAAAACATTTATAAAACAACGCATGTATTCTCAGCCCAAAAATATATATAAAAAGGGAGTAATGAAACTCACCATACTGTATTTCGTAGTAAAAATACATATAACATCATTTAACAAGTGCAAGGTTGGCCTCGAATTCACGAACCTATATTAATTATATATATTTATATGTTGGTCAATATTTGTCTAACAATTTTTGGTCAAGTCATAGTGTATCACAATCCTAATGCTCGAGACTAATATGCAAAAGTCAACAAAAGTCAACTTAACCCAAAATGACTTATAAAATTTATACGTGTTTATTATATAACTTAATTATAGTCATTTTATATATTTAAATATATTTATTAGATTTTATAATAATAAAAGTCATTTATTCATAAAAATTTATATTAACGTTTATATATGATAAAATATACTTTTATATATCTTAAGTAGTAAAATTTATAAAGTTCACTTAATATCGTAAAACTATAGTGGTAAGTATTATTAATGTAATTATATTACGCGTGGTGAAAAATATCTTTGTATCCCCTATTTATTTGATAAAATAATATTGATCATAATAATAATAAGTAAAAGTTGTATTATTTTGTAATAATAATTATTATTATTCTATAAAAAAAATAACAATATTTATATTTACTAAAAATGTTATTATGATAAAATGATAATACTAACATAATAGTAATAATGATATTTTATAATAACAATGATATTTCTATTAAAATAATAACGACGATAGTAATAATAATCATTTTAACAATAATACTAAAATTCAGTTGACTATAACTTCTAATCCGTTCATCGAAACCATTTGATATCTAAATGAAAAGTTCTTAATTTTTCGCTAGCTTTCCCATGAAATGCATATCTATACCCTATCTTAGTAGCATATGTATCTAATTCAGGATTCAACAAACCTATCTAAGGACAATATCGAATGTACAAGCATGCATAATCCTATATATTCGAGCACTAGTCAGGGATACACTATTGAAATATAAAAGTTAAGTTATGAGTGCTCACGTATCAATATTGAGATTCAATATTTCAGGAAAGTACGTAGACGAAACGAAAATGATAAACGTTAGGTTGACCTCACGAGCAATACCCTCGATCAATACCCATAACCTCCATAGCTATAACCCATAATTTCCTTAGCTCTATCCTGTTTGAAAACTTATTTTAAAATCGTCTGAATATAACTCCGTCGTAGTATTTTATGTATACTAATAATATCTTGAAATAATACAAAGAAAATATATATATGTGTAATTCGATTGAGAGAGTTTAGAGAAATATATTTTCAAGTTTCTATGAAATAATAAAACCTATTGAATTCTATTTATAATAGATTTTTGAATTATTAAAGTGAATTATTAAAGTATGAATTATTAAAGTGAATTATTAAAGTATAAATTATTAAAGTAAATTATTAAAATATGAATTATTAAAGTGAATTATTAAAGTATGAATTATTAAAGTGAATTATTAAAGTGAATTATTAAAGTGAATTATTAAAGTATGAATTATTAAAGTTAAAGTAAAGTAAAAGTAAAGTAAAGGTAAAGTTAAAGTATAGTAAAAGTATAAAACTATGTACGTATAATACGCGTATAAATATATATAATATTAATTTAAATTGTTATATATATTTGATAAAATAAAATATAAATATCGTTATTTTATCATACTAGTTAAGTAATGAGTGGTCAAAAAGAATAGATTTCTTAAATCACAGTGGACCTCATAACATAGGCCCGTAATCATATCATAATGTATCTGATAATTCAATCATTTGATATTATCTCTTAATTCTGTCAATAAATATATCAAAACAAATACGTTCATGTAAAGTATCATATATCTACTACTTTGTTAATGTTTTCAGTTAATATTATATATTATATATACATATCTATATACACATAATTATTCGTGAATCGTCGAATACGGTCAAAGGGTAATTGATTACATGAATGTAGTTCCAAACTTTTTGAGATTCAACATTACAAATTCTGCTTATCATGTCAGAAACATATAAAGGTTAAGTTTAAATTTGGTCGAAAATTTCCGGGTCGTCACAATTTACTATTGGTATATACCAATAAAAATCTGCTCCTTAGCAGCCTTAAATGATTAAGAAACATGTGGAATCAACCATTTGTCAAGTAGCATGAATTATTTAGCAAGAAAAGAAAGTTAGGTATTTTTTTTTCCTTTATAACCAAAAAACGTTTTTATGCATGCACACCATTTCTTCACCCCATTTTCTCATACTTACACTTCCATTTCTCTCTCAAAATACTCTTAACTTCATACTTGATCATCTCCAAGCATTTTCCCCATCATTTAGCTTCAAAAACAACACTTAAACCTCATAAGAAAACCTTACAAAAACACTTCAAGAAATCCTTCCAAGAACACCAACTTACTTCCAATCTTTCATCCACTTCCATCACCCTTTTGGTTCTAGATTCTTACTCCTCTTTTACAGCAACCTTGTCCAAGGAACTTGAGGTAGAATCTATGTTCATAACCTTATTCGATTCATATATATATAGCTATCTTATTTTGTGGTATAAAAGTTTAACAACAAGAACATAGTTTGAAAGTTTTCAAACTTGTTTGCAAACTAAATAGATCCTTCTAACTTAACTTTTAAAATACTTCAAGACCTGTAATATATCTTAAATATATGCTAATTTAACAAGGTATAACTTGGTTTTTCAAAGAACACCTTAAAAACTGAATTTACGACATCGGAGTGCAACCGGGGGCTGTTTTGGGTTGGATAATTAAAAACCATCTTAAACTTTGAATTGGAGGTTTATTTTCTGGAAAAATGATTTTTATTATAAATATGATAACACATAAAAATTTCATGATTTAACTCAAAGTATAAGTATTTTTAGAAAAATAATCATTTAAGGTTGTTTACATGATGGAAAATGATTAACTTCATAAGTTTCACTAAAGTTTGACCTATGACCTGTGATTTCGAATACAAACTAAGGTATTTACAGTTCATAGTCTTAAAGAGGGACTCGATCCAAGGAAGTGGCAAGTTGAATCAACGAAAACGGAGTTGTAACGAAGAAACTATGATCAAAACGAGATCGGATATCTAAGACTAGTTTAGCTACGAAAATAATTGGAGAAAATTAAATAAATCACATCTTTTTAAAATAACATGATATTTTATATATATGTACTCATAATTTAATTTTATATGGTTCAGGATCACCCGTAAACAATACGAGAAGATTAATCATAAGATCCCATGATTGTACGCAACACGTCATTTGACAACACCGGTACTTTATGTACGCAACACGTCATTTGACAACACCGGTACCATGGGTCAAGATTAATCTCGACCAATACATATACGATGGGGTTTTATTTATTTCGTTGGGGGTTTTATTTATTTCATTGCGGGTATATTAAACATCTAAAAATGAACCATTAAAATTGAATTACTAACAACGAACTGCTAACTACGGACTAAGGAATTATTAAAAGTATTAAAAGTATAACAAGTATATATATATGTGACGTTTGTTTAAAAAAAAAGGTATTGATATATTATATATGGATAGGTTCGTGATATCAACCGGAGACCAAGTCAAATTATATATATCTTCAAGACGAAAGTGAGTATATAGTCCCACTTTTAAACTCTAAATATTTCGGGATGAGAATACATGTATTTTATGTTTTACGTTATGGACACAAGTAACTGAATATATATTCTACGTTGAGTTGTACCACTGGCATACTTCCCTGTAGCTTGGTAACTAATATTTACAGCGGTATTGTAAACGCGAATCCTGTTGATAGATCTATCGGGCCTGACAACCCCAACCGGACTGGACGACCAGTATTCAACGGTTGCACAGTACTTCGTTTTGTGACTACACTTGGTATGGTGTAGTAAGATTTCATATTAAAGGGAATATGCGACGTGATTAAATGTTAAGTATGGTTATCAAGTGCTCAACCACTTAGAATATTTTTATGAAAATGTTTATATATGAAATCTTGTGGTCTATATATATATATATTGCTGCCGGCACTAAACCTATATCTCACCAACTTTATGTTGACGTTTTAAACATGTTTATTCTCAGGTGATATTTAGAAGCTTCCGCTGCATTATGTTGAATTTGAGCAGGATCTTGCGTACGCATATTTGTGTCAAAAATAAAACTGCATATCCAAGAACTTGTGTTGTAAAATATGCTAGAAATCGTGTTGTTATCATCATTTGTAAAGTTTGTAAGTCGAAGATTATCGCTAAACGATAATCATCTTTATTTCGTCCAAAGCTTGTATCAAAAATAAGAATCATGGTTTGTAATGTATAATATATGCAGTTTTTCTTTTAAAAATGTCGCATATAGAGGTCAATACCTCGCAATGAAATCATACGTTATCTAACACGTTCTTACGGTTAAGGATGGGTTATGACATGTGGTATCAGAGCGGTGGTCTTAGCGAACCAGGTTTGCATTAGTGTGTCTAACTGATAAGTCGTTAGGATACATTAGTAAGTCTGGACTTTGACCGGGTCTGATTTAAAAACCATTGCTTATCATTGTTGGTTAAAATTTATATGTAAATATTATGTAGTACTAATGGGTTAGTTGTTGTGTGATAGATGTCGGGCTCAAAACTTGTTATCACATTCAGCGACTCCGAACCAGAATCTTCAGATGGTGTTCCAGTCATTAACCTATCCGATGACGAAAATAATATCTTTGGGGAAGACTCACAAATTCCGGATGAACCGACTATAGAGAACCCGGAAAGTGAACCCGAGGAGGAAAGTGAACCCGAGGAGGAAAGTGAACCCGAGGAGGAAAGTGAACCCGAGGAGGAAAGTGAACCCGAGGGGGAAAGTGAACCCGAGGAAGAAATACAGGAAATTACAAAAGAAGAGTTCGAACTAGGAAAGAAACGAAAGGCTAATGAATTAGAAAATTCAAATCCTAAGTTTAATAAGGATGATGTGGCACCAACTCCACTAGACACTACCACCCCTATTCCCGCTATTCCTATTCGTTCTATCCCGGCATCCAGTTCTTCAGTCCCACAGCCAAAATATAGGCAGACAGCCAGGATAAGCGTTAAGCGATTCTTTGAACCTAAACGTCCTAGAAAATAGACCAAACGATGAGCTGCCGTATTAAACCATGGGATCATATAATGTTTTGTATAATATTATTAGTGTGGTTTGTTTAAAGTTCGATGTAAGATAAGCATATGTAAAATAGTGAAGTGTGAAATGCAATAATTTTCCATGGTTAAGTATTATTTAGATGGTAGTAATTGATTGTGTACTAAGCTATTAAGTATGGACATTAACGGGTAGGTACTACCCTAGATATAATTATAAAACGCTAATAAGAAGAAAAGGCTTTTATAATAATACCTGGTTCATATTATTAATAAGCTATAATGTACTGTAAATATACACTACATCTATAATATTCCATGTGAATAATTATTTTCTTTTCATTCTTATAGAAGAATATGGCGCGATTGAACCGAATGACGGAACAAGAAATCCAGGAACTCATCAATCAGCGAGTGAACGACAGAATGTTATGGGTCGAGGCTGCAAGAGGTGCTGCAGTTAACCCAAATCCTCGTGTGGGGTGCACTTACAAAACTTTTCAAGCTTGCAAGCCCTCATCATTCAGTGGAACAGAAGGACTGATCGGTTTAACCCGGTGGATAGAAAAGATGGAGACTGTGTTTAAAATAAGTGGTTGTGTTGAAAAGGACATGATCAAGTATTCATCGTGCACTTTACAAGATAGTGCACTCACGTGGTGGAAAAATTATGTGAAGGCTGTAGGAGGAGATGTAGCTTATGATACTCTATGGGAAGAATTCAAAACAATGTTAATCAACGAATATTGTCCAAGGAACGAGGTTAGGAAGTTGGAAGATGAATTACGAAGTCTGAAGGTTATTGGTACTGAAATCACCAACTACAATCAGCGATTCATGGAATTAGTTTTGCTATTTCCTGAATTGGTTCCAACCGAAGAACGGAAAATTGAAATGTACAAAGATGGGTTGCCCAAAAAGGTCAAGGCAAATGTTACAGCATCGAAACCTAAGACAATTCATGAAGCTATAACCATGGCAAACGAGCTAATGGATCAGGTCATCATGGATAAGAAAGTATCCAATACTGATGTGAAGGTATCAGGTAACAAAAGAAAGTGGAATGGAAATTATGATCGAGGTAACCAACAACAATCTTTTAAGAAACAAGAAAACACGCAAGGTGCGGGTAGTGGTTTAAGCTTTGGTTATAAAGGACAAAATCCTTTATGCAACCGATGCCACAAACATCACTCTGGTTACTGTAATGTGGTATGCAACAAATGTAATCGAAAGGGTCATCTTGCTGAAGATTGTAGGGCTCTCGTTACAAATGGTACCAAGACTCCTGCCACCAATGCAAATAGAACTGCTTTGGCTACCATTACTTGTTTTGGGTGTGGAAAACAAGGTCACTATAAGAGCCAGTGCCCGAATCCAGAGAAGAATATCGGACCTGCACGTGGGAGAGCATTTGTTATTAATGCTAGAGAGGCATGTGAAGACCCGGAGCTTGTTACGGGTACGTTTACCATTAATAACTTATCCGCATCTATTATATTTGATACTGGTGCTGATAGAAGTTACGTGTGTAGAGACTTTCACGCTAAATTGAATTGTTCATCATTACCTCTAGATGCTAAGTACATGATTGAGTTAGCTAATGGTAAACTAATTAAAGCCGATAAAATTTGTCGTGATTGTAAAATAAATTTAGCCGGAGAAACGTTTAAAATTGACTTAATACCCGTAGAATTAGGAAGTTTTGATGTAATAGTCAGCATGGACTGGATGTCCAAAATAGGAGCTGAAGTTGTGTGTGCCAAGAAGGCAATTCGCATTCCTCGTAAGAATAAAACGCCCGTAATGATTTATGGAGAGAAGGGTAACTCAAAGCTAAAACTCATTAGTTATTTGAAAGCTCAAAAGTGCTTGAAGAAAGGGTGCTATGCTATCTTAGCACATGTTAATAAAGTCGAAAAGAAAGAAAAAGAGAAGTGCATCAATGACGTGCCTGTGGCAAGAGATTTTCCTGAAGTATTTCCGGAAGAGTTGCCGGGATTACCTCCATTTAGATCTGTAGAATTTCAAATAGAATTAGTACCAGGAGCTGCACCAGTGGCTCGTTCTCCATATAGACTTGCACCGTCCGAATTAATAGAACTTCAAAGTCAGTTAAAAGAATTACTAGACCGTGGATTCATACGACCAAGTACTTCACCGTGGGGAGCTCCAATTTTATTCGTCAAGAAGAAAGACGGATCTTTCCGAATGTGTATAGATTATCGTGAATTAAATAAGTTAACTATCAAGAATCGGTATCCACTACCGAGAATTGACGACTTATTTGATCAACTCCAAGGATCATGTGTGTACTCGAAAATTGACCTAAGATCGGGTTATCATCAATTACGTGTCAAAGAAGAAGATATACCGAAAACTGCTTTTCGGACACGCTACGGTCATTACGAATTTTTGGTCATGCCGTTTGGATTGACGAATGCGCCAGCTGTATTCATGGACCTCATGAATCGAGTTTGTAGTCCATATTTAGATAAGTTTGTTATCGTTTTCATTGATGATATTCTTATCTATTCCAAGAGTGAGCAAGAGCATGAACAGCATTTAAGGTTGATATTAGTGTTATTGAGAAAAGAACAGCTATATGCTAAATTTTCTAAATGTGCTTTCTGGTTGAAAGAAGTGCAATTTCTTGGCCACGTTGTTAGTAGCAAAGGAATTCAGGTTGATCCAGCAAAAATTGAAGCCATTGAAAAATGGGAGACTCCTAAGACACCAATGCAGATACGCCAATTTTTGGGTTTAGCCGGTTATTATAGAAGGTTTATTCAAGATTTTTCCCGAATAGCTAAGCCGTTGACAGCGTTAACGCAAAAAGGGAAGAAATATGAATGGACTTCTGAGCAGGAGAGTGCATTTCAATTACTGAAAAAGAAGTTGACTACGGCGCCTATTTTATCGTTACCAGAAGGGAACGATGATTTTGAAATATATTGTGACGCTTCGCGAAAAGGTTTTGGTTGCGTTCTTATGCAACGGAAGAAAGTTATTGCATACGCATCCCGACAATTAAAGATTCACGAGCGGAATTATACGACGCATGATCTAGAACTGGGAGCAGTCGTGTTTGCATTGAAGATATGGAGACACTACTTGTATGGGGTTAAATGCACTGTGTTTACTGATCATAAAAGCCTTCAACATATTTTCGATCAAAAATAGCTGAACATGAGGCAACGTAGGTGGGTCGAGTTAATAAACGACTATGATTGTGAAATTCGTTATCATCCCGGGAAAGCGAATGTGGTGGCTGACGCTTTAAGCAGAAAGGAACGAGAACCAATTCGAGTACGAGCAATGAACATAAAAATTCGCATGAATCTCAACTCACAAATCAAAGAGGCTCAACGAGAAGCTCTTACTAAAGAAAACATAGGAAATGAAATAATGAAGAAGTATGGGAAACAACTCATTATGCGGGAAGATGGAATTCGATATTTTGCAAACCGTATTTGGGTACCAAAGTTGGGTGGATTAAGGAAGTTAATATTGAATGAGGCACATAAGACAAGATACTCGATACATCCTGGAGTTGGAAAGATGTATCAAGATCTTAAGACGCATTATTGGTGGCCTAATTTGAAGACAGACGTTGCAACATATGTTGGGGAATGTTTAACTTGTTCCAAAGTCAAAGCAGAACACCAGAAGCCGTCAGGATTACTTCAACAACCAGAAATCCCAGAATGGAAATGGGACGGTATTACCATGGATTTCATCACAAAGTTACCGAAGACTGCCTGGGGATACGACACCATTTGGGTGATTGTTGATCGTCTCACCAAGTCTGCACATTTCCTGCCTATAAAGGAAACGGATAGAATGGAGAAACTATTACGATTGTATATAAAGGAAATTGTTTCAAGACATGGAATACCTATTTCCATTATATCCGATCGTGATAGTAGATTTACCTCAAAGTTCTGGCAATCACTACAGGAGGCACTAGGAACTCGTTTGGATATGAGTACCGCATATCATCCGCAAACCGACGGGCAGAGTGAAAGAACGATTCAGACTCTTGAAGACATGCTCAGGGCATGTGTGATCGATTTTGGAAACGGATGGGATAAATATCTACCATTAGCAGAATTCTCGTATAATAATAGTTATCATGCGAGCATTAAAGCTGCACCATTTGAAGCATTGTATGGAAGGAAGTGTAGATCTCCTATCTGTTGGAATGAAGTAGGAGATCGACAATTAACTGGTCCCGAGATCATACACGAAACGACTGAGAAGATAGTACAAATTAAGGAGAGATTGAAAACAGCCCGTAGTCGCCAAAAGAGCTATGCCGATGTCCGAAGGAAACCATTAGAGTTTCAGATCGGGGACATGGTTATGCTAAAGGTGTCACCTTGGAAAGGTGTAATACGCTTCGGAAAAAGGGGTAAACTGAACCCAAGA
This sequence comes from Rutidosis leptorrhynchoides, assembly GCF_046630445.1. NCBI lineage: Eukaryota > Viridiplantae > Streptophyta > Magnoliopsida > Asterales > Asteraceae > Rutidosis > Rutidosis leptorrhynchoides. The sequence goes on from NC_092334.1 coordinate 443,182,209, forward strand.
TATGTAGGCCCGTTCAAGATCATCGAACGCATTGGACCGGTAGCTTATCGACTCGAGTTACCGCAACAACTCGCCGGAGTACATAATACCTTTCACGTCTCAAACCTTAAGAAGTGTCTTGCAAAGGAAGATCTCACCATTCCTCTTGAAGAAATCCATGTCGACGAGAAACTACAATTCATCGAAGAACCAATCGAAATCATGGATCGTGAAGTTAAACAGCTCAAGCAGAGCAACATACCGATAGTTAAGGTTCGTTGGAATGCTAGAAGAGGTCCCGAGTTTACGTGGGAACGAGAGGATCAGATGAAACAAAAGTATCCACACTTGTTTCTCGATGACGCAAAATAGGTACAATTTTAAAATTTCGGGACGAAATTTATTTAACGGGGAGGTAATGTAACGACCCGCACTTTTTCGATCGTTCTATACTTATAAGATTAATATTTCTATAAATTAAACCTTACCAACATGATAAGCAATCCAAATTGTTGAGACTTATGTTTTCGAAAAGAGTTTTACACAACGTTTGACAGTCTAGTTCGACCGATGATATCACGAACTATACAATATATGATAATTATACGTTTGTGTATATATATGTATATATACATATTTAACATGATCTAAGAATGTTTTAATATCTCATTTTGTATTAATAACAATAAGTTATAAGTATATTTTGAAACTACTAACTTAAGTTTTCAAAACGATAACCATACGTAACGTTATTTGACTTAAATACTTATAACCTATAATGTTTATACATATATCGTATAAGTAATGTATTTAATCACTTTTAAAGGGCTTACATACATAAAACAATATAAGTATATTTACAAAAGATAGCTATATTTGAATCCTCGTTCCGTTTACTCAAAGATTTCTATACGTATACCTAGGGTATATGTACCCGTATCATACGCAGCTTCTAGATGTATTTACTATTGGTATATACCAATAAAAATCTTCTCCTTAGCAGCCTTAAATGATTAAGAAACATGTGGAACCAACCATTTGTCAAGTAGCATGAATTATTTAGCAAGAAAACAAAGTTAGGTATTTTTTTTTTCCTTTATAACCTAAAAATGTTTTTATGCATGCACACCATTTCTTCACCCCATTTTCTCATACTTACACTTCCATTTCTCTCTCAAAATACTCTTAACTTCATACTTGATCATCTCCAAGCATTTTCCCCATCATTTAGCTTCAAAAACAACACTTAAACCTCATAAGAAAACCTTACAAAAACACTTCAAGAAATCCTTCCAAGAACACCAACTTACTTCCAATCTTTCATCCACTTCCATCACCCTTTTGGTTCTAGGTTCTTACTCCTCTTTTACAGCAACCTTGTCCAAGGAACTTGAGGTAGAATCTATGTTCATAACCTTATTCGATTCATATATATATAGCTATCTTATTTTGTGGTATAAAAGTTTAACAACAAGAACATAGTTTGAAAGTTTTCAAACTTGTTTGCAAACTAAATAGATCCTTCTAACTTAACTTTTAAAATACTTCAAGACCTGTAATATATCTTAAATATATGCTAATTTAACAAGGTATAACTTGGTTTTTCAAAGAACACCTTAAAAACTGAATTTACGACATCGGAGTGCAACCGGGGGCTGTTTTGGGTTGGATAATTAAAAACCATCTTAAACTTTGAATTGGAGGTTTATTTTCTGGAAAAATGATTTTTACTATAAATATGATAACACATAAAAATTTCATGATTTAACTCAAAGTATAAGTATTTTTAGAAAAATAATCATTTAAGGTTGTTTACATGATGGAAAATGATTAACTTCATAAGTTTCACTAAAGTTTGACCTATGACCTGTGATTTCGAATACAAACTAAGGTATTTACAGTTCATAGTCTTAAAGAGGGACTCGATCCAAGGAAGTGGCAAGTTGAATCAACGAAAACGGAGTTGTAACGAAGAAACTATGATCAAAACGAGATCGGATATCTAAGACTAGTTTAGCTACGAAAATAATTGGAGAAAATTAAATAAATCACATCTTTTTAAAATAACATGATATTTTATATATATGTACTCATAATTTAATTTTATATGGTTCAGGATCACCCGTAAACAATACGAGAAGATTAATCATAAGATCCCATGATTGTACGCAACACGTCATTTGACAACACCGGTACTTTATGTACGCAACACGTCATTTGACAACACCGGTACCATGGGTCAAGATTAATCTCGACCAATACATATACGATGGGGTTTTATTTATTTCGTTGGGGGTTTTATTTATTTCATTGCGGGTATATTAAACATCTAAAAATGAACCATTAAAATTGAATTACTAACAACGAACTGCTAACTACGGACTAAGGAATTATTAAAAGTATTAAAAGTATAACAAGTATATATATGTGACGTTTGTTTAAAAAGAAAAGGTATTGATATATTATATATGGATAGGTTCGTGATATCAACCGGAGACCAAGTCAAATTATATATATCTTCAAGACGAAAGTGAGTATATAGTCCCACTTTTAAACTCTAAATATTTCGGGATGAGAATACATGTATTTTATGTTTTACGTTATGGACACAAGTAACTGAATATATATTCTACGTTGAGTTGTACCACTGGCATACTTCCCTGTAGCTTGGTAACTAATATTTACAGCGGTATTGTAAACGCGAATCCTGTTGATAGATCTATCGGGCCTGACAACCCCAACCGGACTGGACGACCAGTATTCAACGGTTGCACAGTACTTCGTTTTGTGACTACACTTGGTACGGTGTAGTAAGATTTCATATTAAAGGGAATATGCGACGTGATTAAATGTTAAGTATGGTTATCAAGTGCTCAACCACTTAGAATATTTTTATGAAAATGTTTATATATGAAATCTTGTGGTCTATATATATATATATATTGCTGCCGGCACTAAACCTATATCTCACCAACTTTATGTTGACGTTTTAAACATGTTTATTCTCAGGTGATATTTAGAAGCTTCCGCTGCATTATGTTGAATTTGAGCAGGATCTTGCGTACGCATATTTGTGTCAAAAATAAAACTGCATATCCAAGAACTTGTGTTGTAAAATATGCTAGAAATCGTGTTGTTATCATCATTTGTAAAGTTTGTAAGTCGAAGATTATCGCTAAACGATAATCATCTTTATTTCATCCAAAGCTTGTATCAAAAATAAGAATCATGGTTTGTAATGTATAATATATGCAGTTTTTCTTTTAAAAATGTCGCATATAGAGGTCAATACCTCGTAATGAAATCATACGTTATCTAACACGTTCTTACGGTTAAGGATGGGTTATGACAATATGTGTTAAGTCCGTTCGTTTCGTTGCTTAATTTACGTCGTTTTATATAATGAAGATGAGAAATGGACACGACACCAATGACGGAAGTACGAGTGAGGATGTTGAACTCACGGCCAAGGTTGAGGCCATCTTTAAGAGGCTAAAAAAGGATTTTCTTGACGATGTTCGAAAGGTCTTCTAAGAGTCGGTTGATGGACAAGTGACCGAAATGATAAATGAACGAATGAAAGCTGCAATAGAGGAGGCTTTGGAAGCTAGAAACATTTATCCTCGAGGCGAAGGGGGTGAAGGCAATGGTGGGGGTGGAAGGCGGGACTTCCACTGCAAAAATTTCAAGGATACTCAACCTCCGATGTTTAATGGGGTGAAGGATCCATTGAAAAGCACTTGTTGGATTTCTGATATCGAGGGGGCGTTCCGTACCGCGGAGTGTCCTCCCGAGAAGAAGACGAGGTATGGGTCTAGCATGTTGCGCGAAGAGGGAAAATTTTGGTGGGGTGATAAAATTAAATTATATAGTGAAGGGCAATGCATGAGCTTGACATGGGAGGAGTTTAAGAAGGTATCGAACTTCTTCCGATCTTGATAAAATCCAGGACGAGTTGCACAATTTGCGACAAGGTTCAATGGACTTGGTTACTCTCAAGTATACCTTCTTTGCAAAGACTCGTTTTTGTCCGGAGTATGTTGGTGATGATCACAAGTTGATGCTAGATTTCTACCGTACTTTAAGTGATGAGTTGAAGGGTAAGATTAGCCGGGGAATGGCTAAGTCTTTTGAAGATTTATACGAATTGGCTAGGGGTTTTGAGCTAGAGGTTCCAAGAAAAAGCGATTTCACTTTTTCAAAGAGAAAGTTTAAGGTTCGAGTTATTCGAACTTCTCAAATAAAAAGAACAAGAAAGGCCCTGAAAGCGTTAATAGTGTGAAGAAGGGTGCTTCCGGGGGTTTCGGACCCTTGTGTTATAATTGTAATCAAAGAGGGCACATATCCCGTGATTGTACCAAGGCGTCGACCAAGCTTACTTGTTATAATTGTGGTAAAGAGGGACACAAGAGGCCGGAATGTCTCGATTTGAATAATGATCATGTGAAGAAGCTGGAGAGAGCGGCAGGTACGGCTAGGGGTCGCAATTACATGATGACCAATGATGAGGCCAAGCAATCCAACGAAGTTTTTTCAGGTACTTTTATGGTTAACTCTAATCCGGCAAGGAACCTATTTGATAGCGGTGCAAATTTGTCGTTTGTGTCTCCAAAATTTGTGCCTAGACTTAATAGACCGTTAGCTAAGTTAAGTCGTCCGATAGAAGTCGAAATAGCGGACGGCAAGACGGTGCTAGTGGTTGATGTGTGTAAAAATTGTGATGTCATTTTTGGTGCCGAAAACTTTAAGATTGATCTTATTCTGATGACTTAAGGTGATTTCGATATCGTTGTTGGTATGGATTGGCTCGATCATAATAGAGCCGATATTGCATGCCATAAAAAATTTATTCATGTGAAGACCCCAAGTGGGGGAGAGTTAATTATTCATGGTGATAAACGAAGAAGACTTGTGCCGATATGCACTTTTGCACGGGCACGTCGTTTCCTTGTTAGTGGTGGCATGGCTTTTCTTGCCCATGTTGTTGATACTCGTGATGAGCTACCACCCATTCGTGAAATTCCGGTGGTGAGTGAATTTGAAGACGTTTTTTCGGATGAGTTACCGGGTGTTCCAGTGGAAAGACAAGTTGAATTTTGCATTGAGTTGTTTCCGGGGGCTAGCCCCATTGCTAAAACTCCTTATCGTTTAGCGCTGACGGAAATGCAAGAGTTGTTAAATCAAACCCAAGAGTTGCTTGAGAAGGGTTTTATTCGAATGAGTGCTTCGCCATGGGGCGCTCCAGTTTTATTCGTAAAGAAGAAGGATGGTAGTATGCGGATGTGCATCGATTATCGGGAGTTAAATAAAGTGACGATCAAGAATCGTTATCCATTACCTCAGATTGACGATTTGTTTGACCAACTCCAAGGTGCAACGTATTTTTATAAAATTGACCTACGGTCCGGCTATCACCAAATGCGGGTCCGTGAGGAAGATATTGAGAAAACAGCTTTTCGAACGCCTTATGGGAATTTTGAGTTTGTAGTTATGCCTTTTGGTCTTACGAATACACCGGTGGCATTCATGGACCTTATGAACCGAGTATGCCAACATATGTTGGACAAGTCGATAATTGTGTTCATTGACGACATACTAGTCTACTCGAAAAGTATGAACGAACATGAACGTCATTTGCGTGAAGTATTGAAGACGTTACGAAAGGAGAAGTTGTATGCAAAGTTCTCCAAATGTGAATTTTGGCTAAGGGAAGTTCAATTCCTTGGTCATATTGTGAACAAAGACGGTATTCAAGTGGATCTGGGGAAGATAGAGACGGTGAAGAGTTGGGGACGACCGACCACGCCTACGGAAATCCGAAGTTTTCTCGGATTGGCTGGTTATTATTGTCGGTTTATCCAAGACTTTTCTAAGATTGCTTCTCCATTAACGAAATTGACGAGAAAGAATGCTAAATTTAATTGGGAAAATGAGTAAGAAATTGCTTTTCAATTGTTAAAAGAGAAGTTGTGTCGAGCTCCGGTGTTAGTGTTGTCGGAAGGTGTGGAAGACATGACGGTTTATTGTGATGCTTCCTTAAATGGGCTCGGGTGTGTTCTAATGCAAAGAGGTAAAGTCATCGCTTATCCCCCTCGACAATTAAAGGAACATGAAACGAGATATCCGACCCATGATCTCGAGTTGGCGGCGGTTGTGCATGCATTAAAAATTTGGCGCCATTACTTGTATGGTGTCAAGAGTACGATTTATTCAGATCATAAGAGTTTGAAACATCTCTTCAATCAACGAGATTTGAATTATCGCCAACGTAGGTGGATGGATGTGGTAAAAATTATGATTGTGAAATACTTTATCATCTGGGCAAGGCGAATGTGGTCGCGGATGCGTTAAGTCGAAAGAGTCACCACCCGCCGTTACGATTGGGATTGTTACGTATGATCATTACTAACGATTTTCTTGAAAAACTTGGAGTGATTCAAATAGAGGCTTACGTTCACAACAAGCATGCGGAACGAATCGTGGGGCAATCGGAGTTTAATACTATGGGCTCGCGTGGTTTATTCTATTTTCAAGAAAGAGTGTGGATGCCTAAGATGGGTGATTACCGGTGGGTGCTACTTGATGAGGCACATAAGTCAAAGTATTCCATTCATCCGGGTGCGACGAAAATGTATCATGACTTAAAGAAGGATTATTGGTGGTCTGGCATAAAACGTGATGTTGTAAAGTACGTTGAACAATGTGTTACATGTTTACAAGTTAAAGCCGAGCACCAAAATCCGTATGGTAAGTTACAACCTTTAGAAATCCCGAAATGAAAATGGGAGCACATTACCATGGATTTCATTACAAAGTTACCTAAGACGGCGAGAACCCAATATGATACGATTTGGGTGATAGTTGATCGATTGACGAAAAGTGCATTGTTCCTTCCCATTCGGAAAGTGACATCGTCGGAGACATTGGCTAAGTTGTTTATCAAGGAGGTGATCTCTCGACATGGGGTTCCTATATCTATCATTTCGGATCGAGATACTCGTTTCACATTTCGATTTTGGGAGAAGTTTCATGAAGATATGGGTACACAATTGAAGCTGAGCACGGCGTACCATCCTCAAACGGACGGTCAAACCGAACGTACGAATCAAACATTGAAGGATATGTTACGGGCGTGCATCATCGATTTCGGTGGTAGTTGGGATGAGCATTTGCCTTTGGTGGAATTCTCGTACAATAATAGTTATCATACTAGTATCGGGATGCCACCTTATGAGACGCTTTATGGGCGGAGGTGTCGAACTCCAATTTGTTGGGATGAAGTGGGTCAAAGAGAAATCGGGAGTACCGATTTGGTTTTGGAGACGAATAGCAAGATTGATATGATTCGGGAACATTTGAAAAAGGCGCAAGATAGGCAAAAATCTTATGCCGATAAACGTAGACGGTTGATTGAGTTCCAAGAGGGCGACAAAGTGATGCTTAAAGTTTCACCATGGAAGGGTATTATTCGATTTCGAAAACGGGGAAAGTTAGCTCCTCGGTTTATTGGACCATTTAAGGTTTTAGCTCGTGTTGGTGAGGTTGCGTATCGATTGGAATTACCCGAAGAACTTGCGGGGATCCATAACACATTTCATGTTTCCCATCGCCGTAAGTGTCTTGCGGAAGATTCTTTATAGATGCCTTTAGACGAAATTGAGCTAAACAACAAGTTAGAATATGTTGAAGAGCCGATTGCTATACTAGACGAGAAGGTGAAAATGTTGCGTAACAAAGAGGTGAGGACCTTTAAGGTCCAATGGCGTCGTAGTGAGGGTTCTGAGTTTACTTGGGAGCCCGAAGAATTTGTGCTGGTTTATCTTCCCTCTTGTCATGCGGCTTGGATCGCGAGGACGCGCCCCGATTCAAGTGGGGGAGAGTTGTAAGACCCGAATGTTTCCTTGTACATATGCGTAAATAGGTTGCTTGATTTGTGGGTTTCATTTTATATAATTTAAAAGAAGAAGAAATCTGACCTGGGCATTTTGCGACCCGCGCAGGCTTTTGGCGCGCCGCGCCGATGGTCTGTGACAGCTCACTTCCTTTTTATTAGATATTTAGAAGGGCTTTTTGGTAAAATAACATGGGACCCGAATTAAAGGCTCTAGATCAGTTAGTGGAGCCTCATTTACTCCATTTTAATCTACTTCAACCTTATCACTTAAATTCTAGAGAGATAGTATGATCCTAGTGTGAGAAAACTCATTTTGGGGAAGAAGAAGAAGGAATGTTGCTTAAGCTCAAGTTTTAAAGTTGTTCCTCTACTTCCTAGCTACGTTTTGAGTGTGGTGGTATATTATAATTTTGTTTTCCCTAATTTAATTTTGTTTAAGGGTTAGGGTTTGGGTAAATGATGAACTTAAAACCCATTTGTTAGTGATTTGGGGGTTTTGGGTGAATTTGGGTCATGAAGGCTCAAAGATGACTAACTTAGGGTTTTTAATGTATTAATTGATGTTTATGAGCTTAAATTGGTTAGTTAATTACTAGCACACCTATATATAAGTAAATGGGTGTTGTGTGGGTTAGTGGATGACCCAAAATGGGTGTGTTGACTTTAAATTAGGCAAATGGGTAATAATTGACCTAGTTGGTTAATGTATGTGTAAGATGCATAAACTTTGTGTTGGAAAGTGTCCTAGGACCTAACTTGGCTAATGATTAGGGTTTTGGGGATGTTAACCCAAATATTAGGGTTAAGGGTGCAAATGGGTCGAAATTGCACCATGGGTCAAGATAACACTAGAATGGAGTTTTAGTTGGTTGACCAACTTGAGTTGTGATTGCTTATGTGCTAAATGTAATAGGTACGTTACATTGAAGTTGCAAGCTCGATAATCTTTCGCAAAAGACTCTAAGGTGAGTGGAGTAATTATACGTATGTGTATATGGCGTGTTTATTTGTGGGTGTTATGGCATGAACCATCGAGCCGCTAGTGCCATAACATGTGTGTGATAAGATGTGAACCACGAGCCGGTAGCATCGAATGTGAACCACGAGCCGGTAGCACTATAAACTAAGATGTGAACCACGAGCCGGTAGCATCGAGTGTGAACCAAGAGCCTGTAGCACTATCAACTAAGATGTGAACCACGAGCCGGTAGCATCGAGTGTGAACCACGAGCCGGTAGCACTATAAAAGAGTATGACTCAATTGCGTATAGTGTGAATCACGAGCCGATAGCACCATAGCGTTTATGGTTAACCATATTGAGATTGTTGATTGTTTAGAATATTGTTTATATATACATTATGTTGAGTATATGCTAATGCGGTTTTGTGATATTGTACGACTTGTTAAGTGTTTTGGGTACGATGACATGCTAATTGTGTTACAAGTTCGTATGAGGTATTTGATGAATGTGATTGCAAATAGATGGGTTATATATATGTATGTGTAATTATTGCATTCACTAAGCTTTGCTTACCCTCTCGTTGTTTACCTTTTTATAGGTTCGGTTGTGGACAAGGGTAAGGGCATTATCTTGGAGTAGAGATCCCGCTTGATTTAATTAGGGGATGCTTTTGGATGTTCTAGCTTTTGAAGTTTGACCAATCCTTGGGAAGTTTAACCCCAAACACCATGCTCATAGTGTCGTTTGGAATTTAAACTAATTTGGTCGAAACTTATAACTTTTGTATTGAAACTTGTAATTTGGGTCGTGTGCGCCCCGCTTCGTAAAACTTATTTTATGAATGGAACGTGTTAGTTTTACATATATGAATATGTGGTGAAAAGCGGTTTGTCTAATTATGTCGGGAAATGGCCAAACATTTTCGCATTTCAAGACTTTTTGGACAGCGGGCTGCCAGGCACATTCTGCGCGCCGCGCAAGGTGCTGGCGCGCCGCGCCACCAGCCGAACAAACAAAATTTTTTTTTTTGTGATAATTTTTGGTGGGTTTGATTGAGGTTTGGTTTAGGTTGTTACAAATATGCCCCTTTTGCTTGGTAACCTAAGAATTAGTAAACCGATCTACTAATTGACGCGAATCCTAAAGATAGATCTATTGGGCCTAACGAACCCCATCCAAAGTACCGGATGCTTTAGTACTTTGATGTTTTTTTTATCATGTCCGAAGGATTTCCCGGAATGATAGGGGATATTCTTATATGCATCTTGTTAATGTCGGTTACCAGGTGTTCACCATATGAATGATTATTTTTGTCTCTATGCATGGGACGCATATTTATGAGAACTGGAAATGAAATTCTTGTGGTCTATTAAAATGATGAAAATGATCGTTTATGATAAACCAATGAACTCACCAACCTTTTGGTTGATACTTTAAAGCATGTTTATTCTCAGGTATGAAAGAAATCTCCCGCTGTGCATTTGCTCATTTTAGAGATATTACTTGGAGTCATTCATGACATATTTCAAAAGACGTTGCATTCGAGTCGTTGAGTTCATCAAGATTATTATTAAGTCAATTATAGTTGGATATATTATGAAGTGGTATGCATGCCGTCAACTTTCGATGTAAATGAAAGTTTATCTTTTAAAAACGAATGCAATGTTTGTAAAATGTATCATATAGAGGTCAAGAACCTCGCGATGTAATCATATGTTATTGTATTCGTTCTTATGGATTAGGACGGGTCTTTACAAGTTTATCTTTTAAAAACGAATGCAATGTTTGTAAAATGTATCATATAGAGGTCAAATACCTCGCGATGTAATCAACTATTGTGAATCGTTTATAATGTATATGAACGGGTCCTTTCACCAAATATAGAAACTTTTGTGAAATAGGAACTTTTCTCGAAAACCGTCACTATTAATATAGTTTGCTATATTAATAAACAAACTTTATGTCTATTAGACATTAACTAATTAGACATTATATCTCTAGGTTGAGATCTCCGATTACATACTATGTTAACCCGAACAATACTAAAGCTACAAACTTACTATAAGTGGGAAGCTTTCCATTAATAATAGGTTTCCAAATATAGAAACTTTTGAGAAATAGGAACTTTTCTCGAAAACCGTCACTGTTAATATAGTTTGCTATATTAATAAATAAACTTTATGTCTATTAGACATTAACTAATTAAACATTATATCTCTAGGTTGAGATCTCCGATTACATACTTCGTTCATACTACTTGCGTGGAATTACTTACTTGCTACTAAGGTGAACTTCATAGCCCCTCTTTCTACTATTTATTAACTGTTTTACAACTTTTGGGGTGAGACACATGCTTGATTTTAAATGATTTACAATTTAGACACAAGTACCTAAACTTTTTATATGCAATTTCGTGAGACTTTTGTTAAACATGTATTTATTGTTACATGCAAATCCCCGCCATAATATCGTTAATTGCTGAAATTGAAATATTGCAAGCTTAATTATTGTGAGTAGGCCTATTGAGAGTGACGTCTCTACCCATTGGCGTAATCGTCAAGGGGTACATAATAATGATTGCCGACACCCGTACAGTGTCAGGGGTTAATGTTTAGTTCGATATTATAACTCATGGCATATTGAATATTTTGATATTTTGAATTATATCTTGTGGTCTAAAAACTTATTATGATTATTAAACCTATGTTGTTCACTCAACCATTTTTGGTTGACACTTTAAGCATGTTTTTGTCTCAGGTGAAGATTAGCTTGTGTGCTGCCCTACGATGCTTAGTTAGCTGTTGCATTGGAGTCCACATATTAGACTTATCATTTAAATTTCATTACGTATAACATTATTATGTTTTCGCTGCAAATTCAAATTTTGTAATAAAACGTCTCATTTAGAGTCGTTCTCGTTTATGCATACTTATGTTATGATATTATGAAGTCATATTTCCCCGGCCCTATTTGGGGGTATGACATCGCGGCTCGTTCTGCATCTCTAGCTCGTTCTCCATCTCGCGGCTCGTGTAACATCCCGCATTTTTCCGTTAAATTATTTTAACGCCCGTCTTTTTTTTAGATAATATCTTCCGTTATCTAAATTCGTACCTTTCGTTGACTAACGTTCTAATATTTTCGTTATTTAATTATAACATCACTCGTTTACTCGAGCGTTTTTAGAATAATTCATTTGGTTAATTCCCGCACTCGACAACAAACTTGAGGGACTAAACTTGCCAAGCGGGCAAAGGGATGACTAGGTCAACTAGTCAACCTTCACCCTCCTCCATTCATTTCATCCTCCCCATTTCATTACTTCCATTTTTATTCTCTCAAACCCTCAAACACAAAATCATCATCTAAATTCGATCTAGGAAGTTTGCAACAAAACAAATTACATATTTGGAATCCTCTCTTCATCCTCTACAATTTGATACCAACTTCATCTCGTTTGGGTAACATTTCTAAAACTCTAGATTTCTCTAAATTCATGTGTTTGACTTGAAATGGTGTTAGCTAGTGTCTATGGCTCGTGTCTAGCATGAATATATGATATATTTGCTCGATTTATTATTTTGGGTAACAAGTATGAACATTTGAAATGGGTGTGCTTAATCTTTGATTTTGGATGAGTTAATGTTGTTAAATTGTTAAAGTTCATGTTTTAATTGTGTTACTAGTATCACTAGCTTCATTTTGATGTGTAGGTTTAGTGATGTTTAGTGATGCGATAGCCGTGTTTCGCTCACATGTTGTTACGGGTGTAACAATAGTCGGTTTTGTACACCTTGGGATCTAGCGTTGCCATAATCGTTTTGGGCGCTATCGGTTTTAACCGTTGGATTATGATGTTACGGTAGTTGCGTATTGGTCATATTTCGCACTACAAGGGATGTTTAGTGTTAAGGGTAATCCGTAAGGATTCGCTTCTTTTCGGTCTTGGTCGGTTTAGATGGTTGACTTTATTTTGATGTGCGGTGGTTACTGTGATGAGCCGGGAATGTTCGACCAAATTTAAACTTGAATCTTATTTGATTTCGATACGATAAGCAAAGTCTATAAAGTTGAGTCTCAAAATTTTGGAACAGTTACATTAATGCAATTACCCTTTGATTATTCTCGACGATTCACGAACAATTGTTTATAAATAAGTATGTATATATATATATTTATAAACGTAAGTATATATATAATAAATCGAAATTATGAAATATAATTTAAATATTAGAAATAAATAAGTAAAATAAGATACAAAGTAATTAGATGCAATTTAAAATGAACATATATTGAAATATATATGATTGCTATGTATAATTACTATTATATGTATATTGTAATGTATATTAACTTTTATTAAAATTTAATACTCAATATAAGTTATAGTGTAAAGTATATTATATAGTTATATTATATAATCAATAATATGTAATACTAATATATTAAAGTTAACTAAATAAAGTTGTTGTTGTTACTTTCAGTATTAATATTATGATTATACATAGATATGGAATTTGGCACAAGTAAATTGTTATATAATAATTGTTACTTGCAATGTCATTAAATACTATTAGCATCTTTATAATTACTACTATAATTATTAATACTATTGATATCATTACTAACTATTATTAATAATTATCATTTTATTAACATTTTATTTTTAATTTTCAGTATTATTATTAAAAGTATTATTATTATATATATTCAATAATTATTAATATTAGTATAAATTATGAAATCAAATCCAAATTATATGATTCAGTCGTTATCTGCTTTAGGATATTTTTTTATTTTTTTCTGTTTGTTTTATTTTTATTTTTTCTTCTGCTTGATTCCTTGTCGACCCTGGTCGCTAAACAACAACCAGTTACACTGTTTCATAATTCGAATCACATGATATCATTGACTATATATCCATCTGTAAACTGCAACTTGTGATAAATTAAAAAAAACAAAACAAACAAAACAGAAGATGAACACTCTGTCCTCTATACGAGTTTTTTTTTTGTTTTTGCAAAACTTTGATTTCGAATGTAATTTCAAAAATTGAAAATACTGTTGTGTTAGGAATCCATTATGTAAACTTTCTGTTAAATTTCAAGATCCAATTCCATTTATCGAGCTTTAATTTTGAAGTCAAAGTTATTTTTTTTAAAAGTCAACAGAATCGTTCTTGAGGAAATTCGAACTCGTTTTAATGATTCAAGTCCAATTGTCGATTCCTTTAGTTTCTTAAAGTAATTTACAATGTATTTCATTTTATGATCTTGGCCTATAATTTAATCAATTGCAAAATCAAAATTTTTTTTCCTTCAGAAAATAGCGACGCAGCAGCTGCTGTCTTTCTTTATTTTTTTTTTGTTTTTCTTTTGGTTTAGGATCACACTTATGGATTATTATTGTTTACAAGTCCTAATTTAAGCCACAAAATTCGTTACTTTGGTTTTGGAAGTCCCCTGGTCGAATTAAGATAAAGAAGAAGAAGCAACAGTTTAATACGGGTTATATATAAACAAGGATGGTTTTAATTCAGAAAAACAGATACACTTGAGTGGTTTGATGGGTTAGTAGGTTTACGTGAGGTCACGGGTTCGAGTCCGGTCTCGGGCAATTCTTTTTTGGAAGCTTCTTTAATGGGTATACATATTTCCTATACTTCTATTATTATTATTATTATTATTATTATTATTATTATTATTATTATTATTATTATTATTATTATTATTATTATTATTATTATTATTATTATTATTATTATTATTATTATTATTAATATTATTATTATTATTATTATTATTATTATTATTATTATTATCATTATATTTATTATTAATATTATTAGTTAATATTAAAATATGATTAAGTAATATCATTTAGTGTTATTATTATTCATTTTTTAGTATTATGATTATTATTATGTTAATATTATTAATAAGGTTATCAATATCATTAATATAATTTACATTTACTAGTATTATCATTAAAGAATTATTAGTATTATCATTACTAATATTATTACTATTTGTATTATTATTATTGTTATTATTATTATTAACATGACTTGGAACATGCTAATAACATTTATATTATAAAATTTTAATAAAAGGTTAATATGGTAAATTATGAAAATGGTTATGAAATTAAGTTATAAGAACTGTAGTTATGAAATTAGAAAATTTAACACGAAGCTCGTGATAAAACATATTATTATTAACACGGTTATTATTATTATTTTATCATTATTATTATTAAAAATGTTATCAAATCATTATCAGTATGATTATTAATGTTATCATGAGTATTATTATTATATAATTTTTAAAATCATTATCATAAGTATCATTAACAATAAAATTAATATTTTTATAATTATTATTATTAATATCATTATATTTATCACTAATAGAATTATTAACATTATTACCTTTATTAGTAATATTAAATACTATAATTATTATCACTTTTACCAATATTAAAATAATTTTAGTATCATTATAATTACTATTTTTAACAAACAAATGCTATATATATAAAAATATATTTAATACATATAACATAACAAAATCAATATTTTCATATACAAAATGAATATATGAAACATATGTATATTACTAACATAAAAATAATATAACTAAATAAATTAATAAATATATTCGTTCGATTACAATTATGTGTATTAATGAAAATACAAATGATATAGGTTCGTGAATCCGAGGCCAACCCTGCATTGTTCTGTTGTTCAATATAGTCATATGTATTTTTACTACAAAATACATTAGGTGAGTTTCATTTGCCTTTTTACCCTTTATATTTTTGGGCTGAGAATACATGCGCAACTTTTATAACTGTTTTACGAAATAGACACAAGTAATCGAAATTACGTTCTATGGTTGAATGATCGAAACTGAATATGCCCCTTTTTATTAAGTCGGGTAATCTAAGAATTAGGGAACAGACACCCTAATTGACGCGAACTCTAAAGATAGATCTATCGGGCCCAACAAGCCCCATCCAAAGTACCTGATGCTTTAGTACTTCGAAATTTATATCATGTCCGAAGGAGGATCCTGGAATGATGGGGATATTCTTATATGTATATTGTGAATGTCGATTACCAGGTGTTCAATCCATATGAATAATATTTTGTCTCTATGCATGGGACATATATTTATGAGAAATGAAAATCTTGTGGTCTATTAAAATGATGGAAATGATTATTTTTGTTAAACTAATGAACTCACCAACCTTTTGGTTGACACTTTAAAGCATGTTTATTCTCAGGTATGAAAGAAATCTTCCGCTGTGCATTTGCTCATCTTAGAGATATTACTTGGAGTCATTCATGACATATTTCAAAAGACGTTGCATTCGAATCGTTGAGTTCATCAAGATTATTATTAAGTCAATTATTGTTAGATATATTATGAAATGGTATGCTTGCCGTCAACTTTCGATGTGTTGAAAGATTGTCTTTTCAAAAACGAATGCAATGTTTGTAAAATGTATCATATAGAGGTCAAGTACCTCACGATGTAATCAACTGTTGTGAAACGTTTATAATCGATATGGACTTCGTCCGGATGGATTAGGACGGGTCTTCACAGTTGGTATCAGAGCGGTGGTCTTAGAGAACCAGGTCTTCATTAGTGTGAATAACTGATAAGTCGTTAGGATGCATTAGTGATTCTGGACTTCGACCGTGTCTGCATGTCAAAAGTTTTGCTTATCATTTTTGTCGAAAAATCATCTACTTATCATCCTTAGAAAATTACCTGCTTATCATTCCTAGTCTAGACACATATTACTGCATTGATTGCATGAATAGTGTATAGATAAATTCATATCTTAGCGTATCTGACAATTCATATCTTAGCGTATCTGACAATTCATATCTTAGTGTATCTGACAATTCATATCTTAGCGTATCTGTTACTTTAGACCTTGCCTGATATCTCTCGTAAATTTCTCCTTAATTTAAGGGATCCTGGTACTATATATATATCTATGCAATTTATGCATTGAGAATACCATCCAACCATCAATTGTTGTCACTAAATTCTTCATATCAAAAACCTTTCCTGAGATCGTGTAAGATGACCTCTACGAATCGACCAAGTTCCTCTGACTCCGAAGACAGCGTGACAGGAGCACACCAACCAATCAACTACCGTGATTACTGGAAAAAAATGGGGGTGGGTTCGCGACATACTCACCCTATGGAGAAGGGAAGAAGGTACTCCATATCATGAATCGAATCTACCACCTAACCTTGGAGTACTTGACCCGCTCACCGGCGAACCCGTTCGCAACACCGTTTATACCCTACTCTCAAGAATTTTTCATCTTGAAGCTACCATTAATGGAACTAGAGAAGATATTTGACCTCTACCTCACACTAATAATCAACCAGGGTTAGTAGAAGAAATTAGAGAACTCTGAGCTCGAGTATTAACTTTAGAGAGCACGGTATACAATTTGCAAGCACCGGCAGTATCACCAACACCGGTAATATCACCAGCCTCAGCACCAATGGCACCAGTACCACTAACAACCCAAGTTTCAACAATCCATGACTCAACATCTCATTCTGTACCTCGAGTATAATCATCGTTCTACGAATCGTTCTACATCATTTATCTTCGTTCGACATGGCGATTATGTAATCTCTAATGTTTTAGAGATTATATATTCTTGTTCTAACGGTAAATCAAATGAGTTTAATATCATATTGACTCATTAAATTCATGATTACATCTGAAGAAAATATATATGTATATATATTTTCATAAAGATTGTAATTAAAAATTCTTTCGTACAAACTGTTAATGATGAAAATATTTTAACGGGTAGGTAATACCCGAGGAATATTTAGATTTCACATTAATAAGTTACACTGTACATTCTTCGAACCTGATTCAACGGTCAATTACCATCCTACTTATATCCACAGATATACGAATCTGATTCATCACAGAATAACCATATTCATCCAATTTCATATTTAGATTTTGATTTATCAAAAATCAAGTGGCATAATGAAGGAAATATTTGACAAAATAAAATTTGTTAGAAACAAACAAATTAACTATGAAAAAAAATTTTTTTTTCAAGAATCCACTATAACTGTTCCGAGCTAATTGTTCCCAGCTAACTAATTACACTTTAATTATCGCAAATTAGTTATCGCAATTTACATTCTCGCAATTTTATTTATCGTCATTTAATTTCTGTTATTTACTTTACGCATTTTATTTATCGTCATTTAATTTCTGTTATTTACTTTACGCATTTTATTTATCGTCATTTAATTTCTATATTTATTTTACGCACTTTAAATATCAGGACACGTATACAAGGTTTTGACATATCATATCGACGCATATATATATATATATATTATTTGGAATAACCATAGACACTCTATATGCAGTAATGATCGAGTTCTCTATACAGGGTTGAGGTTGATTCTACAATAATATATATACTTTGAGTTGTGATCGAGTCTGAGACATGTACACGGGTCACGATACGTATTGATTAATTCGAGTATTATATATTTAACCATATATGAATTATTGAATTGCTAACTATGGACTATCAACTGAGGACTACCAACATTGGACAATTAAAATGAATTAAAATATTGATTATAATATATGAAACTAAACAATTCTTCAAGTTTGCCACTTGATTTCATTCTAAACTTCATTTGTATCTTGACGATTACAATCTGCGTTCAAACCTTTCACGAATTCTTGAAAACACCACAATCGATAGGATGAATCAATCGCACTTCATCTACGGAAGGAAAGATTTATGCATATAGTTATGCACCTGAGAAACTCTCGACAACCGAGTAAAAGTTTAACACATAGCCACGTCAGATCCTTTGACATTTATTAGCAAAAATAACTTTGCGATCCTTTTTCAAAGTAGCCAATTTTGTCGCAGCTCCAGCAAGACAACTTCGACTTTTCGTACGAAACAACCTTATTATAATGTTGATATATACGCGTACTCTTTTATTGTTACCAGGAAACCTTTCATATTCCACCATATTACCATCAGCGTTTAATCATCTAAAAACACAATTTACCTGAAACCACCTCGGATTAATAACCGATGATTCAGATATCATAGCATTAAATGCAGAGGAAACAGAAAAATGGTAGATGGTCTAAACAACCAAAAGTTTGATGATAAAGAAAGGAGTGTTAGGAACGCTCGATAGAAAATTGGGTATTGAAAACAGATTGAGCTACCCATGAAGGACACCAAGGACAAATACAAGGACCAAACCCTATATTCAAAGGATTCAGGTAATTCTGGATCCGTTGAAATCTTTAGAGAATATCTTGCTCTGTACTCATGTTAAAATCTTGCGAAAAGTCTTCCTCATCAACCATCGAACTTAGAAATTCCAAAATATCATCATCAATATCTTCGATATTTCTGAGGATATTTTCATAAATATTCTCGTTCAAAATTATATACCTCTTCGTGCTTCCTGTGTATCATTATATTGGAAACATTCAATAGAAAATTTAGTACCAAAAAGCAGATTATGCGAAATTATGAAGAAAGCCGTGGATAAATCACAAAGAATAAGTTTGACTTCAAAGAATCCAAATGATTCAATGTCTGCTAAAGTCTTTAGTGAATATCTTGCTCCTTACTCTAAACCCTTGCAGACAATAGTTCCTATCATCCTCTGATCTTAGATATTCTGAGATATTATCGTATCTTTCATTATAAATATCCTCCATATTTCTGGAGATATTTTATAACTATTCTTATCTGAAATCATTAATCTCTTCGTGCTATCAGTATTACATCATATAGAAACTGTTAGTTTCTATATTCTTTAAACTTTCGAGCTTAAAATATGAATGTTATTGAAGTAATATTGGGAACTGATGCATGAGTTAGTATAATATAATGACACTTGATCAACGTGATTATATTACAGTAAGTCATGCTGAGTTTCTAATGAAACATGATGATCCACAGAACATACCGTCATCATGTACCATGTTACACGACTCTTACATTCCATTTAATCTCTAAACGTATCAAGAACATATATTCTTAATAAGTTCTATCTTTCCCTTGAATTCTGGTAATTTGATAAGTCAGATTGTACTATTACCATTTTCTTCTTAAGAACATTAACAATGTTAATTCCGAAATTCATGTCTGCGAATTCTGGACCATTACAAGAGATGCCCAATCGCAAGAAGAAGAAACGAAGGGACAAAGCTCCGAAATAGAAATTAGAGTATAAATCGCAGCAAATAAGGGGAGTATTAACTGGGGATGACAATGATTATAGAAAAACAGAAGCAAGGACTTCGAAGTATAAGAGAGAATATAAAAGCCGATAACAACACATTAATTACAAACCGTGTATATCAATGTTTATCACAATATAGAGACACGGGAGTATGATAAACACAATAACCCCAAGAGAGAAGTAGAAGTAAATATATTTCTCCGGTGGTTGATGAAAAAGGAGAATGATCGATATGAAAGTCAGGAAAATATCCAGAATTAAAACTGGATGAAGCATATTGAATGATGATTTGGAAATATGAATTAAAGTATAGAAAATGGAAGTAGTGAAAAATATTGGAACGGAAGGGTTAATTTATAATGGAAATATCAGACAGGGTAATCAAGGCAGATCATCGTATTTAATTATAGAGATACTAATTTCCTTATTCATCGAAAAATCAAATCTTTTATATTTCGAAGATTTTATTTTAAATCCCTTGAAATTCGGAATTCAACCATGACTACGTCAAAAGTAAAAAAAAAACTAATATCTATTACCTTATCTCAAATTTTTTTTTTTATGTGATAGCTTCATTCATACGCATCGATTAATCGAATCATTTTATCCATATTACTCAATAATGATAAAACTCTATTTATCAGCTCATATTCGTCAGGAAAACATATTTATTTCTTAGCCGTGACGACCTCACTCAAATTTCGGGACGAAATTTCTTTAACAGGTAGGTACTGTGATGACCCGGGAATTTTCGACCAAATTTAAACTTGAATCTTATTTGATTTCGATACGATAAGCAAAGTCTATAAAGTTGAGTCTCAAAATTTTGGAACAATTACATTAATGCAATTACCCTTTGACTATTCTCGATGATTCACGAACAATTGTATGTAAATAAGTATGTATATATATTTATAAACGTAAGTATATATATAATAAATCAAAATTATGAAATATAATTTAAATATTAGAAATAAATTATTAAAATAAGATACAAAGTAATTAGATGCAATTTAAAATGAACATATATAGAAATATATATGATTGTTATGTATAATTACTATTATATGTATATTGTAATGTATATTAACTTTTATAAAAATTTAATACTCAATATAAGTTATAGTGTAAAGTATATTATATAGTTATATTATATAATCAATAATATGTAATACTAATATATTAAAGTTAACTAAATAAAGTTGTTGTTGTTACTTTCAGTATTAATGTCACGACCCGGAAAATTTTGACTAATTTTAAACCAAATTCTCGATACGATTTAATAGTTTTGACACAATAAGAAAAGTCTGTAAGGTTAAGTCTCAAAAATTTTGAACTGTTTCGTATATTCAATTGACCTTCGACTGCTCCCGACGATTCACGAACCACTATTTGTAAATAGATACTTATATATTTAAATATATATATATATATATATATGTATATGTACATGAATGTTAATTGTAAATATATAAGATATATGTGGTAACACTTGTTATTTAAAACTGAGTATATATATAGAGTGTAAATGTAATATATATGATTTCGAGCTTAAATAGTAAACATCAATAATACTCGGTTGACATTTCGTTAGTGTTCATATAGATTTAACATGAGTTTATGAGGGATTAAAATAAAAATTAAGCTGTAAATCGATTACGAAGATTTTAAAAAGTATTTTTACCTTTTTAAGTTGAAATATTAGTACTCCGTACATATAAATCGGAACATAAAATAAATAATTTTCGAACCTTTTTGATCAGGTTTCAAACAGATAATGAGTGAAATAATTAAATATATTTAACCTAAAAATTTGGGATTTTAGGAACATTTTTTTATTCCGTAACTGTTTAGCAATGGACACGATATAGTCAATCGGGAAAAAAATGTCGGTAGAAGATTCCAATTTTGAGGGCTGCTTACTATTATATACTGTTTGCTTTTTGATATCAGTTCACAAACTGAATTACATATATATTATTATATAGGTGTAGATAGCATATAAAATTATATAGGCATCTGCATATACTATTTGACACTGTATAATTCACGAATTTAGGAGATTACTGTTTTTGGGTTGAATACATATTCCATTTACAATGCATCTATATAATACTCCCATTTGAGTTAAACATAATCACACTCATGTTCCTTCTCTGCATTTTTTTACAACTCACAACAAATACCACACTCTAGTGTTTATATTTCTTCCAAAACAACCAATCGACGTACCGTCATCATTCATATTTTTGGTTCTTTCTTTACGACTAAACCACCATCTTTAAAACCATAACTGCCACCCATGAACCACTCGTCACATCACCTTGCAACCATCGGATACCACAACCATCACAACCACCTTCCCTCTCTACTCTTTCTCTCTTAATTGTTTCTGTTTCGAATCACCCACACGCCATCACCACCACCTATGCAACCAACCCACTTGCATTTTCTTTCCTTTCTAAACTCAATCACACACCAAAAACAAGGAATTGCTATTGCTACTATACGCGTCCATTTTATTTTGAGAAGCAAACCTCCGGCTTGCACCACCTTACCAATTACCACCATACCTCGCCACACCCGTAACCATGCTTCTACTCCTTTGTTTTCTGTTTCATGTCCGGAAATCACCACCCTCTTCCTTATTGTAAACCATCATAAACCATAATTAATCCACACCCACCTACAAACTGCTCGATTATGGTTTCTGCCTCGCTGCTACAATGGCTATTTGTTCTCTGTCAAGCCTCAAACAGAAACAAGACAACAACCAGTGAAGTTGACCACCACTTCAACATTTTTTTTAATCACTGTAGACACCACCGTTTACCATTGCAACCGGTTTCTATATTTTCATTTTCTTATGGAAGCATGGAGGCTGTTACAACAGCTTTATTATTTCTGCAAATAATGATGATGAAGCTGTGATGTACGATGAAGATGAGGAATTGATTATCGATGATGAAGATAGGATACTGTGATGATGATATGACTTTGGTAAAGATGATGATGATGAAGGATTATTTGATGATGGATGCTCGACGATTGAAGGTGAACCAGGGAGAACCGAAACACTATTGTGCTACTCCTCTTCTGATTCGTTCGATTAAACCATCATCAACCTAGTTCCTGTGGTGTTGATACTGTTTGACGAACTTCAAGAACTCCACAAAACAACCCTAGTCGATCTCTTATTGTTTCTACTGTTCGGTTAAAAAAAAAGAAATCAACCACTGCTTCTTTTCGGGTCACTAGGGGTTTAATCGAATAAAGTTTTGGACTTGAAGAGTGGGCTTGGTGAATCCATTTAACATAAAACAAAGGGGCTTTTGTTTTGGACTTCTCTTTTAAAACTTAATGGACTTATAATATAGTTTATATAATTTAAATTCGGTATTAAAACCGAAAATACTAGATGGAGTAGATGGTTAAGGGAGTGGGTGTTTTAGCGAGAGGTCTCAGGTTCAAGCCTTGTCTGGGGCATTATTTTTGAAAAGCTCTTTAAAGGTAGTTTTATTATTTTCGTTATTATTATTATTATTATTATTATTATTATTATTATAGATTAGAATTAAAATTAGATTTTGAACTAGAATTAGAACTATAATTATTATTATTATTTTTATTATTATTAAAAGAACCATTATTTTTTAAAAAAAAAATTCATTAGCATTATTGTTATTATATTATTATAACAAATAAATATTTTGTATATAAAAATATACTTTTAGTAATATTACATATGAGTATGTATAAATCATATTAACATTTTTCTTTTTATATAAATATTCATATATAACAAATTAGGTATTTCTAATAATACTAACCATATATAGATATTAATATAACTATATAAATATTAATCATTTAATCTATATTGATAAGGCTAAAAATGAACACATATTTTACAGCATTATTTCCCAAGAAAGACAAGATTTTAGTTGATATTGTTCGATTTACAAGCACTATTCGTTTAAATATTAAAAAGTGAAGATAAAAGGCAGATTCGACAAATTGAAGACGGAAAGGTCCAAAAAGCTAAAAAGTACAAGATTCAATCAAAAAGGTTCAAAATATTGATGAGGAACGTCTCAAAATGACAAGAGTACAAGTTACAAGACGCAAAGTACACGATATAAAATAATACGCGAAGACGTCCGAAAATCCGGAACCGGGACCTGAGCCAAGAAGAAACGCCCGACGCAACGGACCAAAAATATCTAGTCTACTATGCACAAGAATATAATATAATATATATATAATTATATATAATTATATATTATATTATATATTATTATTATATTACGTCGGCAAGAAGAAAACAAACCAATTTGGCTGGATCCAGGGTGGCCATGCGACTCGCATGGCCAGAGGCACAAAATCCATGCGAGTCGCATGGAGTGAAAATGTTGGTCAGGTCCTATATAAAGCCAGTTTTCTACCGAGTTTTAAACACAGAAAAATATCTCTCTCTCAATATATACGTAATATATATATATAATTTATATTTTAATTTTAATTTTAATTTTAAAATCCTAATAATAAGGGTATGTTAGCAAATGTTGTAAGGGTGTAAGTCGAAATTCTGTCCGTGTAACGCTACGCTATTTTTAATCATTGTAAGTTATGTTCAACCTTTTTATATTAATGTCTCGTAGCTAAGTTATTATTATGCTTATTTAAAACGAAGTAATCATGATGTTGGGCTAATTACTAAAATAGGGTAATTGGGCTTTGTACCATAATTGGGGTTTGGACAAAAGAACGACACTTTTGGAAATTAGACTATGGGCTATTAATGAGCTTTATATTTGTTTAACTAAATGAAAGTTTGTTAATGTTAATATAAAGATTTACAATTGGGCGTCCCTATAAATTACCATATACACTCGATCGGACACGATGGGCGGGGTATTTATATGTACGAATAATCGTTCATTTAACCGGACACGGGAATGGATTAATAGCCACTAGAATAATTAAAACAGGGGTGAAATTACATGCAAGGGTAATTGGTGTAATTGTTAACAAAGTAGTAAAACCTTGGTTTACACGCAGTCGATAACCTGGTGTATTCATTAAACAAAGTATTAAAACCTTGTTACAATTCGAATCCCCAATTAGTTGGAATATTTATCTTCGGGTATAATAATAATTTGACAAGGACACTTGCAATTTATATTTATGACTGATGGACTGTTATGGACAAAAACCAGACGGACATATTAAATAATCCAGGACAAAGGACAATTAACCCATGGGCATAAAACTAAAATCAACACGTCAAACATCATGATTACGGAAGTTTAAATAAGCATAATTCTTTTATTTCATATTTAATTTCCTTTATTTTATATTTAATTGCACTTCTAATTATCGCACTTTTATTTATTGTTATTTAATCGCAATTTTAATTATCGTACTTTTTAATTATCGTAAGTTTATTTTATCGCACTTTTATTATTCGCAATTTCATTATCGTTATTTACTTTACGCTTTAATTTAAGTCTTGTATTTATTTTATATTTTACATTAGGTTTTAACTGCGACTAAAGTCTTAAAATCGACAAACCGGTCATTAAACGGTAAAAACCCCCCTTTATAATAATAATATTACTTATATATATATTTGTATTTTTATAAAAGTAAACTAATATAGCGTTGAGCTTTGTTTAAAGATTTCCCTGTGGAACGAACCGGACTTACTAAAAACTACACTACTGTACGATTAGGTACACTGCCTATAAGTGTTGTAGCAAGGTTTAAGTATATCCATTCTATAAATAAATAAATATCTTGTGTAAAATTGTATCGTATTTAATAGTATTTCCTTGTAAAAATTAATAGTATTTTATACCCCTCTGCTTTGACATCAAGTATTTTTGGCGCCGCTGCCGGGGAACGACCAAAGGGAAACGCCATATTTTTAAATTTTAAGTTATAATTTGTTTTTGTAAAATTTATATTTTTGTTTAAAAAAAAATTAAAAAAGTAAAAAAAAAAAAATATATATTTTAAAGTGTATTTTAAGTTTTTCTTTATTATTTACAAAATATTAAAGTATTTGTATTTTATTTTAGTATTTTATTAAGTTTTTATTTAAATTATATATTTATATCTTATATTATATATAAAACAGAAATTAAAAATAAATATTAAATAATTACGTGACCTGTCATTTGAACCAGTCCAATTGAACCAGTTCAGAATGGCCATGCGACTCGCATGACCCACCGGCTTATTTCATGCGACTCGCATAAGTAGTTTGACCAGGCCACCAATTTGCCCTAATTCTGCATTTAATGCGGAGTATAATATATTATTATTATATTATAAAACCTAGTTTGATTTTATTATTATTAATTAAGTTTTTAGTTTAATTATTTTTAACTACTTTTAATTAGTTTTATTATATTTAAAACTTAATATTTTAATATAATTAATATAAAAATAATATTTTAATAAAAATTGTATTTTTTTTTGTTACTTTTTATTTCTTTTAATATTTTGTACCTTTTTAATCGTTGTAGCGTAATATTTGTATTTTTTAGCTCATATTTAATTTTAAACTTAGTTTTTGATATAATCATTTTTACTCCTAGATTTTTAGGCTTTGCCGTAGAATTCCTTAAGTGCTTTTTCTTTAGACTAAGATTTAGGTGTTTTAGAATTTTGCGACGCCTTTTTAAGTTTTAGTTTCTTTTTAAGTTATTTCCATTTGGAATTTAGTTTTTCCTGTAAGCTTTAATATTTTTAGACACCTTTTACTATGTACCAATTATCATTCCAATTAGTAATTTCAATTTGCGATTATAATTTTAAGTTAGTTGTAGTAATAAGGTTAGGTTAGTAAAGTATTTTTAAGTTTTGATAAGTTTCTTTTATTTTTTTCCGTCACCTTTTATTTTTCAACCATTTTTTTTCTTTTTCAACCTTTTTCGACGAACTCTTTTTCTTTCTTATTTCTCGCTATTCTAGTTTTAGGACTTAGAATTTTTTCTACTTCTTATCTAAATTTCTTAAAATTACGAAAATTTATTTTGAGTGGTTAAATTGATAGACATCAAAATTTTCTGGTTCGTAGTAATAGTTGGATTTGTACGTGGACCGGGTTATTGGAGCCAAACAGTCCTCAATTATATTGAGACCAAACGAATCCTGCCCCTCTGCTGCATCTTTTGGCTATTCGAAACGTGGGCAAAATCAGAAAAGTCTATTAATTGGATAACTTATTATAATTTTTCTTTCCTTTTTAAAACTAATAGGATATTCAGTGAATGCACCGAGCAAGACGTTCATCACCTTTTGTACGTTCACCACCTGTAACTCGATCAAGACATCGTTTAACAAATATAACCGCCGTTGATTTTTCTATAGAATCGTCATCTAGTCAACCAAGTACTTCAGTTCAAATTTCCGATAATCCATTTTTTGAACCCAACCTCACAATTGAGAATCCGGAGAATATTCAGGAACGGTTCATAGATCCTGAACCATTAAACTTTCCTCCGGAGCCACCAATCATTCAAACAGAGATTGTTGAGGAACGAACCATTAAATCAGAATCATCTAGTGATCCCGATTCAACAAATTCAATTATGGAGAATCTAGAACCTTTAAGTATGGAAGACCGAATGAGAGCTAAACGCACTGGCCAAGGTCACGCAATTACTCATCCAGACATTAATGCGCCAGATTATGAAATCAAAGGACAAATTCTACACATGGTGACTAATCAATGCCAATTTAGTGGTGCGCCGAAGGAAGATCCAAATGAACATCTACGTACCTTTAATAGGATCTGCACACTATTTAAAATCCGAGAAGTGGAGGATGAACAGATATATCTCATGTTATTTCCCTGGACTTTAAAGGGAGAAGCCAAAGATTGGTTGGAATCATTACCTGAAGGGGCGATCGATACATGGGATGTTTTAGTTGACAAATTTCTTAAACAATTCTTTCCTGCATCTAAAGCCGTAAGACTTCAAGCAGAAATTGTTACGTTCACACAGAAACCAAATGAAACTCTATATGAGGCATGGACAAGATATGGAAAGTTGTTAAGAGGATGTCCGCAACATGGTTTAGACACCTGTCAAATAGTGCAAATATTCTACCAAGGATGCGACATCACTACAAGGAAAGATATAGATATAGCAGCTGGTGGTTCTATTATGAAGAAAACCGAAACTGATGCTTACAAAATTATTGATAATACTGCTTCCCACTCACATGAGTGGCACCAAGAAAAAGATATCATTAGATCATCTAAAGCAGCTAGAGCCGATTCTAGCCATGACTTAGATTCCATTTCCGCAAAGATAGATGCTGTGGAGAGACGAATGGAAAAGATGACTAAGGATATTCACTCAATACGAATTAGTTGTGAGCAGTGTGGAGGACCACATTTGACAAAAGATTGTCTCAGTATTGAATTAACAATGGAACAAAGAGAGAATATTTCATACATAAACCAAAGGCCTGGAAATAATTATCAGAATAATTATCAACCGCCAAGACCGATTTACAATCAAAACCAGAATTATAACCGAAATATTCCATACAACAACCAACAAGGTCCTAGCAATCAACAAGTATCCAATAATACTTATAATCAGCAAAGACCAAATTTTCAAAACAAACCACCACAACAAACCGATGATAAAAAGCCGAATTTAGAAGATATGATGACGAAGCTAGTTGAAACTCAAACGCAGTTTTTCACATCTCAAAAACAAACCAATGAACAAAATGCTCAAGCATTTAGAAATCAACAAGCTTCTATTCAAAATCTGGAACAAGAAGTGAGTAACCTAGCAAGGTTAATAGGTGAAAGAAAACCGGGAAGTCTACCTAGTGATACAAATGCTAACCCACGAAATGAAACAGCTAAAGCTATTACCACAAGAAGTGGTACAACACTTAAACCACCTGAAATACCTGTAACTTCTGATGAAACTATTCCTACTCCACAAGAACCACAACCTGATCAAGATAAGGAAAAAGAACTGGTAGTTGAAAAGGTTAATGAAGATAACACAGTTAAGGATAAACCTTATGTTAAACTATACCAACCACCACTTCCTTACCCGAGTAAAATGAAGAAAGAAAAACTTGAAGCCGAGCAATCCAAATTCTTGGATATGTTTAAACAGATAAATGTAAATCTTCCTTTCATTGATGTGATTTCAGGAATGCCAAGATATGCTAAATTCTTGAAAGATCTAATCTCAAATAGAAAGAAAATGGAAGAACTCTCGGCTGTTACTATGAATGCCAATTGTTCAGCAGTGCTGTTGAATAAGATACCAGAAAAACTATCTGATCCAGGAAGTTTCACAATTCCATGTTTTCTGGGTAGTCTTAGTTCAATAGAAGCATTGGCAGACTTAGGTGCTAGTATAAATCTAATGCCGTATTCACTATACGCTAAACTAGACCTTGGAGAATTGAAACCAACAAGAATAAGTATACAACTAGCCGATAGATCAATAAAATATCCTAGAGGGATAATGGAGAACATGCTAGTTAAAGTTGGTACTTTAGTATTTCCAGTAGATTTTGTTGTTTTGGACATGGAAGAAGATTCTCAAGTTCCTCTCATATTAGGAAGACCATTCTTAAACACGGCTAAAGCAATGATAGACGTGTTCGGTAAGAAACTGACCCTAAGTATAGAGGATGAGAGTGTTACCTTTTCAGTTGATAGAGCAATGCAACAACCACAATCTGCAGATGATACATGTTATTATATTCAAACTATAGATGCACATGCAGAATTATTAGAAGAATTTCCAGAATTACAAGGAACAGGAGAATGTTCTTTAGGAGAAGGTAATGAACCAATTGATGAAGCTGAAATGTTAGCTACACTTATAGCTAATGGATATGAACCAACAACAGAAGAAATTCAAATGCTAAAAGAAGAAGACAGATATCGATATAAATCATCGATAGAAGAACCTCCGAAATTAGAGTTAAAGCCACTTCCAAACCATTTGGAATATGCTTATTTACATGGTGAATCTGAATTACCTGTAATAATATCGTCTTCTCTTACTAAAAATGAAAAATCTCAACTCATTTCTGTGTTGAAAGCTCATAAACCAGCCATTGCATGGAAGATTCATGATATTAAAGGAATAAGTCCTTCGTATTGCACACATAAAATCCTTATGGAAGAAGGTCATAAAACGTATGTGCAACGCCAACGAAGACTAAATCCTAATATGCAAGATGTAGTTAAGAAAGAGATTATTAAACTGCTAGATGCAGGTTTAATTTATCCAATCTCTGATAGTCCATGGGTAAGCCCAGTTCAATGCGTACCTAAGAAGGGTGGCATGACTGTCATTACAAATGAGAAAAATGAGCTTATTCCTACTAGGACTGTAACAGGATGGCGTGTATGTATTGATTATAGAAAATTAAATGACGCCACCAGAAAAGATCACTTTCCCTTACCTTTTATAGATCAAATGTTGGAAAGATTAGCCGGAAATAGTTATTATTGTTTTCTAGATGGATTTTCCGGATATTTTCAAATTCCAATAGCACCCGAGGACCAAGAGAAAACCACATTCACGTGCCCTTATGGTACTTTTGCTTACAAAAGAATGCCATTTGGACTTTGCAACGCCCCTGCAACCTTTCAAAGGTGTATGATGGCAATTTTTCATGACATGATAGAAGAATGCATGGAAGTATTCATGGATGACTTTTCAGTCTTCGGTGATACATTTAAATCATGTCTAGTTAATCTGGAACGAATGCTAATTAGATGCGAAAAATCAAATCTAGTACTTAATTGGGAGAAATGCCATTTCATGGTTAAAGAAGGCATCGTTCTTGGACATAAAATTTCAAAAGAAGGAATTGAAGTGGATAGAGCTAAAGTAGATGTAATTGCTAAACTTCCACATCCCACCAATGTTAGAGGAGTTAGGAGTTTTCTAGGGCATGCCTGTTTTTACCGACGTTTCATAAAAGATTTTTCTAAAATTGCCACTCCTATGAATAAACTCCTAGAAAAGGATGCGCCATTCATCTTTTCAGATGAGTGTATCAAATCTTTTAATATTCTTAAAGAGAAACTCACTAATGCGCCGATCATGATAACACCAAATTAGAATCTACCATTTGAACTAATGTGCGATGCAAGTGATTTTGCAATGGGAGCCGTTTTAGGACAAAGGATTGAAAAACGATTTCAACCTATATATTATGCTAGTAAGACATTACAAGGAGCACAAACAAACTATACAACTACTGAAAAAGAACTCCTTGCTATTGTCTTTGCTTTTGACAAATTTCGATCATATCTCGTTCTAGCAAAAACGGTGGTCTATACCGACCATTCTGCTCTTAGATACCTATTTTCAAAACAAGATGCTAAACCAAGATTAATCCGTTGGATCTTACTCTTACAAGAGTTTGATATTGAAATCCGAGATAAAAGAGGAGCAGAAAATCTCGCCGCTGATCATCTTTCTCGTCTTGAAAATCCCGAATTAGAAGTTCTGAATGAATCAGCCATACAAGACAACTTTCCTGATGAATATCTATTGAAGATAGATTATAAAGAAATCCCATGGTTTGCAGACTATGCAAACTACTTAGTTTGTGGATTCCTTGAAAAAGGATTATCGTACCAAAGACGAAAGAAATTCTTCAGTGATATAAAACACTATTTCTGGGAAGATCCACATCTGTTTAAAAGTTGTCCCGATGGAATAATACGCCGATGTGTATTTGGAGATGAAGCTAGTAAAATTTTAAACCATTGTCACACAGGACCAACAGGAGGGCATTATGGGCCTCAACTAACAGCAAGAAAAGTTTATGAAGCTGGATTCTATTGGCCTACAATTTACAAAGACGCACACCTTCTTTGCAAATCCTGTGATGCATGCCAAAGGGCCGGAAAAATAAGTCAACGTGATGAAATGCCACAAAATGTCATCCAAGTATGTGAAGTATTTGACATTTGGGGTATTGACTTTATGGGTCCATTTCCAAAATCTCATAATAATCTATATATACTCGTAGCCATTGATTATGTATCTAAATGGGCGGAAGCACAAGCTCTCCCAACTAACGATGCACGAGTTGTAGTCAACTTTTTAAAACGTCTTTTTGCAAGGTTTGGAACACCGAAAGCTTTAATAAGTGATCGGGGTACTCATTTTTGTAATAATCAACTTGAGAAAGTTCTTAAAAGATATGGAGTAACTCATAAAATCTCCACCGCATATCATCCACAAACAAGTGGACAAGTTGAAAATACCAACCGAGCTTTAAAACGTATTCTAGAGAAAACTGTAGGATCAAATCCGAAGGAATGGTCCATTAAATTGGAGGATGCACTCTGGGCTTTTAGAACAGCCTACAAAACTCCAATTGGAACCACACCTTTTAGACTTGTTTATGGAAAAGCATGTCATCTTCTAGTAGAAATTGAACACAAAGCATTTTGGGCTTTGAAGACATGTAATCTTGATTTACATGAAGCCGGACGTCTACGATTAAGTCAACTAAACGAATTAGAAGAATTAAGACATGAAGCATACGAAAATTCGTTAATCTATAAAGAAAGAACGAAGAAATGGCATGATAAAAGAATCAGAAGTTCAAAAGAATTTAAAGAAGGAGACAGAGTTCTTCTTTTCAATTCACGATTCAAGCTATTTCCTGGAAAATTGAAATCAAGATGGTCTGGACCATTCATAGTCAAAAGAGTTTTCCCATACGGAACGATAGAATTGATAAATTCAAATGGGATTGAATTTAAAGTTAATGGTCACAGAGTTAAACATTACATACATGGTCCGATGGAAGTCGACAACGAAGTTAATCACAATTTCGATACCACAGCTAACTAAGTGTGGGGAGAATCAAGTCTTTAAAGGATAATATATATTTCTGTTAGAGTTAGATTGTCTGTTTTCGTGTAGTTCTCGAAAATGGAACCCGAATGGTCTTTCCCTAGCAGACCCTAAAGAACTAGTCTTCTCCCCCCATTCTGAATTTTTATTTTTTTTAGGTTTTTACGAAATGAAGACTGCCTGTGAACTAAACCATGGTCTAATGCTACACGCTTTGATCACTAAACGTAATAATGACATACTACCGAGCGAATTAGTATCAGTAATCAGAGAAAGAATGGACGGAGTTAGAAAAGGATCCAGATGCGAAGATAATAAGTTACAATTTGGTAAAGGAAAATCAAAATCCGCAGCGAAAAGAAGAGCACGACACCTAGAACGATGTCACAAATGCGGAAAATGGTCACATGGAGGTAAATGTTCAAATAATCAAACCTATTCAAATACCGAATTTGTTACTTTATGCAGAGACGGACCGTTCATATGTTTAGAAGAAAAGACACTGAATGCTTGAGGTTACGCCTATGCAGCCATGGAAAACCAATTAAACCGACTATCTTATGAATGGAATAGATCATATAACTAAGAAATCTATTTCACAGGTATGTCTGTACAGTTTTTATTTTTATTTTTATTTTTAACCTTTTGATAATAAACGCTAATTTGTTCGCTAAAAAGTATTAAATTGGTATTAAATAAAATTAGGTTTGGCGACCGAAATTATTGATATCATTCAAAAATTTATTACATCACTGCGAAATTTAACGTTTATTCTTAAGGTATAAATATCTTTAATCAATCAACCCAAAATATTTCAAAAATTCGTCATGAGTTAAATTAGGTCTTGGAACCGAAATTACTTTACCGAAAAGAGGGGCGCATATTTTTGATAATATTTGATTGATTAAAGTGGGATAAAAAGACAAAAAGATTTTTAATTTTATTTTTACCATGTTTTTAAAATTAATATTTAAATCTTAAATTAATATTGTAAACTTTGTAAAAACAATATATTTAAAATTGTACATATTTGAAAAAAATAATATAAGTTTGATATGAATTTATAAATTTTTAAATTAAGTTTGGTATGAATTTTTAATTTTTAAAATATTAATTTTTAATTTTATGCATTTCAAATTTTAAGTTTGGAGTGAATTTTTAATATTAATTTTGAATTTTATATTTAAGTTGTGTGAATTTAAAAACAAAAATTTACTTTATCTCATTAAGTTAAAAATATGATTTTTTAAAATTCGTCGTAAGTTGAAGACTAGGTCTTTGAACCGAAATTGCTTTACCCGAGGGAGGGACGAGAACTTTTATTATCATTATTTTTAATCTTTTTGATTTAAAGTATGCCAAAAAAATTAAAAAATCCAAAAATCTAAGCTTTTAAAACAATCGCTTGAAAATGACAAAATTTTAAAATTTTGTCGAGGGACAGACTAGGGCATCGTCCCGAAACGACCTCGTCTTAAAAAGAAACAAAATTTTTAAAATTTTATTAAATTTTATGTTTTAAAAGTATAAGGTTTTTAAAAAAAAAAAAAAAAAAAATACCTGGAAAATACCCCCATGCGAGTCGCATGGGTATGGGCAGGAAACCATGCGACTCGCATGGATAAAAAAAACTGGCCAGGATCATTTATCCAGCGAATCTGCTTCTGTCTCTCACAAATACACACACATACACGAACTTACTCCAAAACCCTCTCAAAAATTCATCATTTTTCATCAAATTTCTTGCAAAACTTCACAACAATCATGCCTAGATTCAGTAGTCTCAACCCTTTCAGGAGAAAGGTAAAGATTTCACCCCTAATCTCTTTAAATTCGAATTTTTGTGTTCTTGACCTAGAAAATTTATATTTTGATTTTGTTAAATTTAGGTGTAATTAGAGCTAAATTGTTGTTATATTATGCATGTATATCCTAGATAGAAGCTATTTAACATGAATTGAAGCTAAAAACTTCAAATTTTTAAGAATCTAGGGTTTGTGTTCTTGAGCAATTTGGGGCTTTTTGATATAAACAGGTTATGGCCGATTTTTGTCATGAATTGTTGCTAAATTAAGTAGTGTAACATGTTTAGGTAGTTAATTGATCCAAACTTTGAGCCTAAACATGATTTTGAGAATTAAAGTAGACTTTTTAAGTCTAAAAATTCATGAACTAGGTTAAATTGATATAAAGGCCATTTGAAACTTGTTTCATTGCTAGTAGTGATTATTTTGGCATGTTATTTGAGATAAATGCTTATGAACTTGATGTACATTTTTCGCATATGCTTATTTGACAAAGTGTAGACTTGACAAAAATATGAAAATGAGCACTAGTTTGATTTGAATGCCATGTAACAAGTGTTTAATTGCTATAATGATTATTGTTGACATGTTTAAGAGTTTAAATGTGATAAAACATTGTACACATTTTCGTATGTAAAAGTGTAGAATTGTTATTGTTAAGAAAATGTGTATAAAATGTGTTATGAATTGAACATGTCATCATAATTGTTTCAAGTTATTATTTTGCTAACACTAATGCATATTTGGATGCACAAATTTTGTGTTTAATGTGTTTTGCAGAGAAATACAGATACGGACGGTGCATCATCGTCCAGACAACCAGAGCCCGAACCGGAAATGTTTTATGAACAAGAACATATGCAACAAGAAGAAGAACAATATGAGGATCAACATATTCCATATCACGATCAAGATCAATTATTCATGAATCAGTTTCGTCAATTCGCTCCACATCAAATGATTCTGAGTTTAGACATCAATGAAGATCAGTTACACCCAAATCTGAGATTTGATCGATGTTGGATAGAGTATCCAGATTATCAAAAGAACATGCACATTCTCTACTTTAAGGTTATTGAAATGCCAAGGGCAATTGACTGGGTACCTTTGGAAACAGTTGACCTTGCCGAACCGATTCGGGAATTATTGGTGCAAAGGTATGGTAATTCTCAGTTTAACGATTGGATGCGCCTATTTTCCATTCGTAGAACCATATATAGGGAATGGTGTATAGAATTACTTAGTACTATTAAGTTAAACAGTGATGTTAGGAGGATAGATGATAGAAGCTTTATTAGATTTCTGTTAGGTGGACGCATGTACAGAATGTCCATGATAGATTTAGCCAGGGCCTTACAGATTTACACCCCTGCTGAACTTTTGAGCCCCGACTGTAATAGCCTGATTGCCCAAGGAGAAAGGAAAGATAGGGAATTTGATATTAACGCCGTCTGGAGGTGTATGTCCCACTTTAATGAATTTCACGCCAGTGGAAATCATACATACTTAGATATAGACAGAGCTGAACTCCGGGTGATTCATAGATTCTTAGCAAACACAATTACACAAAGGGGTAAGAATAAAGAGAAATTGACAGTAAACGATTTGTTCTACCTCAAGTGTATTAGAGACCCGAGGAGTTTCGTTAACATTCCCTATTGTGTTGGTTATTATCTCGCTAATGTAGTTTCGGGGATGAAATCGGGGAGTATTATAGGTGGTGGTATTTTCATTACTCTCATTGGAGAGTATTTAGGTGTGGATAAGCACCAAGGGGGTCCAATGAACGAAATAGAGGACGAAGGTGAAACTATAAGTTCAAACCTTTATCACGGTGCAAGGGTATTATTGATGAGACGTGGTCGGGTATATCGATACGAGGGACCTCAGCGACAGGTAGAAAGAGGTTCGGATGACGAAATGGAAGAGGCGAACAACATTATAGGAGTTGTTCGGGAGACTGCTCTTGATTTAGGCGTTCGTATGGAGGATGAATACATGACGAACTATGATAGGCATATGCAGTACGAGGCATGGCAACGTCGGAATGACTACGAGCATTCCCGGCAACGAGAGCATGGCCGATGGGATTATCATCAGCGCCAAATTATAAGCCAGTTGCAGGCTGGCGAGATGTATTATCCGACCCGACCCGCATACTATCCCGCACATCAGCCAGAAATGAGACCACCCTATGATTCATATGATTATGACGCAGCATACCAGTTCACCTATAATCAGCCATGGAACCCGGACGCGAACATGAATTGGGATCCATATCCTAATTTTCCTCCTAACCCACCTCCTGATCAGTAGAGATAAGTTGGTAATTTATATTTTTATTATTTTAAACACTTAACATTTTAATTACATTTATGTAATGTTTGATATTTCTATTATTATTGTGTACTAATATTTTTCTTATAATTTGAAAGTGGGATGCCAAAGTTCCATTTCAAATTACATGTATGATTATATTTGTATTGTATGTATTTTATGTACACAACAGGGTAAAACAACGCGTTTTCAAAGACTGGCATTAAGTTCAGCAAAAGCAAGTAATTTTGACGACAATGATGCAAAATATATGTGAAATAACAACAAGACGGAATGAACAAATGACGTGCACCATTTATCATTCAGCAAACAAACGCCAATATATTTGGAAATTTGGTAAAAATTTAATCATTTTCACACAAATCACCCTCAATAATTTAAATTGTTACTGATTTCTTGCAAATGAGGGCATTGCAAGATCTTAAGTGTGGGAAGGGGTTAAATTCTTTCAGATTTTGATTTAAACACTTGGTTACCATTAAAAATGCTAGTAACGCAGTAGTTGTGTTAGAATCTAGTGCTCTCTGATAACAAGGAACAGCCCTAGTCTTATATACTAACTACCCAATTCTAGTAAAAGTTTTTAAAATTTTCAATTAAATGAATTCAAATCATGTTTATACATATTTATGAACGATAAAACTAGGTTTTAACACCGAAATTATTGTTACCTCGGAAAGGACATAAATTGAGAAACAAACTAAAATGTTAAAATTCATTTAAAATGGAATAGAGGACGATAAAAAGGAAAATAAAAGCCAAGTGTGGGAAAATTTACCAAGTTATTTTAAACATATGTCACATATATAAATAAAACTTACTTGTATCGTACTTTTGCTTATATCGTACTTTTGCTTTGGACTAAACTAAACTGTTTTACCCGATAAAAGAAAAGAAGAGATGGATCTACACGATGAATCAATTCCATCATTAAAAGGAAGTAAAGTCTTCCGAAAAAGACACGCGCTTCTTGATTTAGGTCATGAAGTTGTCGTCCAGACCAGCTGTAGGTTGACGAAAAATCTAGAAAAGTCATCACTAAAATCAGCTGGAAATCCACGGACCTCAGCATCAAACAGGGTCGCCAAGTGGTCAGATTTATCCTAACCATGAGAAGGATTTATCTCGTACAATGGGGAGGCACCATGCAAATTAGCTGGATAAGACTAATGAATCAGATCCCCAGAAAGGATAATCTCCTTAAAGATTAAAAATCAGCTTTTAAGACTGATATTACTCAATCCTAGAGATTGACCTTAAAGATTGAGAATTACAAACTCATGGAATTCGATGATATCTAAACTCGAGCTTAAACGAGAAAATATTTTGATCAAAATTACAAACCGATTTGTTTTCTGAAAACCCTATTTTTAATGCGTTCATTACCATTGAACGTAAAATCCTAGGAATTCACCTGGAATTCATTAGGTCACCTGAACTAAATCGGGTGTCAACCATAAGAACGGTGGTTGCATAGTGGTCAAAGACAGGACCTTGTGCCAAACCGACAAATTATAAGGGTGAGCTTTACTATTGCTCATACCAAGGATAGTAATTGCGTCCGACACGTTATAGACCATAATCAAAAGCATGTCACGGGACATTGCCTTAACAGTTGCTTGTTCAACGCTTTCCTTTACAACCGGACGGTAGTTTGCCGAAAGGTAATATACGAAACAAGTAAACTGGACGTGTTGCTTTCCTAATACAAGGTTAGCAAGTGGGTGACACAAAACCGCAAGTTTTGAGCTAAAATTTTTAAATCTGAAACCCACCAAACCCACAAAAATATTTTGCAAACACCGGTAAAGGGTTATCCCGGAAAACTTATCTAGGGTAAAAACTAGATTTAATTTTCAAAAGATCAAATGTTTTCATAAAGATCCAATTTCCTTAATGGATCTAAATTTTTATAGTCATGTGGGACTGTAAACCATATCATTACTACCATTGTTTAAACCGCCGTATAGAAATCACTGATGTACAAAGTGTGAAGAATAAAGAAGTGATTCAAGTGTTTCAAGACTATATTGCTTGAGGACAAGCAACGCTTAAGTGTGGGAATATTGATAAGGCTAAAAATGAACACATATTTTACAGCATTATTTCCCAAGAAAGACAAGATTTTAGTTGATATTGTTCGATTTACAAGCACTATTCGTTTAAATATTAAAAAGTGAAGATAAAAGGCAGATTCGACAAATTGAAGACGGAAAGGTTCAAAAAGCTAAAAAGTACAAGATTCAATCAAAAAGGTTCAAAATATTGATGAGGAACGTCTCAAAATGACAAGAGTACAAGTTACAAGACGCAAAGTACACGATATAAAATAATACGCGAAGACGTCCGAAAATCCGGAACCGGGACCTGAGCCAAGAAGAAACGCCCGACGCAACGGACCAAAAATATCTAGTCTACTATGCACAAGAATATAATATAATATATATATAATTATATATAATTATATATTATATTATATATTATTATTATATTACGTCGGCAAGAAGAAAACAAACCAATTTGGCTGGATCCAGGGTGGCCATGCGACTCGCATGGCCAGAGGCACAAAATCCATGCGAGTCGCATGGAGTGAAAATGTTGGTCAGGTCCTATATAAAGCCAGTTTTCTACCGAGTTTTAAACACAGAAAAATATCTCTCTCTCAATATATACGTAATATATATATATAATTTATATTTTAATTTTAATTTTAATTTTAAAATCCTAATAATAAGGGTATGTTAGCAAATGTTGTAAGGGTGTAGGTCGAAATTCTGTCCGTGTAACGCTACGCTATTTTTAATCATTGTAAGTTATGTTCAACCTTTTTATATTAATGTCTCGTAGCTAAGTTATTATTATGCTTATTTAAAACGAAGTAATCATGATGTTGGGCTAATTACTAAAATAGGGTAATTGGGCTTTGTACCATAATTGGGGTTTGGACAAAAGAACGACACTTGTGGAAATTAGACTATGGGCTATTAATGAGCTTTATATTTGTTTAACTAAATGAAAGTTTGTTAATGTTAATATAAAGATTTACAATTGGGCGTCCCTATAAATTACCATATACACTCGATCGAACACGATGGGCGGGGTATTTATATGTACGAATAATCGTTCATTTAACCGGACACGGGAATGGATTAATAGCCACTAGAATAATTAAAACAGGGGTGAAATTACATGCAAGGGTAATTGGTGTAATTGTTAACAAAGTAGTAAAACCTTGGTTTACACGCAGTCGATAACCTGGTGTATTCATTAAACAAAGTATTAAAACCTTGTTACAATTCGAATCCCCAATTAGTTGGAATATTTATCTTCGGGTATAATAATAATTTGACAAGGACACTTGCAATTTATATTTATGACTGATGGACTGTTATGGACAAAAACCAGACGGACATATTAAATAATCCAGGACAAAGGACAATTAACCCATGGGCATAAAACTAAAATCAACACGTCAAACATCATGATTGCGGAAGTTTAAATAAGCATAATTCTTTTATTTCATATTTAATTTCCTTTATTTTATATTTAATTGCACTTCTAATTATCGCACTTTTATTTATTGTTATTTAATCGCAATTTTAATTATCGTACTTTTTAATTATCGTAAGTTTATTTTATCGCACTTTTATTATTCGCAATTTCATTATCGTTATTTACTTTACGCTTTAATTTAAGTCTTGTATTTATTTTATATTTTACATTAGGTTTTAACTGCGACTAAAGTCTTAAAATCGACAAACCGGTCATTAAACGGTAAAAACCCCCCTTTATAATAATAATATTACTTATATATATATTTGTATTTTTATAAAAGTAAACTAATATAGCGTTGAGCTTTGTTTAAAGATTTCCCTGTGGAACGAACCGGACTTACTAAAAACTACACTACTGTACGATTAGGTACACTGCCTATAAGTGTTGTAGCAAGGTTTAAGTATATCCATTCTATAAATAAATAAATATCTTGTGTAAAATTGTATCGTATTTAATAGTATTTCCTTGTAAAAATTAATAGTATTTTATACCCCTCTGCTTTGACATCATATATATACAAATTAAAATATATAACTTAAGATATAATATATGAATTTGTTCGATTACGATTACATGTATTAATATATATATATATATATATATATATATATATATATATATATATATATATATATATATATATATATATATATATATATATATATATATATATAATGATATAGGTTCGTAAATCCGAGGCCAACCCTATACTTGTTTAATGACGTCATATGTATTTTTACTATAAAATACATTAGGTGAGTTTCATTTGCTCCCTTTTTAATTGTTTTTGCAATATATATTTTTGGGCTGAGAATACATGCGCTGCTTTTATAAATGTTTACAAAATAGACACAAGTACTTAAAAATATATTCTACGTTGAGTTGTACCACTGGCATATTTCCCTGTAGCTTGGTAACTACTATTTACATGGGTATTGTAAACGCGAATCCTGTTGATAGATCTATCGGGCCTGACAGCCCCAACCGGACTGGACGACCAGTATTCAACGGTTGCACAGTACTTCGTTTTGGTGACTACACTTGGTACGGTGTAGTGAGATTTCATAATAAAGGGAATATGCGACGTTGA
Source organism: Rutidosis leptorrhynchoides (assembly GCF_046630445.1). NCBI lineage: Eukaryota > Viridiplantae > Streptophyta > Magnoliopsida > Asterales > Asteraceae > Rutidosis > Rutidosis leptorrhynchoides. The sequence goes on from NC_092334.1 coordinate 443,224,020, forward strand.
TTATATGGTAAGTATGGTTACCAAGTGCTCAACCACTTAGAATGCTTTACATACACTTACGAGTGTATTATGTTTATGATTATGAAATCTTGTGGTCTATTAAGATATTAAAATGATTGTTATGATAAACCTATGAACTCACCAACCTTTTGGTTGACACTTTTAGGCATGTTTATTCTCAGGTACGAATTAATTCTTCCGCTGTGCATTTGCTCAATTTAAGGACATTACTTGGAGTCGATCATCGCAATGGGACCAAATGTTGATGATTTCGTCCAGGTGGATTAGGACGGGTCGTTACAGGTGGTATCAGAGCGTTGGTCCTAGCGAACCAGGTCTTGCATTAGAGTGTCTAACTGATAGTTGTTAGGATGCATTAGCGAGTCTGGACTTCGACCTAAGCTGCAGATTATAAGTATTGTATATCATTCCTAGTGGAAAATTACCTGCTTATCATTCCTAAGTCTAGACACGACTTCCTGCACTTATTTAATAGATAGTGTACAGATAAATTCATATCTTAGCGTATCTGTTATTGTTACCTTTGCCTGACAGCTTCCGTAGATTCTTCCGTAACTTATGGGATTTTAGTATTATATATGCATATGTAAATTATGTATTACAGGGTACTAATCTACATCCTATAATCTATTTCTTATCGAAAATCTTTCATCTGCTCGTACGAGATGGATCCCTCCACCAGTTCGAGTCCCTCAGATTTCGATAGCTATTCCGACAGGGATGTTCACCTAAGCTCCGGAAGCAGCGTCACCAGAATGAATAAACCAATCAGCCATCCCCAATTCATCTGATGGGTTCGTAGTTGACTTAATCAATGGAGATGCGAAGAAGGCGATCCTTTCCACCAACCGAATTCACCTCTGGGTGAAGAACCTGAAGCACTTACTGACAAACCAGTTCGAAACACCATCTTCACTTTCATTTCCTGAGTAGTTCGACACGATTATATTCTATCCACAATTCTAAACCTTATTCATCCTCTCGTTCTGACCGACAATCATTACGGAATAATAGAAGAAGTCAACAAACTTCACGCATGAGCAATCAATTTGGAGAATATGGCGCAAAATTTACCAGCTTCAACAACATCACCGGCACCAACAGTACCACCAACATCACTACCAGTACCACCAACAACTCAAGTTTCAACAAAACACGCCTCAACATCTCATTATGTACCTCAAGCATAATCATCGTTCTACGAATCGTTCTACATCATTTATCTTCGTTCAACATGACGATTATGTAATCTTAAAAGTTTTAGATTATATATTCTTGTTCTAACGGTAAATCAAATGAGTTTAATATCACATTAACTCATTAAATCCATGATTATATCTGAAGAAAATATATATGTATATATATTTTCATAAAGATTGTAATTAAAAATTCTTTCGTACAAACTGTTAATGGTGAAAATATTTTAACGAGTAGGTAATACCCGAGGAATATTTAGATTTCACATTAATAAGTTACATTGTACATTCTTCAAATCTGAATCAACAATCATTTACTATCCTACTTACAACCACCAATATACGTATCCGTTCAGCGCAGAAAAATCATTTTCATTCAATTTCATATTTGAATTTTGACCTATCAGAATCCAACAAGTGGCATAATGAAGAAAACATTAGACAAAATAAAATTTGTTAGAAACAGACAAATTAACTATGAGAAAATTTTGTTAAGAATCCACGCTAACTGTTCCTAGCTAACTGTTCCAAGCTAACTGTTAATTCCGTATTACATTTTAATTATCGCAGTTTATTTATCGCAATTTATTTATCGCAATTTACATTCTCGCAATTTTATTTATCGTCATTTAATTTCTGTTATTTACTTTACGCACTTTATTTATCGTCATTTAATTTCTGTTATTTATTTTACGCACTTTAAATATCGGGACACGTATACAAGGTTTTGACATATCATATCGACGCATCTATATATATTATTTAGAATAACCATAGACACTCTATATGCAGTAATGCGGGAGTTAGCTATACAGGGTTGAGGTTGATTCTACAATAATATATATAGTTTGAGTTGTGATCGAGTCTGAGACGTATACGGGTCACGATACGTATTAATTAATTCGAATATTATATATTAAACTATATATGAATTATTGGACTGTCAACTTTGGACTATCGACTGTGGACTAATAACATTGGACAATTAAAATGAATTAAAATATTGATTATAATATATGAAACTAAACAATTCTTCAAGTTTGCCACTTGATTTCATCTTAAACCTCATTTGTATCTTGACGTTTACAAATATGCGTTCAAACCTTTCATGATTCTTGAAAACACCTCAATCGAGAGAATGAACCAACCGCACCTCATCAACACCAGAAAAGATTGATGCATATAGTTATGCACCTGAAAACTCTCGGAAACTGAGTAAACATTTAACACATAGCTGTGTTAATTCCTTTAGTGTTATTAATACCCAAAATAACTTTGCAGTTCTTCTTCAAAATAGCCAATTTTGTCACAGCTTCAGCAAGACAATTTTGACTTTTCGTTCGAAACAACTTTATTATAACCTTGATATATACGCGTGCTCTTTTATTGATACCGTGGAACCTTTCATATTCCATCATATTACCATCAGCGTTTAATCATCTAAAAACACAATTCTCCTGAAATCACCTCGAATTGATAACCGATGATTCAGATATCGTTGCATTAAATGCATAGGAAACAGAAAAATCGCAGATGATCTGAACGGCCAAGAGCTTGATGATGAAGAATGGAATGTTAGGAACGCTCGATAGAAAATTTGTAACTGAAAAACGGATTCAGCTAACCATGAAGGAGACCAAGGACAAATACAAGGACCAGACCCTATATTCAAAGAATTCAGATAATTCTGGATCCGATGGAATCTTTAGAGAATATCTTTCTCCGAAATCATGTTAAAATCTTACGAAAAATCTTTCTTCATCAACCTTCGAACTTAGAAATTCCAAAATATCATCACAAATATCTTCGATATTTCTGAAGATATTTTCATAAATATTCTCGTCTGAAATTATATACTTCTTCGTCTTTCCTGTATTCCATTATATTGAAACTTCTGTAAAATCTAAGTATAAATTATGAATGAATTGTGGAGAAGTGTTGGAAATTGATGCATGAGTTAGTATAATATAATGCGCTTGGCCAACGTGATTATATTACAGTAAGTCATGCTGAAAATTCTAATGAAACATGATGATGATTCACAAATCATAACGTCATCATGTGCCATATTACACGACTCTTTCATTCTACTTAATCTCTAAGTATATCACGGAAATATTTCCTTGATATTTCTGTTCTTCTGTAATTCCACAAATTGCTAATAAATCGTGCTATTTCATTTTCTTTCTGATTAGAAGATTTCTTTAAATTCCTTGAATTTCGAAAATCAACCGTGACTACGTCAAAAGTCAAGAAGAATCTTACTTTCCTCAAATCACTATTTTGTGATAGCTTCACTCGTACTCTTTACACAATCGAATTGTTTTATCCATATTACTCAACGGTAATAAAACTCTATTTTTCAACTCATATTCGTCATGAAAACATTTTTATTGTTAGCCATGACTACCACACTCAAATTTCGGGACGAAATTTCTTTAACGGGTAGGTACTGTCACGACCCGGAAAATTTTGACTAATTTTAAACCAAATTCTCGATACGATTTAATAGTTTTGACACAATAAGAAAAGTCTGTAAGGTTAAGTCTCAAAAATTTTGAACTGTTTCGTTTATTCAATTGACCTTCGACTGCTCCCGACGATTCACGAACCACTATTTGTAAGTAGATACTTATATATTTAAATATATATATATATATATATATATATATATATATATATATATATATATATATATATATATATATATATATATATATATATATATATATATATATATATATATATATATATATATATGTACATGAATGTTAATTGTAAATATATAAGATATATGTGGTAACACTTGTTATTTAAAACTGAGTATATATATAGAGTGTAAATGTAATATATATGATTTCAAGCTTAAATAGTAAACATCAATAATACTCGGTTGACATTTCGTTAGTGTTCATATAGATTTAACATGAGTTTATGAGGGATTAAAATAAAAATTAAGCTGTAAATCGATTACGAAGATTTTAAAAAGTATTTTTACCTTTTTAAGTTTAAATATTAGTACTCCGTACATATAAATCGGAACATAAAATAAATAATTTTCGAACCTTTTTGATCAGGTTTCAAACAGATAATGAGTGAAATAATTAAATATATTTAACCTAAAAATTTGGGATTTTAGGAACATTTTTTTATTCCGTAACTGTTTAGCAATGGACACGATATAGTCAATCGGGAAAAAAATGTCGGTAGAAGATTCCAATTTTGAGGGCTGCTTACTATTATATACTGTTTGCTTTTTGATATCAGTTCACAAACTGAATTACATATATATTATTATATAGGTGTAGATAGCATATAAAATTATATAGGCATCTGCATATACTATTTGACACTGTATAATTCACGAATTTAGGAGATTACTGTTTTTGGGTTGAATACATATTCCATTTACAATCCATCTATATAATACTCCCATTTGAGTTAAAAAAAATCACACTCATGTTCCTTCTCTGCATTTTTTTTTACAACTCACAACAAATACCACACTTTAGTGTTTATATTTCTTCCAAAACAACCAATCGATGTACCGTCATCATTCATATTTTTGGTTCTTTCTTTACGACTAAACCACCATCTTTAAAACCATAACTGCCACCCATGAACCACTCGTCACATCACCTTGCAACCATCGGATACCACAACCATCGCAACCACCTTCCCTCTCTACTCTTTCTCTCTTAATTGTTTCTGTTTCGAATCACCCACACGCCATCACCACCACCTATGCAACCAACCCACTTGCGTTTTCTTTCCTTTCTAAACTCAATCACACACCAAAAACAAGGAATTGCTATTGCTACTATACGCGTCCATTTTATGTTGAGAAGCAAACCTCCGGCTTGCACCACCTTACCAATTACCACCATACCTCGCCACACCGGTAACCATGCTGCTACACCTTTGTTTTCTGTTTCATGTCCGGAAATCACCACCCTCTTCCTCGTCGTAAACCAACATAAACCATAATTAATCCACACCCACCTGCAAACTGCTCGATTATGGTTTCTGCCTCGCTGCTACAACGTCTATTTGTTCTCTGTCAAGCCTCAAACAGAAACAAGACAACAACCAGTGAAGTTGACCACCACTTCAATGTTTTTTTTAATCGCTGTAAACACCACCGTTTACCATTGCAACCGGTTTCTATATTTTCATTTTCTTTTGGAAGCATGGAGGCTGTTACAACAGCTTTATTATTTCTGCAAATAATGATGATGAAGCTGTGATGTACGATGAAGATGAGGAATTGATTATCGATGATGAAGATAGGATACTGTGATGATGCTATGACTTTGGTAAAGATGATGATGATGATGGATTATTTGATGATGGATGCTCGACGATTGAAGGTGAACAGGGAGAACCGAAACACTATTGTGCTACTCCTCTTCTGATTCGTTCGATTAAACCATCATCAACCTAGTTCCTGTGGTGTTGGTACTGTTTGACGAACTTCAAGAACTCCACAAAATAACCCTAGTCGATCTCTTATTGTTTCTACTGTTCGGTTAAAAAAAAAGAAATCAACCACTGCTTCTTTTTAGGTCACTAGGGGTTTAATCGAATAAAGTTTTGGACTTGAAGAGTGGGATTGGTGAATCCATTTAACATAAAACAAAGGGGCTTTTGTTTTGGACTTCTCTTTTAAAACTTAATGGACTTATAATATGGTTTATATAATTTTAATTCGGTATTAAAACCGAAAATACTAGATGGAGTAGATGGTTAAGGGAGTGGGTGTTTTAGCGAGAGGTCTCAGGTTCAAGCCTTATCTGGGGCATTATTTTTGAAAAGCTCTTTAAAGGTAGTTTTATTATTTTCGTTATTATTATTATTATTATTATTATTATTATTATTATTATTATTATTATTATTATTATTATTATTATTATTATTATTATTATATTATTATTATTATTATTATTATTATTATTATTATTATTATTATTATTATAGATTAGAATTAAAATTAGAATTTGAACTAGAATTAGAACTAAAATTATTATTATAATTTTTATTATTATTATTAAAAGAACCATTATTTTTTTTAAAAAAAATTCATTATCATTATTGTTATTATATTATTATAACAAATAAATATTTTGTATATAAAAATATACTTTTAGTAATATTACATATGAGTATGTATAAATCATATTAACATTTTTCTTTTTATATAAATAATCATATATAACAAATTATGTATTTCTAATAATACTAACCTTATATAGATATTAATATAACTATATAAATATTAATCATTTAATCTATATATACAAATTAAAATATATAACTTAAGATATAATATATGAATTTGTTCGATTACGATTACATGTATTAATATATATATATATATATATATATATATATATATATATATATATATATATATATATATATATATATATATATATATATATATATATATATATATATATATATATATATAAATGATATAGGTTCGTAAATCCGAGGCCAACCCTATACTTGTTTAATGACGTCATATGTATTTTTACTATAAAATACATTAGGTGAGTTTCATTTGATCCCTTTTTAATTGTTTTTGCAATATATATTTTTGGGCTGAGAATACATGCGCTGCTTTTATAAATGTTTACAAAATAGACACAAGTAATTAAAAATATATTCTACGTTGAGTTGTACCACTGGCATATTTTCCTGTAGCTTGGTAACTACTATTTACATGGGTATTGTAAACGCGAATCCTGTTGATAGATCTATCGGGCCTGACAACCCCAACCAGACTGGACGACTAGTATTCAACGGTTGCACAGTACTTCGTTTTGGTGACTACACTTGGTACGGTGTAGTGAGATTTCATAATAAAGGGAATATGCGAAGTTGATTAAATGTTAAGTATGGTTACCAAGTGCTCAACTACTTAGAATGCTTTACATACACTTGCGAGTGTATTATGTTTATGATTATGAAATCTTGTGGTCTATTAAGATATTGAAATGATTGTTATGATAAACCTATGAACTCACCAACCTTTTGGTTGACACTTTTAGGCATGTTTATTCTCAGGTACGAATTAATTCTTCCACTGTGCATTTGCTCAATTTAAGGACATTACTTGGAGTCGATCATCGCAATGAGACCAAATGTTGATGATTTCGTCCAGGTGGATTAGGACGGGTCGTTACAATTAATATTATGATTATACATAGATATGGAATTTGGCACAAGTAAATTGTTATATAATAATTGTTACTTGCAATGTCATTAAATACTATTAGCATCTTTATAATTACTACTATAATTATTAATACTATTGATATCATTACTAACTATTATTAATAATTATCATTTTATTAACATTTTATTTTTAATTTTCAGTATTATTATTAAATGTATTATTATTATATATATTCAATAATTATTAATATTAGTATAAATTATGAAATCAAATCCAAATTATATGATTCAGTCGTTATCTGCTTTAGGATATTTTTATTTTTTTTCTGTTTGTTTTATTTTTATTTTTTCTTCTGCTTGATTCCTTGTCGACCCTGGTCGCTAAACAACAACCAGTTACACTGTTTCATAATTCGAATCACATGATATCATTGACTATATATCCATCTGTAAACTGCAACTTGTGATAAAAAAAAAAAACGAACCAAACAAAACAGAAGATGAACACTCTGTCCTCTATACGAGTTTTTTTTTCTTTTTGCAAAACTTTGATTTCGAATGTAATTTCAAAAATTGAAAATACTGTTGTGTTAGGAATCCATTATGTAAACTTTCTGTTAAATTTCAAGATCCAATTCCATTTATCGAGCTTTAATTTTGAAGTCAAAGTTATTTTTTTTAAAAGTCAACAGAATCGTTCTTGAGGAAATTCGAACTCGTTTTAATGATTCAAGTCCAATTGTCGATTCCTTTAGTTTCTAAAAGTAATTTACAATGTATTTCATTTTATGATCTAAGCTTATAATTTAATCAATTGCAAAATTAATAATTTTTTTTAAGAAAATAGCGACGCAGCAGCTGCTGTCTTTCTTTATTTTTTTTCGTTTTTCTTTTGGTTTAGGATCACACTTATGGATTATTATTGTTTACAAGTCCTAATTTAAGCCACAAAATTCGTTACTTTGGTTTTGGAAGTCCCCTGGTCGAATTAAGATAAAGAAGAAGAAGCAACAGTTTAATACGGGTTATATATAAACAAGGATGGTTTTAATTCAGAAAAACATATACACTTGAGTGGTTTGATGGGTTAGTAGGTTTACGTGAGGTCACGGGTTCGAGTCCGGTCTCGGGCAATTCTTTTTTGGAAGCTTCTTTAATGGGTATACATATTTCTTATACTTCTATTATTATTATTATTATTATTATTATTATTATTATTATTATTATTATTATTATTATTATTATTATTATTATTATTATTATTATTATTATTAATATTAATATTATTATTATTATTATTATTATCATCATCATATTTATTATTAATATTATTAGTTAATATTAATATATGATTAAGTAATATCATTTAGTGTTATTATTATTCATTTTTTAGTATTATGATTATTATTATGTTAATATTATTAATAAGGTTATCAATATCATTAATATAATTTACATTTACTAGTATTATCATTAAAAAATTATTAGTATTATCATTACTAATATTATTACTATTTGTATTATTATTATTGTTATTATTATTATTAACATGACTTCGAACATGCTAATAACATTTATATTATAAAATTTTAATAAAAGGTTAATATCGTAAATTATGAAAATGGTTATGAAATTAAGTTATAAGAACTGTAGTTATGAAATTAGAAAATTTAACACGAAGCTCGTGATAAAACAGATTATTATTAACACGGTTATTATTATTATTTTATCATTATTATTATTAAAAATGTTATCAAATCATTATCAGTATGATTATTAATGTTATCATGAGTATTATTATTATATAATTATTAAAATCATTATCATAAGTATCATTAACAATAAAATTAATATTTTTATAATTATTATTATTAATATCATTATATTTATCACTAATAGAATTATTAACATTATTACCTTTATTAGTAATATTAAATACTATAATTATTATCACTTTTACCAATATTAAAATAATTTTAGTATCATTATAATTACTATTTTTAACAAACAAATGCTATATATATAAAAATATATTTAATACATATAACATAACAAAATCAATATTTTCATATACAAAATGAATATATGAAACATATGTATATTACTAACATAAAAATAATATAACTAAATAAATTAATAAATATATTCGTTCGATTACAATTATGTGTATTAATGAAAATACAAATAATATAGGTTCTTGAATCCGAGGCCAACCCTGCATTGTTCTGTTGTTCAATATAGTCATATGTATTTTTACTACAAAATACATTAGGTGAGTTTCATTTGCCTTTTTACCCTTTATATTTTTGGGCTGAGAGTACATGCGCAACTTTTATAACTGTTTTACGAAATAGACACAAGTAATCGAAATTACGTTCTATGGTTGAATGATCGAAACTGAATATGCCCCTTTTTATTAAGTCTGGCAATCTAAGAATTAGGGAACAGACACCCTAATTGACGCGAACTCTAAAGATAGATCTATCGGGCCCAACAAGCCCCATCCAAAGTACCAGATGCTTTAGTACTTCGAAATTTATATCATGTCCGAAGGAGGATCCCGGAATGATGGGGATATTCTTATATGTATATTGTGAATGTCGATTACCAGGTGTTCAATCCATATGAATGATATTTTGTCTCTATGCATGGGACGTATATTTATGAAAAATGAAAATCTTGTGGTCTATTAAAATGATGGAAATGATTATTTATGTTAAACTAATGAACTCACCAACCTTTTGGTTGACACTTTAAAGCATGTTTATTCTCAGGTATGAAAGAAATCTTCCGCTGTGCATTTGCTCATCTTAGAGATATTACTTGGAGTCATTCATGACATATTTCAAAAGACGTTGCATTCGAATCGTTGAGTTCATCAAGATTATTATTAAGTCAATTATAGTTAGATATATTATGAAATGGTATGCATGCCGTCAATTTCGATGTGTTGAAAGATTGTCTTTTCAAAAACGAATGCAATGTTTGTAAAATGTATCATATAGAGGTCAAGTACCTCGCGATGTAATCAACTGTTATGAAACATTTATAATCGATATGGACTTCGTCCGGATGGATTAGGACGGGTCTTCACAGTTACTAGCGATGTACTTGGTATGGTATGCTAGGGGTTGATATCTCGGTTCGAGACTGGTTGAGTATTTCCCGGTGTAAGGGATTGAGCATGGTTTTAGTGCTCGGGATTACGGGTTTGATAAATCGCGGGTGATGATTTTAGTTGTTAGAGGCAATTAGTTGGGAAGAATTGTCTAGGAAAGTTCGGATTGGGACTTATGATTGAGGACCGTTGAGTAGGTCCAGAATGGTTAAGTGGTGAAGATCACGAGGACGTGATCGATTTTAAGTGGAGGAGAGTTGTAAGACCTGGATTCTGATTCTGCCCAGTCGCGCGCCGCGCGGGGTCATGGCGCGCCGCGCCATTTGTCGCTGGCAGACCCCTTTTGTTATTTTAGAGTTTTTAAAAGGGCATTTCGGTCTTTTCGCGTTTGAGCCAGATTTGAGGACTTAACCTCCTCCACCAATTTCACTTATTCATTTCTTTTTCCTTTTCTTTTCATATTTCTCTCAAGAACTCAAACACCCATTTGATTCTAAGGGATTTTTGGAAAGGAATAAGCGGGTTTTGATCTTTGGCGTAGTAGACAAGTTTGTTCTCCTCGTTCTTAGCTACGTGGTGATACTAGTGGTAAGCTCTAACTCTGAATTTTGTTTTTGTGTTCATCATTCAAATTTGGGGCTTTTGATTGTATGTTTCATAGATGGAACCCATTTAGTTGTTAATTGAAGATTAACACCAAGATTCGGGTTTATAAGTGTTAAAAGGCGGGTTTTGGGTTGGTTAATGATTTAACCATGTTTAAGACTTGAGAATGGTGTATAATCACTAGTATTAGTGATTATTGATGTATTGGAGACCTTTAGGGTTCTTGTGGTTGACTAATTTTGACTAGAGTCAAAGTTAGGGTTTGTTGATGATTATGACCTAAATGTCGATTCGACGAGGTTTATAAACTTAAAATGGATTAAGTTTGTCATAACCCGTCCTTAACCATAAGAACGTGTTAGATAACGTATGATTTCATTGCTAGGTATTGACCTCTATATGCGACATTTTTAAAAGAGAAACTGCATATATTATACATTACAAACCATAACCATTATTTTTGTTACAAGCTTTAGACAATAAAAAGATGATTATCATTTAGCGATAATCTTCGACTTACAAACTTTACATATAATGATAACAACACGATTTCGAGCATATTTTACAACACAAATCCTTGGGTATGCAGTTTTATTTTTGACACAAATATGCGTACGCAAGATCCTGCTCAAATTCAACATAATGCAGCGGAAACTTCTAATTATCACCTGAGAATAAACATGTTTAAAACGTCAACATAAAGTTGGTGAGATATAGGTTTAGTGCCGGCAGCAATATATATATAGACCACAAGATTTCATATATAAACAGTTTAATAAAAATATTCTAAGTGGTTGAGCACTTGGTAACCATACTTAACATTTAATCACGTCGCATATTCCCTTTATTATGAAATCTTACTACACCGTACCAAGTGTAGTCACGAAATGAAGTACTGTGCAACCGTTGAATACTGGTCGTCCAGTCCGGTTGGGGTTGTCAGGCCCGATAGATCTATCAACAGGATTCGCGTTTACAATACCGCTGTAAATATTAGTTACCAAGCTACAGGGAAGTATGCCAGTGGTACAACTCAACGTAGAATATATTTTTCAGTTACTTGTGTCCATAACGTAAAACATAAAATACATGTATTCTCATCCCGAAATATTTAGAGTTTAAAAGTGGGACTATATACTCACTTTCGTCTTGAAGATATGTAATTTCGACTTGGTCTCCGATTGATATCACGAACCTATCCATATATAGTTTATCAATATATTTCTATTTTAAACAATCGTCACATATATATACTTTTTATACTTTTAATAGTTTTAATAATTTCTTAGTCCGTAGTTAGCAGTCCGATGTTAGTAATTCAATTTTAATGGTTCATTTTTAGGTGTTTAATAAACCCCCAATGAAATAAATAAAAACCCCCATCGTATATGTATTGGTCGAGATTAATCTTGACCCATGGTACCGGTGTTGTCAAATGACGTGTTGCGTACATAAAGTACCGGTGTTGTCAAATGACGTGTTGCGTACAATCATGGGATCTTATGATTAATCTTCTCGTATTGTTTACGGGTGATCCTGAACCATATAAAATTAAATTATGAGTACATATATATAAAATATCATGTTATTTTAAAAAGATGTGATTTATTTAATTTTCTCCAATTATTTTCGTAGCCAAACTAGTCTTAGATATCCGATCTCGTTTTGGTCATAGTTTCTTCGTTACAACTCCGTTTTCGTTGATTCAACTTGCCACTTCCTTGGATCGAGTCCCTCTTTAAGACTATGAACTGTAAATACCTTAGTTTGTATTCGAAATCACAGGTCATAGGTCAAACTTTAGTAAAACTTATGAAGTTAATCATTTTCCATCATGTAAACAACCTTAAATGATTATTTTTCTAAAAATACTTATACTTTGAGTTAAATCATGAAATTTTTATGTGTTATCATATTCATAGTAAAAATCATTTTTCCAGAAAATAAGCCTCCAATTCAAAGTTTAAGATGGTTTTTAATTATCCAACCCAAAACAGCCCCCGGTGGCACTCCGACGTCGTAAAAACAGTTTTTAAGATAATCTTTGAAAAACCAAGTTATACCTTGTTAAATTAGCATATATTTAAGTTATATTACAGGTCTTGGAGTATTTTAAAAGTTAAGTTAGAAGGATCTATTTAGTTTGCAAACAAGTTTGAAAACATTCAAACTATGTTCTTGTTGTTAAAATTTTATACCACAAAATAAGATAGCTATATATATATGAATCGAATAAGGTTATGAACATAGATTCTACCTCAAGTTCCTTGGACAAGGTTGTTGTAAAAGAGGAGTAAGAACCTAGAACCAAAAGGGTGATGGAAGTGGATGAAAGATTGGAAGTAAGTTGGTGTTCTTGGAAGGATTTCTTGAAGTGTTTTTGTAAGGTTTTCTTATGAGGTTTAAGTGTTGTTTTTGAAGCTAAATGATGGGGAAAATGCTTGGAGATGATCAAGTATGAAGTTAAGAGTATTTTGAGAGAGAAATGGAAGTGTAAGTATGAGAAAATGGGGTGAAGAAATGGTGTGCATGCATAAAAACGTTTTTAGGTTATAAAGGAAAAAAAGATACCTAACTTTGTTTTCTTGCTAAATAATTCATGCTACTTGACAAATGGTTGGTTCCACATGTTTCTTAATCATTTAAGGCTGCTAAGGAGCAGATTTTTATTGGTATATACCAATAGTAAATACATCTAGAAGCTGCGTATGATACGGGTACATATACCCTAGGTATACGTATAGAAATCTTTGAGAAAACGGAACGAGGATTCAAATATAGCTATCTTTTGTAAATATACTTATATTGTTTTATGTATTTAAGTCTTTAAAAGTGATTAAATACATTACTTATACGATATATGTATAAACATTATAGGTCATAAGTATTTAAGTCAAATAACGTTACGTATGGTTATCGTTTTGAAAACTTAAGTTAGTAGTTTCAAAATATACTTATAACTTATTGTTATTAATACAAAATGAGATATTAAAACATTCTTAGGTCATGTTAAATATGTATATATACATATATATACACAAACGTATAATTATCATATATTGTATAGTTCGTGATATCATCGGTCAAACTAGACGGTCAAACGTTGTCTAAAACTCTTTTCGAAAAACATAAGTCTCGACAATTTGGATTGCTTATCATGTTGGTAAGGTTTAATTTATGTAAATATTAATCTTATAAGTATAGAACGATCGAAAAAGTGCGGGTCGTTACAAAGTTGAAGTATAAAACCAAGTTAAATATGTTTTGGTGTCAAAACTTGTAATTGGTGAGATTTTGACTTTATGGGTCAAAATTAGGGTTTATGGGCGATTTTGAGAACGATAAGTGTTTAACACTTGTGTTCGGGTTTAATTGGCATATTAGGACCATTATCACTTGTGTTAGTGATTATTGGTTAGTTTGGGCACGGTTTGTGCTTGGAAGTGCAATTGGGTCGAAATTGCACTAAGTGTCGAATTGGGTTGGTTTGTAAATCCATCCTAATTGTGTTGTGGTATTTATGATAATGGAATAGGTACATTCCTTCGGCGAGTTGCGGATTATTCGGAAGCATCATCAAGGCGACAAGGTGAGTGTTAATATCCTATGTACATGTGTATGTGTAGGATGGGTTCGGGTCGGGTGAAGTGATTCTCGGCTATAGAGCTCACTTCACATATAAGTGGATTTGATGGACTTTTGTATGAGTCCAATTGGCACGGTTGTGCATTTTGGTTGACCACCTTTGGCGAGGTACACGTTTTTGTGTACGTTATCACACATACGTGGTTATGATTTGGATGTTATAACCCCAATGGCGAAGGGTTGATATTGTCGTGATGTGGATAACCCCGATGTGGTGGATTTTATAATCCCGTAACCGTGGGTTTGAGTTGGAGAAGTGAATCGCGTGTAGTTCGGATTCACGATGACGCGTGTAGTTCGGTCATCTCATCAAGACGAATCTCGTGTAGTTCGGATTCACGATGACGCGTGTAGTTCGGTCATCTCATCAAGGATGAATCTCGTGTAGTTCGGATTCACGATGACGCGTGTAGTTCGGTCATCTTATTAAAGATAGTAATCTCGTGTGGTTTCGAATTACTAAGGCTCGTGTAGTTCAGCCAATCTTCATTGTGGTGTTTTGGTATTCGGTATTAGGTTAAGGGGTTAACCTTATTCATTTATATATTGTTCTATATATTAATGTATCGTTGTGTCGTAGCTAACCCTTCGGGTGTAGCTTAGTGCCGTTGTTCACATCGTCTTTGGTGAACTTATACTCTGTTGATATCTTTAGCTTGTTGCTTAGAGATCGTACGGTATGCTTAGTGTAGTTGCCTTATACTTGGATGCTTCGGTATACGGTATTTGATATTTGTGTGGCGTGTCCATTTTATACATACATATATATATATATATATATATATATATATATATATATATATATATATATATATATATATATATATATATATATATATATATATATATATATATATATATATATATATATATATATATATATATGTATGTAGTATGTTATCACTCACTAAGCGTTAGCTTACCCTCTCGTTGTTGACTTTTTTATAGATTTGCATGGATGCGGTGGCTCGGGTAATCGGAGACTAGTAGACTTGCATAGCTGCTTTTGAAGGCTTGCTTTTGGATTGATTAGGATTGGGTAGCGTATCCCTAATCGCCATGCTCGGCTTTATTTGTATTAAAAGTCTTGTGGTCGAAAACTTGTATTTTGTACTTAAAGGGGTAATTTGGGCATATGTGGGCCCGGTGTCGTAAAACCCTTTTTAATAATGGAACGTGTTAGTTTTACATATTTGAATATGTGGTGAAAAGCGTTTTGTCTAATTGTGTCGAGAAACGGTCAAACATTTTCGTGTTTTTGACTTTTTGGGACAGCATCCTGTCCAGGGCATTCTGCGCGCCGCGCAAATGCTTGGCGCGCTGCGCCACCAGCTGAACACAGAATTTTTTTTTATTTTGATATTTAATCGCGGGTTGTTCGTGGTTTGGTTTGGGTTGTTACACTTCAAAACGGCATATCATATGTGTGAATTGGATTCCCGAATCTTAAAATGCATTTTGTAAACTTGAAACTTTGAAAATAAACCTTTAATGATCATTTGACGAGTTTTCGATTATTGCAATTGATGTTTTTGCTTGATGAAAAGTGGTTAGTTGAGACTTGAACAATTGAAACAGCCCAGGTACCAGGCCACGCCTAATGTCGCGGCGCGGCCCTCCTCTGTCGCGGCGCGGCAGTGGCCGTGTTTGGGGACTGTTCAACTTTGCACTTTTTCATTTAATTCCAACTATGCTACGCACCTCCGATTAACATGTAACTTGTTCTAACATGCTTATATATGAATAATAACCTCAGAAAAATAGTTCAGGACCCGACCCGAACGTGTTGACTTTTGTTGACTTTGACTTGACCGAGTTTGACTTTTAGTTAAACTTAACCAAACGTTTATGCAATCGTTCTAATCTTCTTTTATGCTTGATTCTTGCATGAAACTTGGCAACGTGACTCACATGCTGTATAATCGAGTCGTAACGAGCCATAGGACTAATTGAACACATTTCGCCCGATCTTGTGTCGTAACCGGTTAATTGATACAACTTACTTGTTTAGGTCAAGACTAAGCAACTTTCATGCATATGTTTACTTTGCGAAGTACTTTTATACTCGTGCACTCGAGGTGAGATCATAGTCCCATCTTTTCAACAACTTTTATACTTTTAAATCATGGGATGTGAAACATATACGGTTTATACTTTATACTTTGAACACAAGTACGAAAACAAACATTCCACAGCGAGTTAGAACAAAAAGCCTCAATTTAATTATCATTAGTTACACTTGCAGGGTGTAAGCGAGAACTTATATTATGTGATCACATTGGCTTGACGAGCCTCATTCGGACGGTTCGCTACCATTAGCGGATGAAATATATTTTCGGGTTTAGTGTAAGTTCTAACACTACGTAACAGGGTACAAAACAGTTAAGTCTTGAAAATTGGGTGCTCTCGAACATACTTTTGGAATGCAAACGATTCAGATAATCAACGTTATGGAAATACAAAATCTTGTGGTTCAAAACAACGTTTACAAAAACACTTATGATTTCACCAACGTTTTTCGTTGACAGTTTTCTATATGTTTCTCAGGTTCATACTTGACTATTTGATACATGCTTTCGCGTACACTCATACTTGCTTGGGGTTAAGCATACATGCATACACTCTGATTTCTTGCTTGGAGTCAAGCATACTTACATGCATACGCTAGTGATAGCACCTTTGGATTCAAACATATTGTTTACATACTTACACTATTTATAGCAACCATGATTTTAAACTAATTATGTCGCAAGTTATTTCATTTACACTTTATAACTTTTGTAAACTTAAACTTGTTGTCGATCCATTTGGTAAACTAAACCTTGAAAGTCCTGCACTTTTCAAATGAATGGGACATAATTTTGGTCAAACGAGTCTCATATAGGGACTACGACCACGTTACGGGACCTAAGTTAGCGGCGCCGTCAATGACGATTTTTTCGGGTCGCTACAGATCGTATCAGAGCCAGGTTATAGGGAACTAGGATATGCATTAGTATGTCTGACAGAGTTGTTAGGACGCATTAGTGAATCTAGACTACAACCGGATAGTTAGCCATTGCATTCTGACATACATTTGCTATAGATAGCACTTACTTGACTACTTGTGCATTATACTTGAATCATTCTTAGGCAAACTTCTTAATGGTACCAAGATTTCATCATGCGAATCTGTAATCTACCACTTTCGGGTAACACACGTAAACTTAAGATTCATACGCGTAAGGACGACGACGACTTCGTTAGTCATACTTGTTCGGGAACTCTGTCTCCCAGATTGTTATTTCGCCACCGTTTCAACTTACTATCGGTGTCACACCGGTGTTCCTTACTATCTACCACTTCTTGTTACTACCATCACTACTCTAGGTGAGTATCGTCATCACTATTTATCACTACGGTTGCGTACTATTTGTTATCATGATTCGTTACACTTCTCGTACCAGAAGACATTATTGTTTGACTAGAACCGCATTGACGTGAACAATCATTTATACACTTCCCTCGGGAAACATTTCTTCAGAGTTGCACTAATTCTTTCGATTAATACGAGTCACGTTAGTGGTGTCGCTATACCTTGTTCATTTTAAGTCTTCACGATTACACGAACTTGAATCTATGGAGTGATGTGGGAATGGAGATATGAGTTAGCGTAATATAACGACACTCAATCAACGTGGTTATATTACGGTAAGTTATACCAAAGTTCTAGTGACACGTGATGGTGATTGGACTTGATCAACCTAATCACCACCATGTGCCATGTACATGACTTCATTTTTCTTGTTGGATATCCGAAAACTCCGAGAATACTGATAACAACCATACCAGGGACACAAATTCGATTATTGTCGAACCATATTTATGCTTCCGATTGAACGATAAATTCTTTCGACTTCAAACATATTGTTTACATACATACGCTATTTATAGCAACCGTGATTTTAAACTAATTATGTCGCTAGTTATTTCATTTACACTTTATAACTTTTGTAAACTTAAACTTGTTGTCGATCCATTTGGTAAACTAAACTTTGCAAGTCTTTCATTTTTCAAATGAATGCGACATAATTTTGGTCAAACGAGTCTCATATAGGGACTACGACCACATTACGGGACCTAAGTTAGCGGCGCCGTCAATGACGATTTTTTCGGGTCGCTACAGATGGTATCAGAGTCAAATGTTACACGTGTATACTATCTCGTTCTCGCACAGTTTTATCGACTAACTACAATATGCTTGTTATGCTCACATCGAGGCGGAAACATCGCTCGCATCACACTCGTACTTTCGTTTAAGGAAATCTTTTATTTAGATTCTCAATGGAGAAAGAGACTCTTCACATTATACTAACATTCGCCGCGAAGGTGAATAGTCCTAACGAACCTGTTCAATATACCTTACAGAAATGTACCTCGTTTCGGATCGAGATCCCCGTTTCACTTCCAGATTTCGGAGTGCCTTACAAAAAGCCTCGAGACCACGTTTAGACATGGGTACCGCGTATCACCCAAAAACCGACGAACAAAGCAAATGTATGATTCGAACCTTGGAAACCATAATACGAGTTTGTATTATCAACTTCAAATTTACTTGAGAAAAGTACTTGCCTTTAGCCGAATTCTCTTGCTACCATAATTTTCATTCGTGTATTAATGTCGCACCTTTCGAAACTCTATATAGCTGCAATTGTCATTCTCTTAAATTGTTGGGCTGAAGTAGGCGACAAACAAATCACCGGACCCGCACTCATTCATGAAATAACTGTTAAGATCGTTCAATTCCAAGAGAGGCCCAAGACGACCCGTAGTCGCCAAAAGAGTCGTGCAAATGTTAGACGTAAACCTCTCGAATTCCAAGTGGGTAACCGCGTAACGTTAAAAGTCGCACCTTGGGAAGGTGCAATCCGTTTCGAGAAACGTAGAAAGCTAAATCTGCGATATTTTGATCCTTTTAAAATCTTGGGGCGTATTGGACCCGATGTATACCGTTTAGATTTTCTGACTCATTTGAGTCTCCGTTCATCCTACATTCCATGTATCAAACTTAAAGAGGCATCTTGCCGACCAAGAATTTGTTATTCCGTTCGATAAGCTTACTATCAATGACAAACTTCCCTTCTTAGGAGAACCGGTTGAAATATTGAATCGTAAAAACCAAACTTTAAAACAACGTAAAATCCTGAATGTCAAGGTTCGTTGAAATGCTCTAGGAAGTGCCTTCACTTATCCGTAGAATTGACAACGCAAGATCTCGAGGGAGAAACAACGACTACTACTTCCAACTAAATTTTGGGACGAAATTTCTTTTAAGGTGTAGGTAATGTAACATCCCGCATTTTTCTGTTAAATTATTTTAACGTCCGTCTTTTTTTTTAGATAATATATTTCGTTATCTAAATTCGTACCTTTCGTTGACTAACGTTCTAATATTTCCGTTATTTAATTATAACAGCACTCGTTTACTCGAGCGTTTTTAAAATAATTCGTTTGGTTAATTCCTGCACTCGACTACAAACTTGAGGGACTAAACTTGCCAAGAGGGGAAAGGGATGACTAGGTCAACTAGTCAACCTTCACCCTCCTCCATTCATTTCATCCTCCCCATTTCATTACTTCTATTTTTATTCTCTCAAACCCTCAAACACAAAATCATCATCTAAATTCGATCTAGGAAGCTTGCAACAAAATAAATTACATATTTAGAATCCTCTCTTCATCCTCTACAAATTGATACCAACTTCATCTCGTTTTGGTAACATTTCTAAAACTCTAGATTTTTCTAAATTCGTGTTTTTGACTTGAAATGGTGTTAGTTAGTGTCTATGGCTCGTGTCTAGCATGAATATATGATTTATTTGCTTGATTTGTTATTTTGGGTAACTAGTATGAACATTTGAAATGGGTGTGCTTAATCTTTGATTTTGGATGAGTTAATGTTGTTAAATTGTTAAAGTTCATGTTTTAATTGTGTTACTAGTATCACTAGCTTCATTTTGATGTGTAGGTTGATTAAGAAAACTTCAAACACATGATTATTGATTTTTGTGAATTTTGGTTAGGGTTTGATAGACTTAAAATGAACTTTTGATGTTTTGAATGCCATGAAATGTTATTAGTAAGTGTTTAGTTGTAATGTATGTTTCGTTACCTTCAAAACGGCATATCATATGTGTGAATTGGATTCCCGAATCTTAAAATCCATTTTGTGAACTTGAAACTTTGAAAATAAACCTTTAATGATCATTTGACGAGTTTTCGGTTATTGCAATTGATGTTTTTGCTTGATGAAAAGTGGTTAGTTGTGTTCCTCGTCAAAATACCTTTCCAACGATATAAGATACGTGTTTTAAATGTTTACGGTTCGTTAACTGCGTTTAAATGAAGTTTGGTTGAGACTTGAACAATTGAAACAGCCCAGGTACCAGGCCACGCCTAATGTCGCGGCACGGCCCTCCTCTGTCGCGGTACGGCAATGGCTGTGTTTGGGGACTGTTCAACTTTGCACTTTTTCATTTAATTCCAACTATGCTACGCACATCCGATTAACACGTAACTTGTTCTAACATGCTTATATATGAATAATAACCTCAGAAAAATAGTTCGGGACCCGGCCCGAACGTGTTGAATTTTGTTGACTTTGACTTGACTGAGTTTGACTTTTAGCTAAACTTAACCAAACGTTTATGCAATCGTTCTAATCTTTTTTTATATTTGATTCTTGCATGAAACTTGGCAACGTGACTTACATGCTATATAATCGAGTCGTAACGAGCCATAGGACTAATTGAACACATTTTGCCCGACCTTGTGTCGTAACCGGTTAATTGATACAACTTACTTGTTTAGGTCAAGACTAAGCAACTTTCATGCACACGTTTACTTTGCGAAGTACTTTTATACTCGTGCACTCGAGGTGAGATTATAGTCCCATCTTTTCAACAACTTTTATACTTTTAAATCATGGGATGAGAAACATATACGGTTTATACTTTATACTTTGAACACAAGTACGAAAACAAACATTCCACAGCGAGTTAGAACAAAAAGCCTCAATTCAATTATCATTAGTTACACTTGCAGGGTGTAAGCGAGAATTTATATTATGTGATCACATGGGCTTGACGAGCCTCATTCGGACGGTTCGCTACCGTTAGCGGATGAAATATATTTTCAAGTTTAGTGTATGTTCTAACACTATGTAACAGGGTACAAAACAGTTAAGTCTTGATAATTGGGTGCTCGCGAACATACTTTTGGAATGCAAACGATTCAGATAATCAATGTTATGGAAATACAAAATCGTGTGGTTCAAAACAACGTTTACAAAAACACCTATGATTTCACCAACGTTTTTCGTTGACAGTTTTCTATATGTTTCTCAGGTTCATACTTGGCTATTTGATACATGCTTCCGCGTACACTCATACTTGCTTGGGGTCAAGCATACATGCATACACTCTGATTTCTTGCTTGGATTCAAGCATACTTACATGCATACGCTAGTGATAGCACCTTTGGATTCAAACATATTGTTTACATACTTACGCTATTTACAGCAACCGTGATTTTAAACTAATTATGTCGCAAGTTATTTCATTTACACTTTATAACTTTTATAAACTTAAACTTGTTGTCGATCCATTTGGTAAACTAAACTTTGCAAGTCTTGCACTTTTCAAATGAATGCGACATAATTTTGGTCAAACGAGTCTTATATAGGGACTACGACCACGTTATGGGACCTAAGTAAGCGGCGCCGTCAATGACAATTTTGTCAGGTCGCTACAGCTCGTTCTGCATCTCGCGGCTTATATGACTCTTGCGGCTCGTTCTCCATATTGCGGCTCGTTCTTCATCTCGTGGCTCGTTCTCCATCTCGCAGCTCGTTCTCTATCTCACGGCTTGTATGACTCCCGCAGCTCGTTCTCCATCTCGCGGCTCGTTCTCCATCTCGTGGCTCGTTTTCCATCTCGCGGCTTGTATGAATTTCTCTGCTCATTCTCCATCTCGGGGCTCGTTCTCTATCTTGCGGCTCGTTCTCCATCTTGCAGCTCGTTCTCTATCTTGCTGCTCTTTATCCGTCTTGCGGCTCGTTCTCCATATCGCGGCTTGTATCACTCTTGCGGCTCGTTCTCAATATCGCGGCTCGTTCTCCATCTTGCGGCTCGTTCTCCATATCGCGGCTCGTTCTCCGACTTGCAGGTCGTTCTCTATCTCTCAGCTTGTATAACTCTCGTAGCTCGTGCGCTCGCTCTCCATTTCGCGGCCCGTTCTCCATCTCGCTGTTTGTACGACTCTCGCGGATTGTTCTCCATCTCGCGGCTCGTTCTCCATCTCGCGGCCTGTTCTCCATGTCGCGGCTTGTATGACTCTCGCGGCTCGTTCTCTATCTCGTGTCTCGTTCTCCATCTCGCGGCTAGTTCTCCATCTCGTGGCTAGTTCTCCTTCTCGCGGATCGTTCTCGATCACGCAGCTCGTTCTCCATCTCACATCTTGTTCTCCATCTCGCAGCTCGTCCTTAATCTCGCGGCTCGTTCTCCATCTCGCGGCTTGTATGACCCTCGCGGCTCTTTCTCCATATCGCGGCTCGTTCTCCATATCGTGGCTCGTTCTCCATCTCGGGGCTCGTTCTCCATCTCGTGGTTTGTATGACTCTCCCAGCTCGTTCTCCATCTCGAGGCTCGTTCTCCTTCTTGCAGCTTGTATGACTCTCTTGGCTCGTTCTCCATCTTGCAGCTTGTCCGACTCTCATGGCTCGTTCTCCATCTCGCGGCTCGTTCTCCATCTCGCGGCTTATATGACTCTTGCGGCTCGTTCTCCATATCGCGGCACATTTTTCATCTTGTGGATGTTCTCCTTCTCGCGGCTCGTTCTCTATCTCACGGCTTGTATGACTCTCGCAGCTAGTTCTCGATCTCGCGTCTCATTCTCCATCTCGCAGCTCATTCTCCATCTTGATGCTCGTTTTCCATCTCGCGGCTTGTATGAATTACGCGGCTCATTCTCCATCTTGCGGCTCGTTCTCTATCTTGTGGCTCGTTCTCCATCTCGCGGCTTGTTCATCATCACGCGGCTCTTTCTCTGTCTCGCGGCTTGTTATCCATCTCGCGGCTTGTATCACTCTTCCAGCTCGTTCTGCATATAGCGGCTCGTTCTCCATATCGCGGCTCATTCTCCATCTTGCGGCTCGTTCTCCATCTCTCGGATTGTATAACTCTCGCAGCTCGTTCGCTCGCTCTCCATTTCGCGGCCCGTTCTCCATCTCGCTGCTTTTACGACTCTCGCGGCTCGTTCTCCATCTCGCGGCTTGTTCTCCATCTCGCGGCTTGTATGACACTCGCGGCTCATTCTCAATCTCGCGGCTCATTCTACTTCTCGCAGCGCATTCTCCATCTCATGACTTGTATGACTCTCGCGGCTCGTACTCCATATCACGGCTCGTTCTCCATCTTGCGACTTGTATGACTGTCGTGGCTCGTTCTCCATCTTGTGACTTGTTCTCCATCTCATGGCTCGTTCTCCATCTTACGGCTCCATCTCCATCTCGCGGCTCATTCTCCATCTCGCGGCTGGTTCTCCATCTCGCGGCTCGCTCTTTATCTCGCGGCTCGTTCTCCATCTCGAGGCCTCTATGACTCTCGCGGCTCGTTCTCCATCTCGCAGCTCATTTACCATCTCGTGGCTCATTCTCCATCTCGCGGCTCGTTCTCCATCTCGCAGCTTGTTCTCCATCTCGCAGCTCGTCCTTAATCTCGCGGCTCGTTCTCCATCTCGCGGCTCCCTCTCCATCTCGCGGCTCGTTCTCCATCTCGCGACTTGTATGACCCTCGCGGCTCTTTCTCCATATCGCGGCTCGTTCTCCATATCGTGGCTCGTTTTCCATCTCGCGGCTTGTATGAATTACGCGGCTCATTCTCCATCTCGCGGCTCGTTCTCTATCTTGTGGCTCGTTCTCCATCTCGCGGCTTGTTCATCATCACGCGGCTCTTTCTCTGTCTCGCGGCTTGTTATCCATCTCGCGGCTTGTATCACTCTTCCAGCTCGTTCTGCATATAGCGGCTCGTTCTCCATATCGCGGCTCATTCTCCATCTTGCGGCTCGTTCTCCATCTCTCGGATTGTATAACTCTCGCAGCTCATTCGCTCGCTCTCCATTTCGCGGCCCGTTCTCCATCTCGCTGCTTTTACGACTCTCGCGGCTCGTTCTCCATCTCGCGGCTTGTTCTCCATCTCGCGGCTTGTATGACACTCGCGGCTCATTCTCAATCTCGCGGCTCATTCTACTTCTCGCAGCGCATTCTCCATCTCATGACTTGTATGACTCTCGCGGCTCGTACTCCATATCACGGCTCGTTCTCCATCTTGCGACTTGTATGACTGTCACGGCTCGTTCTCCATCTTGTGACTTGTTCTCCATCTCATGGCTCGTTCTCCATCTTACGGCTCCATCTCCATCTCGCGGCTCATTCTCCATCTCGCGGCTGGTTCTCCATCTCGCGGCTCGCTCTTTATCTCGCGGCTCGTTCTCCATCTCGAGGCCTCTATGACTCTCGCGGCTCGTTCTCCATCTCGCAGCTCATTTACCATCTCGTGGCTCATTCTCCATCTCGCGGCTCGTTCTCCATCTCGCAGCTTGTTCTCCATCTCGCAGCTCGTCCTTAATCTCGCGGCTCGTTCTCCATCTCGCGGCTCCCTCTCCATCTCGCGGCTCGTTCTCCATCTCGCGACTTGTATGACCCTCGCGGCTCTTTCTCCATATCGCGGCTCGTTCTCCATATCGTGGCTCGTTCTCCATCTCGGGGCTCGTTCTCCATCTCGTGGCCTGTATGACTCTCTCGGCTCATTCTCCATCTCGAGGCTCGTTCTCCATCTTGCAGCTTGTATGACTCTCTTGGCTCGTTCTCCATCTCGCAGCTTGTCCAACTCTCATGGCTCGTTCTCCATCTCGCGACTCGTTCTCCATCTCGCGGCTTATATGACTCTTGCGGCTCGTTCTCCATATCGCGGCACATTTTTCATCTTGCGGATGTTCTCCATCTCACGGCTCGTTCTCTATCTCACGGCTTGTATGACTCTCGCAGCTCGTTCTCGATCTCGCGGCTCATTCTCCATCTCATGGCTCGTTCTCCATCTCGCGGCTCTTTTTCCATCTCGCGGCTTGTATGAATTTCGCGGCTCATTCTCCATCTCGCGGCTCATTCTCTATCTTGTGGCTCGTTCTCCATCTAGCAGCTTGTTCATCATCACGCGGCTCTTTCTCCGTCTCGCGGTTTGTTATCTATCTCGCGGCTTGTATCACTCTTGCGGCTCGTTCTGCATATCGCGGGTCGTTCTCCATCTTGCAGC
The DNA here is from genome assembly GCF_046630445.1 of Rutidosis leptorrhynchoides. NCBI lineage: Eukaryota > Viridiplantae > Streptophyta > Magnoliopsida > Asterales > Asteraceae > Rutidosis > Rutidosis leptorrhynchoides. The sequence goes on from NC_092334.1 coordinate 443,250,134, forward strand.
TCGTTCTCCATATCGCGGCTTATTCTCCATCTTGCGGCTCGTTCTCCATCTCTCGGCTTGTATAACTCTCACAGCCCGTTCGCTCGCTCTCCATTTCGCGGCCCGTTCTCCATCTCGCTGCTTTTACGACTCTCGGGGATCGTTCTCCATCTCGCAGCTTGTTCTCCATATCGCGGCTCGTCCTCAATCTTGCGGCTCATTCTACTTCTCGTGACGCATTCTCCATCTCACGACTTGTATGACTCTCGCAGCTCGTACTCCATATTGCGGCTCGTTCTCCATCTTGCAACTTGTATGACTGTCGCGGCTCGTTCTCCATCTTGAAACTTGTTCTCCATCTCACGGCTCGTTCTCCATCTCACAGCTCCATCTCCATCTCGCGGCTCATATGACTGTCGCGGCTCGTTCTCCATCTCGCGGCTCGTTCTCCATCTCGTTGCTTGCTCTCTATCTCACGGCTCGTTCTCCATCTCGCGGCTTCTATGACTCTCGCGGCTCGTTCTCCATATCGCAGCTCATTTACCATCTCGTGGCTCGTTCTCCATCTCGCGACTCGTTCTCCATCTCGCGGCTCGTTCTCCATCTCGCTGCTTGTATGACTCTCACGGCTCATTCTCCATCCCGCGACTCATTCTCCATCTCGCGGCTCATTCTCCATCTCGCGGCTTGTATGAATCTCGCAGCTCGTTCTCCATATAGCTGCTCGTTCTCCATAACGCGGCTCATTCTCCATCTCGCGACTTTTATGACTCACATGACTCATTCTCCATCCCGCGGCTTGTATGACTCTCGCGGATCATTCTCTATCTCGTGGCTTGTATGACTCTCGCGACTCGTTCTACATCTCATGGCTTGTATGACTCTCGCAGCTCGTTCTCCATATCGCGGCTTGTTCTCCATATCGCGGCTCGTTCTCCATCTCGCGACTTTTATGAATCACGCGGCTCATTCTCAATCTCGCGGCTTGTATGACTCTCGCGGATCGTTCTCCATCTCGTGGCTTGTATGACTCTCGCGACTCGTTCCCCATCTCGGGGCTTGTATGACTCTCCCAACTCGTTCTCCATCTCGCGGCTTATATGACTCTCGCGGATCGTTCTCCATCTCGTGACTTGTATGACTCTCGCGGCTCCTTCTCCATCTCATGGCTCGTTCTCCAGTTCGCGACTTGTATGACCCTCGTAGCTCTTTTGACAATCTCGCGGCTCGGTCTCCATCTCACGGTTCGTTCTCCATCCCGCGGCTCGTTCTCCATCTCGTGGCTTGTATGACTCTCGCGTCTCGATCTCCATCTCGAGACTCGTTTGAGACGACCCGTCCTAATCCATAAGGACAAATACAATAACATATGGTTACATTGCGAGGTATTTGACCTCTATATGATACATTTTACAAACATTGCATTTGTTTTTAAAAGACAACCTTTCATTACATCGAAAGTTGACAAGTATGTATACCCTTTCATAATATATCCAAACTATAGATGACTTAATATGTCATTTACTTAATAATGATCTTTATTGAACTCAACGCTTGAATGCAACGTCCTTTGAAATATGTCATCTATGACTTCAAGTAATATCTTTAAAATGAGCAAATGCACAGCGGAAGATTTCTTTTAAACCTGAGAATAAACATGCTTTCAAGTGTCAACCAAAAGGTTGGTGAGTTCAATAGTTTATCATAATCGATTATTTCCATAATTTTAATAGACCATAAGATTTTCATTTCCATTTTTCATAAACATCATCTCATATCAGGCATTTCGCAAAAACTGCATAGAGATAAAAATCATTCATATGGATTGAACACCTGGTAACCGACCTTAACAAGATGCATATAGAATATCCCCATCATTCTGGGACTCCCTTCGGACATGATAAATTCGAAGTACTAAAGCATCTGTTACTTTGGATGGGGCTTGTTGGGCCCGATAAATCTATCTTTAGGATTCTCGTCAATTAGGGTGTCTGTTCCCTAATTCTTAGATTACCAGACTAAAAAGGGGCATATTCGATTCGATAATCCAACCATAGAATGTAGTTTCGATTACTTGTGTCTATTTCGTAAAACATTTATAAAGCAGCGCATGTATTCTCAGTCCCAAAAATATATATTGCAAAAGCATTTAAAAAGGGAGCAAATAAAACTCACTATACTGTATTTCGTAGTAAAAATACATATGACGCCATTGACAAATGCAAGGTTGGCCTCGGATTCACGAACCTATATTAAGTATATATATTTATATATTGGTCAATATCTGTCTAACAATTTAGGTCAAGTCATAGTGTATCACAATCCTAATGCTCGAGTCCGATATGCAAAAGTCAACAAAAGTCAATTTGACCCAAAATGATTTCCAAAATCTATACATGTTTATTATATAACTTAAATATAGTCGTTTTATATATTTAAATATATTTATCAGATTTTATTACAAGTCATTTATTAATGAAAATTTATATTAAAATTTATATATATAAAAAATTTAATTTTATATACCTTAAGTAATAATATTTATAAAGTTCACTTAATATCATAAAATATAGTGGTATGTGTTATTAATAATTATATTACATGTGGTAAAAATATCTTTGTATTACATATTTGTTTGATAAAATAATATTGGTAATAATAATAATGAGTAAAAGTTGTATTATTTTGTAATAATAATAATAATTATTATTATTCTATTAATAATAACAATGATGATATTTATATTTACTAATGATGATATTCTCAATATAATTTGTACATATTATATAGGATCAAAATATTTATTTAGTAATATTATATTTTAGTTTCTCAAAAGTAATTATATTTCAAAGTTCATTTATAATCATTTAAATTATATCATATTACGTTTATATTTTTGAAACATTATATATACATATTTGTAATTTATAATATAAAGCTTTAATTAAGTTCTTCAAAATTCATGAAACAAAGTATCTTATAAAACATTTTGATAATAAGATTCTTTCTAGTCTGAAAACGTTTTAGTATTAAATCTAATAAATATGATAACTTTTGTTTTCCAAAACTAATATATATTTAAGAATCATTTTGTTAAAAGGTTAAAATAATGGAAATCGTTATATCATAAAATATTTTAGAAAAGTAAGATCGTATATATTTCATAACAGGTTTTCAAGTTTTTAAATTACCGCTTGCTGGTGAAGCGTAAGATAAAGTTCGAAGATTAGATAAACGTATAAAATCGTTTTAAAGTAAAACGTCAATTTACTTAACTTATCGATATTCATTTTCTAAGTTATCTATATTCCCCAATTTTACTTTTACATTAAATAATATGAGGTTAAATAGTTTATCTTATCAAAAGTCGCGGGGCAATTATTGTAAGGCGTGTATTGGAAATCAACAGGAATTTCTACTCATCTGTCTAGCTCTCGCTACTTGACACTTTGTCCTTACTCGAAGATCACTTTACCATTATTTCCGAATACCGTTAAAAAGGAAAGGTTTCCTAAATCAAAGTGGTCCTCTCAACAGAGACACGTAAATCGTATCATAATGAATCTTGATAACTCAATCATTTGATATTATCTTATAATTCCCTCGATAAAATATTGCAACAAATACGTTCATGTATAGTATTATACATTTAATACTTTATTAATATTTTCAAGTTATAATATATACCCATATATATAATCATATCCATTTATATAATGGTTCGTGAATCATCGGAATTTGGTTGAGGTTAAATGAAAGTATGAACACAGTAAAAAAAATTCTTGAGATTTAACTTAACACACTTTGCTTATCGTGTCGGAATAATATAAAGATAAAGTTTAAATTTGGTCGAAAATTTCCGAGTTGTCACAGTACCTACCCGTCAAAGAAATTTCATCCCGAAATTTGATCGAGGTCATCATAGCTAACAATAAAAATGTTTTCATGACTCATACGAGCTGAGGATTTAAGTTTTATCATCAGTGAGTAGTATGGATAAAACAATGTGATTTTATGAAGAGTACGAGTGAAGTTATCACAAAAGAGTGAAATGAGTAAAATAAAGTTTCATCATATCTTTTGACGTAGATAAGGTTAATTTCTGGAGTTCAAGGGATTTGGAGAAAATCTTCGTAATAAAATTTGATTCTTCGGTAATTAAGGAAATTAGGATCTTCTATGGTTAAATGCAATGATCTATTTCGATTGCTCTGTCAGATGTTTCACTATAAATCCAACCCCTTCATTTACTTACTTCCACATCTCCCATATTCTATATTTTCTTCCCCGATTCATACTTCTAAAACATTTTTCAATATGCTTGATCCAGTTCTGATCTTTGATATGTTCCTAACTGTCGCAACAATTATCCTTCTTTTCCAACTTCCTCTGGGGAATCAGTTTACTTCTATTTGGCTCTTGGGGTGGTGATTTTCATAATCCTTCCTTGTATTTGTCTTTCCATAATTATTGACATCTACGGTTAATGATCTTTTCCGTTTGCTGCGATTTATACCCCCTTTCTATTTTGGAGCTTCATGCTTTTGTTTTCTTTTCGTAAGTAATGGTCCAGAATTCGTAGGTATAGAGTTTCGAATTATCATAATATACAAAGTAGAAAGGAAAGGTAATAGCACGATTTGATTTGTCAAATTACCAGAATATCCGAAAAAGACCGAATCATCAAGAAAAATATTTTCTTGATAGTTTATTAGAATGAAAGAGTTATGTAACATGGCACATGATGACATTATTATCTGTGAATCATCACGCTCCATTAGAAACTCAGCATGACTTACTGTAATATAATCACATTGATCAAGTGTCATTATATTATACTAACTCATGCTTCAGTTCCCAACACTACTTCAAAAACATTCATATTTTAAACTCGAAGGTTTCAAAATTTAGAAACTAATATAGTTTATATTATGATGTAACACAGATATCGCGAAGATATAAGTGATTTCATATAAGAATAGTTATGAAAATATCTTCAAAAATATCGAGGATATTTATATTGAAAGATATGATGATATCTTAGAATTTCTAATATCGATGGATGATGAAGAAGATTTGTTCGTAAGTTTTAGAGTCAGGAGCAAGGTATTGGTTAATGACTTCAGTAGATACTGAATTATTTATATTCTTTGAAGGCAGGTTTAGTCTTTGTGATTTGTCCACATCCTCCTTCATGGTTTGCTTAATCTGTTTCCCAGTTTCAACATTTCTGAGCTTTGCCAACATACTATTCCTTATCATCAAACTTTCGACTGTTATGGTCGTTTACAGTTTTTGCTGCTTCATTCAGCTTTTTCCAAAATTCGGAGAACTAGTTCGCAGTTTAGGGTGTTTTTCAGAAACTTCACATTCGCAGTATGTAAGTCTAGGAGATAGACATTATATGTATATATAACTGTTGACGTAGAATTGCTGCGAGATTCGAAATACTGATTGTTGATTCTTGATAATTGGTATGGCAATTCTCGTTATAAAATGCGGATGAGTATATGATAGGGTTTTAATGAACACATATAATGGTTTTTCGGAGAGACTTAAGCTGATGAGTAATGAAGTTGCTGGTAAGTTTACTGCTAATGTGGTGGAATATAAAAGGTTCCCCAGTAAGAATGACATACAGGGCAACATATATATCAAGGTTATAATAAGGCTAATTCGAATAAAAAGTCGAAATTGATTTGCTGGAGCTGTGACAAAACTAACTACTTTGGAAGGGATTGCAAAATTATTTTCGATAATAACAACACTAATGACTCACGGATTTGTGTTAAACTTCTACTTAGGTTCCGGGAGTTTTTTAGATGCATGATTGTGGATAACATGTGGTTGGATCATCATCTCGATTGTTTCTTAATTAAGGTGTTTTCAAGAATCATGAAGGTTTGAATGTAGATTGTAATGAATTTTGAATGGTATAAAAATTGTTTTATGGGTTTAATAAATAGTAGTAATGTTCTAGCACAATTTTTGTAACGACCCGGAATTTTCCGATCGTTCTATACTTATGAGATTAATATTTACATAAATTAAACCTTACCAACATGATAAGCAATCCAAACTGTTGAGACTTATATTTTTGAAAAGAGTTTTACACAACGTTTGACCGTCCAATTTGACCGATAATATCACGAACTATATAACACACGATAATTATACGATTATGTATATGTACATATCTATACATATTTAACATGATTTAAGGATGGTTTAACATTTCATTGTGAACAAACAACAATGAGTTATAAGTATACTTTAAGACCACTAACTTAAGTTTTCAAAACGATAACTATATGTAACGTTCTTTGACATATATACTTACAATCTATAATGTGTTGTGATTTATGTCACCAATATGATTTAAGTATAATAAGATTAATTTGTCACCAATATGAATATGACGGGGGTTCGGGGGCAGCGTGTGATGACCCGGGAATTTCCGACCAAATTTAAACTTAATCTTTATATATTTCCGACACGATAAGCAAAAAAAATCTGTAATGTTGAGTCTCAGAAAATTTGGAACTATGTTTATATATTCAATTTCCCTTTGACTGTGCCCGGTGATTCACGAACAAATTATATGCAAATTGATATATATATATATATATATATATATATATATATATATATTAAATATTCAGTATATGTTATTATACAATATATTATATTACAAAGATATTAAATTTAATTATAAATTAAAATATAATCACTATAGTAATATTATTATCACTTTCAATATTAATATTAACATTAATATTTTAATACCATTATATGTAACTTAAAGAAATAAAATTTGATTTATATATAAATATGATTTTTAATATTATTATTATCATTAATATATATATTAACATAATTAGTATTATTATTATTATATTATTATTATTACCTTTACTATTATTATTATTATTATTATTAATTGTATTTAGATTATTATTAATATAATTATAATTAAAAATTATTAATAATAGATATATAAACCATTCGTACAATTCTTGGATTCAATTCTGTTTCCCATAACTATCAAACTTTATGAATTCTTGTTTTCATCTGTTAATTGGTACGATTCAATATCAATTTGTTCCATTATCAAACAAATTATGTAAGCTTTAATAATCAAACTTTATTTATTTTATTTATATGTGATCTTTTCGATTGATTTTTGTCTCCAAGTTGTTAAAAGTCAACTCAAACCACAGTATAACAATCTTGATCATTTATAGCTACCATATAATATACTCAATACCATCTCCCTCGATTCTTCTTCTACTACATAAGTTCACTACACTTAGTAGTTCTTCTTGTTGATTTGAATTACACACCAACATGTGCTTTCGATTCACATTACTAATTGGAGCACCATCTATCACCCAACATAACCACCGCACCTCCCTTAAACTGCCCTCTCTCTAATCCTTCCCTTTCTCTCTCCTAATATTTATTAAGAATCACCCAATGAACCCCATTGAACACCAATACCCTCGGCCACATTGTGGTTCACTTCAAGATAAACAATCACCTTCAATCCCTGCAAAACCGCCACCTTCTTAATCACGATACAAAGCTATTGTTGCAACTTATTTGTTGCTACTGTGACAACCATCCGAAACAGATTCAAATTATGGAATAACAACACCCACAACTATATTTTTGTTTGTTCTTCATCTTTTGCGAAGATTATAGCTGAGTTGCTGTGTTTCTTCCTTGAACGATAACAAGAATAACATTATACAAATAACAATGATATTTGTCAAGATGATGATACTTATAACCCTACCTAAATATTTATTTAATTATACAAGCTTTTTTTTATCAAGTGTCGGTAACTTTTCTAGTGGATGGATATTGGGGAGTGACGTGCCTATTGCCTTTTGATAAAGTTATGATGATTCAAATTCCACTTACAGTTATCTTCGTAATTATCCTTTTAATTATGCCATTCGATCCCCACCACAAATCCCTTGTAGAACTACAGTTGGTTGAAAGTTAAATGGGCTGTAATCTGCCTTTTATTTATTTATGTTTCCTTGCGACTCAACAACAAATCGAACAGATTAAATACTTGGACCGGGTATACAAAGATTAGGGGCTTAGTCAATGAATGCATGTTATATTATGTTTTGTCGAGGCTTAGTTACTGTAGGGCCAGAAGAGATGCTGAAGTATTAAGCTGCTATTCGACCTCTGGTTATAATACATTCAAGATATACAACGAGGATGAAGATAGTGATTAAATAACGAAAATGATGATTACATGGTGACGAGATGATGATGTTTTCGAATGAATGACGATAAGGTTATGATTTTATGATGATAGTATTATGATGAAGATGGAGTGACGATTATAATGAAGAAAGGATTAAGATTACGATTTTCTTTTTATGATTAAGATTATGATATGAATGATAACAATATTAGTTAGTAACGATGTGTTATGTTTTAAGATGATGAACACGAATGATGGGAAGACAATGATCATGATATCATAATGATATAGATGATGATTTTGATGAAGATAAATAAGTTTGGGGTTTGATCAAATTTAAAAGAAGAAGGAAGATGGAAATAGAATAGTACGGTATATAAGGACATATGGAAAGAAATAAAACAGATAAGCAGAAGGCAGTGGAATGGTGTTGAGTGTTTGTGGGAAAAGAGAGGTCTGGGTTCGAATCCCGTTGAGGGCAGTTTAGTTTTTTGCCTATTTTGAGGTAGTCACTTATCATTATCATTATCATTATTATTATTATCATTAAAATTTATTATCATTATTATTATTATTATTATTATTATTATTATTATTATTATTATTATTAAAATCATTATTATTATTATCATTTCTATTAAAAGTATCATTTTAACTAAAATTTATCAAAGTTATTATTTCTATTTAACCTATCATTTTTTTTTTTTTATCAAAATTTAACATTATTAGTAAAATTATTATCTTTATCCGTAATAAAATTTACATTATTATTATTATTATTACTATCATCATTATTATTTTTACTACTAGTATTATCATTATAACAATGTTATTATTGACAATACTACTATTAATATTATTATTAATATGACTATAAAAATTAGTCATATAAAAATATACTTAACAAAACTATATTAATATATATATTTCCTTAAAGTATACAAAATAAATACATTTAATTAAGTTACTAATGAAACACCTAATCTACTAAGCTAACATTTATAATATATAAATCTAATATATAAATTTGTTCGATTACAAGTATATGTTTTAATAAATATATGAATAATATAGGTTCGTGAATCTGAGGTCAACCCTACACTTGTTAAATGACGTCATATGTATTTTTACTACAAAATACAGTATGGTGAGTTTCATTTGCCCTTTTTCTCTCTTTACATTTTTGGGCTGAGAATACATGCAAATGCTTTATTAACTGTTTTACCATATTTACATGCGTGAGTTTCATTTGCCTTTTTACCCTTTATATTATTGGGCTGAGGATACATGCGCAACTTTTATAACTGTTTTACGAAATTGACACAAGTACGTGAAACTACATTCTATGGTTGGATTATCGAAGTCGAATATGCCCCTTTTTATTAAGTCTGGTAATCTGAGAATTAGGGAACAGACACCCTAATTGACGCGAATCCTAAAGATAGATCTATCGGGCCCAACAAGCCCCATCCAAAGTACCGGATGTTTTAGTACTTCGAAATTTATATCATGTCCGAAGGAGGATCCCGGAATGATGGGGATATTCTTATATATGCATATTGTTAATGTCGGTTACCAGGTGTTCAATCCATATGAATGATATTTTTGTCTCTATGCATGGGACGTATGTTTATGAGAAATGGAAATCTGAAATCTTGTGGTCTATTAAAATGATGGAAACGATTGTTTAAGTTAAACTAATGAACTCACCAACCTTTTGGTTGACACTTTAAAGCATGTTTATTCTCAGGTACGAAAGAAATCTTCCGCTGTGTATTTGCTCATTTTATAGATATTACTTGGAGTCATTCATGGCATATTTCAAAAGACGTTGCATTCGAGTCGTCGAGTTCATCAAGATTATTATCAAGTCAATTATAGTTGGATATATTATGAAATGGTATGCATGCCTGTCAACTTTCGATGTAATGAAAGTTTGTCTTTTCAAAAACGAATGCAATGTTTGTAAAATGTATCATATAGAGGTCAAGTACCTCGCGATGTAATCAACTATTGTGAATCGTTTATAATCAATATGGACTTCGTCCGGATGGATTAGGACGGGTCTTCACAGTTGGTATCAGAGCGGTGGTCTTAGTGAACCAGGTCTTGCATTACTATGACTAACTGATAGTTGTTAGGATGCATTAGTGAGTCTGGACTTCGACCGTGTCTGCATGTCAAAAGTTTTGCTTATCATTTTTGTCGAAAATCATCTGCTTATCATCCTTTGGAAATCACTTACTCATTATTCTTAGTCTAGACACGTTTTATTGCATTGACTGCATGAATAGTGTATAGACAAAATTCATACCTTAGCGTATCTGTTACTGTAGACCTTGCCTGATATCTCTCGTAAATTTCTCCTTAAATTAAGGGATCCTGGTACTATATATATCTATGCAAATTATGCATTGGGAATGCCATCCAACCATCAATTGCTGTCACTAAACTCTTCACGCCAAAAATCTTTCCTGAGATCGCGTAAGATGGCCTCTACGAACCAACCAAGTTCATCTGACTCCGAAGATAGCGTGACAGGAGCTCACCAACCAATCAACTACCGTGATTACTGGAGAAAATGGGGGTGGGTTCGCGACATACTCACCCTATGGAGAAGGGAAGAAGGTACTCCATATCATGAACCAAATCTACCACCTAACCTTGGAGTACTTGACCCGCTCACCGGCGAACCCGTTCGCAACACCGTTTATACCCTTTTTGCAAGAATTTTTCGTCTTGAGGCTACCATTTACGGAACTAGAGAAAATATCCGATCTCTACCTCACACTGATAACCAACCAGGGTTAGTAGAAGAAGTTAAAGAACTTCGAGCTCGAGTGTTAACTTTAGAGAGCATGGTACACAATTTGCAAGCACCATCAGTATCACCAACACCAGTAACATCACCAACCTTAGCACCAACAGCATTAGTACCACCAACAACAACATCCGCACCATCAGCTTCGACATCTCATTCTATACCTCAAGTATAATCATCGTTCTACGTATCGTTCTATCCATTTTATTTTCGTTCGACATAGCGATTATGTAATCTCTAATGTTTTACAAATTACATATTCTTGTTCTAATGATAAATCAAATGAGATCAATATCACATTAACTCATTAAATTCATGATTACATCTGAAGAAAATATATACGTATATATGTTTTTATAAAGATTGTAATTAAAAATTCTTTTGTACAAACTGTTAATGGTGAAAATATTTTAACGGGTAGGTAATACCCGAGGAGTATTTAGATTTCACATTAATAAGTTACACTGTACATTCTTCGGAATTGATTCAACGATCATTTACTATCCTATTTACAACCACCGATTTACGTATCCGTTCACCAAAGAACAACTATTTTCATTCAAATTCAATTTCATATTTGGATTTTGATCTATCAGAATCCAACAAGTGGCATAATGAAGAAATAATGGACACAATAAAAATTGATTAGAAACAGACTAATTGACAATATGAAATTTTTGTTAAGAAACCACGCTAACAAAATCCTAGCTAACTGTTCCTAGCTAACTGTTAATTCCATATTACATTTTATTTATCGCAATTTATTTTATCGCAATTTTAATTCTCGCAATTTTATTTATCGTTATTTAATTTCTGTTATTTACTTTACGCATTTTATTTATCGTCATTTAATTTCTGTATTTATTTTACGCACTTTAAATATCGGGACACGTATACAAAGTTTTGACATATCATATCGACACATCTATATATATTATTTGGAATCACCATAGACACTCTATATGCAGTAATGATCGAGTTCTCTATACAGGGTTGAGGTTGATTCTATAATAATATATATACTTTGAGTTGTGATCGAGTCTGAGACATGTACACGGGTCACAATACGTATTAATTAATTCGAATATTATATATTAAATTATATATGAATTATTGGACTGTCAACTATGGACTAATAACATTGGACAATAAAAATGAATTAAAATATTAATTATAATATATGAAACTAAATAATTCTTCAAGTTTGCCACTTGATTTCATCTTAAATTCCATTTGTATCTTAATGATTACAATCTGCGTTCAAACCTTTCGTGATTCTTGAAAGCACCTCAATCAAGAGGATGAACCAACCGCACTTCATTCATAGAAGAAAAGATTAATGTATATAACTATGCACATGAAAAATCACGGAACCCGAGTAAACGTTTAAAACATAGTTGTGCTAATTCTTTCGGCATTGTTATTACCGAAAATAACTTTGCGATCTCTTTTCAAAGTAGCCAATTTTGTCACAGCTCCAACAAATCAACTTCGACTTTTCATTCGAAGTAGCCTTACTATAAATCCTGATTTCCCTTTTTATATCGGAGAATTCCTTTATATTCTACCATATTACCAGCAGACATACCTGTAATATCGTTGCTCATTGGTTTAAATCCCTCAGGCAAATCACTACATTTATCTATTGAAGTCTCATCACATTCTCATCCACATCTGGTAACGAGAATTGCCATACCAATTACCGAGAATCAGCAAATCTGTATTGTGAGCCTCGCAACGCTTCCACATCAACAGTTATATGTAAACATATAACGTTTATCTCTTAGAATTATAATCTCTCATCTAAAATCCTGAAAAGCACTCAGTCTACAAATCAAATACTCTGAATGTTGAAAAAGCTGAATGAAGCAACAGAAATCGTAGACAACTGTAAACGACCCTAATCGTGAAGATAATTTCTGAAGATAATTTTATAACTATTCTTATCTGAAATCAATAATCTCTTCATGTTATCAGTGTTACATCATATAGAAACTGTTAGTTTCTATATTCTGTAAACTTTCAAGCTTAAAATATGAATGTTTTTGAAGTAATGTTGGGAACTGATGCATGAGTTAGTATAATATAATGACACTTGATCAACGTGATTATATTACAGTAAGTCATGCTGAGTTCTAATGGGACATGATGGTTCACAGTAGATTATACCACCATCATGTGTCATGTTACATAACTCTTTCATTCTAATTAACTTCTGAACATATCAAGAAAGTATATTCTTGATAGCTCTATTCTCAATGATTCTGGTAATTTAACGAATCAAATCGTGCTATTACGTTCTTTCTTGATTATAACATTAAATTCATCCGAAACTCCATACTTACAAATTCAAGATCATTACTCATTTTTCTAGAGATCGGGAGGAGATTAAAAAGACGAAGAGCTCCGAAACATAAAGGAAGATATAAAACTCGACAACAACACTGAGATTACAATAATTAAAAATTAAAACATCACAACAATTAAAAATTAAAAGATTATAATCAAACTAATCGTCGTCATCAATTGTCATCTGCAAAGTAGCGTTCACCAGTCATTTCACCATCCGTAAGGTACTCTGGAGACATCGGTATTTCTCTTGATGCCTCAACTGCTGCTTCAGCTGATTCATCGAGGTAACGATAACCCAACGTCTCTTCATCTTCAAGAACCGCATACAAAGAAATTCGTTTACCGCAATCTTCAATGGTATCTTTTATAAAGTACCATTGATCATCGGTACACAGAAAACTTGCCCTACAATCCGCATCATAATCGTCTTTATAAAAGAACACAGACGTGAATTCACACGGAACTTTTTCCTTCAGAAAAGATAGAAAGTCTTGTAAACCAACATCACGAATGTCGATATCTTCAAACGAAATACTGTCGCCCCACTTATATTCCTTCATTTGATTACGGAAATCACCTCCGTAATGAACATCGAATGAAACAATCATTGGGGGAAGTGTTAACATTTTGCTGTTTGGGAGTGTTTAATTTTGATTTTTGAGAAAGGGGGAAATATAAAAGAAATATATGTTTGAGTGTTTAAAATGAAGTATATGGTTGGTGTTTTTATAGTGTAAAAATGACCGTTGGGATAGCCGTTGAAAATTTTTTTATGTTACTAACGGCTAAAAATTTGGGCAAGTTTTTTTTTTGGGCGAAGGTGGACGATGCCCGTTGGAACCTCTCTCATGATAATTTCATTCGTGCTCTTCAAATAATCGAATTATTTTTATCTGTATTATTCAATAATGATAAACTCTATTTATCAGCTCATATTCGTCAGGAAAACATATTTATTGTTAGCCATGACGACCTCACTCAAATTTCGGGACGAAATTTCTTTAACGGGTAGGTACTGTGATGACCCGGGAATTTCCGACCAAATTTAAACTTAATCTTTATATATTTCCGACACGATAAGCAAAAAAAATCTGTAATGTTGAGTCTCAGAAAATTTGGAACTATGTTTATATATTCAATTTCCCTTTGACTGTGCCCGGTGATTCACGAACAAATTATATGCAAATTGATATATATATATATATATATATATATATATATATATATATATATATATATATATATATTAAATATTCAGTATATGTTATTATACAATATATTATATTACAAAGATATTAAATTTAATTATAAATTAAAATATAATCACTATAGTAATATTATTATCACTTTCAATATTAATATTAACATTAATATTTTAATACCATTATATGTAACTTAAAGAAATAAAATTTGATTTATATATAAATATGATTTTTAATATTATTATTATCATTAATATATATATTAACATAATTAGTATTATTATTATTATATTATTATTATTACCTTTACTATTATTATTATTATTATTATTAATTGTATTTAGATTATTATTAATATAATTATAATTAAAAATTATTAATAATAGATATATAAACCATTCGTACAATTCTTGGATTCAATTCTGTTTCCCATAACTATCAAACTTTATGAATTCTTGTTTTCATCTGTTAATTGGTACGATTCAATATCAATTTGTTCCATTATCAAACAAATTATGTAAGCTTTAATAATCAAACTTTATTTATTTTATTTATATGTGATCTTTTCGATTGATTTTTGTCTCCAAGTTGTTAAAAGTCAACTCAAACCACAGTATAACAATCTTGATCATTTATAGCTACCATATAATATACTCAATACCATCTCCCTCGATTCTTCTTCTACTACATAAGTTCACTACACTTAGTAGTTCTTCTTGTTGATTTGAATTACACACCAACATGTGCTTTCGATTCACATTACTAATTGGAGCACCATCTATCACCCAACATAACCACCGCACCTCCCTTAAACTGCCCTCTCTCTAATCCTTCCCTTTCTCTCTCCTAATATTTATTAAGAATCACCCAATGAACCCCATTGAACACCAATACCCTCGGCCACATTGTGGTTCACTTCAAGATAAACAATCACCTTCAATCCCTGCAAAACCGCCACCTTCTTAATCACGATACAAAGCTATTGTTGCAACTTATTTGTTGCTACTGTGACAACCATCCGAAACAGATTCAAATTATGGAATAACAACACCCACAACTATATTTTTGTTTGTTCTTCATCTTTTGCGAAGATTATAGCTGAGTTGCTGTGTTTCTTCCTTAAACGATAACAAGAATAACATTATACAAATAACAATGATATTTGTCAAGATGATGATACTTATAACCCTACCTAAATATTTATTTAATTATACAAGCTTTTTTTTTATCAAGTGTCGGTAACTTTTCTAGTGGATGGATATTGGGGAGTGACGTGCCTATTGCCTTTTGATAAAGTTATGATGATTCAAATTCCACTTACAGTTATCTTCGTAATTATCCTTTTAATTATGCCATTCGATCCCCACCACAAATCCCTTGTAGAACTACAGTTGGTTGAAAGTTAAATGGGCTGTAATCTGCCTTTTATTTATTTATGTTTCCTTGCGACTCAACAACAAATCGAACAGATTAAATACTTGGACCGGGTATACAAAGATTAGGGGCTTAGTCAATGAATGCATGTTATATTATGTTTTGTCGAGGCTTAGTTACTGTAGGGCCAGAAGAGATGCTGAAGTATTAAGCTGCTATTCGACCTCTGGTTATAATACATTCAAGATATACAACGAGGATGAAGATAGTGATTAAATAACGAAAATGATGATTACATGGTGACGAGATGATGATGTTTTCGAATGAATGACGATAAGGTTATGATTTTATGATGATAGTATTATGATGAAGATGGAGTGACGATTATAATGAAGAAAGGATTAAGATTACGATTTTCTTTTTATGATTAAGATTATGATATGAATGATAACAATATTAGTTAGTAACGATGTGTTATGTTTTAAGATGATGAACACGAATGATGGGAAGACAATGATCATGATATCATAATGATATAGATGATGATTTTGATGAAGATAAATAAGTTTGGGGTTTGATCAAATTTAAAAGAAGAAGGAAGATGGAAATAGAATAGTACGGGATATAAGGACATATGGAAAGAAATAAAACAGATAAGCAGAAGGCAGTGGAATGGTGTTGAGTGTTTGTGGGAAAAGAGAGGTCTGGGTTCGAATCCCGTTGAGGGCAGTTTAGTTTTTTGCCTATTTTGAGGTAGTCACTTATCATTATCATTATCATTATTATTATTATCATTAAAATTTATTATCATTATTATTATTATTATTATTATTATTATTATTATTAAAATCATTATTATTATTATCATTTCTATTAAAAGTATCATTTTAACTAAAATTTATCAAAGTTATTATTTCTATTTAACCTATCATTTTTTTTTTTTATCAAAATTTAACATTATTAGTAAAATTATTATCTTTATCCGTAATAAAATTTACATTATTATTATTATTATTATTACTATCATCATTATTATTTTTACTACTAGTATTATCATTATAACAATGTTATTATTGACAATACTACTATTAATATTATTATTAATATGACTATAAAAATTAGTCATATAAAAATATACTTAACAAAACTATATTAATATATATATATTTCCTTAAAGTATACAAAATAAATACATTTAATTAAGTTACTAATGAAACACCTAATCTACTAAGCTAACATTTATAATATATAAATCTAATATATAAATTTGTTCGATTACAAGTATATGTTTTAATAAATATATGAATAATATAGGTTCGTGAATCTGAGGTCAACCCTACACTTGTTAAATGACGTCATATGTATTTTTACTACAAAATACAGTATGGTGAGTTTCATTTGCCCTTTTTCTCTCTTTACATTTTTGGGCTGAGAATACATGCAAATGCTTTATTAACTGTTTTACCATATTTACATGCGTGAGTTTCATTTGCCTTTTTACCCTTTATATTATTGGGCTGAGGATACATGCGCAACTTTTATAACTGTTTTACGAAATTGACACAAGTACGTGAAACTACATTCTATGGTTGGATTATCGAAGTCGAATATGCCCCTTTTTATTAAGTCTGGTAATCTGAGAATTAGGGAACAGACACCCTAATTGACGCGAATCCTAAAGATAGATCTATCGGGCCCAACAAGCCCCATCCAAAGTACCGGATGTTTTAGTACTTCGAAATTTATATCATGTCCGAAGGAGGATCCCGGAATGATGGGGATATTCTTATATATGCATATTGTTAATGTCGGTTACCAGGTGTTCAATCCATATGAATGATATTTTTGTCTCTATGCATGGGACGTATGTTTATGAGAAATGGAAATCTGAAATCTTGTGGTCTATTAAAATGATGGAAACGATTGTTTAAGTTAAACTAATGAACTCACCAACCTTTTGGTTGACACTTTAAAGCATGTTTATTCTCAGGTACGAAAGAAATCTTCCGCTGTGTATTTGCTCATTTTATAGATATTACTTGGAGTCATTCATGGCATATTTCAAAAGACGTTGCATTCGAGTCGTCGAGTTCATCAAGATTATTATCAAGTCAATTATAGTTGGATATATTATGAAATGGTATGCATGCCTGTCAACTTTCGATGTAATGAAAGTTTGTCTTTTCAAAAACGAATGCAATGTTTGTAAAATGTATCATATAGAGGTCAAGTACCTCGCGATGTAATCAACTATTGTGAATCGTTTATAATCGATATGGACTTCGTCCGGATGGATTAGGACGGGTCTTCACACAGCGCCCCCGATAAGCAGGGTCCAAGGGGTGGTAACCCCTGGCGGGGTCTAAGGGGCAGAGCCCCTGGCTGGGGTCGAGTTGCCAGGTCAGCTTGGAAATTTTTTTTTTTTTGGCTAACATTGCTTTATTAAAAATGTCTTAAAATTTTATTTTTGGCCCGGTTGGACCCAAAATAAAAGCCCGATTTTGAGCTTCTTTTACCGTATCATACTCATCATCCATACGTATTTACTATTGGTAAATACACATCAAATCAATATCCTTATCAGCTTTAGATCTACCCTAGATAAGAGGGAATCTTATTTGTAAGCTAGCATACATTATTACTTAAAAATTCAACACAATAATTTGTCCTTGTTCCCTCAACAACCAGACTGTCCTATAAGTATCACCATCACCTTGGTTTTTCATTTCATTCTTACAACCATCTTTCTCTAACCAAAAAAAAACACACTCTTAGGAACTCTAAGTGTTCTTCACAATCTCAGCAAATACTCATGAAGAACTAGCTTCATGAACAACCTATAATCATCATAAGAAAGTTTGATCAAGATTATTTTCTATCTTTTCCAATAGCTTTATCCAAGTAACTTGAGGTAGTAACCTTATTCATAATCTTATTCGATTCATATTTATATAGCTATCTTATTTTGTGTTAAAAATTTTTAACAACAAGAACATAGTTTGAATGATTTCAAACCTGTTCGCAAACTAAATAGATCCTTCTAATTTGATTTTTAAAACACTTCAAAAACTGTAATATATCATATTATGACAAAATCGAATTAATCATATCTTGGCTAATTAACATAATATTTAATATATATTTACTTATGATTTGATTTTATATATTCCAGGACCACCCGTAAACAACACGAGAAGATTAATCATAAGACCTCATGATTGTACGCAACACGTCATCTGACAACACGGTACTTTATGTACGCAACACGTCATTTGACAACATGGTACCATGGGTCGAGATTAATTCTGATCAATACGAATACGATGGGGTCTTTATTTATTTTATTGAGCAACTAATTGTGGACCATTAACAACAGACTGCTAACTACGGACTAAGAAAATATTAAAAGTATTATAAGTATATATATATATATATGTAACGATTACTTGAAAAGAAAATATGTTGATATATTATATATATGGTTAGGTTCGTGATATCTATCGGAGACCAAGTCGAGTTAAATACCTTCAAGGAAAAGGTGAGTATATAGTCCCACTTTTAAACTCTAAATATTTCGGGATGAGAATACATGCATTTTATGATTTACGTTATGGACACAAGTGATTAAAAATATATATTCTACGTTGAGTTGTACCACTGGCATACTTCCCTGTAACTTGGTAACTATTATTTACATGAGGTATTGTAAACACGAATCCTATTGATAGATCTATCGGGCCTGACAACCCCAACCGGACTGGACGACCAGTATTCAACGGTTGCACAGTACTTCGTTTCGGTAACTACACTTGGTACGGTGTAGTAAGATTTCATAATAAAGGGAATATGCGACGTTGATTAAATGTTAAGTATGGTTATCAAGTGCTCAACAACTTAGAATATTTTTATTAAAACGTTTATATATGAAATCTTGTGGTCTATATTTATAACGCTGCCGGCATTAAACCTATATCTCACCAACTTTATGTTGACGTTTTAAGCATGTTTATTCTCAGGTGATAACTAAAAGATTCCGCTGCAACATGTTGAATTTAAGCAAGATCTTGAGTATGCATATTTGTGTCAAAAATAAAACTGCATATCGGAGGATTTGTAATGTAAAATATGTTGGAGGTCGTATTGTTATTATCACATGTAAAGTTTGTAAGTCTAAGATTATCGCTAAACGATAATCATTATTAAGTTGTTTAAACCTTGTATTTGTAATAAAAGCTATGGTTTGTATTGTAAAAACGAATGCAGTTTTTGAAAAATGTCGCATATAGAGGTCAATACCTCGCGATGAAATCATATGTTATTGTATTCTTCCTTATGGTTAAGGTCGGGTAATGACATGTGGTATCAGAGCGTTGGTCTTAGAGAACCAGAGAATTTGCATTAGTGTGTCTTATCGAGTTTGTTAGGATGCATTAGTGAGTCTGGACTTTGACCGTGTTTGATTTCGAAAACTATTGCTTATCCTTGTTGGTTAAAAATTAATATGTAAATATTATGTGGTATTAACGTGCTAGTTGTTATGTGATAGATGTCTGGCTTAGAACTTATTATCACATTTAGCGACTCCGAACCAGACTCTTCAGATGGTGTTCCGGTCATTAATCTATCTGATGATGAAAACGACACCTTTGAGGAAGACTCACAAGTTCCGGATGAATCAATTGAAGAGGAACCGGAAAGTGATCCTGAGGAGGAAGAAATACAGGAAATTACGAAAGACAAGTTCGAACGAGGAAAGAAACGAAAGGCTACTGAAATGGAAAATCTAAATCCCGAGTCTAGAGAGGATGTTGTGGCACCAACTCCACCAGATACTTCCACACCTATTCCCGCTATTCCTATTAGTTCTATCCCGACATCCAGTTCTTCGGTTCCTCAGCCAAAACGCAGGGAGACAACCAGGATAACATTTAAGCGATTTCTTTGAACACAAACGCTTTGGGTTAAATGATGCGCTGTTGTTTTAAACCATGGGATTATATAATGTTTTGTATAATATTACTATTGTGGTTTGCTTAATGTTTGATGTAAGATAAGCATATGTAAAATAGTGAAGTGTGAAATGCAATAATTTTCCATGGTTAAGTATTATTTGGGTGGTAGTAATTGATTTTCGCACTAAGCTATTAAGTATGAACTTTAACGGGTAGGTACTACCCTAGATATAATTATAAAACGCTAATAAGAAGAAAAGGCTTTTATAATAATAACTAGTTCATATTATTAATAAGCTACGATGTACTGTAAATACATACTACATCTATAATATTCCATGTGAATAATTATTTTTTCATTCTTATTGAAGATTATGGCGCGATTGAACCGAATGATGGAACAAGAAATCCAGGAACTCATTAATCAGCGAGTGAACGACAGAATGTTATGGGTCGAGGCTGCAAGAGGTGCTGCAGTTAACCCAAATCCTCATGTGGGGTGCACTTACAAAACTTTTCAAGGTTGCAAGCCCTCATCATTCAGTGGAACAGAAGGACCGGTTGGTTTAACCCGGTGGATCGAAAAGATTGAGTCTGTGTTTAAAATCAGTGGTTGTATTGAGAAGGACATGACCAAGTATGCATCGTGCACCCTACAAGATAGTGCACTCACGTGGTGGAAAAACTATGTGAAGACCGTAGGAGGAGATGTAGCTTATGATACTCCTTGGGAAGAATTCAAAACAATGCTAATCAACGAATATTGTCCAAGGAACGAGGTTAGGAAGTTGGAAGCTGAATTACGAAGCCTGAAAGCTGTTGGTACTGAACTCACCAACTACAATCAGCGATTCATGGAATTAGCTTTGCTATGTCCCGAATTGGTACCAACCGAAGAACGGAAGATTGAACTGTACAAAGACGGTTTGCCTAAAAAGGTCAAGGCAAATGTTACAGCATCCAAACCCAAGACTATTCATGAAGCTATCACCATGGCGAACGAATTGATGGACCAGATTATTCTGGATAAGAACACCGATGTCAAGACATCGGGAAAAAAAAGAAAGTGGGAAGGTAATCATCAACAATCCAACAAGAAACAAGAAACCACGCAAGGTGTGGGTAACGGTTCAAACTCAGGTTACAAAGGACGAAATCCTTTATGTAACAGATTGATAATGCTAAAAACGAACATATATTTCATAGCATTATTCCTCAAGAAAGACAAGCTTTTAGTTGCAATTGTTCTATTTACAAGTGATATTCGTTTAAATAATAAAAGGTGAAGACAAAAGACAGATTCGACGAATTGAAGACGCAAACGACCAAAAAGCTCAAAAGTACAAAAGACAATCAAAAAGGTTCCAAATATTGATAAGAAACGTCTCGAAATCACAAGAGTACAAGATTCAAAACGCAAAGTACAAGATATTAAATTGTACGCAAGGACGTTCGAAAAACCGGAACCGGGACCAGAGTCAACTCTTAACGCTCGACGCAACGGACTAAAAATTACAAGTTAACAATGTATATAAATATAATATAATATATAATTAATTATATTAATTATATATATATTATATATATATATATTATTAAAACCGTCGGCAGCCAGAAACTCCAAGGGTGTGAAATGAAAATACCTCTCCGCGACTCGCGGAGTTTTAAGGCCATTTTGCCGCGAGTCGCGGAGCCCCAAATTTCACTTCTGGCTATAAAGCCAACCGAATTCTGATCGAATTTATCATCCTTTTTTCTCAATCTCTCTCAATATATACGTAATATATATTTATATTTATAATTTATATTTTAATTTTAATTATAATTCTAATAATAAGGGTATGTTAGCGAATGTTGTAAGGGTGTAAGTCGAAATTCTGTCCGTGTAACGCTACGCTATTTTTAATCATTGTAAGTTATGTTCAACCTTTTTATATTAATGTCTCGTAGCTAAGTTATTATTATGCTTATTTAAAACGAAGTAATCATGATGTTGGGCTAATTACTAAAATTGGGTAATTGGGCTTTGTACCATAATTGGGGTTTGGACAAAAGAACGACACTTGTAGAAACTAGACTATGGGCTATTAATGGGCTTTATATTTGTTTAACTAAATGAAAGTTTGTTAATGTTAATATAAAGATTTACAATTGGGCGTCCCTATAAATTACCATATACACTCGATCGGACACGATGGGCGGGGTATTTATATGTACGAATAATCGTTCATTTAACCGGACACGGGAATGGATTAATAGCCACTAGAATAATTAAAACAGGGGTGAAATTACATTCAAGGGTAATTGGTGTAATTGTTAACAAAGTAGTAAAACCTTGGTTTACACGCAGTCGATAACCTGGTGTATTCATTAAACAAAGTATTAAAACCTTGTTACAATTCGAATCCCCAATTAGTTGGAATATTTATCTTCGGGTATAATAATAATTTGACAAGGACACTTGCAATTTATATTTATGACTGATGGACTGTTATGGACAAAAACCAGACGGACATATTGAATAATCCAGGACAAAGGACAATTAACCCAAGGGCATAAAACTAAAATCAACACGTCAAACATCATGATTACGGAAGTTTAAATAAGCATAATTCTTTTATTTCATATTTAATTTCCTTTATTTTATATTTAATTGCACTTCTAATTATCGCACTTTTATTTATTGTTATTTCATTTTATCGCACTTTTAATTATCGTACTTTTTAATTATCGCAATTTAATTTTTATCGCATTTTTATTATTCGCAATTTCATTATCGTTATTTACTTTACGCTTTAATTTAAAGTCTTGTATTTATTTTATATTTTACATTAGGTTTTAACTGCGACTAAAGTTTTAAAATCGACAAACCGGTCATTAAACGGTAAAAACCCCTCTTTATAATAATAATATTACTTATATATATATATTTGTATTTTTATAAAAGTAAACTAATATAGCGTTGAGCTTTGCTTAAAGATCTCCCTGTGGAACGAACCGGACTTACTAAAAACTACACTACTGTACGATTAGGTACACTGCCTATAAGTGTTGTAGCAAGGTTTAAGTATATCCATTCTATAAATAAATAAATATCTTGTGTAAAATTGTATCATATTTAATAGTATTTTCTGCGTAAAATATAAGCTATTTTATATACACCTCGTTCGACATCAAGTATTTTTGGCGCCGCTGCCGGGGAATTACTCTTAAAAGCCGGAAGCGCAACGCTAATAAAAAAAAAAAAGATTTTTATTTACTTTTATTAAAAGTCGTTTTTGTAAAAATTACGTTTTAATTATTACAAAATATAAAAAGAAAAACAAAAATATAAGTATTTTTAGGATTTTGTTAAATATTTAAGTTTTATAAGTTTCTTTATCTTTATTTTAATTTATAAAAATATAAATTTTATTAAAAATCGTTTATTTAAACTAAAAACAGAAAAAAAAGAAAATAAAAAAAAAAAATAAAGAAAAACGCGTAAAAAGTGAAACCTGTCAACTGTTTTTCTGAACCCCGCGACTCGCGGGGTTTTCCTCTTTAATTGCCGCGACTCGCGGAGGTCTTCTGACACACGGACAAAACCCTAAAGTTGCATTAATTACGGAGTTTTAAATTATTATTATTATTATTTAACTTAATTATTATTATTATTATTATTAATTTTAGTTTTATTTTTACTTTTTACTTTATATATGTATTTTGTTTAATTAGTTTTATTAAAATTGTAAAATTAGTAGTTTTTATTAAATAAATAATATAAAAATAATATTTTTTATAAAAATTGTACTTTTTACAACTTTTTGTATATTTTTATATTTTGTACCTTTTTAATCGTTGTAGCGTAATATTTATATTTTTAGCTCATATTTAATTTTAAACTTAGTTTTAGCTATAGTTATTTTTACTCCTAGATTTTTAGGCTTTGCCGTAGAATTCCTTAAGTGCTTTTTCTTTAGACTAAGATTTAGGTGCTTTAGAATTTTGCGACGCCTTTTTAAGTTTTAGTTTCTTTTTAAGTTATTTCCATTTGGGATTTAGTTTTTCCTGTAAGCTTTAATATTTTTAGACCTTTTACTATGTATCAATTATCATTCCAATTAGTAATTTCAATTTGCGATTATAATTTTAAGTTAGTTATAGTAATAAGGTTAAATTAGTTAAGTATTTTTAAGTTTTTATAAGTTTCTTTTATTTTTCCGTCACCTTTTATTTTTCAACCATTTCTTTTTCGACATTTTGCGACGAACTCTTTGTCTTTCTTATTTCTCGCTATTCTAGTTTTAGGACTTAGAATTTTTTCTACTTCTTATCTAAATTTCTAAAAATTACGAAAACTTATTTTAAGTGGTTAAATTGATAGACATCAAAATTTTCTGGTTCGTAGTAATAGTTGGATTTGTACGTGGACCGGGTTATTGGAGCCAAACAGTCCTCAATTATATTGAGACCAAACGAATCCTGCCCCTCTGCTGCATCTTTTGGCTATTCGAAACGTGGGCAAAATCAGAAAAGTCTATTGATTGGATAACTTATTATAATTTTTCTTTCCTTTTAAAAACTAATAGGATATTCAGTGAATGCATCGAGCAAGACGTTCATCACCTTTTGTACGTTCACCACCTGTAACTCGATCAAGACATCGTTTAACAAATATAACCGCCGTTGATTTTTCTTTAGAATCGTCATCCAGTCGACCAAGTACTTCAGTTCAAATTTCCGATAATCCATTTTTTGAAACAAACCTCACAATTGAGAATCCAGAAAATATTCAGGAACGGTTCATAGATCCTGAACCATTAAACTTTCCTCCGGAACCACCAATCATTCAAACAGAGATTGTTGAGGAACGAACTATTAAATCTGAAGCATCTAGTGATACCGAGTCAACAAATTCAATTATGGAGAATCTGGAACCTTTAAGTATGGAAGACCGAATGAGAGCTAAACGCACTGGCCAAGGTCACGCAATTACTCATCCAGACATTAATGCGCCAGATTATGAAATCAAAGGACAAATTCTACACATGGTGACTAATCAATGCCAATTTAGTGGTGCGCCGAAGGAAGATCCAAATGAACATCTACGTACCTTTAATAGGATCTGCACACTATTTAAAATACGAGAAGTGGAGGATGAACAGATATATCTCATGTTATTTCCCTGGACTTTAAAGGGAGAAGCCAAAGATTGGTTGGAATCGTTACCTGAAGGAGCGATCGATACATGGGACGTTTTAATTGATAAATTTCTTAAACAATTTTTTCCTGCATCTAAAGCCGTAAGACTTCAAGCAGAAATTGTTACGTTCACACAGAAACCAAATGAAACTCTATATGAGGCGTGGACAAGATATGGAAAGTTGTTAAGAGGATGTCCGCAACATGGTTTAGACACCTGTCAAATAGTACAAATATTCTACCAAGGATGCGACATCACTACAAGAAAAGACATAGATATAGCAGCTGGTGGTTCTATTATGAAGAAAACCGAAACTGATGCTTACAAAATTATTGATAATACTGCTTCCCACTCACATGAGTGGCACCAAGAAAAAGATATCATTAGATCATCTAAAGCAGCTAGAGCCGATTCTAGCCATGACTTAGATTCCATTTCCGCAAAGATAGATGCTTTCGAGAGACGAATGGAAAAGATGACTAAGGATATTCATGCTATACGAATTAGTTGTGAGCAGTGTGGAGGACCACATTTGACAAAAGATTGTCTCAGTATTGAATTAACAATGGAACAAAGAGAGAATATTTCATACATAAACCAAAGGCCTGGAAATAATTATCAGAATAATTATCAACCGCCAAGACCGATTTACAATCAAAACCAGAATTATAACCGAAATATTCCATACAACAACCAACAAGGTCCTAGCAATCAACAAGTATCCAATAATACTTATAATCAGCAAAGACCGAATTTTCAAAACAAACCACCACAACAAACCGATGATAAAAAGCCGAATTTAGAAGAAATGATGACGAAGCTAGTTGAAACTCAAACGCAGTTTTTCACATCTCAAAAACAAACCAATGAACAAAATGCTCAAGCATTTAGAAATCAACAAGCTTCTATTCAAAATCTGGAACAAGAAGTAAGTAACCTAGCAAGGTTAATAGGTGAAAGAAAACCGGGAAGTTTACCTAGTGATACAAATGCTAACCCCCGGAATGAAACAGCTAAAGCTATTACCACAAGAAGTGGTACAACACTTAAACCACCTGAAATACCTGTAACTTCTGATGAAACTATTCCTACTCCACAAGAACCACAACCTGATAAGGAAAAAGAACCGGTAGTTGAAAAGGTTAATGAAGATAACACAGTTAAGGATAAACCTTATGTTAAACCATACCAACCACCACTTCCTTATCCGAGTAAAATGAAGAAAGAAAAACTAGAAGCCGAGCAATCCAAATTCTTGGATATGTTTAAACAGATAAATGTAAATCTTCCTTTCATTGATGTGATTTCAGGAATGCCAAGGTATGCTAAATTCTTGAAAGATCTAATCACGAATAGAAAGAAAATGGAAGAACTCTCGGCTGTAACTATGAATGCTAATTGTTCAGCAGTGCTGTTGAATAAGATACCAGAAAAACTATCTGATCCAGGAAGTTTCACAATTCCATGTTTTCTGGGTAGTCTTAGTTCAATAGAAGCATTAGCAGATTTAGGTGCTAGTATAAATCTAATGCCGTATTCACTATACGCTAAACTAGACCTTGGAGAATTAAAACCAACTAGAATAAGCATACAACTAGCCGATAGATCAATAAAATATCCTAGAGGGATAATGGAGAACATGCTAGTTAAAGTTGGTACTTTAGTATTTCCAGTAGATTTTGTTGTTTTGGACATGGAAGAAGATTCTCAAGTTCCTCTCATATTAGGAAGACCATTCTTAAACACGGCTAAAGCAATGATAGACGTGTTCGGTAAGAAACTGACCCTAAGTATAGAGGATGAGAGTGTTACCTTTTCAGTTGATAGAGCAATGCAACAACCACAATCTGCAGATGATACATGTTATTATATTCAAACTATAGATGCACATGCAGAATTATTAGAAGAATTTCCAGAATTACAAGGAACAGGAGAATGTTCTTTAGGAGAAGGTAATGAACCAATTGATGAAGCTGAAATGTTAGCTACACTTATAGCTAATGGATATGAACCAACAACAGAAGAAATTCAAATGCTAAAAGAAGAAGACAGATATCGATATAAATCATCGATAGAAGAACCTCCGAAATTAGAGTTAAAGCCACTTCCAAATCATTTGGAATACGCTTATTTACATGGTGAATCTGAATTACCTGTAATAATATCGTCTTCTCTTACTGAAAATGAGAAATCACAACTCATTTCTGTGTTGAAAGCTCATAAACCAGCCATTGCATGGAAGATTCATGATATTAAAGGAATAAGTCCTTCGTATTGCACACATAAAATCCTTATGGAAGAAGGTCATAAAACGTATGTGCAACGCCAACGAAGACTAAATCCTAATATGCAAGATGTAGTTAAGAAAGAAATTATTAAACTGCTAGATGCAGGTTTGATATATCCAATCTCTGATAGTCCATGGGTAAGCCCAGTTCAATGCGTGCCTAAGAAGGGTGGCATGACTGTTATCACAAATGAGAAAAATGAGCTTATTCCTACTAGGACTGTAACAGGATGGCGTGTATGTATTGATTATAGAAAATTAAATGACGCCACCAGAAAAGATCACTTTCCCTTACCTTTCATAGATCAAATGTTGGAAAGATTAGCCGGAAATAGTTACTACTGTTTTCTAGATGGATTTTCCGGATATTTTCAAATTCCAATAGCACCCGAAGACCAAGAGAAAACCACATTCACGTGCCCTTATGGTACTTTTGCTTACAAAAGAATGCCATTTGGACTTTGTAACGCCCCTGCAACCTTTCAAAGGTGTATGATGGCGATTTTTCATGACATGATAGAAGAATGCATGGAAGTATTCATGGATGACTTTTCAGTCTTCGGTGATACATTTAAATCATGTCTAGTTAATCTGGAACGAATGCTAATTAGATGCGAAAAATCAAATCTAGTACTTAATTGGGAGAAATGCCATTTCATGGTTAAAGAAGGCATCGTTCTTGGACATAAAATTTCAAAAGAAGGAATTGAAGTGGATAGAGCTAAAGTAGATGTAATTGCTAAACTTCCACATCCCACAAATGTTAGAGGAGTTAGGAGTTTTCTAGGGCATGCCGGTTTTTACCGACGTTTCATAAAAGATTTTTCTAAAATTGCCACTCCTATGAATAAACTCCTAGAAAAGGATGCGCCATTTATCTTTTCAGATGAATGTATCAAATCTTTTAATATTCTTAAAGAAAAACTCACTAATGCACCGATCATGATAACACCAAATTGGAATCTACCATTTGAACTAATGTGCGATGCAAGTGATTTTGCAATGGGAGCCGTTTTAGGACAAAGGATTGAAAAACGATTTCAACCTATATATTATGCTAGTAAGACATTACAAGGAGCACAAACGAACTATACAACTACTGAAAAAGAACTCCTTGCTATTGTCTTTGCTTTTGACAAATTTCGATCATATCTCGTTCTAGCAAAAACGGTGGTCTATACCGACCATTCTGCTCTTAGATACCTATTTTCAAAACAAGATGCTAAACCAAGATTAATCCGTTGGATCTTACTCTTACAAGAATTTGATATTGAAATCCGAGATAAAAAAGGAGCAGAAAATCTCGCCGCTGATCATCTTTCTCGTCTTGAAAATCCCGAATTAGAAGTTTTGAATGAATCAGCCATACAAGACAACTTTCCTGATGAATATCTATTGAAGATAGATTATAAAGAAATCCCATGGTTTGCAGACTATGCAAACTACTTAGTTTGTGGATTCCTTGAAAAAGGATTATCGTACCAAAGACGAAAGAAATTCTTCAGTGATATAAAACACTATTTCTGGGAAGATCCACATCTGTTTAAAAGTTGTCCCGATGGAATAATACGCCGATGTGTATTTGGAGATGAAGCTAGTAAAATTTTAAACCATTGTCACACAGGACCAACAGGAGGGCATTATGGGCCTCAACTAACAGCAAGAAAAGTTTATGAAGCTGGATTCTATTGGCCTACAATTTACAAAGACGCACACCTTCTTTGCAAATCCTGTGATGCATGTCAAAGGGCCGGAAAAATAAGTCAACGTGATGAAATGCCACAAAATGTCATCCAAGTATGTGAAGTATTTGACATTTGGGGTATTGACTTTATGGGTCCATTTCCAAAATCTCATAATAATCTATATATACTCGTAGCCATTGATTATGTATCTAAATGGGCGGAAGCACAAGCTCTCCCAACTAACGATGCACGAGTTGTAGTCAACTTTTTAAAACGTCTTTTTGCAAGGTTTGGAACACCGAAAGCTTTAATAAGTGATCGGGGTACTCATTTCTGTAATAATCAACTTGAGAAAGTTCTTAAAAGATATGGAGTAACTCATAAAATCTCCACCGCATATCATCCACAAACAAGTGGACAAGTTGAAAATACAAACCGAGCTTTAAAACGTATTCTAGAGAAAACCGTAGGATCAAATCCGAAGGAATGGTCCATTAAATTGGAGGATGCACTCTGGGCTTTTAGAACAGCCTACAAAACTCCAATTGGGACCACACCTTTTAGACTTGTTTATGGAAAAGCATGTCATCTTCCAGTAGAAATTGAACACAAAGCATTTTGGGCTTTGAAGACATGTAATCTTGATTTACATGAAGCCGGACGTCTACGATTAAGTCAACTAAACGAATTAGAAGAATTAAGACATGAAGCATACGAAAATTCGTTAATCTATAAAGAAAGAACGAAGAAATGGCATGATAAAAGAATCAGAAGTTCAAAAGAATTCAAAGAAGGAGACAGAGTTCTTCTTTTCAATTCACGATTCAAGCTATTTCCTGGAAAATTGAAATCAAGATGGTCTGGACCATTCATAGTCAAAAGAGTTTTCCCATACGGAACGATAGAATTAATAAATTCAAATGGGATTGAATTTAAAGTTAATGGTCACAGAGTTAAACATTACATACATGGTCCGATGGAAGTCGACAACGAAGTTAATCACAATTTCGACACCACAGCTAACTAAGTGTGGGGAGAATCAAGTCTTTAAAAGATAATATGTATTTCTGTTAGAGTTAGATTGTCTGTTTTCGTGTAGTTCTCGAAAATGGAACACGTATGGTCTTTCCCTAGCAGACCCTAAAGAACTAGTCTTCTCCCCCCATTCTGAATTTTTATTTTTTTTAGGTTTTTACAAAATGAAGACTGCCTGTGAACTAAACCATGGTCTAATGCTACACGCTTTGATCACTAAAAGAAATAATGACATACTACCGAGTGAATTAGTATCAGTAATCAGAGAAAGAATGGACGGAGTTAGAAAAGGATCCAGATGCGAAGATAATAAGTTACAATTTGGTAAAGGAAAATCAAAATCCGCAGCGAAAAGAAGAGCACGACACCTAGAAAAATGTCACAAATGCGGAAAATGGTCACATGGAGGTAAATGTTCAAATAATCAAACCTATTCAAATACCGAATTTGTTACTTTATGTAGAGACGGACCGTTCATATGTTTAGAAGAAAAGACAATGAATGCTCGAGGTTACGCCTATGCAGCCATGGAAGACCAATTAAACCGACTATCTTATGAATATAATAGATCATATAACTAAGAAATCTATTTCACAGGTATGTCTGTATAGTTTTTATTTTTATTTTTATTTTTAACCTTTTGATAATAAACGCTAATTTGTTCGCTAAAAAGTATTAAATTGGTATTAAATAAAATTAGGTTTGGCGACCGAAATTATTGATATCATTCAAAAATTTATTACATCACTGCGAAATTTAACGTTTATTCTTAAGGTATAAATATCTTTAATCAATCAAACCAAAATATTTCAAAAATTCGTCATGAGTTAAATTAGGTCTTGGAACCGAAATTACTTTACCGAAAAGAGGGGCGCATATTTTTGATAATATTTGATTGATTAAAGTGGGATAAAAAGACAAAAAGATTTTTAATTTTATTTTTACCATGTTTTTAAAATTAATATTTAAATCTTAAATTAATATTGTAAACTTTGTAAAAACAATATTTTTAAAATTATAAATATTTGAAAAATTAATATAAGTTTGGTATGAATTTATAAATTTTTATATTAAGTTTGGTGTGAATTTTTAAGTTTTAAAATATGAAATTTTAATTTTATGCATTTCAAATTTTAAGTTTGGTGTGAATTTTGAATTTTTAATATTAATTTTGAATTTTATATTTAAGTTGTGTGAATTTAAAAACAAAAATTTACTTTATCTCATTAAGTTAAAAATATGAATTTTAAAATTCGTCGTAAGTTGAAGACTAGGTCTCTGAACCGAAATTGCTTTACCCGAGGGAGGGACGAGAACTTTTATTATCATTATTTTTAATCTTGTTGATTTAAAGTATGCCAAAAACATTAAAAAAAAAAAAAAAAAACCCAAAAATCTTAGCTTTTAAAACAATCGCTACAAAAAGACAAATTTTAAAATTTTGTCGAGGGACGGACTAGGACATCGATCCGAAACGACCTCGTCCTAAATAACAAGGGAAACAAAATTTTAAAATTAATTTCTTAATTGTTTTATAAGTTAAAGATTATATAAAAAAAAAATAAAAAAAAAAAAAAAAAATAACTCCGCGACTCGCGGAGTTTTAAGTGAAAACCTCCGCGACTCGCGGAGGGACAAAATTACAGAAAAAAAATATAACCAGCTGCACGATCTGTACACACCACACACAAAAACACTGCAATTTTAACAGCGAAAAAAAACCCCCGAAAACCCACGAAAATACACCCAAAAACACTTCAAAAATCTCAATTTTTAACCGTTAATCACCAAATTTTTTGCTATAATCATGTTGAGAAGGATGATATCTAGGAACTACTCAAGAAAACAGGTACAATTACACCCCAAATCACCTTTAAATCCGAATTTTAGTGTGTTCTTGAGCATATTTTCATAATTTGAATTTTGTTAATATTTAGTGTAATTAGTGTTAAATTGTTAGTATATTATGCATGTATAACCTAGATTGATGCTTGTTAACATGATTTGAAGCCAAAAACTTCAAAATTTTTAGAATCTAGGGTTTGTGTTCTTGAGCAATTTGGGGCTTTTTGATATAAACAGGTTATGGCCGATTTTTGTCATGAATTATTGCTAAATTGAGTAGTGTAACATGTCTAGGTAGTTAAATGATCCAAACTTTGAGCCTAAACATGATTTTGAGAATTAAAGTGGACTTTTTCAAGTCCAAAATTCATGAACTTGATTTTTGAAAGATAATGCCATTTGAGACTTGTTTATTTGCTAGTAATGATTATTTTGACATGTTATTTGAGTTGAATGCTTATGAACTTGGCGAAAATTTTCGTATATGCTTATTTGAAAAAGTGTAGATTTGATAAAAATGTGAAAATGAGCTTAAGTTTGATATAAATTAATAATGTCATTGTAATTATTTTGATTGATGATTTTGCTGACACTAATGCATATTTGGATGCACAAAATTTGTGTTTGATGTGTTTTGCAGAATGAAAGGGGTGAATCTTCATCCCAAGCCCGCCATGCTCCTGCTGAGAACTTGGAACAACAGGAGGTAGATAACTACTACAAGCAGGATGTACCTCATCCAGTCATGACCTTTTCAGATATGCACTTGGAACAGTTGCACCCGAACCTACGATTTGACAGACTTTGGATAGATTATCCAAAATATCAACGGGGTTTGCATACTCTTCACTCAAAGGTTGTTGAGGTACCGAGGGTCATAGAATGGGGACCCTTGGAAGCTGTAGAATTGGCCGGGCCAATTAGGGAATTACTGGTACAGAGGTATGGTAATTCTTCTTTTAATGACTGGATATGTTTATTCACCATACGCAGACCTGTATATAAAGTATGGTGTGAAGAGTTGTTATGTAGTATAGAGTTGAATGATCGGGTAGCTAGTTTAACCGATCGTTCTTTTATTAGATTTTTGTTAGGCGGTTCGATGCGCCACATGTCTTTACTGGACATGGCTCAGGCTTTACGTATATATACGCCTGAGGAATTAGCGTCTGCCGATTGTAGAGGATTGATACTAAACGGTAGGAAAATAGATGAAAATTTTGATACACACGGTGTGTGGAGTCAAATGACAAGCCATCACCGTTTTAAAGGGGGAAACTACTCTTATTTGGATATAGATAGAGCCGAATTAAGAGTAATACATAGGTTTTTAGCTAACTCGATTACACAAAGGGGTAAAAACAAAGAAAAGGTAAATGAACAAGATTTGTTTTACCATATGTGTATTCGAGACCCACACAGCGCTGTAAGTATACCATATTGTGTGGGTTATTATTTATCAGCTATGGTTCGAGGGATGCGTCCACATAGCATAATAGGGGGTGGTATTTTTATTACTTTGATTGGTGAATATCTCGGTGTGGATATAAGTCGGGGGGGATTATTAGTAGAAGAGCCGGAACCCCGCGACACTATAGGTTTAAATGTGTACCATGGTGCGAAAGTTTTGAAGCGGCGAAACAACGCCGCAGTACGATACAATGGTAGACATCCACAGGTAGAGAGAAACCAGGAACAAGGTAATGTAGGAGGGGGGCAAGAAATGCATAGGTTTATAGCTTCTCAGGAATACGAAAATGCTAGACAGAGAGCATTTGAAGATTGGCAAGTTCATCAGAACCAGATCATAGCGCATTGCCAACATATAGGTAGAAACTATATTCCTACACCGAAACCCGTCTTCCCTCCTTGGTCGATAGAGATGCAGCCACCATATCCTACGTATGACCCTGCCGAGGCATTCTATAGCACTTATGGTTATGCGTGGAACCCCTATTGGTACCAATATCATCCTTAGTTTACTTATTTTTATTTTTATTTTGTAATTTGTAATTATTGATATGTTTAATATTTTTTGTTAATATTGTAACCATTTTTATATTTATCTAACTTTTATTCTTAGATTTTAATAATTTTTGAATGTGGGGTAATATACCAAACTTCAAAAATATGTATATATGTTTGCAGTTTATCTTATGTAAACAACAGGGTAAAACAACGCATTTTCAAAGACTGGCATTAAGTTCAGCAAAAGCAAGTAATTTTGACGACAATGATGCAAAATATATGTGAAATAACAACAAGACGGAATGAACAAATGATGTGCACCATTTATCATTCAGCAAACAAAATCCAATATATTTGGAAACTTTGGTAAAAATTTAATCATTTTCACACAAATCACCCTCAATAATTTAAATTGTTACTGATTTCTTGCAAATGAGGGCATTGCAAGATCTTAAGTGTGGGAAGGGATTAAATTCTTTCGGATTTTAAAATTTTTTACTTTATACACTTGGTTACCATTAAAAATACTAGTAAAGCAGTAGTTGTATTAGAATCTAGTGCTCTCTGATAATAAAGAACAGCCCTGGTCTTATATACTGACTACCCAATTCTAGTAAAATTTTTCAAAATTTTCAATTAAATGAATTCAAAAACATGTTTATACATATTTATGAACGATGAAACTAGGTTTTAACACCGAAACTATTGTTACCTCAAAAAGGACATAAATTGAGAAACAAACTAAAACGTCAAAATTCATTTAAAATGGAATAGAGGACGATAAAAAGAAAAATAAAAAGCCAAGTGTGGGAAAATTTACCAAGTTATTTTAAACATATGCCACATATATTTGTAACAAATAACTGAAAATACTTTTGCTTTGAACTAAACTAAACTGTTTTACCCAATGAAAGAAAAGAAGAGATGGATCTACACGATGAATCAATTCCATCATTAAAAGGAAGTAAAGTCTTCCGAAAAAGACACGCGCTTCTTGATTTAGGTCATGAAGTTGTCGTTCAGACCAGCTGTAGGTTGACGAAAAATCTAGAAAAGTCATCACTAAAATCAGCAGGAAATCCACGGACCTCAGCATTAAACAGGGTCGCCAAGTGGTCAGATTTATCCTAACCATGAGAAGGATTTATCTCGTACAATGGGGAGGCACCATGCAAATTAGCTGGATAAGACTAATGAATCAGATCCCCAGAAAGGATAATCTCCTTAAAGATTAAAAATCAGCTTTTAAGACTGATATCACTCAATCCTTGAGATTGACCTTAAAGATTGAGAATTCAAACTCATGGAATTCGATGATATCTAAACTCGAGCTTGAACGAGAAAATATTTTGATCAAAAATACAAACCGATTTGTTTTCTGAAAACCCTATTTTCAATACGTTCATTACCATTGAACGTAAAATCCTAGGAATTCACCTGGAATTCATTAGGTCACCTGAACTAAATCGGGTGTCAACCGTAAGAACGGTGGTTGCATAGCATGGTCAAAGACAGGACCTTGTGCCAGACCGAAAAATTATAAGGGTGAGTTTTACTATTGCTCCTACCAAGGATAGTAATTGCGTCCGACACGTTATAAACCATAATCAAAAGCATGTCACGGGACATTGCCTTAAACAGTTGCTTGTTCAACGCTTTCCTTTACAACCGGACGGTAGTTTGCCGAAAGGTAATATACGGAACAAGTAAACTGGACGTGTTGCTTTCCAAATACAAGGTTAGCAAGTGGGTGACACAAAACCGCAAGTTTTGAGCTAAAATTTTCAAATCTGAAACCCACCAAACCCACAAAAATATTTTGCAAACACCGGTAAAGGGTTATTCCGGAAAATTTATCTAGGGTAAAAACTAGATTTAATTTTCAAAAGATCAAATGTTTTCATAAAGATCCAATTTCCTTAATGGATCTAAATTTTTATAGTCATGTGGGACTGTAAACCATATCGTTACTACCATTGTTTATACCGCCGTATAGAAATCACTGATGTACAAAGTGTGAAGAATAAAGAAGTGATTCTAGTATTTCAAGACAATATTGCTTGAGGACAAGCAACGCTCAAGTGTGGGAATATTTGATAATGCTAAAAACGAACATATATTTCATAGCATTATTCCTCAAGAAAGACAAGCTTTTAGTTGCAATTGTTCTATTTACAAGTGATATTCGTTTAAATAATAAAAGGTGAAGACAAAAGACAGATTCGACGAATTGAAGACGCAAACGACCAAAAAGCTCAAAAGTACAAAAGACAATCAAAAAGGTTCCAAATATTGATAAGAAACGTCTCGAAATCACAAGAGTACAAGATTCAAAACGCAAAGTACAAGATATTAAATTGTACGCAAGGACGTTCGAAAAACCGGAACCGGGACCAGAGTCAACTCTTAACGCTCGACGCAACGGACTAAAAATTACAAGTTAACAATGTATATAAATATAATATAATATATAATTAATTATATTAATTATATATATATTATATATATATATTATTAAAACCGTCGGCAGCCAGAAACTCCAAGGGTGTGAAATGAAAATACCTCTCCGCGACTCGCGGAGTTTTAAGGCCATTTTGCCGCGAGTCGCGGAGCCCCAAATTTCACTTCTGGCTATAAAGCCAACCGAATTCTGATCGAATTTATCATCCTTTTTTCTCAATCTCTCTCAATATATACGTAATATATATTTATATTTATAATTTATATTTTAATTTTAATTATAATTCTAATAATAAGGGTATGTTAGCGAATGTTGTAAGGGTGTAAGTCGAAATTCTGTCCGTGTAACGCTACGCTATTTTTAATCATTGTAAGTTATGTTCAACCTTTTTATATTAATGTCTCGTAGCTAAGTTATTATTATGCTTATTTAAAACGAAGTAATCATGATGTTGGGCTAATTACTAAAATTGGGTAATTGGGCTTTGTACCATAATTGGGGTTTGGACAAAAGAACGACACTTGTAGAAACTAGACTATGGGCTATTAATGGGCTTTATATTTGTTTAACTAAATGAAAGTTTGTTAATGTTAATGTAAAGATTTACAATTGGGCGTCCCTATAAATTACCATATACACTCGATCGGACACGATGGGCGGGGTATTTATATGTACGAATAATCGTTCATTTAACCGGACACGGGAATGGATTAATAGCCACTAGAATAATTAAAACAGGGGTGAAATTACATTCAAGGGTAATTGGTGTAATTGTTAACAAAGTAGTAAAACCTTGGTTTACACGCAGTCGATAACCTGGTGTATTCATTAAACAAAGTATTAAAACCTTGTTACAATTCGAATCCCCAATTAGTTGGAATATTTATCTTCGGGTATAATAATAATTTGACAAGGACACTTGCAATTTATATTTATGACTGATGGACTGTTATGGACAAAAACCAGACGGACATATTGAATAATCCAGGACAAAGGACAATTAACCCAAGGGCATAAAACTAAAATCAACACGTCAAACATCATGATTACGGAAGTTTAAATAAGCATAATTCTTTTATTTCATATTTAATTTCCTTTATTTTATATTTAATTGCACTTCTAATTATCGCACTTTTATTTATTGTTATTTCATTTTATCGCACTTTTAATTATCGTACTTTTTAATTATCGCAATTTAATTTTTATCGCATTTTTATTATTCGCAATTTCATTATCGTTATTTACTTTACGCTTTAATTTAAAGTCTTGTATTTATTTTATATTTTACATTAGGTTTTAACTGCGACTAAAGTTTTAAAATCGACAAACCGGTCATTAAACGGTAAAAACCCCTCTTTATAATAATAATATTACTTATATATATATATTTGTATTTTTATAAAAGTAAACTAATATAGCGTTGAGCTTTGCTTAAAGATCTCCCTGTGGAACGAACCGGACTTACTAAAAACTACACTACTGTACGATTAGGTACACTGCCTATAAGTGTTGTAGCAAGGTTTAAGTATATCCATTCTATAAATAAATAAATATCTTGTGTAAAATTGTATCATATTTAATAGTATTTTCTGCGTAAAATATAAGCTATTTTATATACACCTCGTTCGACATCACAGATGCCACAAACATCACTCTGGTTATTGTAATGTGGTGTGCAACAATTGTAATCGAAAAGGTCATCTTGCTGAAGATTGTAGGGTTCCTGCTACAAATACAAACGGTACCAAGACTCCTGCCACCAATGCAAATAGAAGTGCCTTGGCCACTGTTACTTGTTATGGGTGTGGGAAACAGGGTCATTATAAGAGCCAGTGTCCGAATCCAGAGAAGAATAATGGATCTGCACGTGGAAGAGCATTTGTTATTAATGCTAGAGAGGCGTGTGAAGACCCGGAGCTTGTTACGGGTACGTTTACCATTAATAACTTATCCGCATCTATTATATTTGATACTGGTGCCGATAGAAGTTACGTGAGTAGAGACTTTTACGCTAAATTGAATTGTTCATCATTACCTCTAGATGCTAAGTACATGATTGAGTTAGCTAATGGTAAACTAATTAAAGCCGATAAAATTTGCCGTGATTGTAAAATAAATTTAGCCGGAGAAACATTTAAGATTGATTTGATACCCGTAGAATTAGGAAGTTTTGATGTAATAGTCGGCATGGACTGGATGTCCAAAATAGGAGCTGAAGTTGTGTGCGCCAAGAAGGCAATTCGCATTCCTCGTAAAGATAAAACGCCAGTAATGATTTATGGAGAGAAGGGTAACTCAAAGCTAAACCTCATTAGTTATTTGAAAGCTCAAAAGTGCTTGAAGAAAGGGCGCTATGCTATCTTAGCATATGTTAATAAAGTCGAAACGAAGGAAAAAGTGAAGAGCATCAACGACGTGCCTGTGGCAAGAGATTTTCCTGAAGTATTTCCGGAAGAGTTACCAGGATTACCTCCATTTAGATCTGTAGAATTTCAAATAGATCTAGTACCGGGAGCTGCACCAGTGGCTCGTGCTCCATATAGACTTGCACCATCTGAGATGAAAGAGTTACAAAGCCAGTTACAAGAATTACTGGACCGTGGTTTCATTCGACCGAGCACTTCACCGTGGGGAGCTCCGATTTTATTCGTTAAGAAGAAAGACAGATCTTTCCGAATGTGTATAGATTATCGTGAATTAAATAAGTTAACTATCAAGAATCGGTATCCACTACCGAGAATTGATGACTTATTTGATCAATTGCAAGGATCATGTGTTTACTCGAAAATCGACCTAAGGTCGGGCTATCATCAACTACGCGTCAAAGAAGAAGATATTCCGAAAACTGCTTTTCGGACACGATATGGTCATTATGAATTTTTGGTCATGCCATTTGGATTAACGAATGCGCCAGCTGTATTCATGGAACTCATGAATCGAGTTTGTAGTCCGTATTTAGATAAGTTTGTTATCGTTTTCACTGACGATATTCTTATCTATTCCAAGAGTGAGCAAGAGCATGAGCAGCATTTAAGATTGGTATTAGAATTGTTAAGAAAAGAACAATTATACGCCAAATTTTCTAAGTGTGCGTTTTGGTTGAAAGAAGTGCAATTTCTTGGCCATGTTGTTAGTAGCAAAGGAATTCAGGTTGACCCAGCTAAAATTGAGGCCATTGAAAAATGGGAGACTCCTAAGACACCAACGTAGATACGCCAATTTTTGGGTTTAGCTGGTTATTATAGAAGGTTTATTCAAGATTTTTTCCGAATAGCTAAACCATTAACAGCATTAACACAAAAAGGGAAGAAGTACGAATGGACTTCTGAGCAGGAGAGTGCATTTTAATTACTGAAGAAGAAGTTGACTACAGCACCTATTTTATCGTTACCTGAAGGGAACGATGATTTTGAGATATATTGTGACGCTTCGCGACAAGGTTTTGGTTGCGTCCTTATGCAACGGAAGAAAGTTATAGCATACGCATCCCGACAATTGAAGATTCATGAGCGGAATTATACGACGCATGATTTAGAACTGGGAGCAGTAGTGTTTGCATTGAAGATATGGAGACACTACT
Organism: Rutidosis leptorrhynchoides; assembly: GCF_046630445.1. Classification (NCBI taxonomy): domain Eukaryota; kingdom Viridiplantae; phylum Streptophyta; class Magnoliopsida; order Asterales; family Asteraceae; genus Rutidosis; species Rutidosis leptorrhynchoides. The sequence goes on from NC_092334.1 coordinate 443,291,087, forward strand.
TATATGGGGTTAAATGCACTGTGTTTACCGATCATAAAAGCCTTCAACATATCTTCGATCAGAAACAGCTGAACATGAGGCAACGTAGGTGGGTCGAGCTGATAAACGACTATGATTGTGAGATTCGCTATCATCCTGGGAAATCGAATGTAGTGGCCGACGCTCTAAGCAGAAAGGAGCGGGAACCAATTCGAGTACGAGCAATGAACATAAAAATTCACATGAATCTCAACTCACAAATCAAAGAGGCTCAACGAGAAGCTCTTACTAAAGAAAACATAGGAAATGAAATAATGAAGAAGTATGGGAAACAACTCGTTATACGGGAAGATGGAATTCGATATTTTGCAAACCGTATTTGGGTACCAAAGTTGGGTGGATTAATTAAGTTGATATTGAATGAGGCACATAAGACAAGATACTCGATACATCCTGGAGTTGGAAAGATGTATCAAGATCTTAAGACGCATTATTGGTGGCCTAATTTGAAGACAGACGTTGCAACATATGTTGGGGAATGTTTAACTTGTTCCAAAGTCAAAGCAGAACACCAGAAGCCGTCAGGATTACTTCAACAACCAGAAATCCCAGAATGGAAATGGGACGATATTACCATGGATTTCATCACAAAGTTACTTAAGACTGCCTGGGGTTATGACACCATTTGGGTAATAGTTGATCGTCTCACCAAATCTGCACATTTCTTGCCTATAAAGGAAACAGATAGAATGGAGAAACTATTACGATTATACATAAAGGAAATTGTTTCAAGGCATGGAATACCTATTTCCATTATATCCGATCATGATAGTAGATTTACATCAAAGTTTTGGCAATCACTACAGGAGGCCCTGGGAACTCGTTTGGATATGAGCACCGCATATCATCCACAAACTGACGGGCAGAGTGAAAGAACAATTCAGACTCTTGAAGACATGCTCAGGGCATGTGTGATCAATTTTGGAAACGGATGGGATAAATATCTACCATTAGCAGAATTCTCGTATAATAACAGTTATCATGCGAGCATTAAAGCTGCACCATTCGAAGCACTGTATGGAAGGAATTGTAGATCCCCTATCTGTTGGAATGAAGTAGGAGATCAACAATTAACTGGTCCCGAGATCATACACGAAACGACTGAGAAGATAGTACAAATCAAGGAGAGATTGAAAACAGCCCGTAGTCGCCAAAAGAGCTACGAAGATGTCCGAAGGAAACCATTAGAGTTTCAGATCAGTGACATGGTTATGTTAAAGGTGTCACCTTGGAAAGGTGTAATACGTTTTGGAAAAAGAGGTAAACTGGACCCAAGGTATGTAGGCCCGTTCAAGATTATCGAACGCATTGGACCGGTAGCTTATCGACTCGAATTACCACAACAACTCGCCGGAGTACATAATACATTTCACATTTCAAACCTTAAGAAGTGTCTTGTAAAGGAAGACCTCACCATTCCTCTTGAAGAAATCCAAGTCGACGAGAAACTACAATTCAGAGAAGAACCAGTCGAAATCATGGACCGTGAAGTTAAACAACTCAAGCAGAGCAACATACCAATCGTTAAGGTTCGTTGGAATTCTCGAAGGGGTCCTGAGTTTACTTGGGAACGAGAGGATCAGATGAAACAAAAGTACCCACATTTGTTTCCCGAGAACGCAAAATAGGTACAATTTTAAAATTTCGGGACGAAATTTATTTAACGGGTAGGTACTGTAAAGACCCGGAATTTTCCTATCGTTCTATACTTATGAGATTAATATTTACATAAATTAAACCTTACCAACATGATAAGCAATCCAAACTGTTGAGACTTATATTTTTGAAAAGAGTTTTACACAATGTTTGACCGTCCAATTTGACCGATGATATCACGAACTATATAACACACGATAATTATACGATTATGTATATGTACATATCTATACATATTTAACATGATTTAAGGATGGTTTAACATTTCATTGTGAACTAACAACAATGAGTTATAAGTATACTTTGAGACCACTAACTTAAGTTTTCAAAACGATAACTATATGTAACGTTCTTTGACATATATACTTACAATCTATAATGTGTTGTGATTTATGTCACCAATATGATTTAAGTGTAATAGGATTAATTTGTGACCAAAATAATCTTGATAAATATCGAACAAGTTTGGGGAAGTGTGGAGTGCACACTTGTTTGAACTTATCTTGAATATGACGGGGGTTCGGGGGCAGCGCCCCTGATAAGCGGGGTCCAAGGGGTGGTAACCCCTGGCGGGGTCTAAGGGGCAGAGCCCCTGGCTGGTTTTTCATTTCATTCCCTCAACAACCAGACTGTCCTATAAGTATCACCATCACCTTGGTTTTTCATTTCATTCTTACAACCATCTTTCTCTAACTAAAAAAAAAACACACTCTTAGGAACTCTAAGTGTTCTTCACAATCTCAGCAAATACTCATGAAGAACTAGCTTCATGAACAACCTATAATCATCATAAGAAAGTTTGATCAAGATTATTTTCTATCTTTTCCAGTAGCTTTATCCAAGTAACTTGAGGTAGTAACCTTATTCATAATCTTATTCGATTCATATTTATATAGTTATCTTATTTTGTGTTATAAAATTTTTAACAACAAGAACATAGTTTGAATGATTTCAAACCTGTTCGCAAACTAAATAGATCCTTCTAATTTGATTTTTAAAACACTTCAAAACCTGTAATATATCATATTATGACAAAATCGGATTAATCATATCTTGGCTAATTAACATAATATTTAATATATATTTACTTATGATTTGATTTTATATATTCCAGGACCACCCGTAAACAACACGAGAAGATTAATCATAAGACCTCATGATTGTACGCAACACGTCATCTGACAACACGGTACTTTATGTACACAACACGTCATTTGACAACATGGTACCATGGGTCGAGATTAATTCTGATCAATACGAATACGATGGGGTCTTTATTTATTTTATTGAGCAACTAATTGTGGACCATTAACAACAGACTACTAACTACGGACTAAGAAAATATTAAAAGTATTATAAGTATATATATATATGTAACGATTACTTGAAAATAAAATATGTTGATATATTATATATATGGTTAGGTTCGTGATATCTATCGGAGACCAAGTCGAGTTAAATACCTTCAAGGAAAAGGTGAGTATATAGTCCCACTTTTAAACTCTAAATATTTCGGGATGAGAATACATGCATTTTATGATTTACGTTATGGACACAACTGATTAAAAATATATATTCTACGTTGAGTTGTACCACTGGCATACTTCCCTGTAACTTGGTAACTATTATTTACATGAGGTATTGTAAACGCGAATCCTGTTGATAGATCTATCGGGCCTGACAACCCCAACCGGACTGGACGACCAGTATTCAACGGTTGCACAGTACTTCGTTTCAGTAACTACACTTGGTACGGTGTAGTAAGATTTCATAATAAAGGGAATATGCGACGTTGATTAAATGTTAAGTATGGTTATCAAGTGCTCAACAACTTAGAATATTTTTATTAAAACGTTTATATATGAAATCTTGTGGTCTATATTTATAACGCTGCCGGCATTAAACCTATATCTCACCAACTTTATGTTGACGTTTTAAGCATGTTTATTCTCAGGTGATAACTAAAAGCTTCCGCTGCAACATGTTGAATTTAAGCAAGATCTTGAGTATGCATATTTGTGTCAAAAATAAAACTGCATATCGGAGGATTTGTAATGTAAAATATGTTGGAGGTCGTATTGTTATTATCACATGTAAAGTTTGTAAGTCTAAGATTATCGCTAAACGATAATCATTATTAAGTTGTTTAAACCTTGTATTTGTAATAAAAGCTATGGTTTGTATTGTAAAAACGAATGCAGTTTTTGAAAAATGTCGCATACAGAGGTCAATACCTCGCGATGAAATCATATGTTATTGTATTCGTCCTTATGGTTAAGGTCGGGTTATTACAATTTTGAAGTCAAAGTATAGCTTTGAAAGATGTAGGAATCTAAAAGTGATGGTATCGGCTATATCTCAATTTGGATTCTGATCTGTTCAGAATATGTAACTGAATCTGGATGAGAATGGTTGTTCTGATTTCTTATGAAAGAATGTATATCGTTGTGAAAGTAATGAGTATAGTTGATGATTAAAATCAAATAATGTAACATATTAATTGTGAATTTCTATATCTCTCGGGTATTACCTACCCGTTAAAAGTTTCACAAGTTAATATTTTGTACAAGAGAATTATATTACAGTCTTTATAAAGATATATGTATATTTTCTTCAGATGTAATACAGATTTAACGAGTTAATATTAAATTAAACTCATTTGATTTTCGGCTGAAATTAGAAATGAATACTCTTTAAAGCTTTAGAATTTATGTAATCTTCGCGGATTTTTTTTTCAACTTAAATGAAATCATGAATCAATACTTCATTATTCATTTTTATTGATATTTCTTCGGTGAATGATGTTGGTGCTCGTGGAATTCTTGCAAACTTCGCAAGATATGAATGACATTTTCTAGGAGGTTTCAAGTATATCGAAGATGAAAGTGAAAAATCAAACATGTAATTGAATAATACACTTAGTTTATTATGCAATGGAATTCATTGAATTGGAACAGAGATTGTAGTTAACGATGGTTAAGTTGTTAACTAAGGATGTACATCATAGCATATTAGTAATATGAATTAACCGAGTAGTATCTACTCTTATTCATTTCATACATAATAGCTTAGTACAAAAAGATATATTGTGGTTTAAAAATTCATATATATAAAATATACATATAGATTCTTCAGAGCAAATAAGTTAATACTTCATAACTCGTTGATAAAATATATCCGTTGATGATTGTGGTGTCGATATCGTTGATGGCTATGGAACAGGTGTAGGTTTTGGTGCTACTGGTTTTGCCGGTGTTAGTGATACTGATGGTGATGTTGGTGGTACTACCGGTGGCGCTTGTATAACAAGTCTAGCTTGTAAATCACGCCCCATTCTTGTCAGGGTTTCTGCTCTTCCTTCTATCATTTCGGTCGACTCATATGATTTATGGTTAAGGCTGGAATAAATAATCTCTAAGACTTTAGAGATTACATAATCGCCGCAAAATATTTCTCCAATGAAGTTATGAATCAATACTTCTTCGGTTATTGTTGTTGGTACTCCTTGGTATCTATAGTGAGTATGACGTTGATGCTTGTGAGATAGTTTATGATGTTGAAGCATGGAATGTTGATGTTGTTGGTGGTGGTAATGGTTCTGTTGGCGTTGCTGATGGTGGTACTGTTGATGCCGGTGATGCTGCTGGTGCTTGTAACCTTTGCACCATATTCTATAAAGTCACTACCCGAGCGCAAAGCTCGTTGACTTCTTCTATTACACCAGGGTGGTTGTCGGTTCGGACGAGAGGATGGATAAGATCTAGAATCTGAGATAGTATACAATCATGGAGAGATACTCTAGAAATGAGAGAGAAAATGGTGTCTCGAACAGGTTCGCCAGTAAGTGCTTCGGGTTCTTCGCAAAGAGGGAAATATAATGGATGGAAGGGATCACTTTCTTCTTGTCTCCAATGATTAAGTAGACTAAGAACCCATCCTCAATTCATCCAGAATAGATGATGGCTGATTGGTTGGTCCATTTCGGTCACACTGCTTTCGGAGCTTGAGTGAAACTCCATATCGGAATCCGAGGAACTTGAACTAGTGACGAGTTCCATTTCGTACGATTGAATAAAGGATTTTTTGATATGAAAGGATTTCCGACTATCGGATGGTATTCTAATTGCATAGAATATTTATATATATAGAACAAAAAAAATTTCGTAGATTACGGAGAAATTTACGAAATATGTCAGGCAAAGTTTACAGTAACAGATACGCTAAGATATGAATTAGTAGGTATGCTAACATATGAATTTTGTCCATACACTATCTATGCAATGAATGCAGTAAGACGCGTCTAGACTTAAGATGATAAGCAGGTAATTTTCTGACAAAAATGATAAGCAAAACTTTTGACATGCAGACACGGTCGAAGTCCAGACTCATTAATGCATCTTAATATATCAGTTAGACACACTAATACAAGACCTGGTTCACTAAGACCACTGCTCTGATACCACATGAGATGACCCGTCCTAATTCATAAGGATGAATACAATAACATATAGTTACATTGCGAGGTATTTGACCTCTATATGATACATTTTACAAACATTGCATTCGTTTTTAAAAGAAAACCTTTCATTACATCGAAAGTTGACAAGTATGCATACCCTTTCATAATATATCCAAACTATAGATGACTTAATATGTCATTTACTTAATAATGATCTTTATTAAACTCAACAACTTGAATGCAACGTCCTTTGAAATATGTCATGTATGACTTCAAGTAATATCTTTAAAATGAGCAAATGCACATTGGAAGATTTCTTTCAAACCTGAGAATAAACATGCTTTCAAGTGTCAACCAAAAGGTTGGTGAGTTCATTAGTTTATCATAATCGATTATTTTCATAATTTTAAAATACCACAAGATTTTCATTTCCATTTTTCATATACATCATCTCATATCAGGCATTTCGTAAAAACTGCATAGAGATAAAAATCATTCATATGGATTGAACACCTGGTAACCGACCTTAACAAGATGCATATAGAATATCCCTATGATTTCGGGACTCCCTTCGGATATGATAAATTCGAAGTACTAAAGCATCCGTTACTTTGGATGGGGCTTGTTGGGCCTGATATATCTATCTTTAGGATTCGCGTCAATTAGGGTGTCTGTTCCATAATTCTTAGATTACCAGATTCGATTCGATAATCCAACCAAAGAATGTAGTTTTGATTACTTGTGTCTATTTCGTAAAACTTTTATAAAAGCAGCGCATGTATTCTCAGTTCCAAAAATATATATTGCAAAAGCATTTAAAAATGGAGCAAATGAAACTCACTATACTGTATTTCGTAGTAAAAATACATATGACAGCATTGACAAATGCAAGGTTGGCCTCAGATTCACGAATCTATATTAAGTATATATATTTATATATTGGTCAATATCTGTCTAACAATTTAGGTTAAGTCGTAGTGTATCACAATCCTAATGCTCGAGTCCGATATGCAAAAGTCAACAAAAGTCAATTTGACCCAAAATGATTTCCAAAATCTATACATGTTTATTATATAACTTAAATATAGTCGTTTTATATATTTAAATATATTTATCAGATTTTATTACAAGTCATTTATTAATAAAAATTTATATTAAAATTTACATATAAAAAATATACTTTTATATACCTTAAGTAATAATATTTATAAAGTTCACTTAATATCATAAAATACAGTGGTATGTGTTATTAATAATTATATTACATGTGGTAAAAATATCTTTGTATTACATATTTTTTTGATAAAATAATATTGATAATAATAATAATGAGTAAAAGTTGTATTATTTTGTAATAATAATAATAATAATTATTATTCTATTAATAATAAAAATAAAAATATTTATATTTACTAATGATGATATTAATTATAATAAAATAATTATTCTAATCATGATAATTTTAATAATAATGATACTTTTTATTATTAACTCTAATAATAATAGTATTTTATAAAAATAATAATTCTATGATAATTTTTAATAATAATAATAATAATACTAAAATGATAATAATAATGATAACAATGATATTTCTATTAAAATCATAATTTTAATAAAAATGATAGTTTTAATATTAATGATACTTTTAATAATAATAACGATAAAAATAATAAAATGATAGTCTTGATAAAATATTAATTATTTTAATAATAATAATAATAATAATATTAATAATAATAATAATAATAATAATAATAATAATAATAATAATAATATTGATAATATTAATAATAACCTTAATGATAATAACGATAGTAATAATAATAACAATAATAATTTTTAATAATAATACTTATATTAATAACGATAATGATAATAATAATATTATTATTATTAGATAATAATAATAATAATGACGATAATAACGACGATAACGATAACGATAACGATAACGATAACGACGATTATAATAATAATAATCATTTTAATAATAATACTAAATTTAATGATAATTCAGTTGACTATATCTTTTAATCCGTTCATCGAAATCATACGCTTTTAAAATAAAAAGTTATTAATTTTTCTCCGGCATTCCAATGACATGCATATCATATACCTTATCTCAGTAGCACATGTATTAAATTCATGATTTATCATAAACTATATATCGACTAAATTAAACATACAAGCATGCATAATCATATATACTCGATCACTAGTCAGGGATACAGTATTAATATATAAAAGATAAGATTTGAATGCTCACGTATCAATATTGAGATTCAATATTGCAGGAAAGGTATGTAGACGCAACGGAGATGATAAACAATAGGTTGACCTCATGAGCTATACCCATGTACAATACCCATAACCTCTATAGTTATAACCCATAATTTCCTTAGCTCTATCCCGCTCGTAAAACCATTTTGAAATCACTCGGACAGCACTCCGTCGTAATATTTTGTGTAATACTACTAATAATAATACTCCTAACCATAAAATTAATAATAATATTAATCTTAATAATAATAATAATAATGTGTAAATATATGTATGTGAGAGAGATAGACTGATCAGAACACGAGCCAAATGAATCGAATTTATAGAACCTGACATGTCCCAGCCCTCCATGCGATCGCATGGTTTTTGGGCATCATGGCCATGCGATCGCATGGCCTTCTTATCCAGCTAACATCCACTCATTTAGGGGCTGCCGACACTTGTTTATTATTATATATAAATAATTAATTAATTTATATAATTATATATATATATATATATATATATATATATATATATATATATATATTATATTATATTCTCGTGTCTAGTTAATTTACATTTTTAGTTCCGATGACTCGTACGTTTACGTTCAGCTAAAGTCCCAGTTCCGGTTTCTTGAACGCATTTTCGTACACTTAGAAAACTAACACTTTACATTTCGCGATAAATACCTTAGTCAAAACTTAGACTTAAATCATCCATAAACTATATTACCTGAAATATAACTTGTTCGCTCGAGTGTTTTGGTCATTTGCTTCTATAAATCGACGTCTCGTTATTTAAATACATATGATAATATTAATTTAAATCAAAACGTTTTGTATTATATTTAATTACTTTGTAATATATATATATATATATATATATATATATATATATATATATATATATATATATATATATATATATATATATATATATATATATATTCTCAATATAATTTGTACATATTATATAGGATCGAAATATTTATTTAGTAATATTATATTTTAGTTTTTCAAAAGTAATTATATTTCAAAGTTCATTTATAAACATTTAAATTATATCATATTACGTTTATATTTTTGAAACATTATATATATATATATATATATATATATATATATATATATATATATATATATATATATATTTGTAATTTATAATATAAAGCTTTAATTAAGTTCTTCAAAATTCATATAACAAAGTATCTTATAAAACATTTTGATAATAAGATTCTTTCTAGTCTGAAAACGTTTTAGTATTAAATATAATAAATATGATAACTTTTGTTTTCCAAAACTAATATATATTTAAGAATCATTTTGTTAAAAGGTTAAAATAATGGAAATTGTTATATCATAAAATGTTTTAGAAAAGTAAGATCGTATATATTTCATTACAGGTTTTCAAGTTTTTAAATTACCACTTGCTGGTGAAGCGTAAGATAAAGTCCGAAGATTAGATAAACGTATAAAATCATTTTAAAGTAAAACGTCAATTTACTTAACTTATCGATATTCATTTTCTAAGTTATCTATATTCCCGAATTTTACTTTTACATTAAATAATATGAAGTTAAATAGTTTATCTTATCAAAAGTCTCGGGGCAATTATTGCAAGGCATGTATTGGAAATCAACAGGAATTTCTACCCATCTGTCTAGCTCTTGCTACTTGACACTTTGTCCTTACTCGAAGATCACTTTACCATTATTTCTGAATGCCATTAAAAAGGAAAGGTTTCCTAAATCAAAGTGGACCTCTCAACACAGACACGTAAATCATATCATAATGAATCTTGATTACTCAATCATTTGATATTATCTTATAATTCCCTCGATAAAATATTGGAACAAATACATTCCTGTAAAGTATTATACATTTAATAGTTTATTTAATATTTTCAAGTTATAATATACATATATATATATATATATATATATATATATATATATATATATATATATATATATATATATATATATATATATATATATATATATATATATATATATATATATATATATATATATATATATATATATATATATATATGACAGCAGCGCATGTATTCTCAGTTCCAAAAATATATATTGCAAAAGCATTTAAAAATGGAGCTAATGAAACTCACTATACTGTATTTCGTAGTAAAAATACATATGACAGCATTGACAAATGCAAGGTTGGCCTCGGATTCACGAATCTATATTAAGTATATATATTTATATATTGGTCAATATCTGTCTAACAATTTAGGTTAAGTCGTAGTGTATCACAATCCTAATGCTCGAGTCCGATATGCAAAAGTCAACAAAAGTCAATTTGACCCAAAATGATTTCCAAAATCTATACATGTTTATTATATAACTTAAATATAGTCGTTTTATATATTTAAATATATTTATCAGATTTTATTACAAGTCATTTATTAATAAAAATTTATATTAAAATTTATATATAAAAAAATATACTTTTATATTCCTTAAGTAATAATATTTATAAAGTTCACTTAATATCATAAAATACAGTGGTATGTGTTATTAATAATTATATTACATGTGGTAAAAATATCTTTGTATTACATATTTTTTTGATAAAATAATATTGATAATAATAATAATGAGTAAAAGTTGTATTATTTTGTAATAATAATAATAATAATTATTATTCTATTAATAATAAAAATAACAATATTTATATTTACTAATGATGATATTAATTATAATAAAATAATTATTCTAATCATGATAATTTTAATAATAATGATACTTTTTATTATTAACTCTAATAATAATAATATTTTATAAAAATAATAATTCTATGATAATTTTTAATAATAATAATAATACTAAAATGATAATAATAATGATAACAATGATATTTCTATTAAAATCATAATTTTAATAAAAATGATAGTTTTAATATTAATGATACTTTTAATAATAATAACGATAAAAATAATAAAATGATAGTCTTGATAAAATATTAATTATTTTAATAATAATAATATTAATATTAATAATAATAATAATATTAATAATAATAATAATAATATTGATAATATTGATAATATTAATAATAACCTTAATGATAATAACGATAGTAATAATAATAACAATAATAATTTTTAATGATAATACTTATATTAATAACGATAATGATAATAATAATATTATTATTATTAGATAATAATAATAATAATAATGACGATAATAACGACGATAACGATAACGATAACGATAACGACGATTATAATAATAATAATCATTTTAATAATAATACTAAATTTAATGATAATTCAGTTGACTATATCTTTTAATCCGTTCATCAAAATCATACGCTTTTAAAATAAAAAGTTATTAATTTTTCTCCAGCATTCCAACGACATGCATATCATATACCTTATCTCAGTAGCACATGTATTAAATTTATGATTTATCATAAACTATATAACGACTAAATTAAACATACAAGCATGCATAATCATATATACTCGATCACTAGTCAGGGATACACTATTAATATATAAAAGATAAGATTTGAATGCTCACGTATCAATATTGAGATTCAATATTGCAGGAAAGGTATGTAGACGCAACGGAGATGATAAACAATAGGTTGACCTCACGAGCTATACCCATGTACAATACCCATAACCTCTATAGTTATAACCCATAATTTCCTTAGCTCTATCCCGCTCGTAAAACCATTTTGAAATCACTCGGACAGCACTCCATCGTAATATTTTGTGTAATACTACTAATAATAATACTCCTAACCATAAAATTAATAATAATATTAATCTTAATAATAATAATAATAATAATAATAATGTGTAAATATATGTATGTTAGAGAGATAGACTGATCAGAACACGAGCCAAATGAATCGAATTTATAGAACCTGACATGTCCCAGCCCTTCATGCGATCGCATGGTTTTTGGACATCATGGCCATGCGATCGCATGGCCCTCTGATCCAGCTAACATCCACTCATTTAGGGGCTGCCGACACTTGTTTATTATTATATATAAATAATTAATTAATTTATATAATTATATATATATATATATATTATATTATATTCTCGTGTCTAGTTAATTTACATTTTTAGTTCCGATGACTCGTACGTTTACGTTCAGCTAAAGTCCCAGTTCCGGTTTCTTGAACGCATTTTCGTACACTTAGAAAACTAACACTTTACATTTCGCGATAAATACCTTAGTCAAAAATTAGACTTAAATCATCCATAAACTATATTACCTGAAATATAACTTGTTCGCTCGAGTATTTTGGTCATTTGCTTCTATAAATAGACGTCTCGTTATTTAAATACATATGATAATATTAATTTAAATCAAAACGTTTTGTATTATATTTAATTACTTTGTAATATATATATATATATATATATATATATATATATATATATATATATATATATATATATATATATATATATATATATATATATATATATTCTCAATATAATTTTTACATATTATATAGGATCGAAATATTTATTTAGTAATATTATATTTTAGTTTTTCAAAAGTAATTATATTTCAAAGTTCATTTATAAACATTTAAATTATATCATATTACGTTTATATTTTTGAAACATTATATATATATATATATATATATATATATATATATATATATATATATATATTTGTAATTTATAATATAAAGCTTTAATTAAGTTCTTTAAAATTCATATAACAAAGTATCTTATAAAACATTTTGATAATAAGATTCTTTCTAGTCTGAAAACGTTTTAGTATTAAATCTAATAAATATGATAACTTTTGTTTTCCAAAACTAATATATATTTAAGAATCATTTTGTTAAAAGGTTAAAATAATGGAAATTGTTAAATCATAAAATGTTTTAGAAAAGTAAGATCGTATATATTTCATAACAGGTTTTCAAGTTTTTAAATTACCACTTGCTGGTGAAGCGTAAGATAAAGTCCGAAGATTAGATAAACGTATAAAATCATTTTAAAGTAAAACGTCAATTTACTTAACTTATCGATATTCATTTTCTAAGTTATCTATATTCCCCAATTTTACTTTTACATTAAATAATATGAAGTTAAATAGTTTATCTTATCAAAAGTCTCGGGTCAATTATTGCAAGGCATGTATTGGAAATCAACAGGAATTTCTACCCATCTGTCTAGCTCTCGCTACTTGACACTTTATCCTTACTCGAAGATCACTTTACCATTATTTCCGAATACCATTAAAAAGGAAAGGTTTCCTAAATCAAAGTGGACCACTCAACACAGACACGTAAATCATATCATAATGAATCTTGATTACTCAATCATTTGATATTATCTTATAATTCTCTCGATAAAATATTGGAACAAATACATTCCTGTAAAGTATTATACATTAATAGTTTATTAATATTTTCAAGTTATAATATATATATATATATATATATATATATATATATATATATATATATATATATATATATATATATATATATATATATATATATATATATATATATAATCATATCCATTTATATAATGGTTCGTGAATCATCAGAATTTGGTCGAGGTTAAATGAATGTATGAACACAGTAAGAAAAAAAATTCTTGAGATTTAACTTAACACACTTTTCTTATCGTGTCGGAATAATATAAAGATAAAGTTTAAATTTGTTCAGAAATTTCCGGGTTGTCACATCGTTCTCCATCTCGCGGCTTGTATGACAGCTTGTTCTCATTCTCACGGCTCGTTCTTCATCTCGTGGTTCGTATGACTCTCGCGGCTCCTTCTCCATCTCACGACTCGTTCTCCATCTCACAACTCGCACTCTATCTCGCGGCTCGTTCTCCATCTCATGGCTCGTTCTCCATCTCGCAGCTCGTTCTCCATCTCGCAGCTCGTTCTCCATCTCATGGCTTGTATGACTCTCGCGGCTCCTTCTCCATCTCGCATCTCGTTCTCCATCTCGCATCTCGTTCTCCATGTCGCGGCTCGTTCTTCATCTAGCGGCTCGTTCTTCATCTCGCGGCCCGTTCTCCATCTAGCGCCTTGTATGACTCTCGCGGCTCGTTCTCCATCTTGCAGCTCGTTCTCCATCTCGCGGCTCGTTCTACTTTCGCGGCTCGTTCTCCATCTTGCGGCTCGTTTTCCATCTCAAGACTCGATCTCCATCTCCCGGCTTGTATGACTCTTTCGGCTCGTTCTCATTCTCGCGGCTCGTTCTCCATCTCGTGCTTCGTATGACTCTCACGGCTCATTCTCCATCTCGTGGCTCGTTCTACATCTCGCGGCTCGCTCTCTATCTCGCGGCTCGCTCTCTATGTCACGGATCGTTCTCTATCTCACGGATCATTCTTCATCTCGCGGTTTGTTCTTCATCTCGCGGCTCGTTCTTCATCTCGTGGCTCGTTCTTCATCTCGCGGCTCGTTCTCCATCTCGCAGCTCGTTCTCCATCTCTCGGCTCGTTCTCCATCTCGCAGCTCGTTCTCCATCTCTCCGCTCGTTCTCCATCTCGCAGCTTGTATGACTCTCGTGGCTCGTTCTCCATCTTGCGGCTCGTTCACCATCTCACGGCTCGTTCTACTTTCGCGGATCATTCTACATCTTGCGGCTCGTTCTACTTTTGCGGCTCGTTCTCCTTCTCGCAGCTCGTTCTCTATCTCACGACTTGTATGACTCTCATAGCTCGTTCTCCATCTCGCAGCATGTATGACTCTTGCAGCTCGTTCTCCATCTCGCGGCTCGCTCTCCATCTCACGGCTCGTTCTGCATCTAAAGGTTTGTGTGACCCTCGTGGCTCGTTCTCCATCTCGCGACAAGTTCTCCATCTTGCAACTATTTCTCCATCTCGCGACTGGTTCTCCTTCTCACGGATCGTTCTCGATCACGCAGCTCGTTCTGCATCTCGCGGCTCCCTCTCCATCTCGCGGCTCGTTCTCTATCTCGCAACTTGTATGACCCTCGCAGCACTTTCTCTATCTTGCAGCTTGTTCTCCATATCGCGGCTCGTTCTCTATCTCGCGGCTCGTTCTCCAACTCACGGCTTGTATGACTCTCGCGGCTCGTTCTCCATCTTGTGACTTTTATGACTCTCGTGGCTCGTTCTCCATCTCACGGCTCTCCATCTCGCGACTCATTCTCCATCTCGTGACTTGTTCTCCATCTCGCTTCTTATATGACTTTTGGGGCTCGTTCTCCATCTCGCGGCTCGTTCTCCATCTCGCGGCTTATTCTACATCTCGCGGCTTGTATGACTCTCGCCACTCGTTCCCCATCTTAGGGCTCAATTTCCATCTCGTGACTTGCATGAATTTCGCTGCTCGTTCTCCATCTTGCGGCTCGTTCTCCATCTTGCGGCTTGTTCTCCATTTCGCGGCTCGTTCTCCATCTTGTGGCGCGTTCTCCATCTCATGGCTCGTTCATCATCACGCGGCTCTTTCTCTATCTCGCGACTCGTTCTACATCTCACGACTTGTAAGACAATTGCAGCTCGTTCGCTCGTTCTCCATTTCGCGGGTCATTCTCCATCTCACCGCTTGTACGACTCTCACGGTTCGTTCTCCATCTCGCAGTTCGTTCTACATCTCGCGGCTCATTCTTCATCACGCGGCTCTTTCTCCATCTCGCAACTTGTATGACTCTTGTGGCTCGTTCTCCATCTCACAGCTCATTCTCCATCTCACGGCTCGTTCTCCATCTCACAGCTTGTATGAAACTCATGCCTCGTTCTCCATATCGCGGCTCGTTCTCCATCTCGTTGCTCGTTCTCCATCTCGCAGCTTGTATGACTCTCGAAGCTCGTTCTCCATCTCGCGGCTCGTTTTCCATCTCGTGGGTTGTATGAATCTCGCGGATTGTTCTGCATCTTGCGACTCGTTCTCCATCTTGCGGCTCATTCTCCGTCTCTCAGCTCGTTCTCCATTTCGCGGCTTCTACTCCATCTCGCGGATCGTTCTCCATCTTGCGGCTCGTTCTCCATCTCACATCACGTTCTTCATCATGCGGCTCTTTCTCCATCTCGCGTCTCGTTCTCCATCTCGCCACTTGTATGTCTCTCGCGGCTCATTCTCAATCTCACGGCTCGTTCTCCATCTCGCGGCTCGCTCTCCATCTCGTGGCTCGTTCTGCATCTCACGGTTTATATGACCCTTGTAGCTCGTTCTCCATCTTGTGGCTAGTTCTCCATATCGCGGATGGTTCTCCTTCTCGCGGATCCTTCTCGATCTCGCAACTCGTTCTCCATCTCGCGGCTTGTACTCCATCTCGCGGCTCGTCCTTAATCTCACAGCTCGTTCTCCATCTCGCGGCTCCCTATCTGGCTCGCAGCTCGTTCTCCATCTCGCGACTTGTATGACCCTCGCGACTCTTCATCCATCTCGCGAATCGTTCTCCATATCGCAGCTCGTTCTCCATCTCTTGGCTTGTATGACTCTCGTTGATCGTTATCCATATCGAGGCTCGTTCTCCATCTCGCGGCTTGTATGACTCTCGCGGGTCATTTTCCATCTCGCAGCTTGTATGACTCTCGTGTCTCGTTCTCCATCTCGCGGATCGTTCTACATCGCTCGTTCTCCTTCTCACGACTCGTTCTCCATCTCGCTCCTTATATGACTCTTGCGGCTCATTCTCCATATCGCCGCTCGTTCTCCATCTCGCGGCTCGTTCACAATCTCGCGGCTCGATCTCTATCTCGCGGCTTGTATGACTCTCGTAGCTCATTCTCCATCTTGCGGCTCGTTCTACATCTCACGGCTCATTTTCCATCTCGTGGATTGTATGAATTTCGCGCCTCGTTCTCCATCTCGCGGGTCGTTCTCCATCTCGCGGCTCGTTCATCATCAAGCGGCTCTTTCTCCATCTCGCGAGTCGTTCTCCATCTCGCGGCTTGTATGACTCTCGCGAGTCATTCTCCATCTCGCGGCTTGTATGATGCTCGTGTCTCGTTCTCCATCTCGCAGCTCGTTCTCCTTCTCACTGCTCGTTCTCCATCTCAAAGCTTATATGACTCACTCGGCTCGTTCTCCATATCGCGGCTCATTCTCTATCTCGCGGCTCGTTCGCAATCTCGCGGCTCGTTCTCTATCTCGCGGCTTGTATGAATCTCGTAGCTCGTCCTCCATCTCGCGGCTTGTTCTACATATCGCGGCTCATTTTCCATCTCGTGGCTTGTATGAATTTCGTGGCTCGTTCTCCATCTCGCGGCTCTTTCTCCATCTCGCGGCTCGTTCTCCATCTGGTGGCTTGTATGACTCTTGCGGCTCGTTCTCCATATCGCGGTTCGTTCTCCATCTTGCGGCTCGTTCTCCATATTGTGGCTCGTTCTCCATCTCGCTGTTCGTTCTCAATCTCGCGGCTTGTATGACTCTCGCGGCTCGTTCTCTCCAGCTCGCGGCTCATTCTCCATCTCGCGACTTGTATAACCCTCGCGGCTCTTTCTCCATCGTGCGGCTCGTTCTCCATATCGCGGCTCATTCTCCATCTCGCGGCTCGTTCTCCGTCTCGTGGCTTGTATGACTCTCGTGGCTCGTTCTCCATCTTGAGGCTCATTCTCCATCTCGCGGCTTGTATGTCTCTCGCGACTCGTTCTCCATCTCGCGGCTTGTATGACTCTCGTAACTCGTTCTCCATCTCGCGGCTCTCCATCTCGCGGCTCGTTCTCCATCTCGCGGCTCGTTCTCCATATTGCGGCTTTTATGACTCTTGCGTCTCGTTCTCAATATCGCGGCTCGTTCTCCATCTCGTGGCTCGTTCGTCATCTCGCGGCTCGTTCGCTATCTCGCAGCTTGTATGACTCTCACAGCTCGTTCTCCATCTCGCGGCTGGTTCTACATCTCGCTGCTCGTTTTCCATCTCGCGGATTGTATGAATTTCGTGGCTCGTTCTCTATCTCGCGGCTCATTTTCCATATTGCGGATCGTTCATCATCACGCAGCT
Source organism: Rutidosis leptorrhynchoides (assembly GCF_046630445.1). Lineage (NCBI taxonomy): Eukaryota > Viridiplantae > Streptophyta > Magnoliopsida > Asterales > Asteraceae > Rutidosis > Rutidosis leptorrhynchoides. Next base: position 443,309,453 of record NC_092334.1, read on the forward strand.
GTTTCTCCATCTCGCTGCTCGTTCTCCATCTCGTGGCTTGTATGACTCTTGTGGGTCGTTCTCCATATCGCGGCTCGTTCACTATATCGCGGCTCGTTCTCCATATTACGGCTCGTTCTCCATCTTGCGGCTCCTTCTCCATCTCGCAGCTTGTATGTCTCGCGCAGCTAGTTCGCTCGTTCTCCATTTCGCAGCTCGTTCTCCAACTCGCTGCTTGTACGACTCTCGCGGCTCGTTCTCCATCTTGCGGCTCGTTCTCCATCTCGCGGCTCGTTCTTCATCACGCGGCTCTTTCTCCATCTCGCGGCTTGTATGACTCTCACGGCTCATTCTCCATCTCGCGGATCATTCTCCATCTCGCGGCTCATTCTCCATCTCACTACTTGTATGAATCTCGCGGCTCATTCTCCATACCGCGGCTCATTCTCCATCTCGTGGCTTGAATGACTCTTGAAGCTCGTTCTCCATATCACGGCTCGTTCTCTATCTCGAGGCTTATATGACTCTCGCGGCTTGTTCTCCATCTTGCAGCTCGTTCTCCATCTCGCGGCTTGTTCTCCATCTCTCGGCTCGTTCTCAGTCTTGCGGCTCATTCTCCATATCGCGTCTCGTTCTCCATCTTGCGACTCTTTCCTGATCTCGCAGCTCGTTCTCATTCTCGCGACTCGATCTCTATCTCGCGGCTCGTTCTCCATCTCGCGGCTTGTATGACTTTCGCGGCTCGTTCTCCATCTCGCGGCTCGTTCTCCATCTCGCGGCTCGTTCTACATCTCGCGGCTCGTTCTCTATCTCGAGGCTTATATGACTCTCGCGGCTCGTTCTCCATCTCGCAGCTCGTTCTCCATCTCGCGGCTTGTTCTCCATCTCTCGGCCCGTTCTCAGTCTTGCAGCTCATTCTCCATATCGCGTCTCGTTCTCCATCTTGCGGCTCTTTCCTGATCTCGCGGCTCGTTCTCTATCTCGCGGCTTGCAGGACTCTCGCAGCTCGTTCTCCATCTCGCGGCTCGTTCTCATTCTCGCGGCTCGATCTCCATCTCGTGGCTCGTTCTCCATCTTGCGACTCGTTCTCCATCTCACAGCTCGTTCTCCATCTCGCGGCTCGTTGTCTATTTCGCGGCTTGTATGACTCTCGCAGCTCGTTCTCCATCTCGCGGCTAGTTCTCCATCTCGCGGCTCGTTTTCCATCTCGCGGCTTGTATGAATTTCGCGGATCGTTTTCCATCTCGCGGCTCGTTCTCCATCTTGCGGTTCGTTCTCCATCTCCCGGATCGTTCATCATCGCGCGGTTCTTTCTCCGTCTCGCGGCTCGCTCTCCATATCGCGGCTTGTATGACTCTTGCGGCTCGTTCTCCATATCACGGCTCCTTCTCCATCCTGCAGCTCGTTCTCTGTATCGCGGATCGTTCTCCATCTTGTGGCTCGTTCTCTATCTTACGGCTTATATGATTCTCGCAGCTTGTTTGCTCGTTCTCCATTTTCCGGCTCGTTCTCCATTTCACTGCTTGTACGACTCTCGCGGATCGTTCTCTATCTCACTACTCGTTCTCCATTTCACGGCTCGTTCTCCATCTCGCGGCTCGTTCTCCATTTCGCGGCTCGTTCTCCATCTCGCGTCTCGTTCTCCATCTAGCGGCTCGCTCTTCATCACGCGACTCTTTCTCTATCTCGCGGCTTGTATGACTCTCGCGGTTCGTTCTCTATCTCGCAGCTCATTCTCCATATCGCGGCTCGTTCTCCATCTCGAGGCTTGTATGATTCTCGCTGCTGGTTCTCCATATCGCGGCTCATTCTCCATCTCGTTGCTCGTTCTCCATCTCGCGGCCTGTATGACTCTCGAAGCTCGTTCTCCATCTCGCGGATCATCCTCCATCTCGCGGCTCGTTCTCCATCTCGCGGCTCGTTCTCCATCTCCCGGCTCGTTCTCCATCTCTCGGCTCGTTCTCTATCTCGCGGCTCATTCTCCATATCGCGGCTCGTTCTCTATATTGCTGCTCTTTATCCATCTCATGGCTCGTTCTCTATCTCGCGGTTTGCATGACTCTCGCAGCTCGTTCTCCATCTCGCAGCTCGTTCTCATTCACGCGGCTCGATCTCTATCTCGCGGCTCGTTCTCCATCTCGCGGTTTGTATGATCTTATGGCTCGTTCTCCATCTAGCGGCTCGTTCTCCATCTCGCGACTTGTATGACCCTCGCGGCTCTTTCTCCATCTTCCGGCTCGTTCTCCATCTCGCAGCTCGTTCTCCATCTTACGGCTCGTTCTCCATCTAGCGGCTCGTTCTCTATCTCATGGCTTGTATGACTCTCGCAGCTCGTTCTCCATCTCGCGGCTCGTTTTCCATCTCGCGACTTGTATGAATTTCGCGGCTCGTTCTCCATTTCGTGGCTTGTTCTCCATCTTGCGGCTTGTTCTCCATCTCCCGGCTCGTTCATCATCACGCGGCTCTTTCTCCGTCTCGTGGCTCGTTCTCCATCTTGCGGCTTGTATGACTCTTGCGGCTCGTTCTCCATATCGAGGCTTGTTTTCCATCCTGCGGCTCGTTCTCCATATCGCGGTTCGTGCTCCATCTTGCGGCTCGTTCTCCATCTCACGCCTTATATGACTCTCGCAGCTCCTTCGCTCATTCTCCATTTCGTGGCTCGTTCTCCATCTCACTGCTTGTACGACTCTCGTGGTGTAGTGACCCGAACTTTTCCTTGTTTATATATATTAATTGAGATTGATATTTACATGATTAAATGTTTCCAACATGTTAAGCAATCAAACTTGTTAAGACTTGATTAATTGAAATATGTTTCATATAGACAATTGACCACCCAAGTTGACCGGTGATTCACGAACGTTAAAACTTGTAAAAACTATATGATGACATATATATGGATATATATATAGTTAACATGATACTATGATAAGTAAACATATCATTAAGTATATTAACAATGAACTACATATGTAAAAACAAGACTACTAACTTAATGATTTTTAAACGAGACATATATGTAACGATTATCGTTGTAAAGACATTTAATGTATATATATCATATTAAGAGATATTCATACATGATAATATCATGATAATATAATAATTTAAAATCTCATTTGACATTATAAACATTGGGTTAACAACATTTAACAAGATCGTTAACCTAAAAGTTTCAAAACAACACTTACATGTAACGACTAACGATGACTTAACGACTCAGTTAAAATGTATATACATGTAGCGTTTTAATATGTATTTATACACTTTTGAAAGACTTCAATACACTTATCAAAATACTTCTACTTAACAAAAATGCTTACAATTACATCCTCGTTCAGTTTCATCAACAATTCTACTCGTATGCACCCGTATTCGTACTCGTACAATACACAGCTTTTAGATGTATGTACTATTGGTATATACACTCCAATGATCAGCTCTTAGCAGCCCATGTGAGTCACCTAACACATGTGGGAACCATCATTTGGCAACTAGCATGAAATATCTCATAAGATTACAAAAATATGAGTAATCATTCATGACTTATTTACATGAAAACAAAATTACATATCCTTTATATCTAATCCATACACCAACGACCAAAAACACCTACAAACACTTTCATTCTTCAATTTTCTTCATCTAATTGAACTCTCTCAAGTTCTATCTTCAAGTTCTAAGTGTTCTTCATAAATTCCAAAAGTTCTAGTTTCATAAAATCAAGAATACTTTCAAGTTTGCTAGCTCACTTCCAATCTTGTAAGGTGATCATCCAACCTCAAGAAATCTTTGTTTCTTACAGTAGGTTATCATTCTAATACAAGGTAATAATCATATTCAAACTTTGGTTCAATTTCTATAACTATAACAATCTTATTTCAAGTGATGATCTTACTTGAACTTGTTTTCGTGTCATGATTTTGCTTCAAGAACTTTGAGCCATCCAAGGATCCATTGAAGCTAGATCCATTTTTCTCTTTTCCAGTAGGTTCATCCAAGGAACTTAAGGTAGTAATGATGTTCATAACATCATTCGATTCATACATATAAAGCTATCTTATTCGAAGGTTTAAACTTGTAATCACTAGAACATAGTTTAGTTAATTCTAAACTTGTTCGCAAACAAAAGTTAATCCTTCTAACTTGACTTTTAAAATCAACTAAACACATGTTCTATATCTATATGATATGCTAACTTAATGATTTAAAACCTGGAAACACGAAAAACACCGTAAAACCGGATTTACGCCGTCGTAGTAACACCGCGGGCTGTTTTGGGTTAGTTAATTAAAAACTATGATAAACTTTGATTTAAAAGTTGTTATTCTGAGAAAATGATTTTTATTATGAACATGAAACTATATCCAAAAATTATGGTTAAACTCAAAGTGGAAGTATGTTTTCTAAAATGGTCATCTAGACGTCGTTCTTTCGACTGAAATGACTACCTTTACAAAAACGACTTGTAACTTATTTTTCCGACTAGAAACCTATACTTTTTTTGTTTAGATTCATAAAATAGAGTTCAATATGAAACCATAGCAATTTGATTCACTCAAAACGAATTTAAAATGAAGAAGTTATGGGTAAAACAAGATTGGATAATTTTTCTCATTTTAGCTACGTGAAAATTGGTAACAAATCTATTCCAACCATAACTTAATCAACTTGTATTATATATTATGTAATCTTGAGATTCCATAGACACGTATACAATGTTTCGACCTATCATGTCGACACATCTATATATATTTCGGAACAACCATAGACACTCTATATGTGAATGTTGGAGTTAGCTATACAGGGTTGAGGTTGATTCCAAAATATATATAGTTTGAGTTGTGATCAATACTGAGATACGTATACACTGGGTCGTGGATTGATTCAAGATAATATTTATCGATTTATTTCTGTACATCTAACTGTGGACAACTAGTTGTAGGTTACTAACGAGGACAGCTGACTTAATAAACTTAAAACATCAAAATATATTAAAAGTGTTGTAAATATATTTTGAACATACTTTGATATATATGTATATATTGTTATAGGTTCGTGAATCAACCAGTGGCCAAGTCTTACTTCCCGACGAAGTAAAAATCTGTGAAAGTGAGTTATAGTCCCACTTTTAAAATCTAATATTTTTGGGATGAGAATACATGCAGGTTTTATAAATGATTTACAAAATAGACACAAGTACGTGAAACTACATTCTATGGTTGAATTATCGAAATCGAATATGCCCCTTGTTATTAAGTCTGGTAATCTAAGAATTAGGGAACAGACACCCTAATTGACGCGAATCCTAAAGATAGATCTATTGGGCTTAACAAACCCCATCCAAAGTACCGGATGCTTTAGTACTTCGAAATTTATATCATATCCGAAGGGTGTCCCGGAATGATGGGGATATTCTTATATATGCATCTTGTTAATGTCGGTTACCAGGTGTTCACCATATGAATGATTTTTATCTCTATGTATGGGATGTGTATTGAAATATGAAATCTTGTGGTCTATTATTATGATTTGATATATATAGGTTAAACCTATAACTCACCAACATTTTTGTTGACGTTTTAAGCATGTTTATTCTCAGGTGATTATTAAGAGCTTCCGCTGTCGCATACTTAAATAAGGACAAGATTTGGAGTCCATGCTTGTATGATATTGTGTAAAAACTGCATTCAAGAAACTTATTTTGTTGTAACATATTTGTATTGTAAACCATTATGTAATGGTCGTGTGTAAACAGGATATTTTAGATTATCATTATTTGATAATCTACGTAAAGCTTTTTAAACCTTTATTGATGAAATAAAGGTTATGGTTTGTTTAAAAATGAATGCAGTCTTTGAAAAACGTCTCATATAGAGGTCAAAACCTCGCAACGAAATCAATTAATATGGAACGTTTTTAATCAATAAGAACGGGACATTTCAGTTGGTATCCGAGCGTTGGTCTTAGAGAACCAGAAAATTTGCATTAGTGTGTCTTATCGAGTTTGTTAGGATGCATTAGTGAGTCTGGACTTCGACCGTGTTTTCTTTAAAAATGATTGCTTAACATTTTTGTTGGAAACTATATATTTTTAACATATGAATATTATGTGATATATTAATCTCTTAACGTGTTTGATATTATGTGATAGATGTCTACCTCTAGAATAAGTCCCATTGACTCACCTAATAATAATGAAGAGTCAAATGTAAATTGGAATGATTCGTGGACTGATTCACAAGTTCCCGAAGAGGAACCGGAAGAAGAGTCGGAACCGGAAGAAGAATCGGAACCGGAAGAAGAATCGGAACCGGAAGAAGAAATAGAACCGGTGGGGGAAATAATAAAACGGTTAAGTAAAAGAGAATCCTCAACCAACCGACCAAGGTTAATTATGGTCAATGGTGTTTCCGCCAAGGAAGCAAAATATTGGGAGGATTACCAATTCTCCGATGAATCGGATTCCGACGAGAATTCCGATGATGTTATAGAAATTACCCCAACTGAATTTAAAAAGGCAAAAGAAAATAATAAGGGAAAGGGCATAAAAATAGAGAAATCTAATTCCAACCCCGATGAACTTTATATGTATCGTCAACCCCCGAAGTCCTTAAGTTGTAACAATGACCCGGGAACCTCTAAACCACCAGGTTTTTCTAAACCAATGTGGACAACGACGGCTCGTATTAGGGGAACATCATATATCCCTAGAAACTTGGCAAAACGAACCAAAACCGAACAAGAAGAAACGAGCGAGTCGGAATAAGATAGTTGTATTCGTGTGGTGTAATATATGTAATATAGTGTGCTTATGCTTTATGATATATGTAAAAATTGCTTGTATTAATAAGTATTTTTTTTATGAATCTAACTCTTGTCTATTTTACAGTATAAAAACACAAAATGGATAGACAACCCAATATTTTAAGAGACCTACCCGGAGACATGATTGATGAAATCTTGTCTAGAGTCGGTCAGAATTCCTCGGCACAATTATTTAAGGCGAGATCAGTTTGTAAGACATTCGAAGAACGTTCCAAGAATGTCTTGGTTTATAAGAGACTTTCGTTTGAAAGATGGGGGATATCACATTGGGAAACCCATAAATTACGATGTGTTTACTTTGACGCATATATTGCGGGGAACCCAAATGCTATTTTACGCAACGGGTTAAGAAATTATTTTGACTCCATATATCCGAATATTGGACTTCGTGATTTAGAAAAAGCGGCTAACATGCAACATAAAGAAGCATGTTATGCTTACGGATTAGTAATGTTCGCTTCTCACCAAAGTGAGAACAAGAACATCGGGCTACAACTATTAAACAAAACGTTTCCACAAGTGACGGAGTCGGTAATTGGGGTAAGAAATGAGGTTTTTAGATTATTACGGGACTGTTGGACATTACGTAACCCTCGTCCTTTTGATGACGTTACAACACACTGTCTTATCAACGGCCATAACGGTTATGTTGCACAAGACCAAGGATGGGAAGTAGTCCTAGTAAAACCAGAATGCATGACTTGTTTCTGGACGTATGAATTACGTGTCTTTATTGCCTTTGCCGAACGACTTGTGTACTAGCTAGAATTGTCTTCACAACTATCTTGTATCAAAGTTATTGTGTGCTATATTTCATGCTTTATGTAAAATAAGCGGTATTGTAAGTTTGTAAAATATTGTATAAAAGTTTGAACGCGAAATATTATTATAATCAGTTTTTCATATAGAATTGTAGTAGTTGAATTGTATATTAGCTACTAAGTATGAACTTAACGGGTAGGTACTACCCGAATTTAAACTTATAAAACGCTAATATGAAGAAAAAGCTTTTATAAATGAGTTCATATTATGCTACAAAATACTATTAACTACTCTTAATATTCTGTATGATTAACTTGTTCCATTTAACTATTTTGAAGGAAATGGCACCGACTACTCGACACACCGTGAATATGAATGAAGAGGAATTCCGTACTTTTCTAGCTTCAAACATAGCCGCAGTACAGGCTGCGCTACATACCAACAATGACCTTGGATCTAGCAGTACAGGAAATCGTGTAGGATGCACCTACAAAGAATTCACTGCCTGCAAACCTTTGGAATTTGATGGAACCGAAGGACCGATCGGATTGAAACGGTGGACCGAGAAGGTTGAATCGGTGTTTGCCATAAGTAAGTGTACTAAAGAGGACAAAGTGAAGTACGCTACGCATACCTTCACAGGTTCTGCGTTAACATGGTGGAATACCTATCTAGAGCAAGTGGGACAAGATGATGCGTACGCACTACCGTGGTCAGCATTCAAGCACTTGATGAACGAGAAGTACCGTCCCAGAACCGAGGTCAATAAGCTCAAGACAGAACTTAGAGGGTTACGAACCCAAGGATTTGATATTACCACGTACGAAAGACGATTCACAGAATTGTGCCTATTGTGTCCGGGAGCATTCGAAGATGAGGAAGAGAAGATCGACGCGTTTGTGAAAGGATTACCGGAAAGAATCCAAGAAGATATAAGTTCACACGAGCCCGCCTCCATACAACAGGCATGTAGAATGGCTCACAAACTAGTGAACCAGATTGAAGAAAGAATTAAAGAACAGACTGCTGAAGAGGCCAATGTGAAGCAAGTCAAAAGAAAGTGGGAGGAAAACGGTGATAAGAATCACCAATACAACAACAACAGCAATTACAACAATAATCGCAACAATTATCCCAACAATCGCAACATCAATCGCAACTACAACAAACGGCCCAACAACAACAACAACAACAACAACAACAGCAACTACAACAATCATCCCAACAACAATAATAACCGCAACAACAACAACAATCAGAAGCAACTATGCCAAAGGTGTGAAAAGAATCACTCGGGGTTCTGCACCAAATTTTGCAACAAGTGTAAAAGAAATGGTCATAGCGCTGCGAAGTGTGAGGTCTACGGACCAGGGGTTAATAGAACGAAAGGAACAAATGGTGTCGGAACGAGTAATGGCGGAGCAAGTAGTGTCGGAGCAAGTTATGCCAATGTAGTTTGTTATAAATGTGGAAAACCAGGCCACATTATTAGAAATTGCCCGAACCAGGAGAACACGAATGGACAAGGCCGTGGAAGAGTTTTCAATATTAATGCGGTAGAGGCACAGGAAGACCCGGAGCTTGTTACGGGTACGTTTCTTATTGACAATAAATCTGCTTACGTTTTATTTGATTCGGGTGCGGATAGAAGCTATATGAGTAGAGATTTTTGTGCTAAATTAAGTTGTCCATTGACGCCTTTGGATAGTAAATTTTTACTCGAATTAGCAAATGGTAAATTAATTTCAGCAGATAATATATGTCGGAATCGAGAAATTAAACTGGTTAGCGAAACATTTAAGATTGATTTGATACCAGTAGAGTTAGGGAGTTTTGATGTGATAATCGGTATGGACTGGTTGAAAGAAGTGAAAGCGGAGATCGTTTGTTACAAAAATGCAATTCGCATTATACGAGAAAAAGGAAAACCCTTAATGGTGTACGGAGAAAAGGGCAACACGAAGCTACATCTTATTAGTAATTTGAAGGCACAAAAACTAATAAGAAAAGGTTGCTATGCTGTTCTAGCACACGTCGAGAAAGTACAAACTGAAGAAAAGAGCATCAATGATGTTCCCATTGCAAAAGAATTTCCCGATGTATTTCCGAAAGAATTACCGGGATTACCCCCACATCGATCCGTTGAATTTCAAATAGATCTTGTACCAGGAGCTGCACCAATAGCTCGTGCTCCTTACAGACTCGCACCCAGCGAGATGAAAGAACTGCAAAGCCAATTACAAGAACTTTTAGAGCGTGGTTTCATTCGACCAAGCACATCACCGTGGGGAGCTCCTGTTTTGTTTGTCAAGAAGAAAGATGGTACATTCAGGTTGTGTATCGACTACCGAGAGTTGAACAAACTTACCATCAAGAACCGCTACCCACTACCGAGAATCGACGACTTATTTGATCAACTACAAGGCTCGTCTGTTTATTCAAAGATTGACTTACGTTCCGGGTATCATCAAATGCGGGTGAAAGAAGATGATATTCCAAAGACTGCTTTCAGAACACGTTACGGTCATTACGAGTTTATGGTCATGCCATTTGGTTTAACTAATGCACCAGCTGTGTTCATGGACCTTATGAACCGAGTGTGTGGACCATACCTTGACAAGTTTGTCATTGTTTTCATTGATGACATACTTATTTACTCAAAGAATGACCAAGAACACGGTGAACATTTGAGAAAGGTGTTAGAAGTATTGAGGAAGGAAGAATTGTACGCTAAGTTTTCAAAGTGTGCATTTTGGTTGGAAGAAGTTCAATTCCTCGGTCACATAGTGAACAAAGAAGGTATTAAGGTGGATCCGGCAAAGATAGAAACTGTTGAAAAGTGGGAAACCCCGAAAACTCCGAAACACATACGCCAGTTTTTAGGACTAGCTGGTTACTACAGAAGGTTCATCCAAGACTTTTCCAGAATAGCAAAACCCTTGACTGCATTAACGCATAAAGGGAAGAAATTTGAATGGAATGATGAACAAGAGAAAGCGTTTCAGTTATTGAAGAAAAAGCTAACTACGGCACCTATATTGTCATTGCCTGAAGGGAATGATGATTTTGTGATTTATTGTGATGCATCAAAGCAAGGTCTCGGTTGTGTATTAATGCAACGAACGAAGGTGATTGCTTATGCGTCTAGACAATTGAAGATTCACGAACAAAATTATACGACGCATGATTTGGAATTAGGCGCGGTTGTTTTTGCATTAAAGACTTGGAGGCACTACTTATATGGGGTCAAAAGTATTATATATACCGACCACAAAAGTCTTCAACACATATTTAATCAGAAACAACTGAATATGAGGCAGCGTAGGTGGATTGAATTATTGAATGATTACGATTTTGAGATTCGTTACCACCCGGGGAAGGCAAATGTGGTAGCCGATGCCTTGAGCAGGAAGGATAGAGAACCCATTCGAGTAAAATCTATGAATATAATGATTCATAATAACATTACTACTCAAATAAAGGAGGCGCAACAAGGAGTTTTAAAAGAGGGAAATTTAAAGGATGAAATACCCAAAGGATCGGAGAAGCATCTTAATATTCGGGAAGACGGAACCCGGTATAGGGCTGAAAGGATTTGGGTACCAAAATTTGGAGATATGAGAGAAATGGTACTTAGAGAAGCTCATAAAACCAGATACTCAATACATCCTGGAACGGGGAAGATGTACAAGGATCTCAAGAAACATTTTTGGTGGCCGGGTATGAAAGCCGATGTTGCTAAATATGTAGGAGAATGTTTGACGTGTTCTAAGGTCAAAGCTGAGCATCAGAAACCATCAGGTCTACTTCAACAACCCGAAATCCCGGAATGGAAATGGGAAAACATTACCATGGATTTCATCACTAAATTGCCAAGGACTGCAAGTGGTTTTGATACTATTTGGGTAATAGTTGATCGTCTCACCAAATCAGCACACTTCCTACCAATAAGAGAAGATGACAAGATGGAGAAGTTAGCACGACTGTATTTGAAGGAAGTCGTCTCCAGGCATGGAATACCAATCTCTATTATCTCTGATAGGGATGGCAGATTTATTTCAAGATTCTGGCAGACATTACAGCAAGCATTAGGAACTCGTCTAGATATGAGTACTGCCTATCATCCATAAACTGATGGGCAGAGCGAAAGGACGATACAAACGCTTGAAGACATGCTACGAGCATGTGTTATTGATTTCGGAAACAGTTGGGATCGACATCTACCATTAGCAGAATTTTCCTACAACAACAGCTACCATTCAAGCATTGAGATGGCGCCGTTTGAAGCACTTTATGGTAGAAAGTGCAGGTCTCCGATTTGTTGGAGTGAAGTGGGGGATAGACAGATTACGGGTCCGGAGATTATACAAGAAACTACCGAGAAGATCATCCAAATTCAACAACGGTTGAAAACCGCCCAAAGTCGACAAAAGAGCTACGCTGACATTAAAAGAAAAGATATAGAATTTGAAATTGGAGAGATGGTCATGCTTAAAGTTGCACCTTGGAAAGGCGTTGTTCGATTTGGTAAACGAGGGAAATTAAATCCAAGGTATATTGGACCATTCAAGATTATTGATCGTGTCGGACCAGTAGCTTACCGACTAGAGTTGCCTCAACAACTCGCGGCTGTACATAACACTTTCCACGTCTCGAATTTAAAGAAATGTTTTGCTAAAGAAGATCTCACTATTCCGTTAGATGAAATCCAAATCAACGAAAAACTTCAATTCATCGAAGAACCCGTCGAAATAATGGATCGTGAGGTTAAAAGACTTAAGCAAAACAAGATACCAATTGTTAAGGTTCGATGGAATGCTCGTAGAGGACCCGAGTTCACCTGGGAGCGTGAAGATCAGATGAAAAAGAAATACCCGCATCTCTTTCCAGAAGATTCGTCAACACCTTCAACAGCTTAAAATTTCGGGACGAAATTTATTTAACGGGTAGGTACTGTAGTGACCCGAACTTTTCCATGTTTATATATATTAATTGAGATTGATATTTACATGATTAAATGTTTCCAATATGTTAAGCAATCAAACTTGTTAAGACTTGATTAATTGAAATATGTTTCATATAGACAATTGACCACCCAAGTTGACCGGTGATTTACGAACGTTAAAACTTGTAAAAACTATATGATGACATATATATGGATATATATATATAGTTAACATGATACTATGATAAGTAAACATATCATTAAGTATATTAACAATGAACTACATATGTAAAAACAAGACTACTAACTTAATGATTTTTAAACGAGACATATATGTAACGATTATCGTTGTAAAGACATTTAATGTATATATATCATATTAAGAGATATTCATACATGATAATATCATGATAATATAATAATTTAAAATCTCATTTGACATTATAAACATTGGGTTAACAACATTTAACAAGATCGTTAACCTAAAAGTTTCAAAACAACATTTACATGTAACGACTAACGATGACTTAACGACTCAGTTAAAATGTATATACATGTAGCGTTTTAATATGTATTTATACACTTTTGAAAGACTTCAATACACTTATCAAAATACTTCTACTTAACAAAAATGCTTACAATTACATCCTCGTTCAGTTTCATCAACAATTCTACTCGTATGCACCCGTATTCGTACTCGTACAATACACAGCTTTTAGATGTATGTACTATTGGTATATACACTCCAATGATCAGCTCTTAGCAGCCCATGTGAGTCACCTAACACATGTGGGAACCATCATTTGGCAACTAGCATGAAATATCTCATAAGATTACAAAAATATGAGTAATCATTCATGACTTATTTACATGAAAACAAAATTACATATCCTTTATATCTAATCCATACACCAACGACCAAAAACACCTACAAACACTTTCATTCTTCAATTTTCTTCATCTAATTGAACTCTCTCAAGTTCTATCTTCAAGTTCTAAGTGTTCTTCATAAATTCCAAAAGTTCTAGTTTCATAAAATCAAGAATACTTTCAAGTTTGCTAGCTCACTTCCAATCTTGTAAGGTGATCATCCAACCTCAAGAAATCTTTGTTTCTTACAGTAGGTTATCATTCTAATACAAGGTAATAATCATATTCAAACTTTGGTTCAATTTCTATAACTATAACAATCTTATTTCAAGTGATGATCTTACTTGAACTTGTTTTCGTGTCATGATTTTGCTTCAAGAATTTTGAGCCATCCAAGGATCCATTGAAGCTAGATCCATTTTTCTCTTTTCCAGTAGGTTCATCCAAGGAACTTAAGGTAGTAATGATGTTCATAACATCATTCGATTCATACATATAAAGCTATCTTATTCGAAGGTTTAAACTTGTAATCACTAGAACATAGTTTAGTTAATTCTAAACTTGTTCGCAAACAAAAGTTAATCCTTCTAACTTGACTTTTAAAATCAACTAAACACATGTTCTATATCTATATGATATGCTAACTTAATGATTTAAAACCTGGAAACACGAAAAACACCGTAAAACCGGATTTACGCCGTCGTAGTAACACCGCGGGCTGTTTTGGGTTAGTTAATTAAAAACTATGATAAACTTTGATTTAAAAGTTGTTATTCTGAGAAAATGATTTTTATTATGAACATGAAACTATATCCAAAAATTATGGTTAAACTCAAAGTGGAAGTATGTTTTCTAAAATGGTCATCTAGACGTCGTTCTTTCGACTGAAATGACTACCTTTACAAAAACGACTTGTAACTTATTTTTCCGACTAGAAACCTATACTTTTTTTGTTTAGATTCATAAAATAGAGTTCAATATGAAACCATAGCAATTTGATTCACTCAAAACGGATTTAAAATGAAGAAGTTATGGGTAAAACAAGATTGGATAATTTTTCTCATTTTAGCTACGTGAAAATTGGTAACAAATCTATTCCAACCATAACTTAATCAACTTGTATTATATATTATGTAATCTTGAGATACCATAGACACGTATACAATGTTTCGACCTATCATGTCGACACATCTATATATATTTCGGAACAACCATAGACACTCTATATGTGAATGTTGGAGTTAGCTATACAGGGTTGAGGTTGATTTCAAAATATATATAGTTTGAGTTGTGATCAATACTGAGATACGTATACACTGGGTCGTGGATTGATTCAAGATAATATTTATCGATTTATTTCTGTACATCTAACTGTGGACAACTAGTTGTAGGTTACTAACGAGGACAGCTGACTTAATAAACTTAAAACATCAAAATATATTAAAAGTGTTGTAAATATATTTTGAACATACTTTGATATATATGTATATATTGTTATAGGTTCGTGAATCAACCAGTGGCCAAGTCTTACTTCCCGACGAAGTAAAAATCTGTGAAAGTGAGTTATAGTCCCACTTTTAAAATCTAATATTTTTGGGATGAGAATACATGCAGGTTTTATAAATGATTTACAAAATAGACACAAGTACGTGAAACTACATTCTATGGTTGAATTATCGAAATCGAATATGCCCCTTGTTATTAAGTCTGGTAATCTAAGAATTAGGGAACAGACACCCTAATTGACGCGAATCCTAAAGATAGATCTATTGGGCTTAACAAACCCCATCCAAAGTACCGGATGCTTTAGTACTTCGAAATTTATATCATATCCGAAGGGTGTCCCGGAATGATGGGGATATTCTTATATATGCATCTTGTTAATGTCGGTTACCAGGTGTTCACCATATGAATGATTTTTATCTCTATGTATGGGATGTGTATTGAAATATGAAATCTTGTGGTCTATTATTATGATTTGATATATATAGGTTAAACCTATAACTCACCAACATTTTTGTTGACGTTTTAAGCATGTTTATTCTCAGGTGATTATTAAGAGCTTCCGCTGTCGCATACTTAAATAAGGACAAGATTTGGAGTCCATGCTTGTATGATATTGTGTAAAAACTGCATTCAAGAAACTTATTTTGTTGTAACATATTTGTATTGTAAACCATTATGTAATGGTCGTGTGTAAACAGGATATTTTAGATTATCATTATTTGATAATCTACGTAAAGCTTTTTAAACCTTTATTGATGAAATAAAGGTTATGGTTTGTTTAAAAATGAATGCAGTCTTTGAAAAACGTCTCATATAGAGGTCAAAACCTCGCAACGAAATCAATTAATATGGAACGTTTTTAATCAATAAGAACGGGACATTTCACGTGGCTCGTTCTCCATCTCGCGGCTCATTCTCCATCTCGCGGCTCGTTCTTCATCAGCGGCTCATTCTCCATCTCGCGACTTGTATGACTCTCGCGGCTCGTTCTCTATCTCGCGGCTCGTTATCCATCTCGAGGCTTGTATGACTCTCGCAGCTCGTTCTCCATATCGCGGCTCGTTCTCCATCTCATTGCTCGTTCTCCATCTCGCG
Source organism: Rutidosis leptorrhynchoides (assembly GCF_046630445.1). Taxonomy (NCBI): domain Eukaryota; kingdom Viridiplantae; phylum Streptophyta; class Magnoliopsida; order Asterales; family Asteraceae; genus Rutidosis; species Rutidosis leptorrhynchoides. The sequence goes on from NC_092334.1 coordinate 443,325,438, forward strand.
GCCTGTATGACTCTTGAAGCTCATTCTCCATCTCCCGGCTCGTTCTCCATCTCGCAGCTTGTATGACTCTCGCGGCTTGTTCTCCATCTCACGGCTCATTCTCCAACTCTCGGCTCGTTCTCCATCTCGTGGCTTCTTCTCCATCTCGCGGATCGTTCTCCATCTCGCGGCTCGTTCTTCATCTCACGTCACGTTCTTCATCACACGGCTATTTCTCCATCTCGCAGCTCGTTCTCCATCTCGCGACTAGTATGTCTCTCGCGGCTCTTTCTCCATCTCTCGGCTTGTATGACTCTCGCGGCTCGTTCTGCATCTCGCGGCTTGTATGACCCTCGTGGCTCGTTCTCCAACTCGCGGCTAGTTTTCCATATCGCGGCTGGTTCTCCTTCTCGCGGATCCATCTGGATCTCGCAGCTCGTTCTCCATTGTAACATCCTATTTTCTTCATACGTGTCTTAAGGTAATTATTTAATCGTTAGAACCTTTATAATTCGCTTGTTTATGTGATTAGACAATTGATGTTATGCGAGGTGTATACGAAATAGTTATATTTTTATTGCTAAATACTATTAAATACGATACAATTTTACACAAGTTATTTATTTATTTATAGAATGGATATACCTAAACCTTGCTACAACACTTATAGGCAGTGTACCTAATCGTAGAGTAGTGTAGTTTTTAGTAAGTCCGGTTCGTTCCACAGGGATACAACTAAATTTAACGCTATATTATATTTTAAACTATATGTGTGTGTGTGTGTATATATATATATATATATATATATATATATATATATATATATATATATATAAGTAATATTATTATTATAAAGAGGGGGTTTTACCGTTTAATGACCGGTTTGTCGATTATGTGTCTTAAGTCACAATTAAAACCTAATGTAAAATATAAAATATAAATACAACTTAATTTAAAGCGTAAAGTAAATGACAATAAATAAAAGTGCGATAATTAAAAGTACGATAATTAAAAGTGCAATAAATAAAATGACAGTAAATAAAAGTGCGATGAGATATAAAATAAAGGAATTATGCTTATTTAAACTTTCGTAATCATGATGTTCGACGTGTTGATTTTAGTTTATTACCATGGGTTAATTGTCCTTTGTCCTGGATTATTCGATATGTCCATTTAGTTTTTGTCCATAACAGTCCATCAGTCATAAATATAAAGTGCAAGTGTCCTCGTTAAATTATCCTTATACCCGAAGTCAAATATTCCAACTAATTGGGGACTTAAAGTGTAATAAGGTTTAATACATTGTTAATGATTACACCAGATTATCGACTGTATGCAATCCAAGGTTTTAATACTTTATTAACAATTACACCAAGTGTCCTTGTATGTAATCCACCCCCTATTTTAATGAGTCCATTGACTATTAATCCATCCCCGTGTCCGGTTTAATGAACGATTATTAGTACTTATAAATATCCTGCCCATCGTGTCCGATCGAGTGTATGTGGTTATTTATAATTACCTCAAATTGTAAATCTCTATATTAAATTAACGAATTATCATTCAGTTAGACAAATATAAAGCCCATTAATAGCCCATAGTCCAATTTCCATAAGTGTCGGTCTTTTGTCCAAACCCCAATTATGGTACAAAGCCCAATAACCCAGTCTTTAATATTTAGTCCAATATCATGATTACTTCGGCTTAAATAAGCATAATAATAATTTAGCTACGAGACATTAATTTAAAAAGGTTGAACATAACTTACAATGAGTATTAATAGCGTAGCGTTACACTGACAGAGTTTCGACTTACAAACTTAAAACATTCGCTAACATAACCTTATTATTATTAATCTTAAATTAAAATTAAAATTAAAATTATATATATATATATATATATATATATATATATATATATATATATATATATATATATATATATAGAGACTGAGAATTAGAGAAAGGAAAAGAAAAAGGTGTCATTAAAACGTCGAGCAAACTACCTTTTTATAGATCCTGGCCAGCTACAGTAAGCCATGCGATCGCATGGGTTTAAGGCTACCGGGCCATGCGATCGAATGGCAGCCATCTCCTTGTCACATTGCATTTTAAACGTGGGATGCTCGTATTTATTTAATATATAATATAATATATATTATTTTATATAATTATATATATTATATTATATTCTTGTGCATCGTTGACTTGTAATTTTAGGCCTGTTGCGTCGCGCGTTGATAGTTGGTTCATGTCTTGGTTCCGGATTTTCGAACGTCCTTGTGTACTATTTAATATCTTGTACTTTGCGTTTCGCGGCTCGTACTCTTGTAACTTTTAGACGTTTCTCATTAATAATTTGAACCACTTTGATTGTACTTTGTACTTTTTAGCGTTTTGGTCATTTGCGTCTTCAAATCGTCGAATATGTCTTTTGTCTTCACCTTTTAATATTTAAACGAATATCACTTGTAAATAGAACGATTGCAATTAAAAGCTTGTCTTTCTTGAAGGATAATGCTATGAAATATATGTTCGTTTTTAGCATTATCAAATATTCCCACACTTGAGCGTTGCTTGTCCTCAAGCAATATAGAACTTTGAATAAAAACATACTTGAATCACTTCTTTATTCTTCACACTTTGTACATCAGTGATTTTAATATGGCGGTATGAACAATGGTAGTAAGGATGTGGTTTACAGTCCCACATGACTATAAAAATTTAGATCCTTTAAGGAAATTGGATCTTTATGAAAACATTTGATCTTTTTAAAATTCAATCTAGCTTTTATCCAAGATAAGTTTTCCGGAATAACCCTTCACCGGTGTTTGCAAATTGTTTTTGTGGGTTTTGTGGGTTTCAGATTTGAAAATTTTAGCTCAAAACTTGCGGTTTTGTGTCACCCACTTGCTAACCTTGTATTGGGAAAGCAACACGTCCAGTATACTTGCTCCGTATATTACCTTTCGGTAAACTACCGTCCGATTGTAAAGGAAAGCGTTGAACAAGCAACTGTTAAGGCAATGTCCCGTGACATGCTTTTGATTATGGTCTATATCGTGTCGGATGCAATTACTATCCTTTGTAGGAGCAATAGTAAAGATCACCCTATAGTTTTTTGGTCTGGCACAAGGTCCTGTCTTCGACCATGCTATGCAACCACCGTTCTTACGGTTGACACCCGATTTGGTTCAGGTGACCTAATAAATTCCGGTGAATTCTTAGGATTTTACGTTCAATGATAATGAACGCATTGAAAATGGGTTTTCAGAAAACAAATCGGTTTGTAATTTTGATCAAAATATTTTATCGTTCAAGCTCGAGTTTAGATATCATCGAATTCCATGAGTTTGAATTCTCAATCTTTAAGGTCAATCTCAAGGATTGAGTAATATCAGGCTTAAAAGCTGATTTTTTATCTTTAAGTAGATTATCCTTTCTGAAGATCTGATTCATTAGTCTTATAAGCTAATTTACACGGTGCCCCCCCATTGTACGAGACAGATCCTCTCATGGTTAGGATAAGTCTGACCACTTGACGACCCTGTTTAATGCTGAGGTCCGTGGATTTCCAGCTTATTTTTGAGAAAACTTTTCTAGGTTTTTCGTAGACTCTACAACTGGTCTGGACGACAACTTCCTGACCTAAATCAAGAAGCGCGTGTCTTTTTCTCGGAAGACTTTACTTCCTTTTAAATTCCATTTATATTACAATAAACTGCGTAAAACTGATTAATATCGTCCAAAACAAAAGTATCTTCAATTATTTGTACAAAAATATGTGATATATGTTCTAAATAACTTGGTAAATTTTTCCCACACTTGGCTTTTATTTTCCTTTCTTTGCCTTTTTATTCTCCTCTATTCCATTTTAAATGAATTCAAGCATTTTGAGTTGTTTCACAATTTATGTCCTTTCCGAGGTAACAATAATTTCGGTGTTAACACCTAGTTTTATCGTTCATAAATATGTATAAACATGATTTTGAATTCATTTAGTTGAAAATTTTTAAAAATTTTACTAGAAGTGGGTAGTCAGTATATAAGACTAGTGCTGTTCTTTATTATCAGATAGCACTAGATTCCAATACAACTACTGCGTTACTAGTAATTTTAATGGTAACCAAGTGTTTAAATTAAAAATTTTAAAAATCCGAAATAATTTAATCCCTTCCCACACTTAAGATCTTGCAATGCCCTCATTTGTAAGAAATCAGTAACAATTTAAATTATTGAGGGTAATTAGCGTAGAAAAACAATTAAAATTTTACCAAAGTTTCCAAACATATTGTTGTATGCTTTGAATGATAAATGGTGTGCTTCATTTGTTCATTCCGTCTGTTGTTACATCACATTTGTTTTTCGTTTTGTCATCAAAATTAGTAGCTTTTGCTGAACTTAATGCCAGTCTTTGAAAATGCGCTGTTTTACCCTGTTGTGTACATAAGATAAAATACATACAATACAAATATAAACATGCATGGTAATTTGAAATGGGACTTAATATCCCACTTTCAAATAAAATATGAAATATTAGTACAAAATAATAAAAATGTTAAACATTACATAAAAGTATCAAAATGTTAAGTGTTTAACATAAATAGATAAAAATAATAAAAGATAAGAAATCACCAATGGAACACTATTGATTTGGATAGGGATTCCAATTCATATCGTCCTTCGGGTTCCATGGTTGGTGATAGGTGTCCTGGTAGGCTTGATTGGGGTCGTACAGGTCATAGAGTGGACGCATGTCGGGTTGATGTGGTGGATAGTAAGCAGGTCGAGTTGAGATGTAGTTATTTGGTACCTGATATGATAGCTGACTCATAATTTAGTGCTGATGAACTTGCCAGCTATCGTGTTGGCATCGCCTGGAAGTCTCATACTCATTCGTGGCTTACCACTGCTCATACCGACGATGCCTATCCTCATTAGTCATTTCTACCTCATCTATACGCTGGAAAATGTCAGTAGCACTATCCCTAATGACATCCCTAATGTCATCCGCTTCCTCCATCTCATCATCTGAACCCCTCTCTACCTGTGGATAGCGGCCCTGATATGGTATTGCCTGATTGCGTCTCCTAGTCAATACCTTTGCACCTTGATAGACTTGCAAACCTAAAGTCTCGTCTTGTTCCCTAACCACCATCATTGGACCCCCTTGTTCCCTATCTACACCTAAATACTCTTCAATGAGAGTAATAAAAATACCTCCTCCTATTATTCCCCCTTCCTGTATTCCTTCCACATTTTGGAGAGATATAAACCAACACAGTAGGGGATATTAACAAAGCTTCTAGTGTCTCGAATGCACTTAAGGTAAAATAAATCGTGTAAGGTCATTTTCTCCTTATTGTTACCTCTTTATGTAATCGAGTTTGCTAAGAATCTGTGTATTATACGAAGCTCGGCTTTATTAATATCTAAATAGGAGTGTCTTCCTCCTCGCGTAAACACATTAAAATTTTACATACGCCTCCAGATGGCGTTAGCATCAAAATTTCTATCTACCCTCTCACCATGATAAATCAAATTTGTACAATCAGGTGATAGTAATTCAGCGGAAGCATAAATCTGTAAAGCCCTGGCCATGTCCAGCATGGACATCCTGTACATCCTACGGCCAAGTAAAAAGCTAAGAAAACTCTTATCGTCTAACCTATCTACATCCTTATTAAAAGCTATAGTACTCATTAGCTTAACACACCACTCTTTATATACAGGCCTACGAGTCGTAAATAAACGTTCCCAATCGGAAAAAGAAGAGCTGCCATACCTTTGGATTAGATGTTACCTAACTGGGTTAGCTAGGTGGACCCTTTCTAAAGGCTCCCAATCTATTACCCTTGGTACTTATACATTTTTGGTCCAAAGCTTAAATTTGTTACTTTGGTACGTCGGGTAATCTCTCCAACTTCTATCAAATCATAAATTGGGATGCAACTGTTCTTCATGAATTATTGGGTGTTCTATTATATGGTGAATAGGAAAAACTACGTATGCAATAAAAAATTGTAGTTCTGGTTCATAGTATGGCACATGTTGATCATAATGTTGTTGTTGTTCCGGTTCGTGATATTGCATCTCTTGTTGTGGTTCCGGATCAGGTTTCCTAGACGATGATGCACCGTCCGTATCTGTATTTCTCTGCAAAACACATTAAACACAAAATTTGTGCATCCAAATATGCATTAGTATTAGCAAAATAACAAATTAAAACAATTACAATAACATGTTTAATCCATATTAAATTTATACTCATTTTCATATTTTTATCAATTCTACACATTTTCAAATAATCATATATGAAATTGTTTACAAAGTTCACAAGCTTTTATCTCAAATAACATGTCAAAATATTCATTACTAGCAATTAAACAAGTTTCAAATGGCATTTATATCAAATTAATCAAGTTCATGAATTTTAGACTTAAAAAGTCCACTTTAATTCTTAAAAATCATGTTTAGGATCAAAGTTTGGATCATTTAGCAACCAAAACATGTTACACTAATTAATTTAGCACTAATTAATAACAAAAATCAACCATAACCTGTTTATATCAAAAAGCCCCAAATTGCTCAAGAACACAAACCCTAGATTTCTAAAAAATTTGAAGTTTAAGGCTTCAAATCATGTTAAATAGCATCAATCTAGGTTATACAAGCATAATATACTAACAATTTATCTTTAATTACACTATAAATTATCAAACTAAGTTTATTGCAATTAATTGAAATTATCACAAAAATTAGGAAATTTATGAGTTTAGGGGTGAAATCTTTACCTTTTTGCTTCCAAATCCAAAGAAAGGCAGGTTTATAGCGGATTGTACGACGAAATTTGGTGGATTTTGGTTGAAAAATGATGAAATTTGAGTGTGTTTTGAGGGTATGTTCGTGTATGTGTGTGTGTTTTGTGATGTGAACAGAACAGCTCGCTGAGCTTTTTGTATTTGACCAGCATTTCCAGCCCATGCGATCGCATGGGTTGGCAGTGTAAACCCCATGTGATCGCATGGGGTCCAGGTTTTTTTTTTTATAAATAAAAACCTTAAATTTATAAAACAAAAATTGATTAAATTTAAAATTTTGTTTCTTTTTTTATTTAAGCAGAGGTTGTTTCGGTATGTTTACCTAGTCCGTCCCTCGACAAAATTTAAAATTTATCATTTTAAAGTGTTGTTTTAAAAGCAAAGATTTTTAGGTTTTTTAAATGTTTTTGGCATACTTTAAATCAATAAGATTAAAAATAATGATAATAAAATTATTCGTCCCGCCCTCGGGTAAAGCAATTTCGGTTCAACGACCTAGTCTTCAAATCACGACGAATTTTAAATATCAAATTTTTAACTTAATGAAATAAAGTAAATTTTTTTTTTTAAATTCACACCAAACTTAAACTTAAAATGCATAAGATTTCATATAAATATTATTAATATTCATATATATTAGTTTTACAAACTTATATTAAAAATATTAGTTTTTAAAATATTTACAAACTTAAATATATTGATTTAAAAATTTATAATATTAATTTTAAAAACATGGTAAAAAAATAAAATTAAAATCTTTTTGGTCTTTTATCCCACTTTAATCAATCAAATATTATCAAAAATATACGCCCCTCTTTTAGGGTAAAGTAATTTCGGCTATTTTACCTAGTTTTACTCCTGACGAATTTTTGAAATATTTTGGGTTGGTTGATTAAAGATATTTCGCAGTGATGTAATAAATTTTTGTATGATATCAATAATTTCGGTTTCGCATACCTAATTTTATTGAATATCAATTTACCACTTTATAGCGAACGATTCAGCGTTTATTATTAAAAGGTTAAAAGTAATAAATAAAAACAAATAAAAACTGTACATACTTACCTGTGAGATAGAATTCTCAGAGACCTGCTTTAGCCGACTCATAGGAGAGTCATGTGATTTGGTTTTCCATAGCTACAAAAGCGTAACCTCGATTCTTCAATAAATTTTCTTCTAAACATATGAACGGTCCTTCTCTGTATAGAGTAACAAATTCGGTTTTTGAATATGTTCGATTGTTCGAACATTTACCTTCGTGTGACCATTTTCCGCATTTATGACATCTTTCAAGGTGTCGTGCTCTTCTTTTTGTTGCGGATTTTGATTTTCCTTTACCAAAATGTGTCTTATGATGATCTTTCCTGAGTTCTTTCCTCACTTCGTCCATTTTGCATCTTATGAATGATACCAGTTCACTCGGGAAGACGTTATTATGACTTTTAGTAATCATAGCGTGTAGTAGTAGACCATGGTTCAGATCAAATGAATTCTTCATCTCGTAAAGCCTAAAAGAAATAAAAATTCAGAATAGAGGGATAAGACTAGTTCTTTAGGGTCTGTTAGGGAAAGACCATTCGGATTCCATTCTCGAGAACTACACGAAAACCGAAAATCTAACTCTAACAGAAATATATATTATTCTTAAAAAGATTTGATTCTCCCCACACTTAGTTAGATGTGGTGTCAAAATTGTGATTAACTTCGTTGTCAACTTCCATCGGATCATGTATGTAATGTTTCACTCTGTGATCATTTACTTTAAATTCAATCTCGTTTGAATTTATTAATTCTATTGTTCCGTATGGGAAAACTCTTTTGACTATGAATGGTCCAGACCATCTTGATTTCAATTTTTCAGGAAATAGCTTGAATCGTGAATTGAAAAGAAGGACTCTGTCTTCTTCCTTGAATTCTTTTGAACTTTGAATTCTTTTATCATGCCATTTCTTCGTTCTTTCCTTTTAGATTAACGAATTTTCGTATGCTTCATGTCTTAATTCTTCTAATTCGTTTAGTTGACTTAACCGTAGACATCCGGCTTCATGCAAATCAAGATTACACGTCTTCAAAGCCCAAAATGCTTTATGCTCAATTTCTACTGGAAGGTGACATGCTTTTCCGTAAACAAGTTTAAAAGGTGTGGTTCCAATTGGAGTTTTGTAGGCTGTTCTAAAAGCCCATAGTGCATCCTCCAATTTCATGGACCATTCCTTCGGATTCGATCCTACGGTTATCTCTAGAATACGTTTTAAAGCTCGGTTGGTATTTTCAACTTGTCCACTTATTTGTGGATGATAAGAAGTTGAGATTTTATGAGTTAGTCCATATCTTTTGAGAACTTTCTCAAGTTGATTATTACAAAAATGAGTACCCCGATCACTTATTAAAGCTTTCGGTGTTCCGAACCTAGTAAAAAGACATTTTAAGAAGTTGACAACAACTCGTGCATCGTTAGTCGGGAGAGCTTGTGCTTCCGCCCATTTAGATACATAATCAATGGCAACGAGAATGTAGAGATTATTATGAGATTTTCGAAATGGACCCATAAAGTCAATACCCCAAACGTCAAAAACTTTACATACTTGAATGACATTTTGTGGCATTTCATCAAGTTGAGTTATTTTTCCGGCCTTTTGACAAGCATCACAGGATTTACAAAGAAGGTGTGCGTCTTTGAAAATTGTAGGCCAATAGAATCCAGCGTCGTAAACTTTTCTTGCGGTAAGTTGAGGCCCATAATGCCCTCCTGTTGGTCCTGTGTGACAATGGTTTAAGATTTAACTAGCTTCATCCCTGAATACGCATCGGCGTATTATTCCATCGGGATAACTTTTAAACAAATGTGGATCTTCAAAAAAATAGTGTTTTAAATCACTAAAGAATTTCTTTCGTTTTTGGTATGACAACCCTTTTTTCAAGGAATCCACAAACTAAGTAGTTTGCATAGTCTGCAAACCATGGAATTTCATTATAATCGATCTTCAAAAGATATTCATCAAGAAAGTTGTTTTGTATGGCCGATTCATTTAGAACTTCTAATTCGGGATTTTCAAGACGAGAAAGATGATCAGCTGCGAGATTTTCTGCTCCCTTTTTGTCTCGGATTTCAATATCGAACTGTTGTAAGAGTAAGATCTAACGGATTAATCGTGGTTTGGCATCTTGTTTTGAAAATAGGTATCTAAGAGCAGAATGGTCGGTATAGACCACCGTTTTTGCTAGAACGAGATATGAACGAAATTTGTCAAAAGCAAAGACAATAGCAAGGAGTTCTTTTTCAGTAGTTGTATAATTCATTTGTGCTCCTTGTAACGTCTTACTCGCATAATAGATAGGTTGAAATCGTTTTTCAATCCTATGTCCTAAAACGGCTCCCATTGCAAAATCACTTGCATCGCACATGAGTTCAAATTGTAGATTCCAATTTGGAGTTATCATGACCGGTGCATTAGTGAGTTTTTCTTTAAGAATATTAAAAGATTTGATGCATTCATCCGAAAAGATGAATGGAGCATCCTTTTCTAGGAGTTTATTCATAGGAGTGGCAATTTTAGAAAAATCTTTTATGAAACGTCGGTAAAAACCGGCATGCCCTAGAAAACTCCTAACTCCTCTAACATTGGTGGGATGTAGAAGTTTAGCAATTACATCTACTTTAGCTCTATCCACTTCAATTCCTTCCTTTGAAATTTTGTGACCAAGAACGATGCCTTCTTTAACCATGAAATGGCATTTCTCCCAATTAAGAACTAGATTTGATTGCTCGCATCTAATAAGCATTCATTCAAGATTAACTAGACATGTTTCAAAAGTATCACCGAAGACTGAAAAGTCATCCATGAAAACTTCCATGCATTCTTCTATCATGTCATGAAAAATCGCCATCATGCACCTTTGAAAGGTTGCAGGGGCGTTGCAAAGTCTAAATGGCATGCGTTTGTAAGCAAAAGTACCATAAGGGCACGTGAACGTGGTTTTCTCTTGGTCCTCGGGTGCTATTGGAATTTGAAAATATCCGGAAAAACCATTAAGAAAACAATAGTAACTATTTCCGGCTAATCTTTCCAACATTTGATCAATGAAAGGTAAGGGAAATTGATCTTTCCTGGTGGCGTCATTTAATTTTCTATAATCAATACAAACACGCCATCCTGTTACAGTCCTAGTAGGAATAAGCTCATTTTTTTCATTTGTGATGACAGTCATGCCACCCTTCTTAGGTACGCATTGAACTGGGCTTACCCATGGACTACCAGAGATTGGATAAATCTGCATCGAGTAGTTTAATAATTTTTTTCTTAACAACATCTTGCATATTTAGATTTAGTCTTCGTTGGCGTTGCACATAGGTTTTATGGCCTTCTTCCATAAGGATTTTATGTGTGCAATACGAAGGACTTATGCCTTTAATGTCATGAATCTTCCATGCAATAGCTGGTTTATGAGCTTTTAACACATAAATGAGTTGAGATTTTTCATTTTTCGTAAGAGAAGAAGATATTATTACAGGTAATTCAGATACACCATGTAAATAAGCGTATTCCAAATGGTTTGGAAGTGGCTTTAACTCTAATATCGGTGGTTCTTCTATCGATGATTTGTATCGATATCTGTCTTCCTCTTTTAGCATTTGAAGTTCTTCTGTTATTGGTTCGTATTCATTAGCCATGAGTTTAGCTAACATTTCAGCTTCATCAATTGGTTCAGTTCCTTCTCCTAAAGAACATTCTCCTGTTCCTTGTAATTCTGAAAATTCTTCTAACAATTCTGCATGTGAATCTATAGTTTGAATATAATAACATGTATCATCTGCAGATTGCGGTTGTTGCATGGCTCTATCAACAGAAAAGGTAACACTTTCGTCCTCTATACTTAGGGTCAGTTTCTTACCGAACACGTCTATTATTGCTTTAGCCGTGTTTAAGAATGGTCTTCCTAGTATAAGAGGAACTCGAGAATCTTCTTCCATGTCCAGAATAACAAAATCTACTGGAAATACTAAAGTACCAACTTTAACTAGCATGTTTTCCATTATCCCTCTAGGATATTTTACTGATCGATCGGCTAGTTATATGCTTATTCGTGTTGGTTTTAATTCTCCAAGGTCTAGTTTAGCATATAGTGAATACGGAATTAAATTTATACTAGCACCTAAGTCTGCCAATGCTTCTATTGTACTAAGACTACCCAGAAAACATAGAATTGTGAAACTTCCTGGATCTGAGAGTTTTTCTGGTATCTTAATCAACAGCACTGCAAAACAATTAGTATTCATAGTAACAGCCGAGAGTTCTTCCATTTTCTTTCTATTTGTGATTAGATCTTTCAGAAATTTAGCATATCTAGGCATTCCTGAAATCACATCAATGAAAGGAAGATTTGTCACTTGGTTAGCATTTCTAGAAAAAATGGAGACGGAGAGTCAGGCTAGTTTTTCGATAGGGAAAGAGACAGGGGAGTTGGCTCGCCTGCATGAAGCCAGAATTGCTAGTAATCGCCGGTCAGCCATACGGCGGTGAATCCGTTCCCGGGCCTTGTATACACCGCCCGTCACACTATGGGAGCTGGCCATGCCCGAAGTCGTTACCTTAACCGCAATACCTATTCCGTTTAGTACTTCAGGTGCTTCTATTGCGTATAATGTAAATCCAGTAGCGGAGCATTAGCCCCCGCTGTAAGAATTATATTGTATTAACCACCACGATGAGATGATTTTGTCATTGCACTACGCATTAGCTACCGTTGGTGAGTTGTTTGAAAGGTTCCGGTGTTCTTCATATGAATGATTTTACAGCAAGAATAGACCTGCACAGATTGTTTTATAATTATGAGTATCTTTTGGTCTATTATATTATTGAAAATGATTGATTGTGAAAAACTAATGAACTCACCAACCTTTTAGTTGACACTTTAAAGCATGTTTATTCTCAGGTATGAAAGAAATCTTCCGCTGTGCATTTGCTCATTTTAGAGACATTACTTGGAGTCATTCATGACATATTTCAAAATACGTTGCATTCGAATCATTGAGTTCATCAAGAATATTGTTAAGTCGTTTATAGTTGGATATATTATGAAATAGTATGCATGTCTGTCAACTTTCGATGAAATGAAAGTTTGTCTTTTAAAAACGAATGCAATGTTTGTAAAATGTATCATATAGAGGTCAAGTACCTCGTGATGTAACCAAATGTAATGTATTCCTCCAGATGGATTATGACGGGACATTAGAGTTGGTATCAGAGCGGTGGTCTTAGCGAACGAGGTCTTGCATTAGTGTGTCTAACTGATAGTTGCTTAGATGCATTAGTGAGTCTGGACTTCGACCGTGTCTGCATGTCAAAAGTTTTGCTTATCATTCGTGTCGAAAATTACCTGCTTATCATTCTTAGGGAATCAATTGCTTATAATTCTTAATCTAGACATATCTTACTGCCTGGATTGCATGAATAGTGTATAGACAAAATTCATATCTTAGCGTATGTGCTACTTCATATCTTAGCGTATCTGTTACTGTAACTTTGCCTGACATATTCCGTAAACTCCTCCGTAATCTATGAAATCTTTTGTTATATATATATATATATATATATATTCATTCTATGTACTTAGAATACCATCCAATAGCCGAAAATCATTTCATATCGAGAAATCATTTACTCAATCATACGAAATGGAACTCGTCACTAGTTCAAGTTCTTCGGAACCCGACAGCTATTCCGACATGGATGTTCACCTAAGCTCTGAAAGCAGGGTCACCAGAATGAATCAATCAATCATCCATCTCCAATTCATCTGATGGGTTCGTAGTCGACTAAACCAATGGAGACAAGAAGAAAGCGATCCTTTCCATCCATCGACATTCCCTCTTGGCGAAGAACTTGAAGCACTTATCGGCGAACCTGTTAGAAACACCATTTTCTCTCTCATTTCCAGAGTATCTCGCCACGACTATATCATAACTCAGATTCTAAACCTTATTCATTCGCTCGTTTCTACCGACAATCATCACGGAGTAATAGCAGAAGTCAATGATCTTCGCGCCCGAGTTGTAGCCTTGGAAAATATGGTGCAAAACTTACCAGCTTCAACAACATCACCGGCCCCAACAGTACCACCAACAACTCAGGTTTCAACATCACATGCCTCAACATCTCATTATGTACCTCGAGTATAATCACCGTTCTACATGACGTTCTACATCAATTATCTTCGTTCTTCATGGCGATTATGTAATCTCTAAAGTCTTAGAGATTATTTATTCTAGCTCAAACCGAAAAGCAAATGAGATTAATATCACATTGACTCATTAAATCCATGATAACATCTGAAGAAAATATATATGTAAGTATATTTTCATAAAGATTGTAATTAAAAATTCTTTCGTACAAACTGTTAATGGTGAAAATATTTTAACGGGTAGGTAATACCAGATTAATAAGTTACACTGTACATTCTTCGAATCTAATTCAACAGTCATTTACTATCCTACTTACAACCACTGATATACGTATCCATTCACTGCAGAATAACCCTTTTCATTCAATTTCATATTTGGATTTTGATCTATTAGAATCCAAAAAGTGGCATAATGAAGAAAACATTGGACAAAAAATAAAATTTGTTAGAAACAAACAATTTAACTATGAGAAAATTTTGTTAAGAATCCACGCTAACAAAATCCTAGCTAACTGTTCCTAACTAACTGTTAATTCCTTATCGCAATTTAATTATCGCAATTTATTTATTGCAATTTATATTCTCGCAATTTTATTTATCGACATTTAATTTCTGTTATTTATTTTACGCACTTTATTTATCGTCATTTAAATACTGTTATTTACGCATTTTAAATATCGGGACACATATACAATGTTTTGATATATCATATCGACACATCTATATATATTATTTGAAATAACCATAGACACTCTATATGCAATAATGATCGAGTTAGCTATACAGGGTTGAGGTTGATTCTATAATAATATATATACTTTGAGTTGTGATCGAGTCTGAGACATGTACACGGGTCACGATACGTATTAATTAATTCGAATATTATATATTAAACTATATATGAATTATTGGATTACTAATTGTGGACTGATAACTGTGGACTGCCAACATTGGACAATTAAAATGAATTAAAATATTGATTATAACATATGAAAATAAACAATTCTTCAAGTTTGCCACTTGATTTCATTTTAAACCTCATTTGTATCTTGATGATTACAATCTGCGATTCAAACCTTTCATAATTCTTGAAAACACTTCAATCGATAGGATGAACCAACCGCACTTCATCTACGGAAGGAAGAATTTATGCATATAGTTATGCACCTGAAAAACTCTCGGAACCTGAGTAAACGTTTAACACGTAGCTGTGCTAACTCCTTTAGTGTTATTATTACCCAAAATAGCTTTACAATTTTTTTTCAAATTAGCCAATTTTGTCACAGCTCCAGCAAATTAACTTCGACTTTCATTCGGATTAGCCTTACTATAACCTTGATATATAAGTTTGCCTTTCGTCATCTTTACAGGGGAACCGTCTATATCTCACCACATTAGCAGTAAACTTACCAACAATTTCACTGATCTTTGACTTTCCAAAAATTCTTTATAAATATCGAAACCCCATCATTTACTCATCTGCATCTTGTAACAAGAATTTTCATGCCAATTACTGGGAATCAGCAATTAGTATTTTGAAATCTCGCAGCCTGTCTACGCCAACAGATATATGTGTACATATAACGTCTATCTCCTAGAGTTACGTACTTCGAATGTGAAGTTTCTGAAAAACACCCCAAGCTACAATTTAGTTCTCCGAATTTTTAGAAAAGCTGAATGAAGCAGCAAAAATGGTAAACGACCTTAACAGTAAAAAGTTTGATAATAAAGAATAGTGTGTTGGCAAAGCTCAGAAAAAGAGAAGGTTCGGAACTTGTAAGTGAGTTAAGCAAACTATGAAGAAGGCTGTGGACAAATCGCAAAGACCAAACCTGCCTTCAAAGAATCCAAATGATTCAGTATCTGCTGAAGTTATTAATGAATACCTTGCTCCTGACCCTGAACCTTTATGGACAAACCTTCTTCATCATCCATCGATATTAGAAAATTCTAAGATATCATCGTATCTTTCATTATAAATATCCTCAATATTTCTAAAGATATTTTCATAACTATTCTTATATGAAATCATTTATCTTTTTGCGATATCAGTGTTACATCAGAAAGGAAACTGTTTTAGTTTCTAAATTCTAAAAAAAAATCGAATTTAAAATATGAATGTTTTTGAAGTAGTGTTGGGAACTGATGCATGAGTTAGTATAATATAATGACACTTGATCAACGTGATTATATTACAGTAAGTCATGCTGAGTTTCTAATAGAACGTGATGATTCACAGACCCTACCGTCATCATGTGCCATGTTACACGACTCTTACATTCTACTAAATCTTTAAACAAAATCAAGAATATATTTTCTTGATAATTCTATCTTTTCCAGTGACTTCTGTTAATTTGGTAAATGTTTCAGAAATATGAATTGAAGTATAAAAGATGAGAGTTGTGGAAATAATGGGACGGAAGAAGTTCATTTATAATGGAAGTATTTGACAGAGCAACCGAGGCAGATTACCGCATTTAATTAAAGAGATCCTAATTTCTTTAATCACCAAATAATCAAATCTTAATCAGATCACGAAGATTTTTGGTAAATCCCATGAATTCCGAAATTCAACCATGACTAGTGAAAAGTTATGATGAAACTTGTCTATCTCATTTCACTATTTAGTGATAGCATCATTCGTACGCTTCGAATGATTAAATCGTTTTATCTATATTAATCAATAATGATTAAACTTTATTTATCAACTCATATTCGTCATGAAAACATTTTTATTGTTAGCCATGAAGACCTCGATCAAATTTCGGGACGAAATTTCTTTAACGGGTAGGTACTGTGACGACCCGAAAATTTCTGACCAAATTTAAACTTAATCTTTATATGATTTCGACACGATAAGCAAAGTCTGTAATGTTGGGTCTCAAAAATATTGGAACGATGTTCATATATTCAATTGACCTTTGACTGCTCTCGACGATTCACGAACAATTAATTGTGAATAGATATCTGTGTGTATATATATATAAATAATAACTGGAAATATAATTTGAAATATTATATGTTGTTGTTACTAAATGTAATTATGTAAAATAAAATAAAAATATGATATTACGAAAATTATTATTTAAAACGTATCTTTATATATAAATAAGATATATGAAATATATATATTGTGATTTCGAAGTTATTTAGTAAACAAAAGAAATGCTCAATTGTCATTTGATTGATAGTAAACGAGTTAAAAAGAAACTTATGTGATTTTAAAATAAACGGTTAGCCAAAAATGAGTTTTATAAATTATAGGGTTATTAAAAATGTATTTAGGAACTAATTATTGAATTTTAAAACTTTTTATATTTTACTTGAGGTTGGGAGTGAATAATTAATGTAATTTTTATTTAATAGTTAATGACTGAATCTTATACCATAATGACCAAAATAAATAAAGCTATTTAATTTAAAAATATGAGATTTTACTGAAGACTTTAATCCGCCACTGATTTAACAACGGAGTATGATTTAGCAGTCCGTGAAAACTGTCGGCAGAGTAATTACAATCATTCACACTGTTAACTGTTTTCAATTATTCTATGATGGTTTTAGTGTGGTATATTCTATTATATATAAATTACTACATGTGCTATATATCGATATTATATATATGCATATACTTGCAATATGGAGATATCACCACCACTTGCCCGAATTCTTTTCCTATTTTTGTTTCCCATTTAACAAATTGAAAATATATTACAATCATGCACCTCATCGTCTATCTTTAATCATTTACAAGAACCATCACCATATCATCATCACCTTTATCGACTATATTACTCAACCACCATCCCTCAATCGTCACCTCCACCTCCATAACCATAACACTAGAGAACTTTCATTTCATTTCTTTTTGTTGTTGACGAGCACTCAACTAAGATCACCATCATTCACCAACTTGGATCACCACAAACTCGCCACTCTACCACCACAATCATCACCATCAACACCTTGAAACCTCCATTGTCACAACTGCTATATTATTTCCTGTTCAGTCCTTGTTCTCCATCAAAAACCACCCTTACCATTGACATCTCACCACCATTATAAGTCATTCACCACCATCATCATCTTTATACTTGATTATTTCATTTTCTATTTATATATAAACTGCTAACCATCAAACAAGACTGCTGTACTCATTTTCCTTTTTCTGTCATTTCTGTTACGTTTGAACATCACCAAGACCACCGTAAAACTGCAGCCTGTAGCTTCTATTTTCTGTTTTCCATTTATTTCAACAATCACCACTGCTGCTACCATGTTACTTTTCTGTTTCAAACAACCATAAATCATCAAAGCTTCATTGTTGCTGCTGCAGTCTTATTCTATTTCTGTTTGATTGTAAAACCACCCAAAACCACGCCACTATTACTTGTTGTTGTTCGTTATTGCTACTGTTACTTTCCTTTACAAAGAAAACCATGATTAAATGAAGATGATTATGATACAAATGATACATGAACGATGATTATGATTTTATGTTTTTCTGTTTTTCTATTACGATCACCAACTAGCCTGCTATTGTTAATGCCTGCTATTGCTCATTTTCTTTCCACTCCTGTTCGTTTCTGTTTTAACCACCGAACAGCCACCTCCATTTAACACCGCCACTTTGAACCACAACCTCATTACTCCCTATCTATATCACTCGTCTTCTCTCTCTTCTGTTCTTTGTTAATAAACGAACACCAAACACCTTTATCAAACCCATTTAATTTATGCTGTGATTCGATCCTCTCTTACTACTGCATATAATCTGTTTCTGTTTCAGCCACGAACAACTGACAATTACAGTGAACCACCATCGACACCCTCACCATTCTCTTTAACCGTAAACCCATCATCGAACCACCATCACCCTAGATGTTTCTTTTCTTTCTTTCTCGATCACCCAACTTATCACCACCCTTTGCTTTATTTCTGCTGCAGCCGAATTTTTTTTCTGTTTAATGCTGCTGTTTCAACGAGTGGGGGAATGACAAGGATGAATGATGATGAGTAAATGGGGTATCCAAGATAAGGATGGGGTTTGCTTTTGCACCGTATAATTTTTTTTATTTATTTTTTTGCCGTCCTACTGATAAAGGATCCAAGGTGGGTTCAATTGTTTAGTTACTTGGGCCGTTTAAAGGAGTTATCAAATTGGGATTGTAAATTGCTATTGGGCCATTCCTTGTTGCTAGTTTCTAGTGGGCTTCTAATTTGTTCTTATAGACAACTAGTGATGTTTGTTAATGGACCATTTGAAGATCAACTGTTTTTAATGGGCTGAATCGATGATCAAATTACATGGCCCAACGAGTCCAACAATTTAAGCTTGCTACTATTCGGTATAAATTAATATTATTACTATTATTATTGTTATTGTTATTGTTATTATTATTGTTATTATTATCGTTATTATTATTGTTATTAGTATTATAACTATTATTATTACTACTTATACAAGTATTAAGTATCAATTATTATTAATATTACGATTAGGGTTAAAATTATCATTATTATTGTTATTATTAATTATTAAGTATTATTATTTTTATTATCATTATTATAAGTATTATTATTATTAATAACATTATTACTATCATTATTAGTATTGTTATTACTAAAAATTATTATTTTTACAACTATATTATTATTATTATTATCATTATTACTATCATTATTATTATTTTCATTAACATGATTTTTATATATAATTTTTATTATCATTATTATTATCATTAATATTATTATTATTACAGTATTTGTAATACTACAAACATAATAACATTATTTGCATAAATATTTATATATAACAAGTTTTGAGTTAACAAAATAAATTATATAGATATAGATGTATTAGTATAATTATATGTATAAATATTAATATACAAAATAATTGTTTATAACCTTTCAAATTACAAATATATTACTAAATTAAATAAGTAATATATATAAACTAGTTTAATTATTATTATATGTTAATTATATGTGTTAATATATATACTTGATATAGGTTCGTGAATCCGAGGCCAACCCTGCATTGTTCAGTATCGTCGTATGAATATTTTTACTACAAAATATTGTATTGTGAGTTCATTTGATTCCCTTTTACTCTTTACATTTTTGGGACTGAGAATACATGCGCTGTTTTTATAATTGTTTCCTAAATGCTTTTGAGATATATTTTTTGAACTAAGAATACATGAACTGCTTTTATAAATGATTGATGAAATAGACACAAATATTCAAAACTACATTCTATGATAGAATTATTTAGATTCAGATGTTCGATTTAGTAGTTAACGGATAGATGATTTTGCATTGCGTACGCATTAGCTCCCGTTTTAACTACCATCGGTGGGATGATTTTGCATTGCACGCACGCACTATCCCCCGATGTATTGTATTGTATTATAGTCGACTTTGTAGTTGGTAACGGAGGGATGATTTTGCATTGCGTACGCATTAGCCCCCGTTTCAGCTACCCTCGGAGGGATGATTTTGCATTGCGTACGCATTAGCCCCCGTTGTAAGAATTATATTGTATTAACCACCACGGTGAGATGATTTTGTCATTGCACTAGGCATTAGCTACCATTGGTGAGTTGTTTGAAAGGTTTCGGTGTTCTTCATATGAATGATTTTACAGCAGGAATAGACCTGCACAGATTGTTTTCTAATTATGAGTATTTTGTGGTCTATTATATTATTGAAAATGATTGATTATGAAAAACTAATGAACTCACCAACCTTTTGGTTAACACTTTAAAGCATGTTTATTCTCAGGTATGAAAGAAATCTTCCGCTGTGCATTTGCTCATTTTAGAGACATTATTTGGAGTCATTCATGACATATTTCAAAAGACGTTGCATTCAAATCATTGAGGTCATCAAGAATATTATTAAGTTATTTATAGTTGGATATATTATGAAATAGTATGCATGTCTGTCAACTTTCGATGAAATGAAAGTTTGTCTTTTAAAAACGAATGCAATGTTTGTAAAATGTATCATATAGAGGTCAAGTACCTCGCGATGTAACCAAATGTAATGTATTCGTCCAGATGGATTAGGACGGGGCATTAGACTTCCAGCAAGAGAAACACTACAAAAAAAAACTGTTTTTATTTTATATATTGATTGTTATTTCATGTCAGTTTCTAAATATAGAAATGAAATGGGTCAGGTATTTATTCAAACCAACTTGGACCGAAGTTAGAATCGGACCAAACCGAACCATGTATTAATGGTCCGGTCCTCGGTTCTTATTTTACAAAAAAAATTGAGTTTCGGTACGGGTATTGTCTAGTTTGGTCCGGGTATGGACCATGCACAGCCCTAGCTACACTGCAAAACATGGTTAGTCAAAGCTAAAAGCAGCAGTTTTATGAAGTTCATAGATGAAGCGACCCGTCCTAATCCATCTGAACGAAGTCCATATCGATTATAAACGATTCACAATAGTTGAATACATCGCGAAGTACTTGACCTCTATATGATACATTTTACAAACATTGCATTCGTTTTTAAAAGACAAACTTTCATTACATCAAAAGTTGACAGACATGCATCCCATTTCATAATATACCAAACTATCAACGACTTAATAATAATCTTCATGAACTCAACGACTCGAATGCAACGTCTTTTGAAATATGTCATGAATGACTCCAAGTAATATCTCTAAAATGAGCAAATGCACAACAGAAGATTTCTTTCGTACCTGAGAATAAACATGCTTTAAAGTGTCAACTAAAAGGTTGGTGAGTTC
Source organism: Rutidosis leptorrhynchoides (assembly GCF_046630445.1). Taxonomy (NCBI): domain Eukaryota; kingdom Viridiplantae; phylum Streptophyta; class Magnoliopsida; order Asterales; family Asteraceae; genus Rutidosis; species Rutidosis leptorrhynchoides. Next base: position 443,347,193 of record NC_092334.1, read on the forward strand.
ATTAGTTTAACATAAATGATCATTTCCATCATTTTAATAGACCACAAGATTCTCATTTTCAGTTCTCATAAATATATGTCTCATGCATAGAGACAAAAATATCATTCATATGGATTGAACACCTGGTAACCGACATTAACAAGATGCATATAAGAATATCCCCTATCATTCCGGGAAATCCTTCGGACATGATATAAAACAACATCGAAGTACTAAAGCATCCGGTACTTTGGATGGGGTTCGTCGGGCCCATAGATCTATCTTTAGGATTCGCGTCAATTAGGCGTGCACTAATTCTCAAAATTAGTGATGTTCCCTATTTCTTAGTTTCGATTACTTGTGTCTTATTTCGTAAAACATTTATAAAAATTGCACATGTATTGTTAGCCCAAAAATATAAAGGGTAAAAAGGCAAATGAAACTTACCTATTGTATTTTGTAGTAAAAATACATATGACGACAATGAACACTAAACAATGCAAGGTTGGCCTCGGATTCACGAACCTATATCAATTGTATATTTATTAATACATGTAATCGTAATCGAGTAAGTTTTTATTTATTATTATTTTTTAATATACTTGTTATATTATATGTTATATTGATATAGATAGTTTAATATATTTGATTTATATATCTTATATAACTATTATTTATCATTCTTTAATATTTTAATAATAAAAATCTATATTAGGGTTTATATAAGATATCAATATATGTTTATGTATTAATTGGTACATTTTGTATATATATATTTATATATGTATAGTTTAGGTAATATTATTTTAATAATAATAATATAGTGATATGTAATATTGATATTATTGCAGTGTATATTTATATAAAAATATTTACTGGTATTAATACTAAAAACGATAAGAGTGATAGTCATAATATTGATAGTAATATTGATAGTAATATTATTAATTTTTTTTACAATGATAACCTTAATAAAAATATTAACTTTAATAATAATGTTAATTTTAGTAAAAATAGTAGTTTTAATAAAAATGATATATTCCCTTAATAATATAATGATAATAATAATAATAATAATAATAGTAGTAGCAGTGTTAATAATAATAATCAGATTTTTCATAAACTTCATGTTTAGTTTCTAAACCTGTATCTATAGTTCCTATAACTTATAATTATAATCATGTTCATAATTCTTGCCAAATCAACTTTTATTATAAATTTTCTAATATAAATGTTATTAATATGTTCATAATCCTGTTAATAACAATAACAATAATAATACTAATAATTCATAAAATAATACTAATAATAATATTTATAATAATAAATTGTATTATGTTCATAATAATGAAAATAATAATAATGATCATAGTTATAATAACAATAATACATATTTAATATTAGTAATAATAATAATAATGCTTAAGTAATGATAATAATATTAGTATTAATAACAATTATAACAATAATATTTAGTACTAGCAATAACAATAACAATCATAATAATAATGATAAATGATAAATAGTTATAATAATAATGATATTAATGATAATTATAAGAAAAGAAAAACTACCTCTAAAGCCTTTCATAAAAAAAAATGCCTATAGCCAGGCTCGAACTCAAGACCTCCCGCTTATCCACTAACACCTTAACCATTCATCCAGTTTTCTTTTTTTGATTATATTATGAAATCAATTATACTAATCCCTCTTTCCTGTTTCCCTTCTTCTTCAATACCAAACGTCCAGAACCCAATACTTCTCATAGCAACAAATACTTGTTTCAATTTACGACTTGTAATTTGAAACAGAAATATACCTCTGTAATATCTGATTCAATCAGATAAACAGAAAAAAAATATAGGCAGCAGCAGAAAAAAATGGCTCGCGATGGATATGAAGAACTTAAACACCAATTTCGGTTTTTAGCTCGTTTTAGAAAAATATTACAACATGAAATAGGTTGTAAATCACTTATAGAAACTTTCCCAAACATCAATTTAACTGGAAACATTAAAATAAATTCGAATTTTAACGAAGAATAAACAGTTGACTTTTATTTTAATAACTTTGACTCTCGAATTCAAGCTCGATACAACGAATTGATACTTGAGATTTTGAAGAAAGTTAGAGTAATACATTCCTAACAACTTTGTATTTTTACATTTTAGAATATGATTCAAATTCGAGTTTTGAACAAGAAGATGAACATTCGGTGTAAAAATGGGTTTTTCTTTTTAAATTTGGAAGTGCACTCACAGAATTATGATGAACGATTGATGTAGGTCTGTGAATGATTGTCGTGGGAAAATAAGTGACATTGAATCAATGTTTGTAGGGTTTAATGGTTCGACATATAGATCAAACAGCAGACAAAAACAAAAATTTAGATAAATAATAAAATATAAAAAGCTTGGATCTATCAGTAACAGAATTTGGAGTATTGCAAAATGGAATCAACGACTTTAAGCAAAATGAAAGGGATTGGGACAGATAACAAATTAGAGATAGAATCGAAATTCCTCAACAACTATATCGTGATGGAAACAGGAAGCATGATATAAACATATATTTTCATCTGTTATATCTATTTTTTGTATATAAGTATATAACTGAATTTTTATATTTGAGTATTTATATATAACTATCTGATTTTCTATATCTATGAATATGTTTGTATATATATATGTAATTCATAAAAAAAAATTATATACATAATAATTATATTAGTATTAATAATAATACTATTACTAATATCACATCTAATTAATAATATTATTGATAGAAGACTATAAATAATATAATAAATGATACATTTCATAACTTAATTAATACTAATGATAATAATAATCTTATTAATGATACTAACAATATTACTAGTTATAATAATATTCATATTGTTAATGATAATAATATTAATACTAATAACCTATACATATCGGATTTTATACATATATATATGCTTTATAGAATAAGTAATAATATTACTAATACAAATATTTACATTAATATTATCAATAATAATAGTAATGATAATAATATTAATATGTCAATTATATTTAAAATTGTAATTTAATATAATACCATTTATTAATTATATCATATTTGCTGATTATCATATATTGAATCTTTAATATTTATTCAATTTTATATACTTTACAATAATATTACTTATATATATTATTCATATTTATATGTATATCTATATATCTATATATTTATTTACACACAACTGTTCATGAATTGTCAGAATTTGGTCGAGGTTAAATGAATGTATGTAAACAGTTCAAAAATTTTTAGATTCAACATTACAGACTTTGCTTATCATATCGAAATCAAATAAGATTCAAGTTTAAATTTGGTCGGAAATTCTCGGGTCATCACAGTACCTACCCGTTAAAGAAATTTCGTCCCAAAATTTGAGTGAGGTCGTCATGGCTAACAATAAGAATGTTTTCATGTCAAATATGAGTTGATAAATAGTGTTTTATCATTATTGAGTAATATAGATAAAACGATTTGATTATGTAAAGCGTACGAGTGAAACTGTTACAAAGATTGAGATAGAGCTTTAACTTTTTGACGTAGTCACGGTGGATTTCCGGAATTCTAGGGATTTAAAGAAAATCTTCCAAATCTAAGAGATTTGATTCTTCGGCGAATAAAGAGATTAAGATCTCTATAATTAAATACGGTGATCTGCCTCGATTTTTCTATCAGATATTTCACTATAAATTAACTTCTTCCATTCCGTTACTTTTATCATTCCTATACCCAATTCCCAAATTCAAAAGTTTATGAAAATGCTAAATCCAGTTCTGATCCTTGTCCTTATCCTTACTATCACAACCATCATTCTCCTTTTCTAACTTCCACCAGAAGAATCTGCTTATAGTGCTTTTAATCCTTCTGTGTCTTTATGTTGCTATAAACATTGATATACACGGTTTGTAATTTATGTGTTGTTATCGGGCTTTATATCTTCCCTTATACTTCGAAGTCCTTGCTTCTGTTTTCTATAATCATTGTCATCCCCAGTTAATACTCCCCCTATTTGCTGTGATTTATACTCCAATTTCTATTTCGGAGCTTTGTCCCTTCGTTTCTTCTTCTTGCGATTGGGCATCTCTTGTAATGGTCCAGAATTCGTAGATATAAGTTTCAGAATGAACATTGTTAATGTTCTAAGAAAGAAACGGTAATAGCACAATTTGACTTATCAAATTACCAGAATTCAAGGAAAGATAGGACTATCAAGAAAAATATTTTCTTGATATGTTTATAGATTAGACAGAACGTAAGAGTCGTGTAACATGGCACATGATGACGTTATGATCTGTGAATCATCACGTTCTATTTAGAAACTCAGCATGACTTAATGTAATATAATCACGTTGATCAAGTGTCATTATATTATACTAACTCATGCATCACTTCCCAACATTACTTCAATAACATTCATATTTTAAGCTTGAAAGTTTACAGAATATAGAAACTAACAGTTTCTATATGATGTAACACTGATAGCACGAAGAGATTAATAATTTTAGATAAGAATAGTTATGAAAACATCTTCAGAAATATGGAGGATATTTATAATGAAAGATACGATGATATCTTGGAATTCCTAATACCGAAGGATGGTGAAGAAAATTTTTCCGCAAGAGTTTGGAGTCAGAAGCAAGGTATTCGCTAAAGATTTCATCAGAAACAGAATCATCAGGATTCTTAATGTACAAGTTTAGTCCTTGTGATTTGTTCAGAGACTCCTTCGTAGTTTGCTCAATCAGTTTTTCAGTTTGCTCAATCAACTTTGCCAACATACAATTCTTTATCATCAACTTTTGGCTGTTGAGGTCGTTTACAGTTTTTGTTGCTTCATTCAACTTTTCAAAATTCAGAGCATTAATTCGCAGACTGGGTGCTTTTCAGAATTTCAGAATGAAAGATCATAATTCTAAGAGATAATTATTATAGGTATACATATAACTGTTGATGTAGAAACGTTGCGAGATTCAAAATACTGATTGCTGATTCTCGATAATTGGTATGGCAATTATCGTTACAAAACGCGAATGAGTATATGATAGGGTATTAATGAATAAATATAGTGATTTATCGAAGTGACTTTCGCCAAAGAGTAGTGAAGTTGCTGGTACGTTTACTGTTAAAGTGGTGGGATATAAACAGTTCCCCGGTAACGAGGGCGAAAAGACAACGTATATATCAAGGTTATAATAAGGTTGTTTCGAACGAAAAGTCGAAGTTGACTTGCTGGATGTAGTGACCCGAACTTTTCCATGTTTATATATATGTTAAATGAAATTGTTATTTACATGATTAAGTGTTTCCAACATGTTAAGCAATTAAACTTGTTAAGACTTGATTAATTGAAATAGGTTTCATATAGACAATTGACCACCCAAGTTGACCGGTGATTCATGAACGTTAAAACTTATAAAAACTATATGATGACATATATATGGTTATATATATAGTTAACATGATATTATGATAAGTAAACATATCATTAAGTATATTAATAATGAACTACATATGTAAAAACAAGACTACTAACTTAATGATTTTGAAACGAGACATATATGTAACGATTATTGTTGTAACGACATTTAATGTATATATATCATATTAAGAGATATTTGTACATCATAATATCATGATAATATAATAATTTAAAATCTCATTTGATATTATAAACATTGGGTTAACAACATTTAACAAGATCGTTAACCTAAAGGTTTCAAAACAACACTTACATGTAACGACTAACGATGACTTAACGACTCAGTTAAAATGTATATACATGTAGTGTTTTAATATGTATTCATACACTTTTGAAAGACTTCAAGACACTTATCAAAATACTTCTACTTAACAAAAATGCTTACAATTACATCCTCGTTCAGTTTCATCAACAATTCTACTCGTATGCACCCGTATTCGTACTCGTACAATACATAGCTTTTAGATGTATATACTATAGGTATATACACTCCAATGATCAGATCTTAGCAGCCCATGTGAGTCACCTAACACATGTGGGAACCATCATTTGGCAACTAGCATGAAATATCTCATAAAATTACAAAAATATGAGTAATCATTCATGACTTATTTATATGAAAACAAAATTACATATCCTTTATATCTAATTCATACACCAACGAACAAAAATACCTACAAACACTTTTATTCTTCAATTTTATTCATCTAATTGATCTCGCTCAAGTTCTATCTTCAAGTTCTAAGTGTTCTTCATAAATTCTACAAGTTCTAGTTTCATAAAATCAAGAATACTTCAAAGTTTGCTAGCTTACTTCCAATCTTGTAGAGTGATCATCCAACCTCAAGAAATCTTTCTTATTTACAGTAAGATATCTTTTTAATAAAAGGTAATACTCATATTCAAACTTTGATTCAATTTCTATAACTATAACAATCTTATTTCGAGTGAAAATCTTACTTGAACTATTTTCGTGTCATGATTCTGCTTCAAGAACTTTCAAGCCATCCAAGGATCCTTTGAAGCTAGATCCATTTTTCTCATTTCCAGTAGCTTTATCCAGAAAACTTGAGGTAGTAATTATGTTCATAACAGCATTCGATTCTGAAAGGACCCGTCCTAATCCACCTGGACGAAGTCATCAACATTTGGTCCCATTGCGATGATCAGCTCCAAGTAATGTCCTTATATTGAGCAAATGCACAGCAGAAGACTTAATTCGTACCTGAGAATAAACATGCTTTAAAGTACCAAAAGGTTGGTGAGTTCATAGGTTTATCATAACAATCATTTCAATATGTTAATAGACCACAAGATTTATAATCATAAACATAATACACTCGCAAGTGTATGTAAAGCATTCTAAGTGGTTGAGCACTTGGTAACCATACTTAACATTTAATCAACGTCGCATATTCCCCTTATTATGAAATCTCACTACACCGTACCAAGTGTAGTCACCAAAACGAAGTACTGTGCAACCGTTGAATACTGGTTGTCCAGTCCGGTTGGGGTTGTCAGGCCCGATAGATCTATCAACAGGATTCGCATTTACAATACCCATGTAAATAGTAGTTACCAAGCTACAGGGAAATATGCCAGTGGTACAACTCAACGTAGAATATATTTGTAAGTACTTGTGTCCATTTTGTAAACATTTATAAAAGCAGCGCATGTATTCTCAGCCCAAAAATATATACTGCAAAAGCAATTAAAAAGGGAGCAAATGAAACTCACTTTTGCCTTGAAGGTATTTAATTCGACTTGGTCTCCGATAGATATCACGAACCTAACCATATATATAATATATCAACATATTTTCTTTTTAAGTAATCGTTACATATATATATATACTTTTAATACTTTTAATATTTTCTTAGTTCGTAGTTAGCAGTCCGATGTTAGTGGTCCACAATTAGTTGCTTAAATAAAATAAATAAAGACCCCATCGTATTCGTATTGATCAGAATTAATCTCGACCCATGGTATCATGTTGTCAAATGACGTGTTGCGTACATAAAGTACCGTGTTGTCAAATGACGTGTTGCGTACAATCATGAGGTCTTATGATTAATCTCCTCGTGTTGTTTACGGGTGGTCCTGAAATAAATAAAATCAAATCATAAGTAATTATATATAAAATATCATATTAATTAGAAAAGATATGATTAATTTACTTTTTCTCCAAATATTTTCGTAGCTAAACTAGCTTCGGATACCCAATCTTGTTTTAGTCGTAGTTTCTTCATTACAACTCCATTTTTGTTGGTTCAACTTGCCACTTCCTTGGATCGAGTCAAATTTTAAGAATAATAACTGAAAATACCTTAATTTGTATTCAAAATCATAGGTTATAGGTCAAACTTTGGTGAAACTTATGAAAGTGATCATTTTCCATCATAAAAACAACATTTAATGATCATTTTTCTAAAAATACTTGCACTTTGAGTTAAACCATGAAATTTTTATGTGTTAACATATTCATAAGAAATATCATTTTTCCATAACATGAACTTCCAATTCAAAGTTCAAGATGGTTTTTAATTATCCAACCCAAAACAGCCCCCGGTTGTACTTCGACGACGTAGATTCAGTTTTTAAGATGTTCTTTGTAAAACCAAGTTATATCTTGTTAGGTTCACATATCATTATGATATATTACAGGTCTTGAAGTGTTTTAAAAGTCAAGTTAGAAGGATCTATTTAGTTTGCGAACAAGTTTGAAATCATTCAAACTATGTTCTTGTTGTTAAAATTTTATACCACAAAATAAGATAGCTATATGAATATGAATTGAATAAGATTATGAACAAGGTTACCACCTCAAGTTACTTGGACAAAGTTACTGCAAAAGATAAGAAATAATCTTGGAATCAAAGAGTGGTGGAGTTAGATCAAAAGGTTGGAAGTAAACTTCTTCAAATTGGTGGTTATTTTGATATGTTCTTGAAAGAGTTTTCTTATGGTGTTTAAGGCTTGTAATTGAAGCTAAATGATGGGGAAAATGCTTGGAGATGATCAAGTATGAAGTTAGGAGTATTTTGAGAGAGAAATGAGGGTGTAGTTATGAGAAAATAGAGTGAAGAAATGGTGTTCATTTATAAAAACGTTTTTAGTTTATAAAGAAAGAAAAGGATTCCTAATTTTGTTTTCTTAATAATAATTCATACTACTTGACAAATTCTAGGTACCTCATATCTAGGGCAGTAATAATGTTCATTAGGATGTGTATATACCAATAGTAAATACGTATAGAAGCTGGGTATGATACGGGTACATATAGCCTAGATATACGTATAGAAATCTTGAGGAAACAGAATGAGAATTCAAATATAGCTATCTTTTGTGAATATACTTATATTGTTTTATGTATTTAAGTCCTTAAAAGTGATTAAATACATTATATATACGATACATGTATAAGCATTATAGATTATAAGTATATATATCAAAGAATGTTACGTATAGTTATCGTTTTGAAAACTTAAGTTAGTAGTTTCAAAATATACTTATAACTCATTGTCATTAGTACACAATGAGATGTTAAACCATTCTTAGATCATGTTAAATATATATAAATACATATATATACATAAATGTATAATTATCGTATGTTATATAGTTCGTGATATCATCGGTCATATTGGACGGTCAAACGTTGTGTAAAACTCTTTTCAAAAACACAAGTCTCAACAATTTGGATTGCTTATCATGTTGGTATGGTTTAATTTATGTAAATATTAATCTCATAAGTATAATTTGGTCAAAAAATTCCGGGTCATTACAGTACCTACCCGTTAAAGAAATTTCGTTCCCGAAATTTGATAGAGGTTGTTATGGATAACAATAAGAAGGTTTTCATGACAAATATAAGGTGATAATGGAGTTTTATCATCATTAAGTAATGTAGATAAAACGATTCGATTATGCGAAGAATATAAATGAGATTATCGTAAAAGAGTGAGATGAGTAAAATATATTCGTCTTAACTGATGACGTAGTTATGATTGATTTTCGGGATTTAAGGGATTTAAAGAGAATCTTACGTAATAAGATTTGGTTCTTTGGTGATTAAGGAAATCAGGATCTTCTTTGATTATATGCAATAATCTGTTTCAATTGCTCTGTCGGATATTTCACTATAAATTCACCCCTTCATTTCCTTATTTTCCACGACTCACACCTTCTATTCTTTCTCCCTTGATTCTTACTTTAAACATTCATCAATATGCTCCATCCAGTCCTGATTCTTGATATACTCCTAACTTTTATATCTGTCATTCTTCTTTTTCATCTACCACCGGAAGAATCTACTTACTTCTACTATACTCTTGTGTTTATAGTGTTTCTAATTCTCCCGTGTCTCTATATTACTATCTGTATCAATATACACGGTTTGTAATTTCGGGGTTATTATCGAAGTTTATATTCTTCATTATTTTTCGGAGCTTCATGCTTTCGTTTTCTCTTCCCGACTTCGAGTCAAGCGAGTAATGGTCCGGAATTCGTAGATATGAAATTCAGAATGAACATAGCTAATGCTCTAAGAAGAAAATGGTAATAGAACGATTTTGATTTGTTAAATTACCATAATACCCTGGAGAAGACCGAGTCATCCAGAAAAATATTCTCTTGATATGTTTAGAGATTAGATAGAATGTAAGAGTCGTGTAAATGGCACATGATGACGGTACTGTGAATCATCATGCTTCATTAGAAACTCAGCATGACTTACTGTAATATAATGACGTTGATCAAGTGTCATTATATTATACTAATCCATGCTTCAGTTCCAAACACTACTTCAAAACATTCATATTTTAAACTCGAAGGTTTCAGAATTTAGAAACTAACACAGTTTCTTTTATGTTGCAGATATTACGGAGAGATAAATGATCTCAGATAAGAATAGTTGTGAAAATATTGCCAGAAATATAGAGGATATTTATAATAGAACATACGAGAATATCTTAGAATTTCTAATATCAATGGATGATGAAGAAGATTTGTCTGTGAAGGTTTAGAATGAGAAATAAGTTGTTTGCTAACGATTTCAGCAAGCACAGAATCATTTGGATTCTTTGAAGGCAAACTTATTCTTTGTGATTTGTCCACGGCTTTCTTCATAGTTTCACATAATCCGCTTTTCGGTACTAAATTTTCTATCGAGCGTTCCTAACACTCCTTTCTTTATCATCAAACTTTTGGCCATTAAGATCATCTACAACATGCTGCTTCGTCAGCATTTTCAAAGTTAACTGATCTGGGTCATCGGTTATCAAACCGAGGTAGTTTTAGGAGAATTGTGTTTTTAGAATGATTAATCGCTGATGGTAATATTGTGGAATATAAAAGGTTCCCCAGTAACAATAAAGAGTACGCATATATATCGCGGTTATAATAAAGTTGTTTTGGATGAAAAGTCGGAGTTGACTTGCTGGAGCTGTGACAAAATTAGCTACTTTGGAAAGGGATTGCAAAACGATCTTCGGTAATAACAATGTCAAAGGAACTAGAACAGATACGTGTCAAACGTTTACTCAGTTTCTGAGGGTTTTTCAGGTGCATAACTATATGCATCAATCTTTTCTTCCGTAGATGAAGTGCGGTTGGTTTATCCTCTCGATTGAGGTGTTTTTAAGAATCATGATAGATTTGAACGCTGATTGTAATCGTCGAGATACAATGAGGTTTAAGATGAAATCAAGTGGCAATCTTGAAGAAATGTTTAGTTTCATATGTTATAATCAATATTTTAATTCATTTTAATTGTCCAATGTCATTAGTCCACAGTCGATAGTCCACAGTAACAGTTTAATATATAATATACGAATTAATTAATACGTGTCGTGACCCGTATACCTCGATCACAACTCAAACTATATATATTATTGTAGAATCAACCTCAACCCTGTATAGAGAACTCGATCATTACTGCATATAGAGTGTCTATGGTGATTCCAAATAATATATATAGATGCGTCGATATGATATGTCAAAACATTGTATACGTGTCCCGATATTTAAAGTGCGTAAAATAATTACATAAATTAAATGACGATAAATAAAAGTGCGATAATTAAATTGTGATAAATAAACTGCAATAAATAAAATGTAATCAGTTAGCTATGAACAGTTAGCTGGAACATTTAGCGTGGATTCTTTACAAAATTTTTCATAGTTAATTTGTTTGTTTCTAACAGATTTTATTTTGTCATATGTTTTCTTCATATGCCACTTGTTGGATTCTGGGAAGTCTAAATCCAAATATGAAATTGAATGAAAATGGTTATTCTGCGGTGAACGGATACGTATATCGGTGGTTGTAAGTAGGATAGTAAATGACTATTGAATCAGCTTCGATGAATGTACAATGTAACTTATTAAGATGAAATCTAATTATTCCTCGGGTATTACCTACCCGTTAAAAAAAAAATTCACCATTAATATTTTGTACAAAAGAACTTTTAATTACAATCTTTATGAAAACATATATACATATATATTTTCTTCAGATGAAATCATGAATTTAATGAGTTAATATGATATTAATCTCATTTGCTTTTCGGTTTGAGCTAGAATAAGAAATCTCTAAAACTTTTTGAGACCACATATTCTTCGCAGAATATCAATGAAGTTATGGATCAATACTTCATCGTTCATTATTGTTGGTACTCCTTGGTATCTATGGTGCGTATGATGTTGATGTTTGTGGGACAGATTATGATGTCGAGACGTGTGATGTGGATGTTGTTTGTTAGTGGTGATGATGGTATTGTTGATGTTATTGATGGTGGTGCTGATTATGCTGCTGGTGCTGCTGCTGGTGTTTGCAACCTTCGCACCATGTTCTCCAAAGCCGTCACGCGAGCGCGAAGTTCGTTAACTTCTGCTAGTACACCGGGATGATTGGCGGTTGGAGCGAGCGAATGAACAAGATTTGTAATATGGGATAGTATATAATCGTGACGAGATACTCTAGAAATGAGAGAGAAAATGGTGTTTCGAATAGGTTCGCCGGTAAGTGCTTCAGGTTCATCGCCAAGAGGGCAATTTGGTGGATGGAATGGATCACCTTCTTCTTGTCTCCAGTGATTTATTATATTACGAACCCATCCCCAATTCATCCAGAATAGATGATGGGAAATTAGTTGATCCATTCCGGTGATGCTGCTTTCGGAGCCCGAATGGAAATCCATATTGGCATAACTGTAGGAATCTGAAGAATTCGAACTAGATGCGGAATCCATCTTGTATAATGGGGAAAATGAATTTTTGGTATGGAGTAGATTATAGGAGTTAGATTTGGTACTCTTCAATACATAATTTACATATGTATATATAATACCAAAATCCCGTAAATTACGGAGAATCTTTGAAAAGATATCAGTCAAAGTTCGCAATAACAGATATGCTAAGATAAGAATTCGTCTATACACTATCAATGCAGTAAATGCAGTAAAACGTGTCTAGACTTATGAATGATAAGCAGGTAATTTCCTAAGGATGATAAACAGATGATTTTCGACTTAGAAATGATAAGCAAAACTTTTGACATGTAGACACGGTCGAAGTCCAGACTCATTAATGCATCCTAACAACTACTAGTTAGACACACTAATGCAAGACCTGGTTCGCTACAACCACTGCTCTGATACCAACTGAAAGGACCCGTCCTAATCCACCTGGACGAAGTCATCAACATTTGGTCCTATTGCGATGATCGGCTCCAAGTAATGTCCTTATATTGAGCAAATGCACAGCGGAAGACTTAATTCGTACCTGAGAATAAACATACTTTAAAGTGTCAACCAAAAGGTTGGTGAGTTCATAGGTTTATCATAACAATCATTTCAATATGTTAATAGACCACAAGATTTATAATCATAAACATAATACACTCGTAAGTGTATGTAAAGCATTCTAAGCGGTTGAGCACTTGGTAACCATACTTAACATTTAATCAACGTCGCATATTCCCTTTATTATGAAATCTCACTACACCGTACCAAGTGTAGTCACCAAAATGAAGTACTGTGCAACCGTTGAATACTGGTCGTCCAGTCCGGTTGGGGTTGTCAGGCCCGATAGATCTATCAACAGGATTCGCATTTACAATACCCATGTAAATAGTAGTTACCAAGCTACAGGGAAATATGCCAGTGGTACAACTCAACGTAGAATATATTTTTAAGTACTTGTGTCCATTTTGTAAACATTTATAAAAGCAGCGCATGTATTCTCAGCCCAAAAATATATACTGCAAAAGCAATTAAAAAGGGAGCAAATGAAACTCACTTTTGCCTTGAAGGTATTTAATTCGACTTGGTCTCCGATAGATATCACGAACCTAACCATATATATAATATATCAACATATTTTCTTTTTAAGTAATCGTTACATATATATATACTTTTAATACTTTTAATATTTTCTTAGTTCGTAGTTAGCTGTCCGATGTTAGTGGTCCACAATTAGTTGCTTAAATAAAATAAATAAAGACCCCATCGTATTCGTATTGATCAGAATTAATCTCGACCCATGGTAACATGTTGTCAAATGACATGTTGCGTACATAAAGTACCGTGTTGTCAAATGACGTGTTGCGTACAATCATGAGGTCTTATGATTAATCTTCTCGTGTTGTTTACGGGTGGACCTGAAATATATAAAATCAAATCATAAGTAATTATATATAAAATATCATATTAATTAGAAAAGATATGATTAATTTACTTTTTCTCCAAATATTTTCGTAGCTAAACTAGCTTCGGATACCCAATCTTGTTTTAGTCGTAGTTTCTTCATTACAACTCCGTTTTTGTTGGTTCAACTTGCCGCTTCCTTGGATCGAGTCAAATTTTAAGAATATGAACTGAAAATACCTTAATTTGTATTCGAAATCATAGGTTATAGGTCAAACTTTGGTGAAACTTATGAAAGTGATCATTTTCCATCATAAAAACAACATTTAATGATCATTTTTCTAAAAATACTTACACTCTGAGTTAAACCATGAAATTTTTATGTGTTAACATATTCATAAGAAATATCATTTTTCCAGAACATGAACTTCCAATTCAAAGTTCAAGATGGTTTTTAATTATCCAACCCAAAACAGCCCCCGGTTGCACTCCGACGACGTAGATTCAGTTTTTAAGATGTTCTTTGTAAAACCAAGTTATATCTTGTTAGGTTAGCCTTTCATTATGATATATTACAGGTCTTGAAGTGTTTTAAAAGTCAAGTTAGAAGGATCTATTTAGTTTGCGAACAAGTTTGAAATCATTCAAACTATGTTCTTGTTGTTAAAATTTTATACCACAAAATAAGATAGCTATATGAATATGAATTGAATAAGATTATGAACAAGGTTACCACCTCAAGTTACTTGGACAAATTTACTGCAAAAGATAAGAAATAATCTTGGAATCAAAGAGTGGTGGAGTTAGATCAAAAGGTTGGAAGTAAAATTCTTCAAATGGGTGGTTATTTTGATATGTTCTTGAAAGAGTTTTCTTATGGTGTTTAAGGCTTGTAATTGAAGCTAAATGATGGGGAAAATGCTTGGAGATGATCAAGTATGAAGTTAGGAGTATTTTGAGAGAGAAATGAGGGTGTAGTTATGAGAAAATGGAGTGAAGAAATGGTGTTCATTTATAAAAACGTTTTTAGTTTATAAAGAAAGAAAAGGATTCCTAATTTTGTTTTCTTACTAATAATTCATACTACTTGACAAATTCTAGTTACCTCATATCTAGGGCAGTAATAATGTTCATTTGGATGTTGATTTGATGTGTATATACCAATAGTAAATACGCATAGAAGCTGGGTATGATACGGGTACATATAGCCTAGATATACGTATAGAAATCTTGAGGAAACAGAACGAGAATTCAAATATAGCTATCTTTTGTGAATATACTTATATTGTTTTATGTATTTAAGTCCTTAAAAGTGATTAAATACATTATATATACGATACATGTATAAGCATTATAGATTATAAGTATATATATCAAAGAATGTTACGTATAGTTATTGTTTTGAAAACTTAAGTTAGTAGTTTCAAAATATACTTATAACTCATTGTCATTAGTACACAATGAGATGTTAAACCATCCTTAGATCATGTTAAATATATATATATATAAATACATATATATACATAAACGTATAATTATCGTATGTTATATAGTTCGTGATATCATCGGTCATATTGGACGGTCAAACGTTGTGTAAAACTCTTTTCAAAAACACAAGTCTCAACAATTTGGATTGCTTATCATGTTGGTATGGTTTAATTTATGTAAATATTAATCTCATAAGTATAATTTGGTCGAAAAATTCCGGGTCATTACAGATTCATACATATAAAGCTATCTTTTTCGAAGGTTTAAACTTGTAATCACTAGAACATAGTTTAGTTAATTCTAAACTTGTTCGCAAAAAAAAAGTTAATTCTTCTAACTTGACTTTTAAAATCAACTAAACACATGTTCTATATCTATATGATATGCTAACTTAATGATTTAAAACCTGGAAACACGAAAAACACCGTAAAACCGGATTTACGCCGTCATAGTAACACCGCGGGCTGTTTTGGGTTAGTTAATTAAAAACTATGATAAACTTTGATTTAAAAGTTGTTCTTCTAGGAAAATGATTTTTCTTATGAACATGAAACTATATCCAAAAATCATGGTTAAACTCAAAGTGGAAGTATGTTTTTCAAAATGGTCATCAAGACGTCGTTCTTTCGACTGAAATGACTACCTCTTACAAACATGACTTGTAACTTATATTTCCAACTATAAACCTATACTTTTTATGTTTGGATTCATAAAATAGAGTTCAATATGAAACCATAGCAATTTGATTCACTCAAAACGGATTTAAAACGAAGAAGTTATGGGTAAAACAAGATTGGATAATTTTTCTTGTTGTAGCTACGTGAAAATTGGTAACAAATCTATATTAATCATATCCTAGATAACTTATATTGAATTATAAATGTATTCTAATATATTATGTAATTTTGGGATACCATAGACACGTATGCAAATATTTTGACATATCATATCAACCCATGTGTATATATTATTTGGAACAACCATAGACACTCTATATGCAGTAATGTGGGAGTTAGCTATACAGGGTTGAGGTTGATTCCAAAAATATATATACTTTGAGTTGTGATCTAGCTTGAGACGTGTATACACTGGGTCGTGGATTGATTCAAGATAATATATATCAATTTTTTTCTGTACATCTAACTTTGGACAACTAGTTGTAGGTTACTAACGAGGACAGCTGACTTAATGAACTTAAAACATCAAAATGTATTAAAAGTGTTGTAAATATATTTTGAACATACTTTGATATATATGTACATATTTGTTATAGGTTCGTGAATCGACCAGTGGCCAAGTCTTACTTCCCGACGAAGTAAAAATCTGTAAAAGTGAGTTATAGTCCCACTTTTAAAATCTAATATTTTTGGGATGAGAATACATGCAGGTTTTATAAATGATTTACAAAATAGACACAAGTACGTGAAACTACATTCTATGGTTGAATTATTGAAATCGAATATGCCCCTTTTATAAAGTCTGGTAATCTAAGAATTAGGGAACAGACACCCTAATTGACGCGAATCCTAAAGATAGATCTATTGGGCCTAACAAACCCCATCCAAAGTACCGGATGCTTTAGTACTTCGAAATTTATATCATATCCGAAGGGTATCCCAGAATGATGGGGATATTCTTATATATGCATCTTGTTAATGTCGGTTACCAGGTGTTCACCATATGAATGATTTTTATGTCTATGTATGGGATGTATATTGAAATATGAAATCTTGTGGTCTATTGTTACGATTTGATATATATAGGTTAAACCTATAACTCACCAACATTTTTTTGTTGACGTTTTAAGCATGTTTATTCTCAGGTGATTATTAAGAGCTTCCGCTGTCGCATACTTAAATAAGGACAAGATTTGGAGTCCATGCTTGTATGATATTGTGTAAAAACTGCATTCAAGAAACTTATTTCGTTGTAACATATTTGTATTGTAAACCATTATGTATTAGTCGTGTGTAAACAGGATATTTTAGATTATCTTTATTTGATAATCTATGTAAAGCTTTTTAAACCTTTATTGATGAAATAAAGGTTATGGTTTGTTTTAAAATGAATGCAATCTTTGAAAAACGTCTCATATAGAGGTCAAAACCTCGCAACGAAATCAATTAATATGGAACACTTTTATCAATAAGAACGGGACATTTCACTGGAGCTGTGACAAAACTGACTATTGTGAAAAAGAGTTGCAAAGTTATTTTCGGTAATAACAACGCCAAAGGAGCTAGCACAGATACGTGTTAAACGTTTACTCAAGTTCCGAATGTTTTCAGGTGCATAACTATATGCCTCGATCTTTTTCTTCCGTAGATGAAGTGCGGTTGGTTCATCCTCTCGATTGAGGTGTTTTCAAGTATCATGAAAGGTTTGAACGCAGATCGTAATCGTTAAGATATAAATGAAGTTTAGGATGAAATCAAGTGGCAAACTTGAAGAATTATTTTGTTTCCTATGTTATAATCAATATTTTAATTCATTTTAATTGTCCAATGTTGGTAGTCCTCAGTTGATAGTCCACAGTTAGTAATATATAATATTCAAATTAATTAATACGTGTCGTGACCCGTATACATGTCTCAGCCTCGATCACAACTCAAAGTATATATATTATTGTAGAATCAACCTCAACCCTGTATAGCGAACTCGATCATTACACCATATAGAGTGTCTATGGTTATTCCAAATAATATATATATATATATATATAATATATATATATATATATATATATATATATATATATATATATATATATATATATATATATATATATATATATATATATATATATATATATATATATATATATATATATATATATATGCGTAGATATGATATGTCAAAACCTTGTATACGTGTCCCGATATTTAAAATGCGTAAATAACAGTATTTAAATGACGATAAATAAAGTGCGTAAAATAAATAACAGAAATTAAATGACGATAAATAAAATTGCGAGAATTAAAATTGCGATAATATAATTGCGATAAATAAATGTAATACGAAATTAACAGTTAGCTAGGAACAGTTAGCTAGGAACAGTTAGCGTGGATACTTAACAATATTTCAATTAGTTAATTCGTTTGTTTCTAACAAATTTTATTTTGTCCAATGTTTTCTTCATTATGCCACTTGTTGGATCCTGATAGGTCAAAATCCAAATATGAAATTGAATGAAAATGGTTATTATGTGGTGAACGGATACGTATATCGATGGATGTAAGTAGGATTGTAAATGACTGTTGAATCAGATTCGAAAAATATACAGTGTAACTTACTAATATGAAAACTAAATATTCCTCGGGTATTACCTACCCGTTAAAATATTTTCACCATTAATAATTTGTACGAAAGAATTTTTAATTGCAATCTTTATGAAAATATATATACATATATATTTTCTTCAGATATAATCATGGATTTAATGAGTCAATATGATATTAAACTCATTTGATTTATTGTTAGAACAAGAATATATAATCTCTAAAACATTAGAGATTACATAATCGCCATACTGAACGAAGATAATTGATGTAGAACGATACGTAAAATGATGATTAAGTTTGAGGTATAGATTGTGATGTTGAGGCGTGTGTTGTTGTGGTTTATGTTGTTGCTGAAGCTGGTACATTTTGCACCATATTTTCCAAGGCTACAACTCGGGCGCGAAACTCGTTGACTTTTATTACTCCGGGATGATTGTCGGTAGGAATGAGCGGATGAATAAGGTTCGGAATTTGAGATATCATATAATCGTTGTGGGATATCCTGGCAACGAGGGTGAATATGGTGTTTCGGACAGGTTCGCCAGTATGTTCTTCAGGTTCTTCACCAAGAGGTGAATTCGGTTGGTGGAAAAGATCGCCTTCTTCTATTCGTCATTGATTAAGTCGATTACGAACCCATCAGATGAATTGGGGATGGCTGATAGGTTGATTCATTCTGGTTATACTACTTTCGGAGTTCGAGTGGAAATCCTTATCGGAATAGCTGTCGGAATAACTATCGGAATAACTATCGAAATTTGAGGGACTCGAACTGGTTGAGGGATTCATCTCGTACGATTAGATGAAGGATTTTCGATAAGAAATAGATTATAGTATGTAGATTAGTACCCTGCAATACATAATTTACATATGTATATATAATACTAAAATCACATAAGTTACGGAGGAATCTACGGAAGTTGTCAAGCAAAGTCTACAGTAACAGATATGCTAAGATACGAATTTTGTCTATACACTATTCATGCAATCATTGCAGTAAGATGTGTCTAGACTAAGAATGATAAGCAGGTAATTTCCTAAGAATGATAAGCAGATGATTTCCGACTAGAAATGATAAGCAAAACTTTTGACATGCAGACACAGTCAAAGTCCAGACTCACTAATGCATCTAAACAACTATCAGTTAGACACACTAATGCATGACCTGGTTCACTAAGACCACTGCTCTGATACCAACTGAAGCGACCCGTCCTAATCCATATGAACGAAGTCCATATCGATTATAAATGATTCACAATAGTTGATTACATCGCGAGGTACTTGACCTCTATATGATACATTTTACAAACATTGCATTCATTTTTAAAAGACAAACTTTCATTACATCGAAAGTTGACAGACATGCATCTCATTTCATAATATACCAAACTATCAACGACTTAATAATAATCTTGATGAACTCAACGACTCAAATGCAACGTCTTTTGAAATATGTCATGAATGACTCCAAGTAATATCTCTAAAATGAGAAAATGCACAGCGGAAGATTTTTTTCGTACCTGAGAATAAACATGTTTTAAAGTGTCAACCAAAAGGTTGGTGAGTTCATTAGTTTAACATAAATAATCATTTCCATCATTTTAATAGACCACAAGATTCTCATTTTCAGTTCTCATAAATATACGTCCCATGCATAGAGATAAAAATATCATTCATATGAATTGAACACATGGTAACCGACATTAACAAGATGCATATAAGAATATCCCCTATCATTCTGAGAAATCCTTCGGACATGATATAAAACAACATCGAAGTACTAAAGCATCCGGTACTTTGGATGGGGTTCGTCGGGCCCATAGATCTATCTTTAGGATTCTCGTCAATTAGGCGTGCACTAATTCTCAAAATTAGTGATGTTCCCTAATTCTTAGGTTACCAAGAAAAAAGGGGCATATTCGGCTTCGATCATTCAACCATATAATGTAGTTTCAATTACTTGTGTCTATTTCGTAAAACATTTATAAAAATTGCGCATGTATTCTCAGCCCAAAAATATAAAGGGTAAAAAGGCAAATGAAACTCATCTATTGTATTTTGTAGTAAAAATACATATGACGACTGATGCCAAAAAGTTGATGTGATAAAACCGACCTTTAAAGTTTACAACTAAACTCACTAATAAATATTATCACACTACGGGCAACTGGTCCTGATCGTGCAGCAATAGATACTGGCAAGTCAAGTTCGTTCCACAGGGAGAAGCATATTCAAGAATCTAACAACAATTAATTATACTAAAAAGTGGGGGTGTTGAATTAGGAATTTATATTTAGCAAAATAATAATAAAATATAACTTAATCTTAAATTAATTAAACTACTTATTAATAAAAATTACAACATTACAAGATTAATTCATTAAGTGTAACAGTGAATCAAATGAGATTTCAATATTATAATAATTATGGATTAAACAAATTTAAAGTAATATTAAAAGATTTAATTAAAACTTAAAATTTAAACTAAAATCATACAGTACTGGATCTACACTTACGCGTTCTGCGTGTATGTATACGCGTTACGCGTATGTTATATTCGATGTGACAAAATAGCACGTATTAAGACTGAAGGAGATTGATTTATATTTTAATTTTTCTGAATAATAATACGTAAAAATAATAATAATAATTTGCAATATATAATTGGGAGTGTTTACTTAAATATTTCACCTCTAGATCCATGGATTGTTTTAATTTGAAGTCCTATTAAAATGTTTTAGTATACAACTTTATATTTTCTTTCGAATATATAAAGTTTCAACTAACTAAATTAAATCTAATTTTCATTTGATCTTATTTAGATAGTTTACTATTCCTCAAGTATTTAAATTGAGACCTAACCTAGTTTTGACTTTCGCCAAAACTCAAATCATAACGGTTTCCCTTTTTACAATTTTCACTATTATATAACTAATGATATTACCCAAACCACCGAACCTTATTTCTAAATTAGTGTTAATAACTTATTCATAAGTTCGTCTAAATCCCTTGTAGTGTTGAAGCTTAATTTATATCAATAGAAATAACCTTCGCTATTTATATCTAACAAATTAAGTGATAAGGATTAAATATCTAATCATATAACAATGGTTCTTTTAGCTAGGCTCAATGTTAAAAATACTTAAGTTACATTTTAATATTTACGAATGATAACAATCCATTTTACTAGGGCTCTACATCTAAGAAAACACTATGGGAATTTACTAACTAATCATAATAATGATACGGGAGTAAAAATAATAATACATAAACATAAACATAATAATAAGTAACAATGACAATAATAAAAATGAAAGTAACAAACTTACAAAAGGTCTTCAGTTTAATGATTACAAATGGTAGAAAATGGAAATGAAAGCACCCGTACACACGAACACTAATACCCGTACAATATTGAAACTATCCTAATTGAGTTTGAAAGTAAATACAATACGCATATAAATTAAATCGCTGATACAGATTAAATTTGGAGATAAAATTGGACAGTATGTTGAGTTTGGTTGTTGAGTAATATTCTATACCTACACTACTCCTACTGTCCACTACCAAGTATATCTCCTTGTATATATTCAAATGGAGAAGTGGTAGGTGAGTCTCCAAAACTTGATCTGTATCTCATTTTTTGCTGTAATATTCCAAGAGTGCATCTCAATTAGTGTAAAACATAAAAGAAGTATTAATATACTTTAAAAGTAGCCTTCCCATGGCTTAGAATCTAAATCTGGTCGAAAAACTACGCGTTTCGCATAAGGTATCTTCATGAAAGTTGTAGATTTTTGAGTTACGAACGTCTGGACACCTGATTCGCCTTTTTTCGAGTCCGTATGATTTAGTTATGATTTTTTTCGTGCAGGCGCGCAGATTTCGTGATTTCGATCATTTTAACTTGTAGTCTTGAGGCGCGATGTTGTACTCTTTTGTTGCTCATTAAAAATCTTCATTTTGATCTTTATATTATTGAAAATCCATAATAACATTTCATTCGACGCTTTGAACATTTTAACCAATTACAAACCGAAAACTACTCGAATACACATAAAATCATAACATTTGGGACTAATATTGCGACTAAGAATATGCATATATTAAGCAATATCAAATTACCCCACACTTGAACATTGCTTGTCCTCAAGCAATAATATCTTTTTGATAGACTAGGAATACTACATATTTTTCCATATCAATTATTCATCACACACACACGTCACACGAAACGAAAACACACGCTAAATGAAATGACTTGAAAACACCACACAATATTTATTGGATCACACACACCATACGAAATGAAATTCTGGCAACAGAAACGAAGTTGAAATTTCGTGATTAAAGTCTCACGAAAAGTTAAAAATTTGGATCCTTAGGGAAAATTGGACCTTGTGAAAACGTTTTATGATTTTTAAAATGTCATGCTAGTTTTTACACTAGACACGTTTTCCGGTTTTAACCTCAAATTCCGGTTGAGGGTAACTGAAAACTGAAGCCTCAGTCGGCGATTAGCAAGCTATCCGCCCCCATGATTGAAGTATCATGGAACTTGAAACCGAATGTCCTAAAAATGGTTTTACACAATATAATTCATAAAATAGCATAAGTTTTAGAATAAAATTATATCATGTCCAAATATCATCGGTGAACCATGAGTTTACACTCCTCAATTTGTTATGGCATATGTATGTTGACCGCGGTCAAACATAGATGTGGTTGATCTTTACGGAGATCATCCATCTGGGGATTAGATTCATTAGTCTTAAAAGCTAATTTGCAATGTGCCCCCATTATACGAGACAGATCCATCTCATGGTTAGGATAAGTCTGACCACCAAAAACCCTGTTTGATGCTGAGGTGAGGTGGATTTCCAGCCGATGATAGAGATGACTTTTCAAGATTTTTCGTCAACCTACAGCTGTTCTGGACTACATCTTCTAACATAAGTTAGCAAGTGTGTCATTTTGGAAGACTTTACTTCCTTAAGGGATGGACTTGATTCATCCTTTATTACTCGCATTAATAGGATATTCAGGTTTATACATTCCAAAGCAATGATATCTGCAATAAACTTCATAGAAATATGTGATAAATAGTTCTAAACATATGGATTTATAAATTTCCTTATACTTGACTTTCTTTTTATATGTTTTAATCAAATAACTGATGTATATTTGTTTAAAATTTTTCAAAATTTTTCGTAAAAATGACCAAGTTCTAAGTTCTGAAAAAAATTTATATCCCCACCCCACACTTAAGATTTTGTAATGCCCTCATTACAAAAAATCAGATAAAAAATATAAATTTGAGAGGGCAAAAAGTGTAAAGTGTTTAGAACTTCCTTTGTTAAGCAATTGGAGATCGTAAAATGCTTATCGTATGAACATATCTAATCCCTTTTATCACAATATAACTTTGATGTTTCGTTATATCGAATGCATCATCATCATAAGTACCTGTCAACAAACATGTTAATCACACACAAGATGGGGTTGTACTTTAATAGTACAAAAATTTTACCCCACACTTAAAATTTTTGTGTCTTTTTTAAACAAAAGCATAATAAATTAAAAGCACACCATAAAAAAAATTTATTATTATTATTATTATTTTTATATAACTGTAAGTAATTAGAATTTTAAAATATCATTTATAAAATTTATGTTTCTTTTAGGTAACGGAAATTTCGGCTATTATGAATAATCTTTATCCGTTCATAATTTTTAAAATTCAATTTTTAAAATTCAATTTATATAAAAAAATTAAATATATATATTTTTTTAGATTTTCAAAAATCACACAAATTTAATAAGAATTAAATGCACTCTATTTTTTTACTTTTAATATTATAAATCACATAATGAATAAAAGGCACACAAAAAATGAATTTTTTTTAACAAGTCAATTTCTCGACTCGACCCCACACTTTATTGCCTAGCGGGGTCAAATTTGTCTATATTTATCGGACGACATGTAAAATCAGTGGAGAAAGTTCCACGAATCAGAAGAGTGAGCCATTCATTTACACCTCGGGTCGTATATAATATATCAGATAAATCCTTTTTCAGTTGACCGAAAAAGGATGACTCAACCCGAGAGTCAACGCATAACTCTTCTCTAAGTGTGGCTTGCAATAAAAATTTTATTCTCCTAGGTGGATCCTGCCCAAATGGATCATCTTTCAAGGTATTCCAAGTGTTAACCTCTTGAGGATATACGAATTCAACATGAGGAGGTGACTCCTCAAGTGATTTTAATATATTAAACTCCTCATCCTCAATGATCCCTGATGATTTCATCAACTCGACCTCCTCATTATCACAATTATACCCGAGTGAATTATTATAAACTAAAAAGTTCTTGGGTGTATGAATAACCGGTTCTACCACTTCGACCTCGGAATTAGAATCCTCATCATTATTCTTTCCATTCACTACATATTCATTTTAACTTATTCTATTTATATATTTCATAGAGGTTTCATATTCTTTTAATTCAAGAGGTTCCTGTGAATTTATTTTTACAATTTCAATTTGCACCTTGTCTTCAACTGTTTGTTCATTTGGAATCTGTAAAATAGAGTTAGGATAACAATATGAAGACTCAAACGATGAATCATCTGATTGTCTTTCCGAAAGAATAGTAAACAAACGCTCCATTTCTCTTTTTAGATTTTGAATAGATGTATCATTTTGTTGCCATTGTTGATTTAGTACATCCCTAGTTTTAGTTTGACTTTCAATAAAACTCATCATAATATTTTGAAAATCATATGAGTAATTTTCTTCATTTTGAGTTTGTTGAAAATTTTGTGGCATTTGGTTAGAAAATTGGTATTGTTGATAATTTTGTGGAGAATCGTAATAAGGTTGGTTTGGATAATCAAAATCTGGATTCAAGTTATTCTCTTGATGTTCATTCCATATATAGTTCATGGGTTCATAACTCTCCATTTGATCCATGAAAATATGATAATCACATTCCCAAGTTAAATGGTAACCTCCACAATTTTCACAAATATATGTAGTTTCAATCCTATTAAACATAGATGAATCGCACCAATTATCATAAAAACTTGTTTAAGAGTATTGATTAAATTGTTGAGCATTAAAAAGATTTTCCAGGGTCATATTCTCAAAATCATCCATATTACAGTATGACTGGAACCTAGTTGAAATTTAAAAAGAACAAAGAGAAAAATAAAACAGAACTTTCGTAGGAAAATAAATCCCGACGAAAGGATCAAATAACTAAAAGTAATTAAATTCCTGAATGAACAAATTTTCCCCGGCAGCGGCGCCAAAAAGTTGATGCCAAAAAGTTGATGTGATAAAACCGACCTTTAAATTTTACAACTAAACTAACTAATAAATATTATCACACTACGGGCAACTGATCCCGATCATGCAGTAATAGATACTGGCAAGTCAAGTTCATTCCACAGGGAGAAGCATATTCAAGAATCTAACAACAATTAATTATACTAAAAAGTGGGGGTTTTGAATTAGGAATTTATATTTAGCAAAATAATAATAAAATATAACTTAATCTTAAATTAAATAAACTACTTATTAATAAAAATTACAACATTACAAGATTAATTCATTAAGTGTAACAGTGAATCAAATGAGATTTCAATATTATAATAATTATGGATTAAACGAATTTAAAGTAATATTAAAAGATTTAATTAAAACTTAAAATTTAAACTGAAATCATACAATACTGGATCTACACTTACGCGTTCCGCGTGTATGTATACGCGTTCCGCGTATGTTATATTCGATGTGACAAAACAATACGTATTAAGACTGAAGGAGATTGATTTATATTTTAATTTTTCTGAATAATAATACGTAAAAATAGTAATAATAATTTGCAATATATAATTGGGAGTGTTTACTTAAATGTTTCACCTCTAGATCCATGGATTGTTTTAATTTTAAGTCCTATTAAAATGTTTTAGTATACAAATTTATATTTTCTTTCGAATATATAAAGTTTCAACTAACTAAATTAAATCTAATTTTCATTTGATCTTATTTAGATAGTTTACTATTCCTCAAGTATTTAAATTGAGACCTAACCTAGTTTTGACTTTCGCCAAAACTCAAATCATAACGGTTTCCCTTTTTACAATTTTCACTATTATATAACTAATGATATTACCCAAACCACCGAACATTATTTCTAAATTAGTGTTAATAACTTATTCATAAGTTCGTCTAAATCCCTTGTAGTGTTGAAGCTTAATTTATATCAATAGAAATAACCTTCGCTATTTATATCTAACAAATTAAGTGATAAGGATTAAATATCTAATCATATAACAATGGTTCTTTTAGCTAGGTTCAACGTTAAAAATACTTAAGTTACATTTTAATATTTACGAATGATAACAATCCATTTCACTAGGGCTCTACATCTAAGAAAACACTATGGGAATTTACTAACTAATCATAATAATGATACGGGAGTAAAAATAATAATACATAAACATAAACATAATAATAAGTAACAATGACAATAATAAAAATGAAAGTAACAAACTTACAAAAGGTCTTCAGTTTAATGATTACAAATGGTAGAAAATGGAAATGAAAGCACCCGTACACACGAACAATAATACCCGTACAATATTGAAACTATCCTGATTGAGTTTGAAAGTAAATACAATATGGATATAAATTAAATCACTGATACAGAGTAAATTTGGAGATAAAATTGGACAGTATGTTGAGTTTGGTTGTTGAGTAATATTCTATACCTACACTACTCCTACTGTCTACTACCAAGTATATCTCCTTGTATATATTCAAATTGAGAAGTGGTAGGTGAGTCTCCAAAACTTGATCTGTATCTCATTTTTTGCTATAATATTCCAAGAGTGCATCTCAATTAGTGTAAAACATAAAAGAAGTATTAATATACTTTAAAAGTAGCCGTCCCATGTGCACTTGGAATCTAAATCTGGTCGAAAAACTACACCTTTCGCATAGATAGGTACGCGTTTCATGTAAGGTATCTTCAAAAAAGTTGTAGATTTTTGAGTTACGGACGTCTGGACACCTGATTCGCCTTTTTTCGAGTCCGTATGATTTAGTTATGATTTTTTTCATGTAGGCGCGCAGATTTCGTGAATTCGACCATTTTAACTTGTAGTCTTGAGGCGCGATGTTGTACTCTTTTGTTGCTCATTAGAAATCTTCATTTTGTCTTTATATCATTGAAAATCCATAATAACATTTCATTCGATGCTTTGAACATTTTAACCAATTACAAACCGAAAACTACTCGAATACACATAAAATCATAACATTTGGGACTGATATTGCGACTAAGAATATGCATATATTAAGCAATATCAACGACAATGAACACTAAACAATGCAAGGTTGGCCTCGGATTCACGAACCTATATCAATTGTATATTTATTAATACATGTAATCGTAATCGAGTAAGTTTTTCTATATTATTATTTTTAAATATACTTGTTATATTATATGTTATATTGATATAGATAGTTTAGTATATTTGATTTATATATCTTATATCTTATATAACTATTATTTATCATTCTTTAATATTTTAATAATAAAAATCTATTTTATGGTTTATATAAGATATCAATATATATTTATGTATTAATTGGTACATTTTGTATATATATATTTATATATGTATAGTTTAGTTAATATCATTTTAATAATAATAATATAGTGATATGTAATATTGATATTATTGCAGTGTATCTTTATATAAAAATATTTACTGGTATTAATACTAAAAACGATAAGAGTGATAGTCATAATATTGATAGTAATATTGATAGTAATATTATTAATTTTTTTACAATGATAATCTTAATAAAAATATTAACTTTAATAATAATGTTAATTTTAGTAAAAATAGTAGTTTTAATAAAAAACGATATATTCCCTTAATAATATAATGATAATGATAATGATAATAATAATAATATGTAACGACCCGGAAATTTCTGATCAAATTTAAACCTTAATCTCTATATGTTTCCGACACGATAAGCAAAATCTGTAATTTTAAGTCTTGAAAGTTTGAAATCAATATTTAGGAAATCAAGTACCACTTGACCATGTCTGATGATTCACGAACTGCTATTTGTAAATAGTTACATATATATATATTTAAATATGGGAATATATAAAAATAATTTGAAAAATAATTTAAAATATTATATGATTTGATTATTAGAATTTATATTATAATTGCTAGGATTAGTTACGTCAAATAATATACAAAATAATTAAATTGTTATTAAAATGAATATACATATGATTTTATATATAATTATTATTATCAAATACTCGATATATGTTATTATATAAGTATTAAATACTAAGTACTTAATAATATGTAATATTAATATATTAAAGTTAATTACAAGTAAAATATAAATGTTATACACATATTGTTATTATTACTTTCATTATTATTATATTTATAAGAGTGTTATTATTAATATTATTATTTTCAATATCTAATATATATATATAGACATGAGAATAAATAAGCATAATTTACTATATAAATATTATCAGTATTGTTATTTATCATCAATAATATAACTACTAATAATATTAAAATTATTATAATCATGGCTACCATCATTATGACACAACTTATCATTTTTTTTATTTCTATTATTAATATTATCAGTATTATCCTTATTATTTTTGTTTAAATACTAACAGTATATTTATAATTAGGATTTTTATTAGTTATTAAAATAAAAACTTTAATATAATAAAAGAATACCAAATATTACGCATCTGATATTTAATCCTGTCTCCATCAGATTTTCTATTCTCCTGTTAACCCGTGAGAACTTGTCGATTACCTCCTTTTATATAAGATCATCGATTTTAACAGGTTTTTGGGAATAAATCCTTCAATTCTTCTACCTTCATTATATATACCAATATCAATTTCTGTTACAGATTAAATTTTTTTTTATACCGAAAGCCTCTGTTTGTTGACTAATAATCACAATAGCTTCATTTCAATTAAATCTTAAAATCTATAAGTGCAGAGATGATAGGAAGGACATAATCGGACTCTCTGCAAGTTTTTATATCATAAATCGCGAAATCAGAGATTAATTTTAGAGTCAAAGCTTTTGGTTTTTTTTAAAAGTTAAATTTGTTTCTTTACTCAAATTCGTGTTATACGATTTGATTCAAGTTGAATTGATGATTCTTAAACTTTCTAGGAGTCGTTTACAAACTATTTTATATTGGAAGTTATATCTAAATCGCTCTTAATTTCAAAATCAACATATGAGTTGTCTTCGTGTTTTCAAACCGCAGGTTCTCTGTTTGGGAGTTTTATTTTATTTTCTGTTGATTCTAATCATCACAAATCGACTTTTGTCTGTTTAATTATCTTAAAACCAATTTTGAGTTCGTGTTTTGATTAATGGGTTGAGTTTTAGTCGATTATGTCATTAAGAAGAAGAAGGAATTGAAACCGACGTAACTAGAGATTATATTCAAATCAAGGGAATGTAAAACACAAAAATGGAATCGGTTCAGTGGTCGTCTGGGTGTTTATTAGATCGATGGGTCACGGGTTCAAACCTGACTTGTGACAAATTTATTTAAAAGACTTATTTGAGGTAGTTTTACTTTTTCTAAAATTTTGATTATTATTATTAATGTTATTTATATGAATTATGTTATTATTATTGTGTTAACTACTATTAACAAAAATATTAAAATTATATGAATTATTATCATTAACAAAACTAATAATATTATTATTATCATTATTATTATTAAATATTAGTAGTATTATTATTATAAAAAAAATCAATATCTTTATTATTATTATTAGTCAAATTATAATTATAGTTATTATTGTTATTGTTATGTTAAAATTAATAATATGATTTTAGTTATTATCATTTTAGTTATTATTAAGTAACATTTATAATTTTACTTAACAAAAGTATTATCATTAAGATTACCATTAATAATAAAATTGATATGGTTATTATTATTAGTAGTAGTAAATCCCTATTTTCAAACTATCATTTTAACGAATAACTATATATAACATATAATCAAAAATATAATATAAGTATACGTTGTAAATGGAAATATTATAAATTCTATATAACTATAAATATATAAATAATATGTATTAATAAATGAATGAATGTGATTCCATTATATTTATTAATAGACATACAAATGATATAGGTTCGTGAATCGAAGGCCAACCTTGCACATGTTAAATGATGTTATATGTATTTTTACTACAAAATACATTAGGTGAGTATATAGTTCCTTTTTAAACTATAAATATTTTTGGGCTGAGAATACATGCACTGTTTTTATAAATGATTTACGTTATGGACACAAGTGATCAAAACTAAATTCTCGGTTGAGTTGTACCATGGCATATTTCTTTATACTTGGTAACTGCAAATTACGTGAGGAGCGTAAACGCGAATCCTGTTGATAGATCTATCGGGCTGACATCCCTAACCGGGCTGGACGACCAGCGTTTAACGGTTGCACAGTACTTCGTTCTCGTTACTACACTTGGTACGGTGTAGGGTTTATTTAAGAATATGCTGCTGTGACTTTTAGTTAAGTATGGTTACCAAGTGCTCAACTGCTTTTCTATACACGAGGAGTGTATTATGTATAAACTTAAAATCTTGTGGTCCATTGTTATTACGCTGCTAGCATCAAACCTATATATCTCACCAACTTTATGTTGACATTTTAAAGCATGTTATTCTCAGGTACGAATTAAGTCTTCCGCTGTGCATTTGCTCATGCTAAGGATATTACTTGGAGTCGATCATCGCAATGGAACCAAATGTTGAAGACTTCGTCCGGGAGGATAAGGTCGAGGTCTTTACAGGTGGTATCAGAGCGGTGGTCTTAGTGAACCAGGCCTTGCATTAGTGTGTCTAACTGGTAGTTGTTAGGATACATTAGTGAGTCTGGACTTTGACCGTGTCTGCATGTCAAAAAGTTTTGCTTATCATTCCTAGTCGGAAACTATCTGCTTATCATCTTTAGGAATTGCCTGCTTAAGTCTAAACACGTCTTATTGCATTTACTGCATTGATAGTGTATAGACAAATTCATATCCTAGCGTATCTATTACGGTAAACTTTGCCTAATATTTTCCGTAAATTTCTCCGTAATTTAAGGGATCCTGATACTATATATATTTATGCATATTATGCATTGAGTATACCATCCAACTCTCATTGATCTCACTAAGCTTTTCATACCAAAAAAAAAAAAAAAAAAAATCTTTTCTGTGATCGCGCACGATGGCCTCCACGAATCGACAAAGTTCCTCTGACTCCGAAGATAGCATGACGGGAGCGCACCAACCGATCAACTACCGTGATTTCTTTAGAAAGTGGGGATGGGTTCGCGAAATACTTACCCTATGGAGAAGGGCAGAAGGTACTCCATATCACGAGCCGAATCTACCGCCTAATGTCGGAATACTCGACCCACTCACCGGCGAACCTGTTCGCAATACTGTTTACACCCTCGTTGCAAGAATTTTTCGTCTTGAGGCCACCATTAACGGAACTAGAGAAGATATCCAACCTCCATCTCACACTAATAACCGGCCAGGGTTAGTAGAAGAAGTCAACGAACTTCGTGCTCGAGTAGTAGCCTTGGAGGATATGGTGCAAAACTTAACAGCTCCAACAACATCACCGGCACCAACATCAATACTAGTACCCCCAACAACCCAAGTTTCAACATCACACGCCTCAACATCTCATTCTGTACCTCGAGCATAATTATCATTCTACGTATCGTTCTATCTACTTTATCTTCGTTCTACATATCGTTCTACCTCATTTATCTTCGTTCGACATGACGATTATGTAATCTCTAATGTTTTAGAGATCATGTAATCTAGTAATAACGATAAATCAAATGAGCTTAATATTCTATTGACTCATTAAATTCATAATTACAGCCGAAGAAAATATATATGCAAGTATATTTTCATAAAGATTGTAATTAAAAATTCCTTCGTACAAACTATTAATGATGAAAATATTTTAATGGGTAGGTAGTACCCGAGGAATATTTAGATTTCACATTAATAAGTTACATTCTTCGAATCTGATTCAACGGTCATTTACTATCCTACCTACAACCACCGATATACGAATCCATTCACCACCAAATAACCATTTCCATTCAAATTTCATAATTGGATTTTGACCTATCAGAATCCAACAAGTGGCATAATGAAGAAAACATTGGATATGATAAAAATTTGTTAGAAACAAACGCGCTAATTAATTGAAATATTGTTAAGATTCCACGCTAACTGTTCCTAGCTAACTGTTCCCAGCTAACTGTTAATTCCGTATTACATTTTATTTATTGTAATTTACATTCTCGCAATTTTATTTATCGTCATTTAATTTCTGTTATTTACTTTTATGCACTATATTTTACGCACTTTAAATAACGGGACACGTATACAATGTTTCGACCTATCATATCGACCCATCTATATATATATTTTGGAACAACCATAGACACTCTATATGTGAATGTTCGAGTTGGCTATACAGGGTTGAGGTTGATTCCAAAATATATGTATGGTTTGAGTTGTGATCAATACTGAGACCGGTGCACGGGTCACGATACGTATTATTTAATTCGAATATTATATATTAAATTATATATGAATTATTGAATTATTGAACTATTGGATTATCGAACTATTGGACTGCTAACTTTAGACAATTAAAATAAATTAAAATGTTGATTATAACATATGAAACTAAACAATTCTTCAAGTTTGCCACTTGATTCCATCTTAAACCTCGTTTGTACCTCGACAATTACAATCCATAATTTAAACCAATCATGATTCTTAAAAACACTTCGATCGAGAAGTTGAACCAGCCGCACCTCGTCTATGGAAGAGAGATTTATGCATACAGTTATGCACCTGAAAAACTTTCGAAACCGAAGTTATAGTTAAAACATCTCCGCGTCGAATTCTTTATCATTCACTAGCAAAAACAACCATACGATTCCTTTTCAAGAAGCTAATTTTGTCACAACTCCACTTCAACTTCTCAGTAAGATTACTCTTGGTATAACCTCGATATACATACGTCGTTCTTTCGCCATCGTTACCGGAGAACCTTTTATATCCCATCATATTACCATCAGCGTTTAATCATCTAAAAATACAATTCTCCCGAAACCACCTCGGTTTGATAACCGATGACCCAGATCCGTTAACTTTGAGAATGCCGACGAAGCAGCATGTTGTAGATGGTCTTAATGACCAAAAGTAGATGATAAAGAAAAGAGGGTTAGGAACGCTCGATAGAAAATTTAGTATCAAAAAGCGGATTATGCGAAACTATGAAGGAAGCCGTAGACAAATTACAAAGAATAAGTTTGACTTCAAAGGATCCAAATGATTCAGTGCCTGCTGAAACTGTTAGTGAAAACTCTACTCCTTATTCTAAACCTTTCCAGATGATATTCTTTATCATCATCTTATCTTAGATATTATAAGATAGTCATATCTTCCGTTATACATATTCTCCATATTTCTGAAGATATTATCACAATCATCCTTATCTGAAATCATGTATCTCTCCGTAATATCTGCGTTACAACATAAAAGAAACTGTGTTAGTTTCTAAATTCTGAAACCTCCAAATTTAAAATATGAATGTTTTGAAGTAGTGTTGGGAACTGATGCATTAATTAGTATAATATAATGACACTTGATCAATGTCATTATATTACAGTAAGTCATGTTGAGTTTTTAATGGAATGTGATGATTCACAGTACCATCATCATATGCTATGTTACACAGCTCTTACATTCTATATAAATTCTAAGAATATCAAGAAAATATTTCTTGACGATTCGGAATTTTCCAGGATATTCTGGTAATTTGACAAATCAAAATCGTGCCATTACCATTTCTTTCTAAGAGCATTAGCTATGTTTATTCCAAATTTCATACCTACGAATTCCGGATCATTGTTCGCTTGACTCGAAGTCGGAAAGAGAAAACGAAAGTATGAAGTTCAGAAAAATAATGAAGGATATAGAACCCAACAACCACCCAGAATTTACAAACCGTGTATATTGATGCAGATAGCAATATAGAGACATGGGAGAACTAGAAACACTATAAACCCAAGAGTATAGTAGAAGTAAGTAGATTTTTCCGGTGGTAGATGAAAGAGAAGGATGACAGATGTGAAGATTAAGAGTATATCAAGAATCAGGATTGGATGGAGCATATTAAGGAGTGAGTAGAGGGAGAAAGAATAGAAAGTGTGGAAAATAAGAAAAACGAAGGGGGTGATTTATAGCAATATATCCGACAGAGAAATCAGGAATAGATTATTGCATTAATCAAAGAAGATTTTGATTTCCTAAATCTCCGAAGAATCAAATATTGTTATGTAAGATTCTCTTTAAATTCCATGAAATTCTGGAAATCACTCATAACTACGTCATCGGTTGAAACGAACATATTTATCTACTCATTTCACTCTTTTGTGATAGCTTCACTCGTATGCTTCACATGATCGAATCATTTTATCTATATCTCACAATAATGATAAAACTCCATTATCACCTCATATTTGTAATGAAAACGTTCTTATTGTTATCTATGACAACCCCTATAAAATTTCGAGGACGAAATTTCTTTAACGGGTGGGTACTGTAACGACGTGGAAATTTCCGATCAAATTTAAACCTTAATCTCTATATGTTTCCGACACGATAAGCAAAATCTGTAATTTTAAGTCTTGAAAGTTTGAAATCAATATTTAGGAAATCAAGTACCACTTGACCATGTCTGATGATTCACGAACTGCTATTTGTAAATAGTTACATATATATATTTAAATATGGGAATATATAAAAATAATTTGAAAAATAATTTAAAATATTATATGATTTGATTATTAGAATTTATATTATAATTGCTAGGATTAGTTACGTCAAATAATATACAAAATAATTAAATTGTTATTAAAATGAATATACATATGATTTTATATATAATTATTATTATCAAATACTCGATATATGTTATTATATAAGTATTAAATACTAAGTACTTAATAATATGTAATATTAATAAATTAAAGTTAATTACAAGTAAAATATAAATCTTATACACATATTGTTATTATTACTTTCATTATTATTATATTTATAAGAGTGTTATTATTAATATTATTATTTTCAATATCTAATATATATATATAGACATGAGAATAAATAAGCATAATTTATTATATAAATATTATCAGTATTGTTATTTATCATCAATAATATAACTACTAATACTATTAAAATTATTATAATCATGGCTACCATCATTATGACACAACTTATCATTTTTTTTATTTATATTATTAATATTATCAGTATTATCCTTATTATTTTTGTTTAAATACTAACAGTATATTTATAATTAGGATTTTTATTAGTTATTAAAATAAAAACTTTAATATAATAAAAGAATACCAAATATTACGCATCTGATATTTAATCTTGTCTCCATCAGATTTTCTATTCTCCTGTTAACCCGTGAGAACTTGTCGATTACCTCCTTTTATATAAGATCATCGATTTTAACAGGTTTTTGGGAATAAATCTTCAATTCTTCTACCTTCATTATATATACCAATATCAATTTCTGTTACAGATTAATTTTTTTTTTATACCGAAAGCCTCTGTTTGTTGACTAATAATCACAATAGCTTCATTTCAATTAAATCTTAAAATCTATAAGTGCAGAGATGATAGGAAGGACATAATCGGACTCTCTGCAAGTTTTTATATCATAAATCGCGAAATCAGAGATTAATTTTAGAGTCAAAGCTTTTGGTTTTTTTTAAAAGTTAAATTTGGTTCTTTACTCAAATTCGTGTTATACGATTTGATTCAAGTTGAATTGATGATTCTTAAACTTTCTAGGGGTCGTTTACAAACTATTTTATATTGGAAGTTATATCTAAATCGCTCTTAATTTCAAAATCAACATATGAGTTGTCTTCGTGTTTTCAAACCGCAGGTTCTCTGTTTGGGAGTTTTATTTTATTTTCTGTTGATTCTAATCATCACAAATCGACTTTTGTCTGTTTAATTATCTTAAAACCAATTTTGAGTTCGTGTTTTGATTAATGGGTTGAGTTTTAGTCGATTATGTCATTAAGAAGAAGAAGGAATTGAAACCGATGTAACTAGAGATTATATTCAAATCAAGGGAATGTAAAACACAAAAATGGAATCGGTTCAGTGGTCTTCTGGGTGTTTATTAGATCGATGGGTCACGGGTTCAAACCTGACTTGTGACAAATTTTTTTAAAAGACTTATTTGAGGTAGTTTTACTTTTTCTAAAATTTTGATTATTATTATTAATGTTATTAATATGAATTATGTTATTATTATTATGTTAACTACTATTAACAAAAATATTAAAATTATATGAATTATTATCATTAACAAAACTAATAATATTATTATTATCATTATTATTATTAAATATTAGTAGTATTATTATTAAAAAAAAATCAATATCTTTATTATTATTATTAGTCAAATTATAATTATAGTTATTATTGTTATTGTTATGTTAAAATTAATAATATGATTTTAGTTATTATCATTTTAGTTATTATTAAGTAACATTTATAATTTTACTTAACAAAAGTATTATCATTAAGATTACCATTAATAATAAAATTGATATGGTTATTATTATTACTAGTAGTAAATCCCTATTTTCAAACTATCATTTTAACGAATAACTATATATAACATATAATCAAAAATATAATATAAGTATACGTTGTAAATGGAAATATTATAAATTCTATATAACTATAAATATATAAATAATATGTATTAATAAATGAATGAATGTGATTCCATTATATTTATTAATAGACATACAAATGATATAGGTTCGTGAATCGAAGGCCAACCTTGCACATGTTAAATGATGTTATATGTATTTTTACTACAAAATACATTAGGTGAGTATATAGTTCCTTTTTAAACTCTAAATATTTTTGGGCTGAGAATACATGCACTGTTTTTATAAATGATTTACGTTATGGACACAAGTGATCAAAACTAAATTCTCGGTTGAGTTGTACCATGGCATATTTCTTTATACTTGGTAACTGCAAATTACGTGAGGAGCGTAAACTCGAATCCTGTTGATAGATCTATCGGGCTGACATCCCCAAATGGGCTGGACGACTAGCATTTAACGGTTGCACAGTACTTCGTTCTCGTTACTACACTTGGTACGGTGTAGGGTTTATTTAAGAATATGCTGCTGTGACTTTTAGTTAAGTATGGTTACCAAGTGCTCAACTGCTTTTCTATACACGAGGAGTGTATTATGTATAAACTTAAAATCTTGTGGTCCATTGTTATTACGCTGCTAGCATCAAACCTATATATCTCACCAACTTTATGTTGACATTTTAAAGCATGTTATTCTCAGGTACGAATTAAGTCTTCCGCTGTGCATTTGCTCATGTTAAGGATATTACTTGGAGTCGATCATCGCAATGGAACCAAATGTTGAAGACTTCGTCCGGGAGGATAAGGTCGAGGTCTTTACATAATAATAATGGTAGCAGTGTTAATAATAATAATCAAATTTTTCATAAACTTCATGTTTAGTTTCTAAACCTGTATCTATAGTTCCTATAACTTATAATTATAATCATGTTCATAATTCTTGCCAAATCAACTTTTATTATAAATTTTCTAATATAAATGTTATTAATATGTTCATAATCCTGTTAATAACAATAACAATAATAATACTAATAATTCATAAAATGATACTAATAATAATATTTTTAATAATAAATTGTATTATGTTCATAATAATGATAATAATAATAATGATCATAGTTATAATAATAATAATACATATTTAATATTAGTAATAATAATAATAATGCTTAAGTAATGATAATAATATTAGTATTAATAACAATTATAACAATAATATTTAGTACTAGCAATAACAATAACAATCATAATAAAAATGATAAATGATAAATAGTTATAATAATAATGATATTAATGATAATTATAAGAAAAGAAAAACTACCTCTAAAGCCTTTCATAAAAAAAAAATGCCTATAGCCAGGCTCGAACTCAAGACCTCCCGCTTATCCACTAACACCTTAACCATTCATCCGGTTTTCTTTTTCTGATTATATTACGAAATCAATTATACTAATCCCTCTTTCCTGTTTCCCTTCTTCTTCCTCAATACCAAACGTCTAGAACCCAATACTTCTCATAGCAACAAATACTTGTTTCAATTTACGACTTACAATTTGAAACAGAAATATACCTCTGTGATATCTGATTCAATCAGATAAACAGAAAAAAAATATAGGCAGCAGCAGAAAAAAAGCGGCTCGCGATGGATATGAAGAACTCAAACACCAATTTCGATTTTTAGCTCATTTTAGAAAAATATTACAGCATGAAATAGGTTGTAAATCACTTATAGAAACTTTCCCTGTGATGACCCGTCCTTATCCACCTGAACGAAATCATCAACATCTGGTCCCTTTGCGATGGTCGACTCCAAGTAATGTCCTTAAAATGAGCTAATGCACAGCGGAATACTTTAATTCGTACCTGAGAATAAACATGCCTAAAAGTGTCAACCAAAAGGTTGGTGAGTTCATAGGTTTATCATAACAATCATTTCAATATATTAATAGACCACAAGATTTCATATATGTATAAACATAATACACTCGCAAGTGTATGTAAAGCATTCTAAGTGGTTGAGCACTTGGTAACCATACTTAACATTTAATCAACGTCGCATATTCCCTTTATTATGAAATCTCACTACACTGTACCAAGTGTAGCCTACAAAACGAAGTACTGTGCAACCGTTGAATACTGGTCGTCCAGTCCGGTTGGGGTTGTCAGGCCCGATAGATCTATCAATAGAATTCGCGTTTACAATACCACATGTAAATAGTAGTTACCAAGCTACAGGGAAGTATGCCAGTGGTACAACTCAACGTAGAATATATTTTTAAGTACTTGTGTCTATTTCGTAAACATTTATAAAAGTAGCGCATGTATTCTCAGCCCAAAAATATATATTGCAAAAGCAATTAAAAAGGGAGCAAATGAAACTCACCTAATATATTTTGTAGTAAAAATACATATGACGTCATATAATAAGTGTAGGGTTGGTCTCAGATTCACAACCTATATCAATTATGTATATATATTAACACATAATATTAATCAACTAAATGTATATATTGTATAATATATTATGATTAATATTCTTATATATAGTTATTTTAATACTTATGATAGATTATATTATATACATATGATATCTAATAATAATATATTAGTTAATATATTTTAAACATAATTGTTTGTATTATTAGTTATATTTGTGTTATAATAATTATATCTTTTAAAATAATAATTGTGGTAATAATAATAATAATAATAGTAAGATTAGTAATAAAAATAATGATTATAATAATAATAATGTTAAGAATCATAATTTTTAAATGTTTTTTTTAAATAATAATAATGATAGTTACAATAATAATAATTATAATATTCTTAAAATTAATAGAAATTTTCATAAAATAATAATAATAATAATAGTAGTGATAATAATAATTACAATTCTAATAATAATAATAATAATTTTAATAATGATATATACCTTCCAAAGCTTATGTAAAAAGAAATGCCCGCTACAGGACTCGAACCCGAGACCTCTCTGTTAAACTAAATACCCATAAACCATCTACTCTATATGTATGTTTCTGTTTTAATTCCCACTTCTATCTATTTAACTAATATGTATTGATCTTCTTCTTCTCAAAATTCCATCGTTGTAATTCATTATCATTATTAACATACACCATCATTTCATGTATCCTAATCATCATAATTATTCGGTATTCATTTAATTATCATGGGATCATCATTATATTTGTAACTTTTCATCACTCGCTACAACCACCATCTAAACGTTTCACCATAATCATAATCAAATCTACGGCCCAATAGGTGATTTGATTCTCGGCCCAGCAAAAGAATAATAAAGATTTCGGCCCAACATAAGACTTTGGCCCAACATAAATAACAAGATTTACGGCCCAACTTGTAATTCCCAAAAGATAGAAATGCTTGCGTGTTCTCTCTTTAACCTTTGTGGCCGACAAAAACAACCAACCACACAATCCAACAGTGGTTTTAAATTGAAACAATCTAGTGGGTTTGGGTTTGATATAATACAGTAGACAATATCAATTGGGCATCAATGGTGAGTGTCTTGGTGTTGTAGTTTGTTAACAAAAAAAATATCATGCAAGACTAGTGACCGAGATCTACTGTTACAATAGCGAAAAAAAAATGAGAATTTGCAGGTTGCAGTAGAGAGATAGGGGAGAAGAGAGAGAGTGGTTGTCGTTGGTGGCTGTGGTGGTTGATTCGTGACATAAAAGAAAATAAAGATGACCGTGGTTGAATTTTAATAACGATGGTTTGGATTTGCACGATGGAAATAGAAACATTATGATGGTGTAGTGGTTCTTGGATTTGTAGTAAATATAAACGGGTTATGGTGTATGGTTATGGTGTTGATGAAGGAGACGACATGGAGTTGGTGGTGATCGTGTGACAGTATTGAAAGGTGGTGAGGGTGGGGGAAGATGGTGGATGGTAGTCGTTGTAGTGGTTCACGATGATATTAGAAGGTGGTTGCGAGGGTGGTGTCAAAATGAGGAAGGTGTCGGGTTGATTGAGCATGGAGAAGAATAGAGTGGTGATGGTGATATCATGGTGGCGGAGGTGGTCCGGCGAGAGGAGTGGTGGCAGCAGGGTGGCGGAATGGTGAGGGTGATGATATCGGGGTCTCGGTTTAGCATATATCATACTAGTTATCATACACATATATATAGATATAATTATATGTAATATAATAATTATAATATAATTTAAGTAAAACATGTAATTTTCAAAGACACAGTAATCACAAATGATATTTTCAATTGTCACGGGTACATAGGAATGTTACTCTGCCGACAGTTTCTAACACCGAGTATATATCGTGTCCATTGCTAAGCAGTTGATGTATAAAAATGTTCTTAAAATTCCCAAATTTTTAGATTAAGCATATTAAATTATTTCACTCATTACCTGTTTGAAATCTGATAAAAAAGGGTTCAATAATTATTTATTTTCTGTTCCAAATGCTATGTACGGAGTACTAAAATTTAATCTAGAAAGGTAAAAATATTTTTATCACATAATTACATATAACAACAACATTTAATATTTCAAATTACATTTTCAATTATTATTTATATATATATATATACACACAATCTATGTACAATTAATTGTTCGTGAATCGTCGAAACTGGTCGAGGTCAATTGAATATATGAAACAGTTCAAAATTTTTGAGACTCAACCTATCAGATTTCTCTTATCGTGTCAAGAATATTAAATCATATCGAGAGTTTGGTTTAAAATTAGTCGAAATTTTCCGGGTCGTTACAGTACCCACCCGTTAAAGAAATTTCGTCACCAAAATTTGAGTGAGATCGTCATGGCTAACAATAAAATTGTTTTTATGACGAATATGAGGTGATAATGAAGTTTTATCATCATTGAGTAATATAGATAAAACAATTCGATCATACGAAGTGAAATGTCCCGTTCTTATTGATTAAAAACGTTCCATATTAATTGATTTCGTTGCGAGGTTTTGACCTCTATATGAGACATTTTTCAAGGACTGCATTCATTTTTAAAACAAACCATAACCTTTATTTCATAGATAAAGGTTTTAAAAAACTTTAAGTAGATTATCAAATAATGATAATCGAAAATATCCTGTTTACACACGACCATTACATAATGGTTTACAATACAAATATGTTACAACAAAATAAGTTTCTTGAATGCAGTTTTTACACAATATTATACAAGCATGGACTCCAAATCTCGTCCTTATTTAAGTATGCGACAGCGGAAGCTCTTAATAATCACCTGAGAATAAACATGCTTAAAACGTCAACAAAAATGTTGGTGAGTTATAGGTTTAACCTATATATATCAAATCATAATAATA
This sequence comes from Rutidosis leptorrhynchoides, assembly GCF_046630445.1. Taxonomy (NCBI): domain Eukaryota; kingdom Viridiplantae; phylum Streptophyta; class Magnoliopsida; order Asterales; family Asteraceae; genus Rutidosis; species Rutidosis leptorrhynchoides. The sequence goes on from NC_092334.1 coordinate 443,390,337, forward strand.
GACCACAAGATTTCATATTTCAATACACATCCCATACATAGAGATAAAAATCATTCATATGGTGAACACCTGGTAACCGACATTAACAAGATGCATATATAAGAATATCCCCATCATTCCGGGACACCCTTCGGATATGATATAAATTTCGAAGTACTAAAGCATCCGGTACTTTGGATGGGGCTTGTTGGGCCCGATAGATCTATCTTTAGGATTCGCGTCAATTAGGGTGTCTGTTCCCTAATTCTTAGATTACCAGACTTAATAAAAAGGGGCATATTCGATTTCGATAATTCAACCATAGAATGTAGTTTCACGTACTTGTGTCTATTTTGTAAATCATTTATAAAACCTGCATGTATTCTCATCCCAAAAATATTAGATTTTAAAAGTGGGACTATAACTCACTTTCATAGATTTTTACTTCGTCGGGAAGTAAGACTTGGCCACTGGTTGATTCACGAACCTATAACAATATATACATATATATCAAAGTATGTTTAAAATATATTTACAACACTTTTAATATATTTTGATGTTTTAAGTTTATTAAGTCAGCTGTCCTCGTTAGTAACCTACAACTAGTTGTCCACAGTTAGATGTACAGAAATAAATCGATAAATATTATCTTGAATCAATCCACGACCCAGTGTATACGTATCTCAGTATTGATCACAACTCAAACTATATATATTTTGGAATCAACCTCAACCCTGTATAGCTAACTCCAACATTCACATATAGAGTGTCTATGGTTGTTCCGAAATATATATAGATATGTCGACATGATAGGTCGAAACATTCTATACGTGTCTATGGTATCTCAAGATTACATAATATACAATACAAGTTGATTAAGTTATGGTTGGAATAGATTTGTTACCAATTTTCACGTAGCTAAAATGAGAAAAATTATCCAATCTTGTTTTACCCATAACTTCTTCATTTTAAATCCGTTTTGAGTGAATCAAATTGCTATGGTTTCATATTGAACTCTATTTTATGAATCTAAACAGAAAAATTATAGGTTTATAGTCGGAAAAATAAGTCACAAGTCGTTTTTGTAAAGGTAGTCATTTCAGTCGAAAGAACGACGTCTAGATGACCATTTTAGAAAACATACTTCCACTTTGAGTTTAACCATAATTTTTGGATATAGTTTCATGTTCATAATAAAAATCATTTTCTCAGAATAACAACTTTTAAATCAAAGTTTATCATAGTTTTTAATTAACTAACCCAAAACAGCCCGCGGTGTTACTACGACGGCGTAAATCCGGTTTTACGGTGTTTTTCGTGTTTCCAGGTTTTAAATCATTAAGTTAGCATATCATATAGATATAGAACATGTGTTTAGTTGATTTTAAAAGTCAATTTAGAAGGATTAACTTTTGTTTGCGAACAAGTTTAGAATTAACTAAACTATGTTCTAGTGATTACAAGTTTAAACCTTCGAATAAGATAGCTTTATATGTATGAATCGAATGATGTTATGAACATCATTACTACCTTAAGTTCCTTGGATAAACCTACTGGAAAATAGAAAAATGGATCTAGCTTTAATGGATCCTTGGATGGATCGAAGTTCTTGAAGCAGAATCATGACACGAAAACAAGTTCAAGTAAGATCATCACTTGAAATAAGATTGTTATAGTTATAGAAATTGAACCAAAGTTTGAATATGATTATTACCTTATATTAGAATGATAACCTATTGTAAGAAACAAGGATTTCTTGAGGTTGGATGATCACCTTACAAGATTGGAAGTGAGCTAGCAAACTTGAAAGTATTCTTGATTTTATGAAACTAGAACTTTTGGAATTTATGAAGAACACTTAGAACTTGAAGATAGAACTTGAGAGAGATCAATTAGATGAAGAAAATTGAAGAATGAAAGTGTTTGTAGGTGTTTTTGGTCATTGGTGTATGGATTAGATATAAAGGATATGTAATTTTGTTTTCATGTAAATAAGTCATGAATGATTACTCATATTTTTGTAATTTTATGAGATATTTCATGCTAGTTGCCAAATGATGGTTCCCACATGTGTTAGGTGACTCACATGGGCTGCTAAGAGCTGATCATTGGAGTGTATATACCAATAGTACATACATCTAAAAGCTGTGTATTGTACGAGTACGAATACGGGTGCATACGAGTAGAATTGTTGATGAAACTGAACGAGGATGTAATTGTAAGCATTTTTGTTAAGTAGAAGTATTTTGATAAGTGTATTGAAGTCTTTCAAAAGTGTATAAATACATATTAAAACACTACATGTATATACATTTTAACTGAGTCGTTAAGTCATCGTTAGTCGTTACATGTAAGTGTTGTTTTGAAACCTTTAGGTTAACGATCTTGTTAAATGTTGTTAACCCAATGTTTATAATATCAAATGAGATTTTAAATTATTATATTATCATGATATTATCATGTATGAATATCTCTTAATATGATATATATATACATTAAATGTCTTTACAACGATAATCGTTACATATATGTCTCGTTTAAAAATCATTAAGTTAGTAGTCTTGTTTTTACATATGTAGTTCATTGTTAATATACTTAATGATATGTTTACTTATAATAGTATCATGTTAACTATATATATATATCCATATATATGTCATCATATAGTTTTTACAAGTTTTAACGTTCGTGAATCACCGGTCAACTTGGGTGGTCAATTGTCTATATGAAACATATTTCAATTAATCAAGTCTTAAAAAGTTTGATTGCTTAACATGTTGGAAACATTTAATCATGTAAATATCAATCTCAATTAATATATATAAACATGGAAAAGTTCGGGTCACTACAGTACCTACCCATTAAATAAATTTCGTCCCGAAATTTTTAAGCTGTTGAAGGTGTTGACGAATCTTCTGGAAATAGATGCGGGTATTTCTTCTTCATCTGATCTTCACGCTCCCAGGTGAACTTGGGTCCTCTACGAGCATTCCATTGAACCTTAACAATTGGTATCTTGTTTTGCTTAAGTCTTTTAACCTCACGATCCATTATTTCAACGGGTTCTTCGATGAATTGAAGTTTTTCGTTGATTTGGATTTCATCTAACGGAATAGTGAGATCTTCTTTAGCAAAACATTTCTTCAAATTCGAGACGTGGAAAGTGTTATGTACAGCCGCGATTTGTTGAGGTAACTCTAGTCGGTAAGCTACTGGTCCGACACGATCAATAATCTTGAATGGTCCAATATACCTTGGATTTAATTTCCCTCGTTTACCAAATCGAACAACGCCTTTCCAAGGTGCAACTTTAAGCATGACCATCTCTCCAATATCAAATTCTATATCTTTTCTTTTAATGTCAGCGTAGCTCTTTTGTCGACTTTGGGCGGTTTTCAACCGTTGTTGAATTTGGATGATCTTCTCGGTAGTTTCTTGTATAATCTCCGGACCCGTAATCTATCTATCCCCCACTTCACTCCAACAAATCGGAGACCTACACTTTCTACCATAAAGTGCTTCAAACGGCGCCATCTCAATGCTTGAATGGTAGCTGTTATTGTAGGAAAATTCTGCTAATGGTAGATGTCGATCCCAACTGTTTCCGAAATCAATAACACATGCTCGTAGCATGTCTTCAAGCGTTTGTATCGTCCTTTCGCTCTGCCCATCAGTTTGCGGATGATATGCAGTACTCATGTCTAGACGAGTTCCTAATGCTTGCTGTAATGTCTGCCAGAATCTTGAAATAAATCTGCCATCCCTATCAGAGATAATAGAGATTGGTATTCCATGTCTGGAGACGACTTCCTTCAAATACAGTCGTGCTAACTTCTCCATCTTGTCATCTTCTCTTATTGGCAGGAAGTGTGCTGATTTGGTGAGACGATCAACTATTACCCAAATAGTATCAAAACCACTTGCAGTCCTTGGAAATTTAGTGATGAAATCCATGGAAATGTTTTCCCATTTCCATTCCGGGATTTCGGGTTGTTGAAGTAGACCTGATGGTTTCTGATGCTCAGCTTTGACCTTAGAACATGTCAAACATTCTCCTACGTATTTAGCAACATCGGCTTTCATACCCGGCCACCAAAAATATTTCCTGAGATCCTTGTACATCTTCCCCGTTCCTGGATGTATTGAGTATCTGGTTTTATGAGCTTCTCTAAGTACCATTTCTCTCATATCTCCAAATTTTGGTACCCAAATTCTTTCAGCCCTATACCGGGTTCCGTCTTCCCGAATATTAAGATGCTTCTCCGATCCTTTGGGTATTTCATCCTTTAAATTTCCCTCTTTTAAAACTCCTTGTTGCGCCTCCTTTATTTGAGTAGTAAGGTTATTATGAATCATTATATTCATAGATTTTACTCGAATGGGTTCTCTGTCCTTCCTGCTCAAGGCATCGGCTACCACATTTGCCTTCCCCGGGTGGTAACGAATCTCAAAGTCGTAATCATTCAACAATTCAATCCACCTACGCTGCCTCATATTCAGTTGTTTCTGATTAAATATGTGTTGAAGACTTTTGTGGTCGGTATATATAATACTTTTGACCCCATATAAGTAGTGCCTCCAAGTCTTTAATCCAAAAACAACCGCGCCTAATTCCAAATCATGCGTCGTATAATTTTGCTCGTGAATCTTCAATTGTCTAGAGGCATAAGCAACCACCTTCGTTCGTTGCATTAATACACAACCGAGACCTTGCTTTGATGCATCACAATAAATCACAAAATCATCATTCCCTTCAGGCAATGACAATATAGGTGCCGTAGTTAGCTTTTTCTTCAATAACTGAAACGCTTTCTCTTGTTCATCCTTCCATTTAAATTTCTTCCCTTTATGCGTTAATGCAGTTAAGGGTTTTGCTATTCTGGAAAAGTCTTGGATGAACCTTCTGTAGTAACCAGCTAGTCCTAAAAACTGTCGTATGTGTTTCGGAGTTTTCGGGGTTTCCCACTTTTCAACGGTTTCTATCTTTGCCGGATCCACCTTAATATCTTCTTTGTTCACTATGTGACCGAGGAATTGAACTTCTTCCAACCAAAATGCACACTTTGAAAACTTAGCGTACAATTCTTCCTTCCTCAATACTTCTAACACCTTTCTCAAATGTTCACCGTGTTCTTGGTCATTCTTTGAGTAAATAAGTATGTCATCAATGAAAACAATGACAAACTTGTCAAGGTATGGTCCACACACTCGGTTCATAAGGTCGATGAACACAGCTGGTGCATTAGTTAAACCAAATGGCATGACCATAAACTCGTAATGACCGTAACGTGTTCTGAAAGCAGTCTTTGGAATATCATCTTCTTTCACCCGCATTTGGTGATACCCGGAACGTAAGTCAATCTTTGAATAAACAGACGAGCCTTGTAGTTGATCAAATAAGTCGTCGATTCTCGGTAGTGGGTAGCGGTTCTTGATGGTAAGTTTGTTCAACTCTCGGTAGTCGATACACAACCTGAATGTACCATCTTTCTTCTTGACAAACAAAACAGGAGCTCCCCACGGTGATGTGCTTGGTCGAATGAAACCACGCTCTAAAAGTTCTTGTAATTGGCTTTGCAGTTCTTTCATCTCGCTGGGTGCGAGTCTGTAAGGAGCACGAGCTATTGGTGCAGCTCCTGGTACAAGATCTATTTGAAATTCAACGGATCGATGTGGGGGTAATCCCGGTAATTCTTTCGGAAATACATCGGGAAATTCTTTTGCGACGGGAACATCCTTGATGCTCTTTTCTTCAGTTTGTACTTTCTCGACGTGTGCTAGAACAGCATAGCAACCTTTTCTTATTAGTTTTTGTGCCTTCAAATTACTAATAAGATGTAGCTTCGTGTTGCCCTTTTCTCCGTACACCATTAAGGGTTTTCCTTTTTCTCGTATAATGCGAATTGCATTTTTGTAACAAACAATCTCCGCTTTCACTTCTTTCAACCAGTCCATACCGATTATCACATCAAAACTCCCTAACTCTACTGGTATCAAATCAATCTTAAATGTTTCGCTAACCAGTTTAATTTCTCGATTCCGACATATATTATCTGCTGAAATTAATTTACCATTTGCTAATTCGAGTAAAAATTTACTATCCAAAGGCGTCAATGGACAACTTAATTTAGCACAAAAATCTCTACTCATATAGCTTCTATCCGTACCCGAATCAAATAAAACGTAAGCAGATTTATTGTCAATAAGAAACGTACCCGTAACAAGCTCCGGGTCTTCCTGTGCCTCTGCCGCATTAATATTGAAAACTCTTCCGCGGCCTTGTCCATTCGTGTTCTCCTGGTTCGGGCAATTTCTAATAATGTGGCCCGGTTTTCCACATTTATAACAAACTACATTGGCATAACTTGCTCCGACACTACTTGCTCCGTCATTACTCGTTCTGACACCATTTGTTCCTTTCATTCTATTAACCCCTGGTCCGTAGACCTCACACTTCGCCGCGCTATGACCATTTCTTTTACACTTGTTGCAAAATTTGGTGCAGAACCCCGAGTGATACTTTTCACACCTTTGGCATAGCTGCTTCTGATTGTTGTTGTTGTTGCAGTTATTATTGTTGTTGGGATGATTGTTGTAGTTGCTGTTGTTGTTGTTGTTGTTGTTGGGCCGTTTGTTGTAGTTGCGATTGATGTTGCGATTGTTGGGATAATTGTTGCGATTATTGTTGTAATTGCTGTTGTTGTTGTATTGGTGATTCTTATCACCGTTTTCTTCCCACTTTCTTTTGACTTGCTTCACATTGGCCTCTTCAGCAGTCTGTTCTTTAATTCTTTCTTCAATCTGGTTCACTAGTTTGTGAGCCATTCTACATGCCTGTTGTATAGAGGCGGGCTCATGTGAACTTATATCTTCTTGGATTCTTTCCGGTAATCCTTTCACAAACGCGTCGATCTTCTCTTCCTCATCTTCGAATGCTCCCGGACACAATAGGCACAATTCTGTGAATCGTCTTTCGTACGTGGTAATATCAAATCCTTGGGTTCGTAACCCTCTAAGTTCTGTCTTGAGCTTATTGACCTCGGTTCTGGGACGGTACTTCTCGTTCATCAAGTGCTTGAATGCTGACCACGGTAGTGCGTACGCATCGTCTTGTCCCACTTGCTCTAGATAGGTATTCCACCATGTTAACGCAGAACCTGTGAAGGTATGCGTAGCGTACTTCACTTTGTCCTCTTCAGTACACTTACTTATGGCAAACACCGATTCGACCTTCTCGGTCCACCGTTTCAATCCGATCGGTCCTTCGGTTCCATCAAATTCCAAAGGTTTGCAGGCAGTGAATTCTTTGTAGGTGCATCCTACACGATTTCCTGTACTGCTAGATCCAAGGTTATTGTTGGTATGTAGCGCAGCCTATACTGCGGCTATGTTTGAAGCTAGAAAAATACGGAATTCCTCTTCATTCATATTCACGGTGTGTCGAGTAGTCGGTGCCATTTCCTTCAAAATAGTCAAATGGAACAAGTTAATCATACAGAATATTAAGAGTAGTTAATAGTATTTCGTAGCATAATATGAACTCATTTATAAAAGCTTTTTCTTCATATTATCGTTTTATAAGTTTAAATTCGGGTAGTACCTACCCGTTAAGTTCATACTTAGTAGCTAATATACAATTCAACTACTACAATTCTATATGAAAAACTGATTATAATAATATTTCGCGTTCAAACTTTTACACAATATTTTACAAACTACAATACCGCTTATTTTACATAAAGCATGAAATATAGCACACAATAACTTTGATACAAGATAGTTGTGAAGATAATTCTAGCTAGTACACAAGTCGTTCAGCAAAGGCAATAAAGACACGTAATTCATACGTCCAGAAACAAGTCATGCATTCTGGTTTTACTAGGACTACTTCCCATCCTTGGTCTTGTGGAACATAACCGTTATGGCCGTTGATAAGACAGCGTGTTGTAACGTCGTCAAAGGGACGAGGGTTACGTAATGTCCAACAGTCCCGTAACAATCTAAAAACCTCATTTCTTACCCCAATTACCGACTCCGTCACTTGTGGGAACGTTTTGTTTAATAGTTGTAGCCCGATGTTCTTGTTCTCACTTTGGTGAGAAGCGAACATTACTAATCCGTAAGCATAACATGCTTCTTTATGTTGCATGTTAGCCGCTTTTTCTAAATCACGAAGTCCAATATTCAGATATATTGAGTCAAAAAAATTTCTTAACCCATTGCGTAAAATAGCATTTGGGTTCCCCGCAATATATGCGTCAAAGTAAACACATCGTAACTTATGGATTTCCCAATGTGATATCCCCCATCTTTCGAACGAAAGCCTTTTATAAACCAAGGCATTCTTGGAACGTTCTTCAAATGTCTTACAAACTGATCTCGCCTTAAATAGTTGTGCCGAAGAATTCTGACCGACTCTAGACAAGATTTCATCAATCATGTCTCCGGGTAGGTCTCTTAAAATATTGGGATGTCTATCCATTTTGTGTTTTTATACTGTAAAATAGACAAGAGTTAGATTCATAAAAAAAAATACTTATTAATACAAGCAATTTTTACATATATCATAAAGCATAAGCACACTATATTACATATATTACACCACACGAATACAACTATCTTATTCCGACTCGCTTGTTTCTTCTTCTTCGGTTTTGGTTCGTTTTGCCAAGTTTCTAGGGATATATGATGTTCCCCTAATATGAGCCGTCGTGATCCACATTGGTTTAGAAAAACCTGGTGGTTTAGAGGTTCCCGGGTCATTGTTACAACTTAAGGACTTCAGGGGTTGACGATACATATAAAGTTCATCGGGGTTAGAATTAGATTTCTCTATTTTTATGCTCTTTCCCTTATTATTTTCTTTTGCCTTTTTAAATTCAGTTGGGGTAATTTCTATAACATCATCGAAATTCTCGTCAGAATCCGATTCATCGGAGAATTGGTAATCCTCCCAATATTTTGCTTCCTTGGCGGAAACACCATTGACCATAATTAACCTTGGTCGGTTGGTTGAAGATTTTCTTTTACTTAACCGTTTTATTATTTCCCCCACCGGTTCTATTTCTTCATCCGGTTCCGATTCTTCTTCCGGTTCCGATTCTTCTTCCGGTTCCTCTTCGGGAACTTGTGAATCAGTCCACCAATCATTCCAATTTACATTTGACTCTTCATTATTATTAGGTGAGTCAATGGGACTTGTTCTAGAGGTAGACATCTATCACATAATATCAAACGCGTTAAGAGATTAATATATCACATAATATTCACATGTTAAAAATATATAGTTTCCAACAAAAATGTTAAGCAATCATTTTTAAAGAAAACACGGTCGAAGTCCAGACTCACTAATGCATCCTAACAAACTCGATAAGACACACTAATGCAAATTTTCTGGTTCTCTAAGACCAACGCTCTGATACCAACTGAAATGTCCCGTTCTTATTGATTAAAAACGTTCCATATTAATTGATTTCGTTGCGAGGTTTTGACCTCTATATGAGACATTTTTCAAAGACTGCATTCATTTTTAAAACAAACCATAACCTTTATTTCATAGATAAAGGTTTTAAAAAACTTTAAGTAGATTATCAAATAATGATAATCGAAAATATCCTGTTTACACACGACCATTACATAATGGTTTACAATACAAATATGTTACAACAAAATAAGTTTCTTGAATGCAGTTTTTACACAATATCATACAAGCATGGACTCCAAATCTCGTCCTTATTTAAGTATGCGACAGCGGAAGCTCTTAATAATCACCTGAGAATAAACATGCTTAAAACGTCAACAAAAATGTTGGTGAGTTATAGGTTTAACCTATATATATCAAATCATAATAATAGACCACAAGATTTCATATTTCAATACACATCCCATACATAGAGATAAAAATCATTCATATGGTGAACACTTGGTAACCGACATTAATAAGATGCATATATAAGAATATCCCCATCATTCCGGGACACCCTTCGGATATGATATAAATTTCGAAGTACTAAAGCATCCGGTACTTTGGATGGGGCTTGTTGGGCCCGATAGATCTATCTTTAGGATTCGCGTCAATTAGAGTGTCTGTTCCCTAATTCTTAGATTACCAGACTTAATAAAAAGGTGCATATTCGATTTCGATAATTCAACCATAGAATGTAGTTTCACGTACTTGTGTCTATTTTGTAAATCATTTATAAAACCTGCATGTATTCTCATCCCAAAAATATTAGATTTTAAAAGTGGGACTATAACTCACTTTCACAGATTTTTACTTCGTCGGGAAGTAAGACTTGGCCACTGGTTGATTCACGAACCTATAACAATATATACATATATATCAAAGTATGTTTAAAATATATTTACAACACTTTTAATATATTTTGATGTTTTAAGTTTATTAAGTCAGCTGTCCTCGTTAGTAACCAACAACTAGTTGTCCACAGTTAGATGTACAGAAATAAATCGATAAATATTATCTTGAATCAATCCACGACCCAGTGTATACGTATCTCAGTATTGATCACAACTCAAACTATATATATTTTGGAATCAACCTCAACCCTGTATAGCTAACTCCAACATTCACATATAGAGTGTCTATGGTTGTTCCGAAATATATATAGATGTGTCGACATGATAGGTCGAAACATTGTATACGTGTCTATGGTATCTCAAGATTACATAATATACAATACAAGTTGATTAAGTTATGGTTGGAATAGATTTGTTACCAATTTTCACGTAGCTAAAATGAGAAAAATTATCCAATCTTGTTTTACCCATAACTTCTTCATTTTAAATCCGTTTTGAGTGAATAAAATTGCTATGGTTTCATATTGAACTCTATTTTATGAATCTAAACAGAAAAATTATAGGTTTATAGTCGGAAAAATAAGTCACAAGTCATTTTTGTAAAGGTAGTCATTTCAGTCGAAAGAACGACGTCTAGATGACCATTTTAGAAAACATACTTCCACTTTGAGTTTAACCATAATTTTTGGATATAGTTTCATGTTCATAATAAAAATCATTTTCTCAGAATAACAACTTTTAAATCAAAGTTTATCATAGTTTTTAATTAACTAACCCAAAACAGCCCGCGGTGTTACTACGACGGCGTAAATCCGGTTTTACGGTGTTTTTCGTGTTTCCAGGTTTTAAATCATTAAGTTAGCATATCATATAGATATAGAACATGTGTTTAGTTGATTTTAAAAGTCAATTTAGAAGGATTAACTTTTGTTTGCGAACAAGTTTAGAATTAACTAAACTATGTTCTAGTGATTACAAGTTTAAACCTTCGAATAAGATAGCTTTATATGTATGAATCGAATGATGTTATGAACATCATTACTACCTTAAGTTCCTTGGATAAACCTACTGGAAAAGAGAAAAATGGATCTAGCTTCAATGGATCCTTGGATGGCTCGAAGTTCTTGAAGCACAATCATGACACGAAAACAAGTTCAAGTAAGATCATCACTTGAAATAAGATTGTTATAGTTATAGAAATTGAACCAAAGTTTGAATATGATTATTACCTTATATTAGAATGATAACCTACTGTAAGAAACAAGGATTTCTTGAGGTTGGATGATCACCTTACAAGATTGGAAGTGAGCTAGCAAACTTGAAAGTATTCTTGATTTTATGAAACTAGAACTTTTGGAATTTAAGAAGAACACTTAGAACTTGAAGATAGAACTTGAGAGAGATCAATTAGATGAATAAAATTGAAGAATGAAAGTGTTTGTAGGTGTTTTTGGTCGTTGGTGTATGGATTAGATATAAAGGATATGTAATTTTGTTTTCATGTAAATAAGTCATGAATGATTACTCATATTTTTGTAATTTTATGAGATATTTCATGCTAGTTGCCAAATGATGGTTCCCACATGTGTTAGGTGACTCACATGGGCTGCTAAGAGCTGATCATTGGAGTGTATATACCAATAGTACATACATCTAAAAGCTGTGTATTGTACGAGTACGAATAAGGGTGCATACGAGTAGAATTGTTGATGAAACTGAACGAGGATGTAATTTTAAGCATTTTTGTTAAGTAGAAGTATTTTGATAAGTGTATTGAAGTCTTTCAAAAGTGTATAAATACATATTAAAACACTACATGTATATACATTTTAACTGAGTCGTTAAGTCATCGTTAGTCGTTACATGTAAGTGTTGTTTTGAAACCTTTAGGTTAACGATCTTGTTAAATGTTGTTAACCCAATGTTTATAATATCAAATGAGATTTTAAATTATTATATTATCATGATATTATCATGTATGAATATCTCTTAATATGATATATATATATACATTAAATGTCTTTACAACGATAATCGTTACATATATGTCTCGTTTAAAAATCATTAAGTTAGTAGTCTTGTTTTTACATATGTAGTTCATTGTTAATATACTTAATGATATGTTTACTTATAATAGTATCATGTTAACTATATATATATATCCATATATATGTCATCATATAGTTTTTACAAGTTTTAACGTTCGTGAATCACCGGTCAACTTGGGTGGTCAATTGTCTATATGAAACATATTTCAATTAATCAAGTCTTAAAAAGTTTGATTGCTTAACATGTTGGAAACATTTAATCATGTAAATATCAATCTCAATTAATATATATAAACATGGAAAAGTTCGGGTCACTACACGAAGCGTACGAGTGAAGCTACCACAAAAGAGTGAAAAGTTTTGTCTTGACTTTTGACATAGTCATGGTGGATTCCCGGAATTCAAGGAATTTAAGGAAATCTTCTAATCAGAAAAGTAAATGTAATAGCATGATTTATTAGCAATTTGTTGGAATTACGGAAGAACAGAAATATCAAGGAAGTATTTCCGTGATATGCTTAGAGATTAAGTAGAATGAAAGAGTTATGTAACATGACACATGATGAGGGTAAGATATGTGAACCATCATCATGTTCCACTAGAAATTTAGCATGTCTTGCTGTAATATAACCAAGTTGGCCCAGCATCATTATATTATACTAACTCATGTTTCAATTCCTTACACTTCTCCAAAAATCATCCATAATTTAAACTCATATTTTATAGAAGAATAGGAATTGAAACAGTTTTCTTTTATGAGATAACATAGATAGCATGAGAAGATAGATAATTTCGGACGAAGATATTTATGAAGATATCTTTAGAAATATTGAAGATATTTATGATGATATTTTGAAATTTCTAGATCGAAGGATGATGAAGAAAATGTTTCCACAAGGATTTAGAATAAGTAGGAGCAAGATATTCGTTTAAAGGTTTCAGCAGATACTGAATCATCTGGATTCGTTAAGTACAGGCTTAGTCTTTGTGATTTATTCACAATCTCCTTCATGGTTTGCTCAATTCGTTTTCCAGTACCAATTTTCTATTGAGTGTTTCTAATACTTCCTTCTTTGTCATCAACTTTTGGCCATTAAGACCATCTACAACATGCTGCTTCATCAGCATTTTTAAAGTTAACGGATTTGGGTCATCGGTTATCAAACCAAGGTGGTTTCGGGGGAATTGTGTTTTTAGATGATTAAATGCTGATGGTAATATGGTGGAATATAAAAGGTTCTCCGGTAATGATGAGGAAAGCTATTCGTATATATCAAAGTTATAATAAGACTTTATTCGAATAAAAGGTCGAAGTTGTTCTGATGGAGCTGTGACAAAATTGGCTACTTTGAAAAGGGATCGTAAAGTTGTTTTTACTAATAAATGATAAAGAATTCGACACGGTTACGGGTTAAACTATGACTTTGGGTTCGAGAGTTTTTCAGGTGTATAACTATATGCATAAATCTTTCCTTCCGTAGATGAAGTGCGGTTGGTTCAACCTTCCGATTGAGGTATTTTCAGGAATTATGAAAGGTTTGATCGCGGATTGTAATCATTAAGATACGAATGAGGTTTAAGATGAAATCAAGTGGCAAGCTTGAAGAATTATTTAGTTTCATATGTTATAATCAATATTTTAATTCATTTTAATTGTCCAAAGTTAGCAGTCCAATAGTCCAATTGTCCAATAGTTCAATAAATTCATATATATATAATATTCGAATTAATTAATACGTATCGTGACCCGTGTACCGGTCTCAGTATTGATCACAACTCAAACCATATATATATTTTGGAATCAACTCCAACCCTGTATAGCCAACTCCCACATTCACATATAGAGTGTCTACGGTTGTTCCGAAATATATATATATAGATGGGTCGATATGATAGGTCGAAACCTTGTATACGTGTCCCGTTATTTAAAGTGCGTAAAATAAATAAATACATATCATGACCCATGTACAACGTATTGTCTCAGAATTAATCCGACGTATTGTGTACATGTATCCCGACTTAAAATGTGAAAAAGTAAATAACAGAAATTAAATGACAATAAATAAAATTGCGAGAATGTAAATTACGATAAATAAATTGTAACCAGTTAGCTAGGAACAGTTAGCTAGGAACAGTTAACGTGGAATCTTAATAAAATTCATCATAGTTAATTTGTTTGTTTCTAACACTTTTTATTTTGTCCAATGTTTTCTTCGTTATGCCACTTGTTGGGTTCTGATAGATAAAAATCCAAATATGAAATTGAATGAAAATGTGTATTCTGCGGTGAACGGATTCGTATATCGATGGTTGTAAGTAGAATAGTAAATGATCGTTGAATCAGATTCGAAGAATGTACAGTGTAACTTGTTAATGTGAGATCTAAATATTCCTCGGGTACTACCTACCCGTTAAAATATTTTTCATCATTAACATTTTGTTCGGAAGAATTTTTAATTATCATCTTTATGAAAATATACTTGCATATATATTTTCTTCAGATGTAATCATGGATTTAATGAGTCAATAAGATATTAAACTCATTTAATTTATCGTTAATACTATATTACATGGTCTCTAGAACATTAGAGATTACATAATCGCCATGTCGAATGAAAATAAATGAGGTAGAACGATATGTAAAGCGAAGATAATCGATGTAGAATGGTATGTAGAACGAAGATCATACTCGAAGTACAGATGGTGATATTGAGGCGTGTGATGTTGTTATCCGAGGTATAGTTTGTGATGTTGAGGTTTATGACGCGGTTGTGGTTGAGGGTAAGAAGGGTATTATCGACGTTGATGATGGTGGTGCTAATTATGCTGCTGGTGCTGCTGCTGATGTTTGCATTCTTCGCACCATGTTCTTCAAAGCCATCATGCGAGCGCGTAGTTCGTTAACTTCTACTAGTACACCGGGATGATTGACAGTTGAAGCGAGCGGATGAATAAGATTTGAAATATAGGTTAATATATAATCGTGACGAGACACTCTGGAAATGAGAGAGAAAATGGTTTCTCGAACAGGTTCGCCGGTAAGTGCTTCAGGTTCATCGCCAAGTGAGCAATTCGGTGGATGGAAGGGATCTTCGATGTGAAATGATTTTCGAATATCGAATGATATTCTAGCTATATAGAATATCTATATATATAATACTAAAGATTTCGTAGACTACAGAGGAACCTACGGCATATGTCAGGCAAGTCTACAGATGTGCTAAGATATGAATTTTGTCTATACACTATCGATGCACTAAATGCAGTAAGACGTGTCTAGACTTATGAATGATAAGCAGGAAATTTACTAAGGATGATAACCAGATGATTTCCGATGAGAAATGATAAGCAAAACCTTTGACATACAAACACGGTCGAAGTCCAGACTCACTAATGCAAGACCTGGTTCGCTAGGACCAACGCTCTGATACCACCTGTGATGAACCGTCCTTATCCACCTGAACGAAATCATCAACATCTGGTCCCTTTGCGATGGTCGACTCCAAGTAATGTCCTTAAAATTAGCTAATGCACAGCGGAATACTTTAATTCGTACCTGAGAATAAACATGCCTAAAAGTGTCAACCAAAAGGTTGGTGAGTTCATAGGTTTATCATAACAATCATTTCAATATATTAATAGACCACAAGATTTCATATATGTATAAACATAATACACTCGCAAGTGTATGTAAAGCTTTCTAAGTGGTTGGGCACTTGGTAACCATACTTAACATTTAATCAACGTTGCATATTCCCTTTATTATGAAATCTCACTACACTGTACCAAGTGTAGCCTACAAAACGAAGTACTGTGCAACCGTTGAATACTGGTCATCCAGTTCGGTTGGGGTTGTCAGGCCCGATAGATCTATCAACAGGATTCGCGTTTACAATACCACATGTAAATAGTAGTTACCAAGCTACAGGGAAATATGCCAGTGGTACAACTCAACGTAGAATATATTTTTAAGTACTTGTGTCTATTTCGTAAACATTTATAAAAGTAGCGCATGTATTCTCAGCCCAAAAATATATATTGCAAAAGCAATTAAAAAGGGAGCAAATGAAACTCACCTAATGTATTTTGTAGTAAAAATGCATATGACGGCATATAATAAGTGTAGGGTTGGTCTCAGATTCATAACCTATATCAATTATGTATATATATTAACACATAATATTAATCAACTAAATGTATATATTTTATAATATATTATGATTAATATTCTTATATATAGTTATTTTAATACTTATGATAGATTATATTATATACATATGATATCTAATAATAATATATTAGTTAATATATTTTAAACATAATTGTTTGTATTATTAGTTATATTTGTGTTACAATAATTATATCTTTTAAAATAATAATTGTGGTAATAATAATAATAATAATAATAGTAAGATTAGTAATAAAAATAATGATTATAATAATAATAATGTTAAGAATCATAATTTTTAAATGTTTTTTTTTAAATAATAATAATGATAGTTACAATAATAATAATTATAATATTCTTAAAATTAATAGAAATTTTCATAAAATAATAATAATAATAATAATAATAGTAGTGATAATAATAATTACAATTCTAATAATAATAATAATAATTTTGATAATGATATATACCTTCCAAAGCTTATGTAAAAAGAAATGCCCGCGACAGGACTCGAACCTAGAACCTCTCTGTTAAACTAAACACCCATAAACCATCTACTCTATATGTATGTTTCTGTTTTAGTTCCCACTTCTATCTATTTAACTAATATGTATTGATCTTCTTCTTCTCAAAATTCCATCATTGTAATTCATTATCATTATTAACATACACCATCATTTCATGTATCCTAATCATCATCATTATTCGCTATTCATTTAATTATCATGGGATCATCATTATATTTGTAACTTATCATCACTCGCTACAACCACCATCTAAACGTTTCACCATAATCATAATCAAATCTACGGCCCAATAGGTGATTTGATTCTCGGCCCAGCAAAAGAATAATAAAGATTTCGACCCAACATAAGACTTTGGCCCAACATAAATAACAAGATTTACGGACCAACTTGTAATTCCCAAAAGATAGAAATGCTTGCGTGTTCTCTCTTTAAACTTTGTGGCCGACAAAAACAACCAACCACACAATCCAACGGTGGTTTTAAATTGAAACAATCTAGTGGGTTTGGGTTTGATATAATACGGTAGACAATAGCAATTGGGCATTAATGGTGAGTGTCTTGGTGTTGTAGTTTGTTAACAAAAAAAATATCACGCAAGACTAGTGACCGAGATCTACTGTTACAATAGCGAAAAAAAATGAGAATTTGCAGGTTGCAGTAGAGAGATAGAGGAGAAGAGAGAGAGTGGTTGTCTTTGGTGGCTGTGGTGGTTGATTCGTGACATAAAAGAAAATAAAGATGACCGTGGTTGAATTTTAATAACGATGGTTTGGATTTGCACGATGGAAATAGAAACATTATGATGGTGTAGTGGTTCTTGGATTTGTAGTAAATATAAACGGGTTAAGGTGTATGGTTATGGTGTTGATGAAGGAGATGACATGGAGTTGGTGGTGATCGTGTGACAGTATTGAAAGGTGGTGAGGGTGGTGGAAGATGGCGGATGGTAGTCGTTGTGGTGGTTCACGATGATATTAGAAGGTGGTTGCGAGGGTGGTGTCAAAATGAGGAAGGTGTCGGGTTGATTGAGCATGGAGAAGAATAGAGTGGTGATGGTGATATCATGGTGGCGGAGGTGGTCTGGCGAGAGGAGTGGTGGTAGCAGGGTGGCGGAATGGTGAGGGTGATGATATCGAGGTCTCGGTTTTGCATATATCATACTAGTACTCATACACATATATATAGATATAATTATATGTAATATAATAATTATAATATAATTTAAGTAAAACATGTAATTTTCAAAGACACAGTAATCACAAATGATATTTTCAATTGTCACGGGTACATAGGAATGTTACACTGCCGACAGTTTCTAACACCGAGTATATATCGTGTCCATTGCTAAACAGTTGATGTATAAAAATGTTCCTAAAATTCCCAAATTTTTAGATTAAGCATATTAAATTATTTCACTCATTACCTGTTTGAAATCTGATCAAAAAGGGTTCAATAATTATTTATTTTCTGTTCCAAATGCTATGTACGGAGTACTAAAATTTAATCTAGAAAGGTAAAAATATTTTTATCACATAATTACATATAACAACAACATTTAATATTTCAAATTACATTTTCAATTATTATTTATATATATATATACACACAATCTATGTACAATTAATTGTTCGTGAATCGTCGAAACTGGTCGAGGTCAATTGAATATATGAAACAGTTCAAAATTTTTGAGACTCAACCTATCAGATTTCTCTTATCGTGTCAAGAATATTAAATCATATCGAGAGTTTGGTTTAAAATTAGTCGAAATTTTCCGGGTCGTTACATTCCCAAACATCAATTTAACTGGAAACAATAAAACAAATTCGAATTTTAACGAAGAATAAACAGTTGACTTTTATTTTAATAACTTTGACTCTCGAATTCAAGCTCGATACAACGAATTGATACTTGAGATTTTGAAGAAAGTTAGAGTAATACATTCCTAACAACTTTGTATTTTTACATTTTGGAATATGATTCGAATTCGAGTTGTGAACAAAAATATGAACATTCGGTGTAAAAATGGGTTTTTCTTTTTAAATTTGGAAGTGCACTCACAGAATTATGATGAACGATTGATGTAGGTCTGTGAATGATTGTCATGGGAAAATAAGTGACATTGAATCAATATTTGTAGGGTCTTATGGTTCGACATATAGATCAAACAGCAGACAAAAACAAAAATTTAGATAAATAATAAAATATAAAAAGCTTGGATCTATCTGTAACAAAATTTGGAGTATTGAAAGATGGAATCAATGACTTTAAGCAATGAATTTA
Organism: Rutidosis leptorrhynchoides; assembly: GCF_046630445.1. Classification (NCBI taxonomy): domain Eukaryota; kingdom Viridiplantae; phylum Streptophyta; class Magnoliopsida; order Asterales; family Asteraceae; genus Rutidosis; species Rutidosis leptorrhynchoides. The sequence goes on from NC_092334.1 coordinate 443,409,656, forward strand.
AGCAAAATGAAAGGGATTGGGACAGATAACAAATTAGAGATGGAATCGAAATTCCTCAACAACTATATCGTGATGGAAACAGGAAGCATGATATAAACATATATTTTCATCCGTTATATCTATTTTTTGTATATAAGTATATAATTGAATTTTTATATTTAAGTATTTATATATAACTATCTGATTTTCTATATCTATGAATATGTTTGTATATATATATGTAATTCATAAAAAAATTATATACATAATAATTATATTAGTATTAATAATAATACTATTACTAATATCACATCTAATTAATAATATTATTGATAGAAGACTATAAATAATATAATAAATGATACATTTCATAACTTAATTAATACTAATGATAATAATAATCTTATTAATGATACTAATAATATTACTAGTTATAATAATATTCATATTGTTAATGATAATAGTATTAATACTAATAACCTATACATATCGGATTTTATACATATATATATGCTTTATAGAAGAAGTAATAATATTACTAATACAAATATTTACATTAATATTATCAATAATAATAGTAATGATAATAATATTAATATGTCAATTATATTCAAACTTGTAATTTAATATAATACCATTTATTAATTATATCATATTTGCTGATTATCATATATTGAATCTTTAATATTTATTCAATTTTATATACTTTAAAATAATATTACTTATATATATTATTCATATTTATATGTATATCTATATATCTATATATTTATTTACACACAATTGTTTGTGAATCGTCGGAATTTGGTCGAGGTTAAATGAATGTATGTAAACAGTTCAAAAATTTTGAGATTTAACATTACAGACTTTGCTTATCGTATCGAAATCAAATAAGATTCAAGTTTAAATTTGGTCGGAAATTCCTGGGTCATCACAATAGAAAATTATTAACAAATAATAATTGACCCTGGATGTGGCAGTTTCATCTTTGGAACACAACTTTTAATTAACTGTAACCCAAAAATACAACCATGAAGAACATTAATAGACATTAATAGCATATGAACATGAAACTTACTTTACTTTCATGAGTTTTGCATCTGGTACCCAAAAGAAAAGTGCAACTTAGTTACAATATGTTTTATGTTATGTAGTTAAAATAGAATTACAATATGTCACAATGTGTATACATTATATTAAAGATAAAGCTAAAAGGTTGCTATAAAACATAAAACAAAGTAAGTCACGTGTCATACCCCGTCCTAATCCATCTGGACGAAGTCATCAACATCTGGTCCCATTGCGAGGTACGACTCCAAGTAATATCTCTAAATTGAGCAAATGCACAGCGGAAGATTTCTTTCATACCTGAGAATAAACATGCTTTAAAGTGTCAACCAAAAGGTTGGTGAGTTCATAGGTTTATCATAATAATCATTTCCATATTTTTAATAGACCACAAGATTTCATTTTCATAAACATACATCTCATATCAGGCATTTCGCAAACTGCATAGAGATAAAAAATCATTCATATGGTGAACACCTGGTAACCGAACTTAACAAGATGCATATAGAATATCCCCATCATTCTGGGACTCCCTTCGGACATGATAAATTCAAAGTACTAAAGCATCCGGTACTTTGGATGGGGCTTGTTGGGCCCGATAGATCTATCTTTAGGATTCGCGTCAATTAGGGTGTCTGTTCCCTAATTCTTAGATTACCAGACTAAAAAGGGGCATATTCGGTTTAATAATCTAGCCATAGAATGTAGTTTTAAGTACTTGTGCCTATTTCGTCAAATATTTATAAAACAGAGCATGTATTCTCAGTCCTAAAAATATATATTGCAAAAGCATTTAAAAAGGAAGCAAATGAAAATCACAATACGATATTTTGTAGTAGAAATATGCATACGACGGAACTGAACAATGCAGGGTTGGCCTCGGATTCACGAACCTTTATCAATTATGTATATTAACACATATAATAACAACTAACAAGTTTATATATTAATAATTTACATATCATATTACTAAATAAGTTATATTTATCCTTTATACTTTAAGTAGTAAATATTTATTTCTATAGTACATTTATTAATATTAATATAGTAAATACTTATTAAGGTAGTTTAACAATATAATATTTATCATTTATCATAATATATTAAAAATAGAAATTTATTTCGAGATTTATATATGATAAAAAATATATATATTTATATTATTAATATATTATATATAGCTTACTTAATATCATTTTAATAATAAAAATTTAGTAATATGTAATATTAATATATTTGTAATGTATTTTTGTAAAATAAAAAATAATAATAATAATAGTGATAATAATGATGGTAGTAATAATAATAAGAGTAATAATAAATACTACCTCACAAGAAAAGCTCCAAAAAGAAATAACTGTACATGCCCGGGTTTTAACTCGCAACCTCGCGCTAACCCATCAACTACCAAGACCACCTGCTCTAACTCGTTTTTCTGATATTATTCCTAACTTAAATCTATATAACCCATTTCTGTTTTCCTTCTTCTTCTTAAATCATCAGCCCATCATCATCATCTAAACATCGCTACTATTATCATTATCATAAACTACCTAACTGCCATCATCATGCATCATCTACTATCAACAACATCCTTATCTAATTATCATGTTATCAAATTCATCTTCTCATCATAATCTATATCGTCGTCTATATCAATATCTATAAATCATCATCAATCTCGCCACACTGTTATTACTACTTCCATCACTCATCATCGTTCACTTATCAACCTAATCATCAAATCATTGTGATATACATATCACCGACTCCTCATCACAGTATATATATCTATCAACCTTTTACATCATCGCACACCATATAGAAATCCATTAAAAGTCCCAGACAAAAATATAGCCCATTTATATTGTTAAATGGGCTCACAAAAGCCCACAACCTGTTTCAGTTAAATTAACGATGGCTTTGTGGTGTGCTGCAGTTTGATCGAAAACAGATACACAACAACATAGTCATGCAATTGTGTATAATTATCTTAACTATCTCGCTATAAACATTATTGTCTTTACCACGGTTTCATCACTGTTAATCATTCATTATGCTTCCAACATCTATCATCACTTACCATTTTTATCATCGTCATCATCATCTTTCGGACTCCATAGAACATATAGCAGTCCAACAATATATAAACCATATAGCACTTTCGTTAAAAACATGAAGGGTCTATTACAAATAAAAGTCGACATTTATAATATATAAACGAAGACTTAGTTTATTTGCAAGTTGGGATTTTAGAATCCAAGAAAAAGAAAAACGTCTCTATCCTATCTTCCCTCCATTCTTCTTTTTACCCATAAAGGAGACAACTAATAATACTCACTTTATAGTAATTAGATAGGGACCTTCAACATCAATAAAGATTTAACAATTGATCAAATATCCGTGGATGAGTGACGGTTAAAAAATAGAAAAGGAAGAATAACAAGCAGGTGCAGCAGGTGTGGGTGGTTGTTTACGGTGTGTAGTGATAAACCGAAAACAGAAGACAAATTCCATTGTATCGAGAAAGTGGTGTTCTCCGATGGTTTGTGGTGCTGGCGATTGGTTAGAAGAGAGAGACAAAGGTGGTGTGGTTTATTTAGTGATGATTATTTGGGTGAATCAATTATTGATGGGTTTATGGTGATGATAGAAGTAGAACCTGAAAATAAGAAATAACTAAATGGTTCGAACAGTTGATGATGGTTTTGTAGTAGTGGGTGATTGATGGTGGTGGTAGTCGTAGGGAAGAAGAAAGAAAACAAGATGCTGGAAGTTTATGATCATGGTGGAGGATGATGGCGGTTGTAGGGATAGAGGTGATTGACAGTTGTGATGGCGATTTGTTGTGTTGGTGGCCGAAGTAGGTGATTGTGAGTGAATGAGCCGAGTGCTGGTTATCATGGTGGCTTCGTTTCACATAACAACAAGAAGGAGAAGTGATAAGTTATTCGTAACAAGAGAAAGAGAAGGAAAGTGTTGTATCTCTGTCTATATGTATGTATATATATATAAAAGAGAAAAGTTGAAAAGGAAAAAAAAATCTACTTGCAATTAAAAGTAATCATATATAATATAAATTGAAATCAATAATTTGCATTCAAGAACGTGGGATGGTGATGAATTGGGACAAAAGTGAGCAGTGGTGGGTGTATCATCCATATAATTCATATTATAAAGACAAACACAGTAACAAAATTGGTTATGAGTATCTATCTAATGTTAGTGGGTTATGTGTTGTATGTAAGTATTCATATAATAAATTAAAAATTAAATATAATATCTTAATTAAATATCACACTACAAGTTGAGAGAACCAGTAAATCAAGCAAATCATTCAATTAAACATAGTGAAGGTTTTGATGATTCGTGATGTAGTGGATGTGAATTATTTGATGGTGAGTTAAACAGAAAGGGAACATAAATGGGTGGAATTGTACGTTCATTACTAGACATCTACATATATTTATAATTCTCTAAAGATTAATAAGGATTAATAATAATAATTTAATAATAATAATAAAGAAGCATGTGGTGAATGTTCTCGGATGATATTATTTACCAGAAAAACAAGACAAAAGAAAACAGTGCCAAGACTAGTGATGGAATGTGCTGGTTGGAAACAATCAATGCAAGTGTATACATCTTATTTATATATAATATGTATGTTGGACAAATACAGATAACAGCAAAGAATCATATAAATCAATAAAGTAATATGAAAGTAAAACGTGTTTAAACAATAGTATAGCAGCCTCTTCACTTGGAGTTTAATTATTGACACTATTAATAGGATATTATATCATGTCCATTGCTAAACAGTTATAATATAAAAGTGTTCCTGAATACATTTCTAATAACCCTATAATTTATATCACTCATTTTTGGATCACCGTTTATTGTTAAAAATAACATAAGCTCGTTTTTTAACTTGTTGAATATTAATTGAGACGACAAAAGAATGTTACTATTAATTAATAAATATATATATATATATATATATATATATATATATACACACACACACATATGTATTTACAATAAATTGTTCGTGAATCGTCGGGAATGGTCGAAGGTCAATTGAATATATGAAACAGTTCAAAATTTTTGAGACTCAACCTAACAGACTTTGCGTATCATGACAAAAATATTAAATTGTATCGAGAGTTTGATTAAAATTTAGTCGAAAATTTTCGGGTCGTCACAGTACCTACCCGTTAAATGTAGTGACCCGAACTTTTCCATTTTATATATATTAAATAAAATTGATATTTATATGATTAAGTGTTTCCAACATGTTAAGCAATCAAACTTGTTAAGACGTGATTAATTGAAATAGGTTTCATATAGACAATTGACCACCCAAGTTGACCGGTGATTCACGAACGTTAAAACTTGTAAAAACTATATGATGTCATATATGGATATATATATATATATATATATATATATATATATATATATATATATATATATATATATATATATATATATATATATATATATATATATATATATATATATATATATATATATATATATATATATAGTTAACATGATATTATGATAAGTAAAAAATATCATTAAGTCTATTACCAATGAATTACATATGTAAAAAAACAAGACTACTAACTTAATGATTTCGAAACGAGACATATATGTAACGATTATCGTTGTAACAACATTTAACTGTATATATATCATACTAAGATATATTAATATATCATAATATCATGATAATGTAATAATTTAACATCTCTTTAGATATAATAAATAATGGGTTAACAACATTTAACAAGATCGTTAACTTAAAGGTTTCAAAACAACACTTACATGTAACGACTAACGATGACATAACGACTCAGTTAAAATGTATATACATGTAGTGTTTTAATATGTATTCATACACTTTTGAAAGACTTCAAGACACTTATCAAAATACTTCTACTTAACAAAAATGCTTACAATTACATCCTCGTTCAGTTTCATCAACAATTCTACTCGTATGCACCCGTATTCGTACTCGTACAATACATAGCTTTTAGATGTATGTACTATTGGTATATACAATCCAATGATCAGCTCTTAGCAGCCCATGTGAGTCACCTAACACCTGTGGGAACCATCATTTGGCAACTAGCATGAAATATCTCATAAAATTACAAAAATATTAGTAATCATTCATGACTTATTTACATGTAAACAAAATTACACATCCTTTATATCTAATCCATATACCAACGACCAAAAACATCTAAAAATACTTTCATTCTTCAACTTTCTTCATCTAATTGATCTCTCTCAAGTTCTATCTTCAAGTTCTAAGTGTTCTTCATAAATTCTATAAGTTCTAGTTTCATAAAATCAAGAATACTTCCAAGTTTGCTAGCTTACTTCCAATATTGTAAAGTGATCATCCAACCTCAAGAAATCTCTCTTATTTACAGTAATATATCTTTCTAATATAAGGTAATACTCATATTCAAACTTTGTTTCAATTTCTATAACTTTAACAATCTTATTTCCAGTGGAAATCTTACTTGAACTTGTTTTCGTGTCATGGTTTTGCTTCAAGAACTTTCAAGCCATCCAAGGATACTTTGAAGCTAGATCTACTTTTTTCATTTCTAGTAGGTTTATCCACAAAACCTGAGGTAGTAATGATGTTCATAACATCATTCTATTCATATATATAAAACTACCTTATTCGAAGGTTTAAACTTGAAATCACTATAACATAGTTTAGTTAATTCTAAACTTGTTCGCAAACAAAAGTTAATTCTTCTAACTTGACTTTTAAAATTAACTAAACACATGTTCTATATCTATATGATATGCTAACTTAATGATTTAAAATCGAAAAATACGAAAAACACCGTAAAACCGGATATACGCCGTCGTAGTAACACCGCTGGCTGTTTTGGGTTAGTTAATTAAAAACTATGATAAACTTTGATTTAAAAGTTGTTCTTCTGGGAAAATGATTTTTATTTTGAACATGAAACTATATCCAAAAATCATGGTTAAACTCAAAGTGCAAGTATGTTTTTCAAAATTGTCATCAATACGTCGTTCTTTCGACTGAAATGACTACCTCTTACAAAAACAACGTGTAACTTATATTTCTAACTATAAACCTATACTTTTTCTGTTTAGATTCATAAAATAGAGTTCAATATAAAACCATAGCAATTTGATTCACTCAAAACGGAGTTAAAACGAAGAAATTATGGGTAAAACAAGATTGGATATTTTTTGATTATTGTAGCTACGGGAAATATTGTAATAATTCTATACAAATCATATCCTAGCTAACTTGTATTGTATTATACATGTATTCTAATATATTATGTAATCTTAGGATACCATAGACACGTATGCAAATGTTTTGACATATCATATCGACCCATCTATATATATTATTTGGAACAACCATAGACACTCTATATGCAGTAATGTTGGAGTTAGTTATACAGGGTTGAGGTTGATTCCAAAAATATATATACTTTGAGTTATGATCTAGCCTGAGACGTGTATACACTGGGTCGTGGATTGGGTCAAGATAATATATATAAATTTATTTTCTATAAATCTAACTATGGACAACTAGTTGTAGGTTACTAACGAGGACAGCTGACTTAATAAACTTAAAACATTAAAACGTATTAAAAATGTTGTAAATATATTTTGAACATACTTTGATATATATATGTACATATTTGTTATAGGTACGTGAATCGACCAGTGGCCAAGTCTTACTTCCCGACGAAGTAAAAATCTGTGAAAGTGAGTTATAGTCCCACTTTTAAAATCTAATATTTTGGGATGAGAATACATGCAAATTTATAAATGTTTTACGAAATAGACACAAGTAAATGAAACTACTTTATATTGGTGAATGATCGAAGCTGAATATTGTAACAACCCGTCCTAATCCATTCGGACGAAGTCCATATCGATTATAAACGATTCACAACAGTTGATTTCATCGCGAGCTACTTGACCTCTATATGATACATTTTACAAACATTGCATTCGTTTTTGAAAAGACAATCTCTCATTACATCGAAAGTTGGCTGCAGACATACTATTTCATAATATATCTAACTATAATTGACTTAATAATACTCTTGATGAACGCAACGACTCGAATGCAACGTCTTTTGAAATATGTCATGAATGACTCCAAGTAATATCTCTATAATGAGCAAATGCACAGCGGAATATTTCTTTCATACCTGAGAATAAACATGCTTTAAAGTGTCAACCAAAAGGTTGGTGAGTTCATTAGTTTATCATAACAATCATTTCAATATTTTAATAGACCACAAGATTTCATTTCTCATATTCTCATAAATATACGTCCCATGCATAGAGACAAAAATATCATTCATATTGATTGAACACCTGGTAACTGACATTAACAAAATGCATATAAGAATATCCCCATCATTCCGGGATCCTCCTTCGGATATGATATAAATTTTGAAGTACTAAAGCATTCGGTACTTTGGATGGGGCTTGTTGGGCCCAATAGATCTATCTTTAGGATTCGCGTCAATTAGGGTGTCTGTTCCCTAATTCTTAGATTACCAGACTAAAAAGGGGCATATTCGGTTTAATAATTCAACCATAGAATGTAGTTTCAAGTACTTGTATCTATTTCGCAAAACATTTATAAAAACAGCGCATGTATTCTCAGTCCCAAAAATATATATTGCAAAAGCATTTAAAAAGGGAGTAATGAAACTCACCTAATGTATTTTGTAGTAAAAATACATATGACTATATTAAACAACGCAGGGTTGGCCTCGGATTCACGAACCTATATCATTTGTATATTTATTAAAACATATACTTGTACTAGAATAAATATATATTATTCTTAGTGATATAATTATTATATTTGTTAATTTATAAGTTTCATTATTTATTTACATATTTTTATTTTGTACATAATAATATTAATATAGTTAAGTTATGTATTTTAAATATATCTTTATATATATAATCTTCAATTTTATACTTATAATCTTAATCATGTCTTTTAACTTTTATTTTCATAATTGTAATCTTTTTAATAATAATAGTAATATAGATATTACTGATAATAATGATAATAATGATAGTTCTATTGAAAACAGAATGATAGTTTTAGTAATATTAGTCATATTGATAATAATAACAATATTAATAATGCTAATTATGTTAATAATAATAATAATAATAATGATAATATTTATAATAGTACGTATGTTACTAATGATAATAATAGATTTTTATTATTTTCATAATAATCATAATCATAATAATAATAGTTTTAAGAAAAATGGTAATTTTAAAAGTTATGATTCTTTTAATAATAATGATTATAATACTTATTCTATTTACAATAAGGATACTAAAAAATACTCCCTCCGTCCCAGATTAATTGTCCCCAGACAAAAAATACACAGTTTAAGAAATGTCATTATCACAGTGTACTTTTTCTGTACTTTTTTCTAACTTTACAGTTTTACCCTAATCAATTAATTAGAAAAGCCTCTAACTTTTGTAATTTAATTTATTCATTAAGGACAATATTGTAAACTTTACTAAATTTACTTTCCATTTTTGGAAGTGGACAATTAATTTGGGACAGCCCGAAAAGGAATACTGGACAATTAATCTGGGACGGAGGGAGTAATATTTATGAAAATATTAACAATTTGTATTATTTCATAATGATAGCAATATTAATAATCTTAATTATAACAATAATAATAATAACTAGTAGTTCATAATTAATATTAATAATAATTATAATAACACTAATAGTAATAATTATAATACTTGTAATAAAATTAATTAATAATAACAACATTAATAATAATAATAATAACACTAATAATAATAATAATAATAATAATAATAATAATAATAATAATAATAATAATAATAATAATAATAATAATAATAATAATAATAATAATAATAATAATAATAATAATAGAAATAGGAATAAGAAATGTATACCCTTCTCAAAAAATATTTCTAAAAAGAATTGCTCCAGACAGGACTCGAACCCGAGATCTCTAGAATATCGTAAACACCCATAACCATCGAACTGTCATTTATTTTCTGATTAAAACCCATCCCATAACTTAATATATTTTATCTGTTTCCTTTCTTCCTCACCAATATGAAGTCGACCAGAGACCAAGAGAAAACAAAAATCATTACAACAAGTTTAAAGTTTGAATTAAGCTTGTAACTGAAACAGAAATGATTTATAATTGTTTCAGTTAAATAAGAAAAAAAATATATAGAATATGACCTTCTGTATCGTAAATAAAATAAATAAGACTCATTAATTGATTTCGATTTTTAGAAGTTTTTAGCCAAAGATTATAACACCAAATATGTAGTGACCCGAACTTTTCCATGTTTTTATATATTAAATAAAATTGATATTTACATGATTAAATTTTTCCAACATGTTAAGCAATCAAACTTGTTAAGACTTGAATAATTGAAATAGGTTTCATATAGACAATTGACCACCCAAGTTGACCGGCGATTCGCGAACGTTAAAACTTGTAAAAACTATATGATGACATATATATGGATATATATATATATACTTAACATGATATTATGATAAGTAAACATATCATTAAGTATATTAACAATGAACTACATATGTAAAAACAAGACTACTAACTTAATGATTTTGAAACGAGACATATATGTAACGATTATCGTTGTAACGACATTTAATGTATATATATCATATTAAGATATATTAATACATCATGATATCATGATAATGTAATAATTTAACATCTCATTTGATTTAATAAATAATGGGTTAACAACATTTAACAAGATCGTTAACCTAAAGGTTTCAAAACAACACTTACATGTAACGACTAACGATGACTTAACGACTCAGTTAAAATGTATATACATGTAGTGTTTTAATATGTATTCATACACTTTTTAAAGACTTCAAGACACTTATCAAAAGACTTCTACTTAACAAAAATGCTTACAATTACATCCTCGTTCAGTTTCATCAACAATTCTACTCGTATGCACCCGTATTCGTACTCGTACAATACACAACTTTTAGATGTATGTACTATTGGTATATACACTCCAATGATCAGCTCTTAGCAGCCCATGTGAGTCACCTAACACATGTGAGAACCATCATTTGGCAACTAGCATGAAATATCTCATAAAATTACAAAAATATGAGTAATCATTCATGACTTATTTACATGTAAACAAAATTACACATCCTTTATATCTAATTCATATACTAATGACCAAAAACACCTACAAACACTTTCATTCTTCAATTTTCTTCATCTAATTAATCTCTCTCAAGTTCTATCTTCAAGTTCTAAGTGTTCTTCATAAATTCTACAAGTTCTAGTTTCATAAAATCAAGAATACTTCCAAGTTTGCTAGCTTACTTCCAATCTTGTAGGGTGATCATCCAAACTCAAGAAATATTTATTATTTACAGTAAGATATCTTTATAATACAAGGTAATACTCATATTCAAACTTTAATTCAATTTCTATAACTATAACAATCTTATTTCGAGTGGAAATCTTACTTGAACTTGTTTTCGTGTCATGATTCTGCTTCAAGAACTTTCAAGCCATCCAAGGATCCTTTGAAGCTAGATCCATTTTTCTCATTTCCAGTAGCTTTATCCAGAAAACTTGAGGTAGTAATGATATTCATAACATCATTCGATTCATACATATAAAGCTATCTTATTCGAAGGTTTAAACTTGTAATCACTAGAACATAGTTTAGTTAATTCTAAACTTGTTCCCAAACAAAAGTTAATCCTTCTAACTTGACTTTTAAAATCAACTAAACACATGTTCTATATCTATATGATATGCTAACTTAATGATTTAAAACCTGGAAACACGAAGAACACTGTAAACCCGGACATACGCCGTCGTAGTAACATAGCGGGCTGTTTTGGGTTAGTTAATTAAAAACTATGATAAACTTTGATTTAAAAGTTGTTCTTCTGGGAAAATGATTTTTCTTATGAACATGAAACTATATCCAAAAATCATGGTTAAACTCAAAGTGGAAGTATGTTTTCTAAAATGGTCATCTAGACGTCGTTCTTTCGACTGAAATGACTACCTTTACAAAAATGACTTGTAACTTATATTTCTGACTATAAACCTATACTTTTTCTATTTAGATTCATAAAATAAAGTTTAATATGAAACCATAGCAATTTGATTTACTCAAAACGGATTTAAAATGAAGAAGTTATGGGTAATACCAGATTGGATAATTTTTCTTGTTGTAGCAACGTGAAAATTGGTAACAAATCTATATTAATCATATCCTAGCTAACTTATATTGTATTATACATGTATTCTAATATATTATGTAACCTTGGGATACCATAGACACGTATGCAAATGTTTTGACATATCATATCGACCCATGTGTATATATTATTTGGAACAACCATAGACACTCTATATGCAGTAATGTGGGAGTTAGATATACAGGGTTGAGGTTGATTCCAAATATATATATACTTTGAGTTGTGATCTAGCCTGAGACGTGTATACACTGGGTCGTGGGTTGATTCAAGATAATATATATCATTTTTTTCTGTACATCTAACGTTGGACAACTAGTTGTAGGTTACTAACGAGGACAGCTGACTTAATAAACTTAAAATATCAAAATGTATTAAAAGTGTTGTAAATATATTTTGAATATACAGTATATATATGTACATATTTGTTATAGGTTCATGAATCGACCAGTGGCAAAGTCTTACTTACCGACAAAGTAAAAATCTGTGAAAGTGAGTTATAGTCTCACTTTTAAAATCTAATATTTTTGGGATGAGAATACATGCAGGTTTTATAAATGATTTACAAAATAGACACAAGTACGTGAAACTACATTCTATGGTTGAATTATCGAAATCGAATATGCCCCTTTTTATTAAGTCTGGTAATCTAAGAATTAGGGAACAGACACCCTAATTGACGCGAATCCTAAAGATAGATCTATTGGGCCTAACAAACCCCATCCAAAGTACCAGATGCTTTAGTACTTCGAAATTTATATCATATCCGAAGGGTGTCCCGGAATGATGGGGATATTCTTATATATGCATCTTGTTAATGTCGGTTACCAGGTGTTCACCATATGAATGATTTTTATCTCTATGTATGGGATGTATATTGAAATATGAAATCTTGTGGTCTATTGTTACGATTTTATATATATAGGTTAAACCTATAACTCACCGACATTTTTGTTGACGTTTAAAGCATGTTTATTCTCAGGTGAATATTAAGAGCTTCCGCTGTTGCATACTAAAATAAGGACAAGATTTGGAGTCCATTTTTGTATGATATTATGTAAAAACTGCATTCAAGAAACATATGTCGATGTAATATATTTCTATTGTAAACCATTATGTAATGGTCGTGTGTAAACAGTATATTTTAGATTATCATTATTTGATAATCTACGTAATGCTTTTGAAACCTTTATTGATAAAATAAAGGTTATGGTTGTTTTAAAAATGAATGCAGTCTTTGAAAAACGTCTCATATAGAGGTCAAAACCTCGCAACGAAATCAATTAATATGGAACGTTTATAATCAATATGAACGGGACATTTCAGTTGGTATCCGAGAGTTGGTCTTAGAGAACCAGAATTTTGCATTAGTGTGTCTTATCGAGTTTGTTAGGATGCATTAGTGAGTCTGGACTTCGACCGTGTTTACTTGAAAAATGATTGCTTAACAAATTTTGTTGGAAACTATATATTTTTAACATGTGAATATTATGTGATATATTAATCTCTTAACGCGTTTGATATTATGTGATAGATGTCTACCTCTAGAACAAGTCCCATTGACTCACCTAATAATAATGAAGAGTCAAATATAAATTGGAATGATTCGTGAACTGATTCACAAGTTCCCGAAGAGGAACCGGAAGAAGAGTCGAAACCGGAAGAAGAATCGGAACCGGAAGAAGAGTCGAAACCGGAAGAAGAAATAGAACCAGTGGGGGAAATAATAAAACGGTTAAGTAGAAGAAAATCCTCAGCCAACCGACCAAAGTTAATTATGGCCAATGGTGTTTCCGCCAAGGAAGCAAAGTATTGGGAGGATTACCAATTCTCCGACGAATCGGATCCCGACAAGGATTCCGATGATGTTATAGAAATTACCCCAACACAATTTAATAAGGCAAAAGAGAACAATAAGGGAAAGGGAATAAAAATAGAGAAATTTGATTCCAAACACGATGAACTTTATATGTATCGTCAACACCCGTATTTCTTAAGTTGTGACAATAACCCGGGAACCTCTAAACCACCAGGTTTTTCTAAACCAATGTGGAAAACGACGGCTCGTATTAGGGGAACATCATATATCCCTAGAAACTTGGCAAAACGAACCAAAATCGAAGAAGAAGAAACGAGCGAGTCGAAATAAGATAGTTGTATTCGTGTGGTGTAATATATGTAATATAGTGTGCTTATGCTTTATGATATATGTAAAAATTGCTTGTATTAATAAGTATTTTTTTATGAATCTAACTCTTGTCTATTTTACAGTATAAAAACACAAAATGGATAGACAACCCAATATTTTAAGAGACCTACCCGGAGACATGATTGATGAAATCTTGTCTAGAGTCGGTCAGAATTCCTCGGCACAACTATTTAAGGCAAGATCAGTTTGTAAGACATTCGAAGAATGTTCCAAGAATGCCTTGATTTATAAAAGGCTTTCGTTCGAAAGATGGAGGATATCACATTGGAAAATCCATAAGTTACGATGTGTTTACTTTGACGCATATATTGCGGGGAAGCCAAATACTATTTTACGCAACGGGTTAATAAATTATTTTGATTCAATATATCCGAATATAGGACTTCGTGATTTAGAAAAAAGCGGCTAATATGCAACATAAAGAAGCATGTTATGCTTACGGGTTAGTAATGTTCGCTTCTCACCAAAGTGAGAACAAGAACATCGGGCTACAACTATTAAACAAAACGTTCCCACAAGTGACGGAGTCGGTAATTGGGGTAAGAAATGAGGTTTTTAGGTTATTACGAGACTGTTGGTCATTACGTAACCTTCATCCTTTTGACGACGTTACAACACATTGTCTTACTATCGGTCACAACGGTTATGTTCCACAAAACTAAGGATGGGAAGTGGTATTAGTAAAACCAGAATGCATGACTTGTTTCTGGACGTATGAATTACGTGTCTTTATTGCCTTTGCTGAACGCCTTATTTATTAACTAGAATTATCTTCGCAACTACTTTGTATCAAAGTTTTATGTCCTATATTTCATGCTATATGTAAAAAAAAAGCGGTATTGTAAGTTTGCAAGTTATTGTATAAAGGTTTGAATATGATATTTTTTTTTTTTGTGATTAGTTTTTCATATAGAATTGTAGTAGTTGAAATGGTATGTTAGCTACTAAGTATGAACTTAACTGGTAGGTACTACCCGAATTAAAGAGTATAAAACACTAATATGAAGAAAGAGCTTTTATAAATAAGTTCATATTACGCTACGAAATACTATTGACTACTCTTGATATTCTATATGATTAACTCGTTTCATTTGACTATTTTGAAAGAAATGGCACCGAGTACTCGACACACCTTGAATATGAGCGAAGAGGAATTTCGTGCCTTTCTTGCTTAAAACATAGCCGAAGTACAGGCTGCGCTGCATACCAACAATAACTCCGAATCTAGCAATGCAGCTAACGGCGCAAGAAATCGTGCAGGATGCACCTACAAAGAATTCACTGCCTGCAAACCTTTAGAATTTGATGAAACTGAAGGACCGATTGGATTGAAACGGTGGACTGAGAAGGTCGAATCGGTGTTTTCCATAAGTAAGTGTACTGAAGAGGACAAAGTGAAGTACGCTACGCATACCTTTACAGGTACTGCGTTAATATGGTGGAATACCTATCTAAAGCAAGTGGGACAAGATGATGCTTACGCACTACCATGGTCAGCATTCAAGCACTTGATGAACGAGAAGTACCGTCCCAGAACCGAGGTCAATAAGCTCAAGACAGAACTTAGAGGGTTACGAACTCAAGGATTTGATATTACCACGTACGAAAGACGATTCACAGAATTGTGCCTATTGTGTCCGAGAGCGTTCGAAGATGAGGAAGAGAAGATCGACGCGTTTGTGAAAGGATTACCGGAAAGAATCCAAGAAGATATAAGTTCACACGAGACCGCCTCCATACAATAGGCATGTAGAATGGCTCACAAACTAGTGAACCAGATTGAGGAAAGAATTAAAGAACAGGCGGCTGAAGAGGCCAATGTGAAGCAAGTCAAAAGAAAGTGGGAGGAAAAGGGTGATAAGAATCACCAATACAACAACAACAGCAATTACAACAATAATCGCAACAACTATCCCAACAATCGCAACATCAATCGCAACTATAACAAACGTCCCAACAACAACAACAACAACAACAACAACTGTAGTGACCCGAACTTTTCCATGTTTATATATATTAATTGAGATTGATATTTACATGATTAAATATTTCCAACATGTTAAGCAATCAAACTTGTTAAGACTTGATTAATTGAAATATGTTTCATATAGACAATTGACCACCCAAGTTGACCGGTGATTCACGAACATTAAAACTTGTAAAAACTATATGATGACATATATATGGATATATATATATATAGTTAACATGATACTATGATAAGTAAACATATCATTAAGTATATTAACAATGAACTACATATGTAAAAACAAGACTACTAACTTAATGATTTTTAAACGAGACATATATGTAACGATTATCGTTGTAAAGACATTTAATGTATATATATCATATTAAGAGATATTCATACATGATAATATCATGATAATATAATAATTTAAAATCTCATTTGATATTATAAACATTGGGTTAACAACATTTAACAAGATCGTTAACCTAAAGGTTTCAAAACAACACTTACATGTAACGACTAACGATGACTTAACGACTCAGTTAAAATGTATATACATGTAGTGTTTTAATATGTATTTATACACTTTTGAAAGACTTCAATATACTTATCAAAATACTTCTACTTAACAAAAATGCTTACAATTACATTCTCGTTCAGTTTCATCAACAATTCTACTCGTATGCACCCGTATTCGTACTCGTACAATACACAGCTTTTAGATGTATGTACTATTGGTATATACACTCCAATGATCAGCTCTTAGCAGCCCGTGTGAGTCACCTAACACATGTGGGAACCATCATTTGGCAACTAGCAAGAAATATCTCATAAAATTACAAAAATATGAGTAATCATTCATGACTTATTTACATGAAAACAAAATTACATATCCTTTATATCTAATCCATACACCAACGACCAAAAACACCTACAAACACTTTCATTCTTCAATTTTCTTCATCTAATTGATCTCTCTCAAGTTCTATCTTCAAGTTCTAAGTGTTCTTCATATATTCTACAAGTTCTAGTTACATAAAATCAAGAATACTTTCAAGTTTGCTAGCTCACTTCCAATCTTGTAATGTGATCATCCAACCTCAAGAAATCTTTGTTTCTTACAGTAGGTTATCATTCTAATACAAGGTAATAATCATATTCAAACTTTGGTTCAATTTCTATAACTATAACAATCTTATTTCAAGTGATGATCTTACTTGAACTTGTTTTCGTGTCATGATTCTGCTTCAAGAACTTCGAGCCATCCTAGGATCCGTTGAAGCTAGATCCATTTTTCTCTTTTCCTGTAGGTTTATCCAAGGAACTTAAGGTAGTAATGATGTTCATAACATCATTCGATTCATACATATAAAGCTATCTTATTCGAAGGTTTAAACTTGTAATCACTAGAACATAGTTTAGTTAATTCTAAACTTGTTTGCAAAAAAAAGTTAATCCTTCTAACTTGACTTTTAAAATCAACTAAACACATGTTCTATATCTATATGATATGCTAACTTAATGATTTAAAACCTGGAAACACGAAAAACACCGTAAAACCGGATTTACGCCGTCGTAGTAACACCGCGGGCTGTTTTGGGTTAGTTAATTAAAAACTATGATAAACTTTGATTTAAAAGTTGTTATTATGAGGAAATTATTTTTATTATGAACATGAAACTATATCCAAAAATTATGGTTAAACTCAAAGTGGAAGTATGTTTTCTAAAATGGTCATCTAGACGTCGTTCTTTCGACTGAAATGACTACCTTTACAAAAACGACTTGTAACTTATTTTTCGACTATAAACCTATACTTTTTCTGTTTAGATTCATAAAATAGTGTTCAATATGAAACCATAGCAATTTGATTCACTCAAAACGGATTTAAAATGAAGAAGTTATGGGTAAAACAAGATTGGATAATTTTTCTCATTTTAGCTACGTGAAAATTGGTAACAAATCTATTCCAACCATAACTTAATCAACTTGTATTGTATATTATGTAATCTTGAGATACCATAGACACGTATACAATGTTTCGACCTATCATGTCGACACATCTATATATATTTCGGAACAACCATAGACACTCTATATGTGAATGTTGGAGTTAGCTATACAGGGTTGAGGTTGATTCCAAAATATATATAGTTTGAGTTGTGATCAACACTGAGATACGTATACACTGGGTCGTGGATTGATTCAAGATAATATTTATCGATTTATTTCTGTACATCTAACTGTGGACAACTAGTTGTAGGTTACTAACGAGGACAGCTGACTTAATAAACTTAAAACATCAAAATATATTAAAAGTGTTGTAAATATATTTTAAACATACTTTGATATATATGTATATATTGTTATAGGTTCGTGAATCAACCAGTGGCCACGTCTTACTTCCCGACGAAGTAAAAATCTGTGAAAGTGAGTTATAGTCCCACTTTTAAAATCTAATATTTTTGGGATGAGAATACATGCAGATTTTATAAATGATTTACAAAATAGACACAAGTATGTGAAACTACATTCTATGGTTGAATTATCGAAATCGAATATGCCCCTTTTTATTAAGTCTGGTAATCTAAGAATTAGGGAACAGACACCCTAATTGACGTGAATCCTAAAGATAGATCTATTGGCCGAACAAACCCCATCCAAAGTACCGGATGCTTTAGTACTTCGAAATTTATATCATATCCGAAGGGTGTCCCGGAATGATGGGGATATTCTTATATATGCATCTTGTTAATGTCGGTTACCAGGTGTTCACCATATGAATGACTTTTATCTCTATGTATGGGATGTATATTGAAATATGAAATCTTGTGGTCTATTATTATGATTTGATATATATAGGTTAAACCTATAACTCACCAACATTTTTGTTGACGTTTTAAGCATGTTTATTCTCAGGTGATTATTAAGAGCTTCCGCTGTCGTATACTTAAATAAGGACGAGATTTGGAGTCCATGCTTGTATGATTTTGTGTAAAAACTGCATTCAAGAAACTTATTTTGTTGTAACATATTTGTATTGTAAACCATTATGTAATGGTCGTGTGTAAACAGGATATTTTAGATTATCATTATTTGATAATCTACGTAAAGCTTTTTAAACCTTTATTGATGAAATAAAGGTTATGGTTTGTTTTAAAATGAATGCAGTCTTTGAAAAACGTCTCATATAGAGGTCAAAACCTTGCAACGAAATCAATTAATATGGAACGTTTTTAATCAATAAGAATGGGACATTTCAGTTGGTATCCGAGCGTTGGTCTTAGAAAACCAGAATTTTGCATTAGTGTGTCTTATCGAGTTTGTTAGGATTCATTAGTGAGTCTAGACTTCGACCGTGTTTACTTGAAAAATGATTGCTTAACAAATTTTGTTGGAAACTATATATTTTTAACATGTGAATATTATGTGATATATTAATCTCTTAACGCGTTTGATATTATGTGATAGATGTCTACCTCTAGAACAAGTCCCATTGACTCACCTAATAATAATGAAGAGTCAAATGTAAATTGGAATGATTCGTGGACTGATTCACAAGTTCCCGAAGAGGAACCGGAAGAAGAGTCGGAACCGGAAGAAGAATCGGAACCGGAAGAAGAATCGGAACCGAATGAAGAAATAGATCCGGTGGGGGAAATAATAAAACGGTTAAGTAAAAGAAAATCCTCAACCAACCGACCAAAGTTAATTATGGTCAATGGTGTTTTCGCCAAGGAAGCAAAATATTGGGAGGATTACCAATTCTCCGATGAATCGGATTCCGACGAGAATTCCGATGATGTTATAGAAATTACCCCAACTGAATTTAAAAAGGTAAAAGAAAATAATAAGGGAAAGGGCATAAAAATAGAGAAATCTAATTCTAACCCTGATGAACTTTATATGTATCGTCAACCCCCGAAGTCCTTAAGTTGTGACAATAACCCGGGAATCTCTAAACCACCAGGTTTTTCTAAACCAATGTGGAAAACGATGGCTCGTATTAGGGGAACATCATATATCCCTAGAAACTTGGCAAAACGAACCAAAACCGAAGAAGAAGAAACAAGCGAGTCGGAATAAGATAGTTGTATTCGTGTGGTGTAATATATGTAATATAGTGTGCTTATGCTTTATAAAATATGTAAAAATTGCTTGTATTAATAAGTATTTTTTTATAAATCTAACTCTTGTCTATTTTACAGTATAAAAACACAAAATGGATAGACAACCCAATATTTTAAGAGACCTACCCAGAGACATGATTGATGAAATCTTGTCTAGAGTCGGTCAGAATTCTTCGGCACAACTATTTAAGGCGAGATCAGTTTGTAAGACATTCAAAGAACGTTCCAAGAATGACGTGGTTTATAAAAGGCTTTCGTTCGAAAGATGGGGGATATCACATTGGGAAATCCATAAGTTACGATGTGTTTACTATTGCGGGGAAGCCAAATGCTATTTTACGCAACGGGTTAAGAAATTATTTTGACTCAATATATCCGAATATAGGACTTCATGATTTAGAAAAAGCGGCTAACATGCAACATAAAGAAGCATGTTATGCTTACGGGTTAGTAATGTTCGCTTCTCACCAAAGTGAGAACAAGAAGATCGGGCTTCAACTATTAAACAAAACGTTCCTACAAGTGACGGAGTCGGTAATTGGGGTAAGAAATGAGGTTTTTAGGTTATTACGAGACTGTTGGTCATTACATAACATTCATCCTTTTGATGACGTTACAACACATTGTCTTACTATCGGTCACAACGGTTATGTTCCACAAAACCAAGGATGGGAAGTGGTATTAGTAAAACCACAATGCATGACTTGTTTCTGGACGTATGAATTACGTGTCTTTATTGCCTTTGCTGAACGCCTTATTTATTAACTAGAATTATCTTCACAACTACTTTGTATCAAAGTTTTATGTGCTATATTTCATGCTATATGTAAAAAAACGGTATTGTAAGTTTGCAAGTTTTGTATAAAGGTTTGAATATGATAATTTTTTTTTTTTGTGATTAGTTTTTCATATAGAATTGTAGTAGTTGAAATGGTATGTTAGCTACTAAGTATGAACTTAACGGGTAGGTACTACCCGAATTAAAGAGTATAAAACGCTAATATGAAGAAAGAGCTTTTATCAATAAGTTCATATTACGCTACGAAATACTATTGACTACTCTTGATATTCTATATGATTAACTCGTTTCATTTGACTATTTTGAAGGAAATGGCACCGACTACTCGACACACCTTGAATATGAGCGAAGAGGAATTTCGTGCCTTTCTTGCTTAAAACATAGCCGCAGTACAGGCTGCGCTACATACCAACAATAACTCCGAATCTAGCAATGCAGCTAACGGCGCAAGAAATCGTGTAGGATGCACCTACAAAGAATTCACTGCCTGCAAACCTTTGGAATTTGATGGAACCGAAGGACCAATCAGATTGAAACGGTGGACCGAGAAGGTCGAATCGGTGTTTGCCATAAGTAAGTGTACTGAAGAGGACAAAGTGAAGTACGCTACGCATACCTTTACAGGAAATGCGTTAATATGGTGGAATACCTATCTAGAGCAAGTGGGACAAGATGATGCTTACGCACTACCGTAGTCAACATTCAAGCACTTGATGAATGAGAAGTACCGTCCTAGAACCGAGGTCAATAAGCTCAAGACAGAACTTAGAGGGTTACGAACCCAAGGATTTGATATTACCACGTACGAAAGACGATTCACAGAATTGTGCCTATTGTGTCCGAGAGCGTTCGAAGATGAGGAAGAGAAGATCGACGCGTTTGTGAAAGGATTACCGGAAAGAATCCAAGAAGATATAAGTTCACATGAGCCCGCCTCCATACAACAGGCATGTAGAATGGCTCACAAACTAGTGAACCAGATTGAGGAAAGAATTAAAGAATATGCGGCTGAAGAGGCAAATGTGAAGCAAGTCAAAAGAAAGTGGGAGGAAAACGGTGATAAGAATCACCAATACAACAACAACAGCAATTACAACAATAATCGCAACAACTATTGAAATGTCCCGTTCTTATTGATTAAAAACGTTCCATATTAATTGATTTCGTTGTGAGGTTTTGACCTCTATATGAGACGTTTTTCAAAGACTGCCTTCATTTTTAAAACAAACCATAACCTTTATTTCATAAATAAAGGTTTAAAAAGCTTTACGTAGATTATCAAATAATGATAATCTAAAATATCCTGTTTACACACGACCATTACATAATGGTTTACAATACAAATATATTACATCAAAATCAGTTTCTTGAATGCAGTTTTTACACAATATCATACAAACATGGACTCCAAATCTTGTCCTTATTTTAGTATGCAACAGCGGAAGCTCTTAGTATTCACCTGAGAATAAACATGCTTTAAACGTTAACAAAAATGTTGGTGAGTTATAGGTTTAACCTATATATATCAAATCGTAACAATAGACCACAAGATTTCATATTTCAATACACATCCCATACATAGAGATAAAAATCATTCATATGGTGAACACCTGGTAACCGACATTAACAAGATGCATATATAAGAATATCCCCATCATTTCGGGACACCCTTCGGATATGATATAAATTTCGAAGTACTAAAGCATCCGGTACTTTGGATGGGGTTTGTTAGGCCCAATAGATCTATCTTTAGGATTCGCGTCAATTAGGGTGTCTGTTCCCTAATTCTTAGATTACCAGACTTAATAATAAGGGGCATATTCGATTTCGATAATTTAACCATAGAATGTAGTTTCACGTACTTGTGCCTATTTTGTAAATCATTTATAAAACCTGCATGTATTCTCATCCCAAAAATATTAGATTTTAAAAGTGGGACTATAACTCACTTTCACAGATTTTTACTTCGTCGGGAAATAAGACTTGGCCACTGGTTGATTCACAAACCTCAAGTTCCTTGGATAAACCTACTGGTAATGAGAAAAATGGATCTAGCTTCAAAGGATCCTTGGATGGCTTGAAAGTTCTTGAAGCAGAATCATGACACGAAAACAATTTGAAGTAAGATTTCCACTCGAAATAAGATTGTTATAGTTATAGAAATTGAATTAAAGTTTGAATATGATTATTACCTTGTATTAGAAAGATAACCTACTGTAAGTAACAAAGGTTTCTTGATCTTGGATGATTACTTGGAATGGATTTAGAAAACTTGGAAGTAAACTTGCAATCTTGGAAGTATTCTTGATTTTATGAAACTAGAACTTTTGAAATTTATGAAGAACACTTAGAACTTGAAGATAGAACTTGAGAGAGATCAATTAGATGAAGAAAATTGAAGAATGAAAGTGTTTGTAGGTGTTTTTGGTCGTTGGTGTATGGATTAGATATAAAGGATATGTAATTTTGTTTTCATGTAAATAAGTCATGAATGATTACTCATATTTTTATAATTTTATGAGATATTTCATGCTAGTTGTAACGACCCGCACTTTTTCGATCGTTCTATACTTATAAGATTAATATTTACATAAATTAAACCTTACCAACATGATAATCAATCCAAATTGTTGAGACTTATGTTTTCGAAAAGAGTTTTACACAACGTTTGACCGTCTAGTTTAACCGATGATATCACGAACTATGATAATTATACGTTTGTGTATATATATGTATATATACATATTTAACATGATCTAAGAATATTTTAATATCTCATTTTGTATTAATAACAATAAGTTATAAGTATATTTTGAAACTACTAACTTAAGTTTTCAAAACGATAACCATACGTAACGTTATTTGACTTAAATACTTATAACCTATAATGTTTATACATATATCGTATAAGTAATGTATTTAATCACTTTTAAAGGGCTTACATACATAAAACAATATAAGTATATTTACAAAAGATAGCTATATTTGAATCCTCGTTCCGTTTTCTCAAAGATTTCTATACGTATACCTAGGGTATATGTACCCGTATCATACGCAGCTTCTAGATGTATTTACTATTGGTATATACCAATAAAAATCTGCTCCTTAGCAGCCTTAAATGATTAAGAAATATGTGGAACCAACCATTTGTCAAGTAGCATGAATTATTTAGCAAGAAAACAAAGTTAGGTATCTTTTTTTTCCTTTATAACCTAAAAACGTTTTTATGCATGCACACCATTTCTTCACCCCATTTTCTCATACTTACACTTCCATTTCTCTCTCAAAATACTCTTAACTTCATACTTGATCATCTCCAAGCATTTTCCCCATCATTTAGCTTCAAAAACAACACTTAAACCTCATAAGAAAACCTTACAAAAACACTTCAAGAAATCCTTCCAAGAACACCAACTTACTTCCAATCTTTCATCCACTTCCATCACCCTTTTGGTTCTAGGTTCTTACTCCTCTTTTACAGCAACCTTGTCCAAGGAACTTGAGGTAGAATCTATGTTCATAACCTTATTCGATTCATATATATATAGCTATCTTATTTTGTGGTATAAAAGTTTAACAACAAGAACATAGTTTGAAAGTTTTCAAACTTGTTTGCAAACTAAATAGATCCTTCTAACTTAACTTTTAAAATACTTCAAGACCTGTAATATATCTTAAATATATGCTAATTTAACAAGGTATAACTTGGTTTTTCAAAGAACACCTTAAAAACTAAATTTACGACATCGGAGTGCAACCGGGGGCTGTTTTGGGTTGGATAATTAAAAACCATCTTAAACTTTGAATTGGAGGTTTATTTTCTGGAAAAATGATTTTTACTATAAATATGATAACACATAAAAATTTCATGATTTAACTCAAAGTATAAGTATTTTTAGAAAAATAATCATTTAAGGTTGTTTACATGATGGAAAATGATTAACTTCATAAGTTTCACTAAAGTTTGACCTATGACCTGTGATTTCGAATATAAACTAAGGTATTTACAGTTCATAGTCTTAAAGAGGGACTCGATCCAAGGAAGTGGCAAGTTGAATCAACGAAAACGGAGTTGTAACGAAGAAACTATGACCAAAACGAGATCGGATATCTAAGACTAGTTTAGCTACGAAAATAATTGGAGAAAATTAAATAAATCACATCTTTTTAAAATAACATGATATTTTATATATATGTACTCATAATTTAATTTTATATGGTTCAGGATCACCCGTAAACAATACGAGAAGATTAATCATAAGATCCCATGATTGTACGCAACATGTCATTTGACAACACCGGTACTTTATGTACGCAACACGTCATTTGACAACACCGGTACCATGGGTCAAGATTAATCTCGACCAATACATATACGATGGGGTTTTATTTATTTCGTTGGGGGTTTTATTTATTTCATTGCGGGTATATTAAACATCTAAAAATGAACCATTAAAATTGAATTACTAACAACGAACTGCTAACTACGGACTAAGGAATTATTAAAAGTATTAAAAGTATAACAAGTATATATATGTGACGTTTGTTTAAAAAGAAAAGGTATTGATATATTATATATGGATAGGTTCGTGATATCAACCGGAGACCAAGTCAAATTATATATATCTTCAAGACGAAAGTGAGTATATAGTCCCACTTTTAAACTCTAAATATTTCGGGATGAGAATACATGTATTTTATGTTTTACGTTATGGACACAAGTAACTGAAAATATATTCTACGTTGAGTTGTACCACTGGCATACTTCCCTGTAGCTTGGTAACTAATATTTACAGCGGTATTGTAAACGCGAATCCTGTTGATAGATCTATCGGGCCTGACAACCCCAACCGGACTGGACGACCAGTATTCAACGGTTGCACAGTACTTCGTTTTGTGACTACACTTGGTACGGTGTAGTAAGATTTCATATTAAAGGGAATATGCGACGTGATTAAATGTTAAGTATGGTTACCAAGTGCTCAACCACTTAGAATATTTTTATGAAAATGTTTATATATGAAATCTTGTGGTCTATATATATATATAATGCTGCCGGCACTAAACCTATATCTCACCAACTTTATGTTGACGTTTTAAACATGTTTATTCTCAGGTGATAATTAGAAGCTTCCGCTGCATTATGTTGAATTTGAGCAGGATCTTGCGTACGCATATTTGTGTCAAAAATAAAACTGCATATCCAAGAACTTGTGTTGTAAAATATGCTAGAAATCGTGTTGTTATCATCATTTGTAAAGTTTGTAAGTCGAAGATTATCGCTAAACGATAATCATCTTTATTTCATCCAAAGCTTGTATCAAAAATAAGAATCATGGTTTGTAATGTATAATATATGCAGTTTTTCTTTTAAAAATGTCGCATATAGAGGTCAATACCTCGCAATGAAATCATACGTTATCTAACACGTTCTTACGGTTAAGGACGGGTTATGACATGTGGTATCAGAGCGGTGGTCTTAGCGAACCAGGTTTGCATTAGTGTGTCTAACCGATAAGTCGTTAGGATACATTAGTAAGTCTGGACTTTGACCGGGTCTTATTTAAAAACCATTGCTTATCATCGTTGGTTAAAATTTATATGTAAATATTATGTAGTACTAATGGGTTAGTTGTTGTGTGATAGATGTCGGGCTCAAAACTTGTTATCACATTCAGCGACTCCGAACCAGAATCTTCAGATGATGTTCCAGTCATTAACCTATCCGATGACGAAAATAATATCTTTGGGGAAGACTCACAAATTCCGGATGAACCGACTATAGAGAACCCGGAAAGTGAACCCGAGGAGGAAAGTGAACCCGAGGAGGAAAGTGAACCCGAGGAGGAAAGTGAACCCGAGGAGGAAAGTGAACCCGAGGAAGAAATACAGGAAATTACAAAAGAAGAGTTCGAACTAGGAAAGAAACGAAAGGCTAATGAATTAGAAAATTCAAATCCTGAGTTTAATAAGGATGATGTGGCACCAACTCCACTAGACACTACCACCCCTATTCCCGCTATTCCTATTCATTCTATCCCGGCATCCAGTTCTTCAGTTCCACAGCCAAAATATAGGCAGACAGCTAGGATAAGCGTTAGGCCATTCCTTGAACCTAAACGTCCTAGAAAATAGACCAAACGATGCGCTGCCGTATTAAACCATGGGATCATATGATGTTTTGTATAATATTATTAGTGTGGTTTGCTTAATGTTCGATGTAAGATAAGTATATGTAAAATAGTGAAGTGTGAAATGCAATAATTTTCCATGGTTAAGTATTATTTAGATGGTAGTAATTGATTCTGTACTAAGCTATTAAGTATGGACATTAACGGGTAGGTACTACCCTAGATATAATTATAAAACGCTAATAAGAAGAAAAGGCTTTTATAATAATACCTGGTTCATATTATTAATAAGCTATAATGTACTGTAAATATACACTACATCTATAATATTCCATGTGAATAATTATTTTCTTTTCATTCTTATAGAAGAATATGGCGCGATTGAACCGAATGACGGAACAAGAAATCCAGGAACTCATCAATCAACGAGTGAACGACAGAATGTTATGGGTCGAGGCTGCAAGAGGTGCTGCAGTTAACCCAAATCCTCGTGTGGGGTGCACTTACAAAACTTTTCAAGCTTGCAAGCCCTCATCATTCAGTGGAATAGAAGGACCGATCGGTTTAACCCGATGGATAGAAAAGATGGAGACTGTGTTTAAAATCAGTGGTTGTGTTGAAAAGGACATGACCAAGTATGCATCATGCACTTTACAAGATAGTGCACTCACGTGGTGGAAAAATTATGTGAAGGCTGTAGGAGGAGATGTAGCTTATGATACTCCATGGGAAGAATTCAAAACAATGTTAATCAACGAATATTGTCCAAGGAACGAGGTTAGGAAGTTGGAAGATGAATTACGAAGCCTGAAGGTTGTTGGTACTGAAATCACCAACTACAATCAGCGATTCATGGAATTAGTTTTGCTATGTCCTGAATTGGTTCCAACCGAAGAACGGAAAATTGAAATGTACAAAGATGGGTTGCCCAAAAAGGTCAAGGCAAATGTTACAGCATCGAAACCTAAGACAATTCATGAAGCTATAACCATGGCAAACGAGCTAATGGATCAGGTCATCATGGATAAGAAAGTATCCAATACTGATGTGAAGGTATCAGGTAACAAAAGAAAGTGGAATGGAAATTATGATCGAGGTAACCAACAACAATCTTTTAAGAAACAAGAAAACACGCAAGGTGCGGGTAGTGGTTTAAGCTTTGGTTATAAAGGACAAAATCCTTTATGCAACCGATGCCACAAACATCACTCTGGTTACTGTAATGTGGTATGCAACAAATGTAATCGAAAGGGTCATCTTGCTGAAGATTGTAGGGCTCTCGTTACAAATGGTACCAAGACTCCTGCCACCAATGCAAATAGAACTGCTTTGGCTACCATTACTTGTTTTGGGTGTGGAAAACAAGGTCACTATAAGAGCCAGTGCCCGAATCCAGAGAAGAATATCGGACCTGCACGTGGGAGAGCATTTGTTATTAATGCTAGAGAGGCATGTGAAGACCCGGAGCTTGTTACGGGTACGTTTACCATTAATAACTTATCCGCATCTATTATATTTGATACTGGTGCTGATAGAAGTTACGTGTGTAGAGACTTTCACGCTAAATTGAATTGTTCATCATTACCTCTAGATGCTAAGTACATGATTGAGTTAGCTAATGGTAAACTAATTAAAGCCGATAAAATTTGCCGTGATTGTAAAATAAATTTAGCCGGAGAAACATTTAAAATTGACTTAATACCCGTAGAATTAGGAAGTTTTGATGTAATAGTCGGCATGGACTGGATGTCCAAAATAGGAGCTGAAGTTGTGTGCGCCAAGAAGGCAATTCGCATTCCTCGTAAGAATAAAACGCCAGTAATGATTTATGGAGAGAAGGGTAACTCAAAGCTAAAACTCATTAGTTATTTGAAAGCTCAAAAGTGCTTGAAGAAAGGGTGCTATGCTATCTTAGCACATGTTAATAAAGTCGAAAAGAAAGAAAAAGAGAAGTGCATCAATGACGTGCCTGTGGCAAGAGATTTTCCTGAAGTATTTCCGGAAGAGTTGCCGGGATTACCTCCATTTAGATCTGTAGAATTTCAAATAGATTTAGTACCAGGAGCTGCACCAGTGGCTCGTGCTCCATATAGACTTGCACCGTCCGAGTTAAAAGAACTTCAAAGTCAGTTAAAAGAATTACTAGACCGTGGATTCATACGACCAAGCACTTCACCGTGGGGAGCTCCAATTTTATTCGTCAAGAAGAAAGACGGATCTTTCCGAATGTGTATAGATTATCGTGAATTAAATAAGTTAACTATCAAGAATCGGTATCCACTACCGAGAATTGACGACTTATTTGATCAACTCCAAGGATCATGTGTGTACTCGAAAATTGACCTAAGATCGGGTTATCATCAATTACGTGTCAAAGAAGAAGATATACCGAAAACTGCTTTTCGGACACGCTACGGTCATTAAGAATTTTTGGTCATGCCGTTTGGATTGACGAATGCGCCAGCTGTATTCATGGACCTCATGAATCGAGTTTGTAGTCCATATTTAGATAAGTTTGTTATCGTTTTCATTGATGATATTCTTATCTATTCCAAGAGTGAGCAAGAGCATGAACAGCATTTAAGGTTGATATTAGAGTTATTGAGAAAAGAACAGCTATATGCTAAATTTTCTAAATGTGCTTTCTGGTTGAAAGAAGTGCAATTTCTTGGCCACGTTGTTAGTAGCAAAGGAATTCAGGTTGATCCAGCAAAAATTGAAGCCATTGAAAAATGGGAGACTCCTAAGACACCAATGCAGATACGCCAATTTTTGGGTTTAGCCGGTTATTATAGAAGGTTTATTCAAGATTTTTCCCGAATAGCTAAGCCGTTGACAGCGTTAACGCAAAAAGGGAAGAAATATGAATGGACTTCCGAGCAGGAGAGTGCATTTCAATTACTGAAAAAGAAGTTGACTACGGCGCCTATTTTATCATTACCAGAAGGGAACGATGATTTTGAAATATATTGTGACGCTTCGCGACAAGGTTTTGGTTGCGTTCTTATGCAACGGAAGAAAGTTATTGCATACGCATCCCGACAATTAAAAATTCACGAGCGGAATTATACGACGCATGATCTAGAACTGGGAGCAGTCGTGTTTGCATTGAAGATATGGAGACACTACTTGTATGGGGTTAAATGCACTGTGTTTACTGATCATAAAAGCCTTCAACATATTTTCGATCAAAAACAGCTGAACATGAGGCAACGTAGGTGGGTCGAGTTAATAAACGACTATGATTGTGAAATTCGTTATCATCCCGGGAAAGCGAATGTGGTGGCTGACGCTTTAAGCGGAAAGGAACGAGAACCAATTCGAGTACGAGCAATGAACATAAAAATTCGCATGAATCTCAACTCACAAATCAAAGAGGCTCAACGAGAAGCTCTTACTAAAGAAAACATAGGAAATGAAATAATGAAGAAGTATGGGAAACAACTCATTATGCGGGAAGATGGAATTCGATATTTTGCAAACCGTATTTGGGTACCAAAGTTGGGTGGATTAAGGAAGTTAATATTGAATGAGGCACATAAGACAAGATACTCGATACATCCTGGAGTTGGAAAGATGTATCAAGATCTTAAGACGCATTATTGGTGGCCTAATTTGAAGACAGACGTTGCAACATATGTTGGGGAATGTTTAACTTGTTCCAAAGTCAAAGCAGAACACTAGAAGCCGTCAGGATTACTTCAACAACCAGAAATCCCAGAATAGAAATGGGACGGTATTACCATGGATTTCATCACGAAGTTACCAAAGACTGCCTGGGGATACGACACCATTTGGGTGATTGTTGATCGTCTCACCAAGTCTGCACATTTCCTGCCTATAAAGGAAACGGATAGAATGGAGAAACTATTACGATTGTATATAAAGGAAATTGTTTCAAGACATGGAATACCTATTTCCATTATATCCGATCGTGATAGTAGATTTACCTCAAAGTTCTGGCAATCACTACAGGAGGCACTAGGAACTCGTTTGGATATGAGTACCGCATATCATCCGCAAACCGACGGGCAGAGTGAAAGAACGATTTAGACTCTTGAAGACATGCTCAGGGCATGTGTGATCGATTTTGGAAACGGATGGGATAAATATCTACCATTAGCAGAATTCTCGTATAATAATAGTTATCATGCGAGCATTAAAGCTGCACCATTCGAAGCATTGTATGGAAGGAAGTGTAGATCTCCTATCTGTTGGAATGAAGTAGGAGATCGACAATTAACTGGTCCCGAGATCATACACGAAACGACTGAGAAGATAGTACAAATCAAGGAGAGATTGAAAACAGCCCGTAGTCGCCAAAAGAGCTACGCCGATGTCCGAAGGAAACCATTAGAGTTTCAGATCAGGGACATGGTTATGCTAAAGGTGTCACCTTGGAAAGGTGTAATACGCTTCGGAAAAAGGGGTAAACTGAACCCAAGATATGTAGGCCCGTTCAAGATCATCGAACGCATTGGACCGGTAGCTTATCGACTCGAGTTACCGCAACAACTCGCCGGAGTACATAATACCTTTCACGTCTCAAACCTTAAGAAGTGTCTTGCAAAGGAAGATCTCACCATTCCTCTTGAAGAAATCCATGTCGACGAGAAACTAAAATTCATCGAAGAACCAATCGAAATCATGGATCGTGAAGTTAAACAGCTCAAGCAGAGCAACATACCGATAGTTAAGGTTCGTTGGAATGCTATAAGAGGTCCCGAGTTTACGTGGGAACGAGAGGATCAGATGAAACAAAAGTATCCACACTTGTTTCTCGATTACGCAAAATAGGTAGAATTTTAAAATTTCGGGACGAAATTTATTTAACGGGGAGGTAATGTAACGACCCGCACTTTTTCGATCGTTCTATACTTATAAGATTAATATTTACATAAATTAAACCTTACCAACATGATAAGCAATCCAAATTGTTGAGACTTATGTTTTCGAAAAGAGTTTTACACAACGTTTGACCGTCTAGTTTAACCGATGATATCACGAACTATGATAATTATACGTTTGTGTATATATATATGTATATATACATATTTAACATGATCTAAGAATGTTTTAATATCTCATTTTGTATTAATAACAATAAGTTATAAGTATATTTTGAAACTACTAACTTAAGTTTTCAAAACGATAACCATACGTAACGTTATTTGACTTAAATACTTATAACCTATAATGTTTATACATATATCGTATAAGTAATGTATTTAATCACTTTTAAAGGGCTTACATACATAAAACAATATAAGTATATTTACAAAAGATAGCTATATTTGAATCCTCGTTCCGTTTTCTCAAAGATTTCTATACGTATACCTAGGGTATATGTACCCGTATCATACGCAGCTTCTAGATGTATTTACTATTGGTATGTACCAATAAAAATCTGCTCCTTAGCAGCCTTAAATGATTAAGAAACATGTGGAACCAACCATTTCTCAAGTAGCATGAATTATTTAGCAAGAAAACAAAGTTAGGTATCTTTTTTTTCCTTTATAACCTAAAAACGTTTTTATGCATGCACACCATTTCTTCACCCCATTTTCTCATACTTACACTTCCATTTCTCTCTCAAAATACTCTTAACTTCATACTTGATCATCTCCAAGCATTTTCCCCATCATTTAGCTTCAAAAACAACACTTAAACCTCATAAGAAAACCTTACAAAAACACTTCAAGAAATCCTTCCAAGAACACCAACTTACTTCCAATCTTTCATCCACTTCCATCACCCTTTTGGTTCTAGGTTCTTACTCCTCTTTTACAGCAACCTTGTCCAAGGAACTTGAGGTAGAATCTATGTTCATAACCTTATTCGATTCATATATATATAGCTATCTTATTTTGTGGTATAAAAGTTTAACAACAAGAACATAGTTTGAAAGTTTTCAAACTTGTTTGCAAACTAAATAGATCCTTCTAACTTAACTTTTAAAATACTTCAAGACCTGTAATATATCTTAAATATATGCTAATTTAACAAGGTATAACTTGGTTTTTCAAAGAACACCTTAAAAACTGAATTTACGACATCGGAGTGCAACCGGGGGCTGTTTTGGGTTGGATAATTAAAAACCATCTTAAACTTTGAATTGGAGGTTTATTTTCTGGAAAAATGATTTTTACTATAAATATGATAACACATAAAAATTTCATGATTTAACTCAAAGTATAAGTATTTTTAGAAAAATAATCATTTAAGGTTGTTTACATGATGGAAAATGATTAACTTCATAAGTTTCACTAAAGTTTGACCTATGACCTGTGATTTCGAATATAAACTAAGGTATTTACAGTTCATAGTCTTAAAGAGGGACTCGATCCAAGGAAGTGGCAAGTTGAATCAACAAAAACGGAGTTGTAACGAAGAAACTATGACCAAAACGAGATCGGATATCTAAGACTAGTTTAGCTACGAAAATAATTGGAGAAAATTAAATAAATCACATCTTTTTAAAATAACATGATATTTTATATATATGTACTCATAATTTAATTTTATATGGTTCAGGATCACCCGTAAACAATACGAGAAGATTAATCATAAGATCCCATGATTGTACGCAACATGTCATTTGACAACACCGGTACTTTATGTACGCAACACGTCATTTGACAACACCGGTACCATGGGTCAAGATTAATCTCGACCAATACATATACGATGGGGTTTTATTTATTTCGTTGGGGGTTTTATTTATTTCATTGCGGGTATATTAAACATCTAAAAATGAACCATTAAAATTGAATTACTAACAACGAACTGCTAACTACGGACAAAGGAATTATTAAAAGTATTAAAAGTATAACAAGTATATATATGTGACGTTTGTTTAAAAAGAAAAGGTATTGATATATTATATATGGATAGGTTCGTGATATCAACCGGAGACCAAGTCAAATTATATATATCTTCAAGACGAAAGTGAGTATATAGTCCCACTTTTAAACTCTAAATATTTCGGGATGAGAATACATGTATTTTATGTTTTACGTTATGGACACAAGTAACTGAAAATATATTCTACGTTGAGTTGTACCACTGGCATACTTCCCTGTAGCTTGGTAACTAATATTTACAGCGGTATTGTAAACGCGAATCCTGTTGATAGATCTATCGGGCCTGACAACCCCAACCGGACTGGACGACCAGTATTCAACGGTTGCACAGTACTTCATTTTGTGACTACACTTGGTACGGTGTAGTAAGATTTCATATTAAAGGGAATATGCGACGTGATTAAATGTTAAGTATGGTTACCAAGTGCTCAACCACTTAGAATATTTTTATGAAAATGTTTATATATGAAATCTTGTGGTCTATATATATATATAATGCTGCCGGCACTAAACCTATATCTCACCAACTTTATGTTGACGTTTTAAACATGTTTATTCTCAGGTGATAATTAGAAGCTTCCGCTGCATTATGTTGAATTTGAGCAGGATCTTGCGTACGCATATTTGTGTCAAAAATAAAACTGCATATCCAAGAACTTGTGTTGTAAAATATGCTAGAAATCGTGTTGTTATCATCATTTGTAAAGTTTGTAAGTCGAAGATTATCGCTAAACGATAATCATCTTTATTTCATCCAAAGCTTGTATCAAAAATAAGAATCATGGTTTGTAATGTATAATATATGCAGTTTTTCTTTTAAAAATGTCGCATATAGAGGTCAATACCTCGCAATGAAATCATACGTTATCTAACACGTTCTTACGGTTAAGGACGGGTTATGACACTAGTTGCCAAATGATGGTTCCCACATGTGTTAGGTGAATCACATGGGCTGCTAAGAGCTGATCATTGGAGTGTATATACCAATAGTACATACATCTAAAAGCTGTGTATTGTACGAGTACGAATACGGGTGCATACGAGTAGAATTATTGATGAAACTGAACGAGGATGTAATTTTAAGCATTTTTGTTAAGTAGAAGTATTTTGATAAGTGTCTTGAAGTCTTTCAAAACTGTATGAATACATATTAAAACACTACATGTATATACATTTTAACTGAGTCGTTAAGTCATCGTTAGTCGTTACATGTAAGTGTTGTTTTGAAACCTTTAGGTTAACGATCTTGTTAAATGTTGTTAACTCAATGTTTATAATATCAAAAGAGATTTTAAATTATTATATTATCATGATATTATGATGTACGAATATCTCTTAATATGATATATATACATTAAATGTCGTTACAACGATAATCGTTACATATATGTCTCGTTTCAAAATCATTAAGTTAGTAGTCTTGTTTTTACATATGTAGTTCATTGTTAATATACTTAATGATATGTTTACTTATCATAATATCATGTTAACTATATATATAACCATATATATGTCATCATATAGTTTTTACATGTTTTAACGTTCGTGAATCACAGGTCAACTTGGGTGGTCAATTGTCTATATGAAACCTATTTCAATTAATCAAGTCTTAACAAGTTTGATTGCTTAACATGTTGGAAACACTTAGTCATGTAAATAACAATTTCATTTAATATATATAAACATGGAAAAGTTCTGGTCACTACAGTACCTACCCGTTAAATAAATTTCGTCCCGAAATTTTAAGCAGTTGGAGGTGTTGACGTATCTTCTGGAAATAAGTGCGGGTATTTCTTCTTTATCTGATCTTCTCATTCCCAGGTGAACTCGGGTCCTCTACGAGCATTCCATCGAACCTTAACAATTGGTATCTTGTTTTGCTTAAGTCTTTTAACCTCACGATCCATTATTTTGACGGGTTCTTCGATAAATTGAAGTTTTTCGTTGATTTGGATTTCATCTAACGGAATAGTGAGATCTTCTTTAGCAAAAAATTTCTTCAAATTCGAGACGTGGAAAGTGTTATGTACAGCCGCGAGTTGTTGAGGTAACTCAAGTCGGTAAGCTACTGGTCCGACACGATCAATAATCTTGAATGGTCCAATATACCTTGGATTTAATTTCCCTCGTTTACCAAATCGAACAACGCCTTTCCAAGGTGCAACTTTAAGCATGACCATCTCTCCAATTTCAAATTCTTTATCTTTTCTTTTAATGTCAGCGTAGCTCTTTTGTCGACTTTGGGCGGTTTTCAAACGTTGTTGAATTTGGATGATCTTCTCGGTAGTTTCTTGTATTATCTCCGGACCCGTAATCTGTCTATCCCCCACTTCACTCCAACAAATCGGAGACCTGCACTTTCTACCATAAAGTGCTTCAAACGGCACCATCTCAATGCTTGAATGGTAGCTGTTGTTGTAGGAAAATTCTGCTAACGATAGATGTCGATCCCAACTGTTTCCAAAATCAATAACACATGCTCGTAGTATGTCTTCAAGCATTTGTATCGTCCTTTCGCTCTGCCCATCAGTTTGTGGATGATAGGCAGTAGTCATGCCTAGACGAATTCCAAATGCTTGCTGTAATGTCTGCCAGAATCTTGAAATAAATCTGCCATCCCTATCAGAGATAATAGAGATTGGTATTCCATGTCTGGACACGACTTCCTTCAAATACAGTCATGCTCACTTCTCCATCTTGTCATCTTCTCTTATTGGCAGGAAGTGTGCTGATTTGGTGAGACGATTAACTATTACCTAAACAGTATCAAAACCACTTGCAGTCCTTGGCAATTTAGTGATGAAATCCATGGTAATGTTTTCCCATTTCCATTTCGGGATTTCGGGCTGTTGAAGTAGACCTGATGGTTTCTGATGCTCAGCTTTGACCTTAGAACACGTCAAACATTCTCCTACGTATTTAGCAACATCGGCTTTCATACCCGACCACCAAAAATGTTTCTTGAGATCCTTGTACATCTTCCCCGTTCCAGGATGTATTGAGTATCTGGTTTTATGAGCTTCTCTAAGTACCATTTCTCTCATATCTCCAAATTTTGGTACCCAAATCCTTTCAGCCCTATATCGGGTTCCGTCTTCCTGAATATTAAGATGCTTATCCGATCCTTTGGGTATTTCTTCCTTTAAATTTCCCTCTTTTAAAACTCCTTGTTGCGCCTCCTTTATTTGAGTAGTAAGGTTATTGTGAATCATTTTATTCACAGATTTTACTCGAATGGGTTCTCTGTCCTTCCTGCTCAAGGC
Source organism: Rutidosis leptorrhynchoides (assembly GCF_046630445.1). Taxonomy (NCBI): domain Eukaryota; kingdom Viridiplantae; phylum Streptophyta; class Magnoliopsida; order Asterales; family Asteraceae; genus Rutidosis; species Rutidosis leptorrhynchoides. Next base: position 443,447,426 of record NC_092334.1, read on the forward strand.
GTCGGCTACCACATTTGCCTTCCCCGGGTGGTAACGAATCTCAAAGTCGTAATCATTCAACAATTCAATCCACCTATGCTGCCTCATATTCAGTTGTTTCTGATTAAATATGTGTTGAAGACTTTTGTGGTCGGGGTTTCCCACTTTTCAACAGTTTCTATCTTTGTCGGATCCACCTTAATACCTTCTTTGTTCACTATGTGACCGAGGAATTGAACTTCTTCCAACCAAAATGCACACTTTGAAAACTTAGCGTACAATTCTTCCTTCCTCAATACTTCTAACACCTTTCTCAAATGTTCACCGTGTTCTTGGTCATTCTTTGAGTAAATAAGTATGTCATCAATGAAAACAATGACAAACTTGTCAAGGTATGGTCCACACACTCGGTTCATAAGGTCCATGAACACAGCTGGTGTGTTAGTCAATCCAAATGGCATAACCATAAACTCGTAATGACCATAACGCGTCCTAAAAGCAGTCTTTGGAATATCATCTTCTTTCACCCGCATTTGATGATACCCGGAACGTAAGTCAATCTTTGAATAAACAAACGAGCCTTGTAGTTGATCAAATAAGTCGTCGATTCTCGGTAGTGGGTAGCGGTTCTTGATGGTAAGTTTGTTCAACTTTCGGTAATCGATACACAACCTGAATGTACCATCTTTCTTCTTGACAAATAAAACAGGAGCTCCCCACGGTGATGTGCTTGGTCGAATGAAACCACGTTCTAAAAGTTCTTGTAATTGACTTTGCAGTTCTTTCATCTCGCTGGGTGCGAGTCTGTAAGGAGCACGAGCAATTGGTGCAGCTCCTGGTATAAGATCTATTTGAAATTCAACGAATCGATGTGGGGGTAATCCCGGTAATTCTTTCGAAAATACATCGGGAAATTCTTTTGCGACGGGAACATCATTGATGCTCTTTTCTTCAGTTTGTACTTTCTCGACGTGTGCTAGAACAGCATAGCAACCTTTTCTTATTAGTTTTTGTGCCTTCAAATTACTAATAAGATGTAGCTTCGTGTTGCCCTTTTCTCCGTACACCATTAAGGGTTTTCCTTTTTCTCGTATAATGCGAATTGGATTTTTGTAACAAACGATCTCTGCTTTCACTTCTTTCAACCAGTCCATACCGATTATCACATCAAAACTCCCTAACTCTACTAGTATCAAGTCAATCTTAAATGTTTCGCTAACCAGTTTAATTTCTCGATTCCGACATATATTATCTGCTGAAATTAATTTACCATTTGCTAATTCGAGCAAAAATTTACTATCCAAAGGCGTCAATGGACAACTTAATTTAGCACAAAAATCTCTACTCATATAGCTTCTATCCGCACCCGAATCAAATAAAATGTAAGCAGATTTATTGTCAATAAGAAACGTACCCGTAACAAGCTCCGGGTCTTCCTGTGCCTCTGCCGCATTAATATTGAAAATTCTTCCGCGGACTTGTCCATTCGTGTTCTCCTGGTTTGGGCAATTTCTAATAATGTGGCCCGGTTTTCCACATTTATAACAAACTACATTGGCATAACTTGCTCCGACACTACTTGCTCCGCCATTACTCGTTCCGACACCATTTATTCCTTTCGTTCTGTTAACCCCTGGTCCGTAGACCTCACACTTCACTGCACTATGACCATTTCTTTTACACTTGTTGCAAAATTTAGTGCAGAACCCCGAGTGATACTTTTCACACCTTTGGCATAGCTGCTTCTGATTGTTGTTGTTGTTGCGGTTATTATTGTTGTTGGGATGATTGTTGTAGTTGTTGTTGTTGTTGTTGTTGTTGTTGTTGTTGTTGTTGTTGTTGTTGTTATTGTTGTTGTTGTTGTTGTTGGGCCATTTGTTGTAGTTGCGATTGATGTTGCGATTGTTGGGATAGTTGTTGCGATTATTGTTGTAATTGCTGTTGTTGTTGTATTGGTGATTCTTATCACCGTTTTCCTCCCAGTTTCTTTTGACTTGCTTCACATTGGCCTCTTCAGCAGTCTGTTCTTTAATTCTTTCTTCAATCTGGTTCACTAGTTTGTGAGCCATTCTACATGCCTGTTGTATGGAGGCGGGCTCGTGTGAACTTATATCTTCTTGGATTCTTTCCGGTAATCCTTTCACAAACGCGTCGATCTTCTCTTCCTCATCTTCGAACGCTCCCGGACACAATAAGCACAATTCCGTGAATCGTCTTTCGTACACGGTAATATCAAATCCTTGGGTTCGTAACCCTCTAAGTTCTGTCTTGAGCTTATTGACCTCGGTTCTGGGACGGTACTTCTCGTTCATCAAGTGCTTGAATGCTGACCACGGTAGTGCGTAAGCATCATCTTGTCCCACTTGCTCTAGATAGGTATTCCACCATGTTAACGCAGAACCTGTGAAGGTATGCATAGCGTACTTCACTTTGTCTTCTTCAGTACACTTACTTATGGCAAACACCGATTCGACCTTCTCGGTCCACCGTTTCAATCCGATCGGTCCTTCGGTTCCATTAAATTCCAAAGGTTTGCAGGCAGTGAATTCTTTGTAGGAGCATCCTACACGATTTCCTGTACTGCTAGATCCAAGGTTATTGTTGGTATGTAGCGCAGCCTGTACTGCGGCTATGTTTGAAGCAAGAAAGGCACGAAATTCCACTTCACTCATATTCAAGGTGTGTCGAGTAGTCGGTTCCATTTCCTTCAAAATAGTCAAATGAAATGAGTTAATCATATAGAATATCAAGAGTAGTCAATAGTATTTCGTAGCGTAATATGAACTTATTTATAAAAGCTCTTTCTTCATATTAGCATTTTATACTCTTTAATTCGGGTAGTACCTACCCGTTAAGTTCATACTTAGTAGCTAACATACTATTTTAACTACTACAATTCTATATGAAAAACTAATCACTACAAAAAACAAAAAAAAAAAATATATATATATATCATATTCAAACCTTTATACAATAACTTGCAAACTTACAATACCGCTATTTTACATATAGCATGTAATATAGCACATAAAACTTTGATACAAAGTAGTTGCGAAGATAATTCTAGTTAATAAATAAGGCATTCAGCAAAGGCAACAAAGACACGTAATTCATACGTCCAGAAACAAGTCATGCATTCTGGTTTTACTAATACCACTTCCCATCCTTGGTCTTGCGGAATGTAACCGTTGTGACCGATAGTATGACAACGTGTTGTAACGTCATCAAAAGGGCGAAGGTTACGTAATGACCAACAGTCTCGTAATAACCTAAAAACCTCATTTCTTACCCCAACTACCGACTCTGTCACTTGTGGGAACGTTTTGTTTAATAGTTGTAGCCCGATATTCTTTTTTTCACTTTGGTGAGAAGCGAACATTACTAACCCATAAGCATAACATGCTTCTTTATGTTGCATGTTAGCCGCTTTTTCTAAATCATGAAGTCCTATATTCGGATACATTGAGTCAAAATAATTTCTTAACCCGTTGCGTAAAATAGCATTTGGGTTCCCCGCAATATATGCGTCAAAGTAAACACATCGTAACTTATGGGTTTCCCAATGTGATATCCCCCATCTTTCAAACGAAAGCCTTTTATAAACCAAGGCATTCTTGGAGCGTTCTTCGAATGTCTTACAAACTGATTTTGCCATAAATAGTTGTGCCGAGGAATTCTGACCGACTCTAGACAAGATTTCATCAATCATGTCTCCGGGTAAGTCTTCTAAAATATTGGGTTGTCTATCCATTTTGTGTTTTTATACTGTAAAATAGACAAGAGTTAGATTCATAAAAGATACTTATTAATACAAGCAATTTTTACATATATCGTAAAGCATAAGCACACTATATTACATATATTACACCGCACAAATACAACTATCTTATTCCGACTCACTCGTTTCTTCTTTTTCGAACTTGGTTCTTTTTGCTAAGTTTTTAGGGATATATGATGTTCCCCTAATACGAGCCGTCGTTTTCCACATTGGTCTAGAAAAACCTGGTGGTTTAGAGGTTCCCGGGTTATTGTTACAACTTAAGAAATACGGGTGTTGACGATACATATAAAGTTCATCGAGGTTAGAATCAGATTTCTCTATTTTTATGCCCTTTCCCTTATTGTTCTCTTTTGCCTTTTTAAATTCAATTGGGGTAATTTCTATAACATCATCGGAATCCTCGTCGGGATCCGATTCATCGGAGAATTGGTAATCCTCCCAATATTTTACTTCCTTGGCGGAAACACCGTTGACCATAATTAACTTTGGTCGGTTGGTTGAGGATTTTCTTCTACTTAACCGTTTTATTATTTCCCCCACTGGTTCTTCTTCCGGTTCCGATTCTTCTTCCGGGTCCGACTCTTCTTCCGGTTCCTCTTCGGGAACTTGTGAATCAGTCCACGAATCATTCCAATTTACATTTGACTCTTCATTATTATTAGGTGAGTCAATGGGACTTGTTCTAGAGGTAGACATCTATCACATAATATCAAACACGTTAAGAGATTAATATATCACATAATATTCACATGTTAAAAATATATAGTTTCCAACAAAATTTGTTAAGCAATCTTTTTTTTTTCAAGTAAACACGGTCGAAGTCCAGACTCACTAATGCATCCTAACAAACTCGATAAGACACACTAATGCAAAATTCTGGTTCTCTAAGACCAACGCACGGATACCAACTGAAATGTCCCGTTCTTATTGATTAAAAACGTTCCATATTAATTGATTTCGTTGCGAGGTTTTGACCTCTATATGAGACGTTTTTCAAAGACTGCATTCATTTTTAAAACAAACCATAACCTTTAATTCATAAATAAAGGTTTAAAAAGCTTTACGTAGATTATCAAATAATGATAATCTAAAATATCCTGTTTACACACGACCATTACATAATGGTTTACAATACAAATATGTTACATCGAAATCAGTTTCTTGAATGCAGTTTTTACACAATATCATACAAACATGGACTCCAAATCTTGTCCTTATTTTAGTATGCAACAGCGGAAGCTCTTAGCATTCACCTGAGAATAAACATGCTTTAAACGTCAACAAAAATGTTGGTGAGTTATAGGTTTAACATATATATATCAAATCGTAACAATAGACCACAAGATTTCATATTTCAATACACATCCCATACATAGAGATAAAAATCATTCATATGGTGAACACCTGGTAACCGACATTAACAAGATGCATATATAAGAATATCCCCATCATTCCAGGACACCCTTCGGATATGATATAAATTTCGAAGTACTAAAGCATCCGGTACTTTGGATGGGGTTTGTTAGGTCCAATAGATCTATCTTTAGGATTTGCGTCAATTAGGGTGTCTGTTCCCTAATTCTTAGATTACCAGACTTAATAATAAGGGGCATATTCGATTTCGATAATTCAACCATAGAATGTAGTTTCACGTACATATGTCTATTTTGTAAATCATTTATAAAACCTGCATGTATTCTCATCCCAAAAATATTAGATTTTAAAAGTGGGACTATAACTCACTTTCACAGATTTTTACTTCGTCGGGAAGTAAGACTTGGCCACTGGTTGATTCACAAACCTTAAGTTCCTTGGATAAACCTACTGGAAATGAGAAAAATGGATCTAGCTTCAAAGGATCCTTGGATGGCTTGAAAGTTCTTGAAGCAGAATCATGACACGAAAACAATTTCAAGTAAGATTTCCACTCGAAATAAGATTGTTATAGTTATAGAAATTGAATTAAAGTTTGAATATGATTATTACCTTGTATTAGAAAGATATCCTACTGTAAGTAACAAAGGTTTCATGATCTTGGATGATTACTTTGAATGGATTTAGAAAACTTGGAAGTAAACTTGCAATCTTGGAAGTATTCTTGATTTTATGAAACTAGAACTTTTGGAATTTATGAAGAACACTTAGAACTTGAAGATAGAACTTGAGAGAGATCAATTAGATGAAGAAAATTGAAGAATCAAAGTGTTTGTAGGCGTTTTTGGTCGTTGGTGTATGGATTAGATATAAAGGATATGTAATTTTGTTTTCATGTAAATAAGTCATGAATGATTACTCATATTTTTGTAATTTTATGAGATATTTCATGCTAGTTGCCAAATGATGGTTCCCACATGTGTTAGGTGACTCACATGGGCTGCTAAGAGCTGATCATTGGAGTGTATATACCAATAGTACATACATCTAAAAGCTGTGTATTGTACGAGTACGAATACGGGTGCATACGAGTAGAATTGTTGATGAAACTGAACGAGGATGTAATTGTAAGCATTTTTGTTAAGTAGAAGTATTTTGATAAGTGTCTTGAAGTCTTTCAAAAATGTATGATTACATATTAAAACACTACATGTATATACATTTTAACTGAGTCGTTAAGTCATCGTTAGTCGTTACATGTAAGTGTTGTTTTGAAACCTTTAGGTTAACGATCTTGTTAAATGTTGTTAACTCAATGTTTATAATATTAAAAGAGATTTTAAATTATTATATTATCATGATATTATGATGTACGAATATCTCTTAATATTATATATATACATTAAATGTCATTACAACGATAATCGTTACATATATGTCTCGTTTCAAAATCATTAAGTTAGTAGTCTTGTTTTTACATATGTAGGTCATTGTTAATATACATAATGATATGTTTACTTATCATAATATCATGTTAACTATATATATAACCATATATATGTCATCATATAGTTTTTACATGTTTTAACGTTCGTGAATCACCGGTCAACTTAGGTGGTCAATTGTCTATATGAAACCTATTTCAATTAATCAAGTTTTAACAAGTTTGATTGCTTAACATGTTGGAAACACTTAATCATGTAAATAACAATTTCATTTAATATATATAAACATGAACAAGTGTAACTACAACAACAACAACAATAACAACCGCAACAACAACAACAATCAGAAGCAGCTATGCCAAAGTTGTGAAAAGTATCACTCGGGGTTCTGCACCAAATTTTGCAACAAGTGTAAAAGAAATGGTCATAGCACGGTGAAGTGTGAGGTCTACGGACCAGGGGTTAACAGAACGAAAGGAACAAATGGTGTCGGAATGAGTAATGGCGGAGCAAGTAGTGTCGGAGCAAGTTATGCCAATGTAGTTTGTTATAAATATGGAAAACCGGGCCATATTATTAGAAATTGCCCGAACCAGGAGAACACGAATGGACAAGGCCGTTGAAGAGTTTTCAATATTAATGCGGCAGAGGCACAGGAAGACCCGGAGCTTGTTACGGGTACGTTTCTTATTGACAATAAATCTTCTTACGTTTTATTTGATTCGGGTGCTGATAGAAGCTATATGAGTAGAGATTTTTGTGCTAAATTAAGTTGTCCATTGACGCCGTTGGATAGTAAATTTTTACTTGAATTAGCAAATGGTAAATTAATTTCAGCAGATTATATATGCCGGAATCGAGAAATTAAACTGGGTAGCGAAATATTTAAGATTGATTTGATACCCGTAGAGTTAGGGAGTTTTGATGTAATAGTTGGCATGGACTGGCTGAAGAAGGTGAAAGCAGAGATCGTATGTTATAAAAATGCAATTTGCATTGTACGAGAAGAAGGAGAACCCTTAATGGTGTACGGAGAAAAGGGCAACACGAAGCTACATCTTATTAGTAATTTGAAGGCACAAAAAACTAATAAGAAAAGGTTGCTATGCTGTTTTAGCACACGTCGAGAAAGTACAAACTGAAGAAAAGAGCATCAATGATGTTCCCGTCGCAAAAGAATTTCCCGATGTATTTCTGAAAGAATTACCGGGACTACCTCTACATCGATCTGTTGAATTTCAAATAGATCTTGTACCAGGAGCTGCACCGATAGCTCGTGCTCCTTATAGAATCACACCCAGCGAGATGAAAGAACTGCAAAGCCAACTGCAAGAACTATTAGAACGTGGTTTCATTCGACCAAGCACATCACCATGGGGAGCTCCTGTTTTGTTTGTCAAGAAGAAGGATGGTACATTTAGGTTGTGTATTGACTACAGAGAGTTGAACAAACTTACCATCAAAAACCGTTATCCACTTCCAAGAATTGACGACTTATTTGATCAACTACAAGGCTCGTCGGTTTATTTGAAGATCAATTTACGTTCTGGATATCATCAAATGCGAGTAAAGGAGGATGATATTCCAAAAACTACTTTTAGGACGCGTTATGGTCATTACGCGTTTATGGTTATGCCGTTTGGATTGACTAACGTACCAGCTGTGTTCATGGACCTTATGTACCGAGTGTGTGGGCCATATCTTGACAAGTTTGTCATTGTTTTCATCGATGACATACTTATTTACTCAAAGAATGATCAAGAGCACGAAGAACATTTGAGAAAAGTGCTAGAAGTATTGAGGAAAGAAAAACTGTACGCTACGTTTTCAAAGTGTGCATTTTGGTTGGAAGAAGTTCAATTCCTCGGTCACATAGTGAACAAAGAAGGTATCCAGGTGGACCCAGTAAAGATCAAAACCGTTGAAAAGTGGGAAACCCCAAAAACTCCGAAGCATATACGTCAATTTTTAGGGTTGGCTGGTTACTACAGAAGATTCATCCAAGATTTCTCCAAAATAGCAAAACCCTTGACTGCATTAACGCATAAAGGGAAGAAATTTGAATGGAAGGATAAACAAGAGAAGGTGTTTCAATTATTGAAGAAAAAGCTAACTACAAAACCTATATTGTCATTGCCTGAAGGGAATGATGATTTTGTGATTTATTGTGACGCATCAAAGCAAGGTCTCGGTTGTGTATTAATGCAACGGACGAAGGTGATTGCTTATGCGTCTATACAATTGAAGATTCACGAGCAAAATTATACGACGCATGATTTAGAATTAGGCGCGGTTGTTTTTGCATTTAAGACTTGGAGGCACTACTTATATGGGGTCAAAAGTATTGTATATACCGACCACAAAAGTCTTCAACACATATTTAATCAGAAACAACTGAATATGAGGCAGCGTAGGTGGATTGAATTGTTGAATGATTACGACTTTAAGATTCGTTACCACCCGGGGAAGGCAAATGTGGTAGCCGACGCCTTGAGGAGAAAGGATAGAGAACCCATTCGAATAAAATCTATGAATATAATGATTCACACTAACCTTACTACTCAAACAAAGGAGGTACAACAAGGAGTTTTAAAAGAGGGAAATTTAGAGGATGAAATACCCAAAGGATAGGAGAAGCATCTTAATATTCGGGAAGACGGAACCCGGTATAGGGCTGAAAGAATTTGGGTACCAAAATTTAGAGATATGAGAGAAATGGTACTTAGAGAAGCTCATAAAACCAGATACTCAATACATCCTGGAACGGGGAAGATGTACAAGGATCTTAAGAAACATTTTTGGTGGCCAGGTATGAAAGCCGATATTGCTAAATATGTAAAAGAATGTTTGACGTGTTCTAAGGTCAAAGCTGAACATCAGAAACCATCAGGTCTACTACAACAACCTGAAATCCCGGAATGGAAATGGGAAAACATTACTATGGATTTCATTACTAAATTGCCAAGGACTGCAAGTGGTTATGATACTATTTGGGTAATAGTTGATCGTCTCACCAAGTCAGCACACATTCTGCCAATAAGAGAAGATGACAAGATGGAGAAGTTAGCACGACTGTATTTGAAGGAAGTCATCTCCAGACATGGAATACCAATCTCTATTATCTCTGATAGGGATGGAAGATTTATTTCAAGATTCTGGCAGACATTACAACAAGCATTAGGAACTCGTCTAGACATGAGTACTGCCTATCATCCACAAACTGATGGGCAGAGCGAAAGGACGATACAAACGCTTGAAGAAATGCTACGAGCATGTGTTATTGATTTCAGAAACAGTTGGGATTGACATCTACCGTTAGCAGAATTTTCCTACAACAACAGCTATCATTCAAGCATTGAGATGGCGCCGTTTGAAGCACTTTATGATAGAAAGTGCAGGTCTCCGATTTGTTGGAGTGAAGTGGGGGATAGACAGATTACGGGTCCGAAGATAATACAAGAAACTACGGAGAAGATCATCCAAATTCAACAACGGTTGAAAACCGCCCAAAGTCGACAAAAGAGCTACGTCGACATTAAAAGAAAAGACATAGAATTTGAAATTGGAGAAATGGTCATGCTTAAGGTTGCACCTTGGAAAGGTGTTGCTCGATTTGGTAAACGGGGGAAATTAAATCCAAGGTATATTGGACCATTCAAGATTATTGATCGTGTCGGACCAGTAGCTTACCGACTTGAGTTACCTCAACAACTTGTGAATGTACATAACACTTTCCACGTCTCGAATTTGAAGAAATATTTTGCTAAAGAAGATCTCACTATTCCGTTGGACGAAATCCAAATCAATGAAAAACTTCAATTCATTGAAGAACCCGTCGAAATAATGGATCGTGAGGTTAAGAGACTTAAACAAAACAAGATACCAATTGTTAAGGTTCGATGGAATGCTCGTAGAGGACCCGAGTTCACCTGGGAGCATGAAGATCAGATGAAGAATAAATACCCGCATCTATTTCCAGAAGATTCGTCAACACTTTTAACAGCTTAAAATTTCGGGACGAAATTTATTTAACGGGTAGGTACTGTAGTGACCCGAACTACTCCATGTTTTTATATATTAAATGAAATTGATATTTACATGATTAAATGTTTCCAACATGTTAAGCAATCAAACTTGTTAAGACTTGATTAATTGAAATAGGTTTCATATAGACAATTAACCACCCAAGTTGACCGGCGATTCACGAACGTTAAAACTTGTAAAAACTATATGATGACATATATATGGATATATATATAGTTAACATGATATTATGATAAGTAAACATATCATTAAGTATATTAACAATGAACTACATGTGTAAAAACAAGACTACTAACTTAATGATTTTGAAACGAGACATATATGTAACGATTATCGTTGTAACGACATTTAATGTATATATATCATATTAAGATATATTAATACATCATGATATCATGATAATTAAATAATTTAACATTTCATTTGATTTAATAAATAATGGGTTAACAATATTTAACAAGATCGTTAACCTAAAGGTTTCAAAACAACACTTACATGTAACGACTAACGATGACTTAACGACTCAGTTAAAATGTATATACATGTAGTGTTTTAATATGTATTCATACACTTTTGAAAGACTTCAAGACACTTATAAAAATACTTCTACTTAACAAAAATGCTTACAATTACATCCTCGTTCAGTTTCATCAAAAATTCTACTCGTATGCACCAATATTCGTACTCGTACAATACACAGCTTTTAGATGTATGTAATATTGGTATATACACTCCAATGATCAGCTCTTAGCAGCCCATGTGAGTCACCTAACACATGTGGGAACCATCATTTGGCAAATAGCATGAAATATCTCATAAAATTACAAAAATATGAGTAATCATTCATGACTTATTTACATGTAAACAAAATTACACATCCTTTATATCTAATCCATATACCAATGACCAAAAACACCTACAAACACTTTCATTCTTCAATTTTATTCATCTAATTAATCTCTCTCAAGTTCTATCTTCAAGTTCTAAGTGTTCTTCATAAATTCTACAAGTTCTAGTTTCATAAAATCAAGAATACTTCCAAGTTTGGTAGCTTACTTCCAATCTTGTAGAGTGATCATCCAAACTCAAGAAATCTTTATTATTTACAGTAAGATATCTTTCTAATACAAGGTAATACTCATATTTAAACTTTGATTCAATTTCTATAACTATAACAATCTTATTTCGAGTGGAAATCTTACTTGAACTTGTTTTCGTATCATGATTCTGCTTCAAGAACTTTCAAGCCATCCAAGGATCCTTTGAAGCTAGATCCATTTTTCTCATTTTCAGTAGCTTTATCCAGAAAACTTGAGATATTAATGATGTTCATAACATCATTCGATTCATACATATAAAGCTATCTTATTCGAAGGTTTAAACTTGTAATCACTAGAACATAGTTTAGTTAATTCTAAACTTGTTCGCAAACAAAAGTTAATCCTTCTAACTTGACTTTTAAAATCAACTAAACACATGTTCTATATCTATATGATATGCTAACTTAATGATTTAAAACCTGGAAACACGAAGAACACTGTAAAACCGGACATACGCCGTCGTAGTAACACAGCGGGCTGTTTTGGGTTAGTTAATTAAAAACTATGATAAACTTTGATTTAAAAGTTGTTCTTTTGGTAAAATAATTTTTCTTATGAACATGAAACTATATCCAAAAATCATGGTTAAACTCAAAGTGGAAGTATATTTTCTAAAATGGTCATCTAGACGTCGTTCTTTCGACTGAAATGACTACCTTTACAAAAACGACTTGTAACTTATATTAATGACTATAAACCTATACTTTTTCTATTTCGATTCATAAAATAGAGTTCAATATGAAACCATAGCAATTTGATTCACTCAAAACGGATTTAAAATAAAGAAGTTATGGGTAAAACAAGATTGGATAATTTTTCTTGTTGTAGCAACGTGAAAATTGGTAATAAATCTATATTAATCATATCCTACCTAACTTATATTGTATTATACATGTATTCTAATAGATTATGTAATCTTGGGATACTATAGACACGTATGCAAATGTTTTGACATATCATATCGACCCATGTGTATATATTATTTGGAACAACCATAGACACTCTATATGCAGTAATGTGGGAGTTAGCTATACAGGGTTGAGGTTGATTCCAAAAATATATATACTTTGAGTTGTGATCTAGCCTGAGACGTGTATACACTGGGTCGTGGATTGATTCAAGATAAAATATATCATTTTTTTCTGTACATCTAACGTTGGACAACTAGTTGTAGGTTACTAACGAGGACAGCTGACTTAATAAACTTAAAACATCAAAATGTATTAAAAGTGTTGTAAATATATTTTGAATATACTTTGATATATATGTACATATTTGTTATAGGTTCGTGAATCGACCAGTGGCCAAGTCTTACTTCCCGACGAAGTAAAAATCTGTGAAAGTGAGTTATAGTCCCACTTTTAAAATCTAATATTTTTGGGATGAGAATACATGCAGGTTTTATAAATGATTTACAAAATAGACACAAGTACGTGAAACTACATTCTATGGTTGAATTATCGAAATCGAATATGCCCCTTTTTATTAAGTCTGGTAATCTAAGAATTAGGGAACAGACACCCTAATTGACGCGAATCCTAAAGATAGATCTATTGGGCCTTACAAACCCCATCCAAAGTACCGGATGCTTTAGTACTTCAAAATTTATATCATATCCGAAGGGTATCCTGGAATGATGGGGATATTCTTATATATGCATCTTGTTAATGTCGGTTACCAGGTGTTCACCATATGAATGATTTTTATCTCTATGTATGGGATGTATATTGAAATATGAAATCTTGTGGTCTATTGTTACGATTTGATATATATAGGTTAAACCTATAACTCACCAACATTTTTGTTGACGTTTAAAGCATGTTTATTCTCAGGTGAATATTAAGAGCTTACGCTGTTGCATACTAAAATAAGGACACGATTTGGAGTCCATGTTTGTATGATATTATGTAAAAACTGCATTCAAGAAACATATGTCGATGTAATATATTTCTATTGTAAACCATTATGTAATGGTCGTATGTAAACAGTATATTTTAGATTATCATTATTTGATAATCTACGTAATGCTTTTGAAACCTTTATTGATAAAATAAAGGTTATGGTTGTTTTAAAAATGAATGCAGTCTTTGAAAAACGTCTCATATAGAGGTCAAAACCTCACAACGAAATCAATTAATATGGAACGTTTATAATCAATATGAACGGGACATTTCAAAATATATTTCAAATCACCTCTAGAAACTATAGAAATTATCAATTTAATTCAATTTGAAACAGAAATTTCGAATTTAGCTGAAGAACAAAAGTTGACTTTTTTGAAATATAACATTGACCTCAGAATTCTACTTCGATACATAAAATTAGAACTTGAAAATTTGCAAGAAGTTGAATTGAATGATTCCTAACCACTTTGCATTAATACTTTTTGAAATTTGTTAATAAATCGATCTGTTTGAAAAATCAAAGCAAGAACAGGGTAATACCTTTGTTCTTCCATTTTTCTGGTTTAATTACGATTGAATAAAGGTTGTAATAGTTCTTAATTTATGATGACCATTTATAGATGAATGACTTAGAACGTATAAATGTGTAATTCGTTTGTTTTGTAGTCAGAAGAGAGTCGACAGATTAAATCACGCAAAGAAGAAAAGAAAAAGAATAAAAAAATAAAAAGTAAAATCAGACAAGGACTTGAATGGATTCGTACACTGTAATTGATACTGAAAGCTAACTGTCATAACCCGTCCTTAACCATAAGAACGAGTTAGATAACGTATGATTTCATTGCGAGGTATTGACCTCTATATGCGACATTTTTAAAAGAACAACTGCATTTATTTTACATTACAAACCATAACTCTTATTTTAATACAAGCTTTAGACAATAAAAAGATGATTATCGTTTAGCGATAATCTTAGACTTACAAACTTTACATGTGATGATAACAATACGATTTCTAGCATATTTTACATTACAAATCCTCCGATATGCAGTTTTATTTTTGACACAAATATGCATACTCAAGATCTTGTTTAAATTCAACATGTTGCAGTGGAAGCTTCTAATTATCACCTGAGAATAGACATGTTTAAAACGTCAACATAAAGTTGGTGAGATATAGGTTTAATGCCGGCAGCAATATATATATAGACCACAAGATTTCATATATAAACGTTTTAATAAAAATATTCTAAGTGGTTGAGCACTTGGTAACCATACTTAACATTTAATCACGTCGCATATTCCCTTTATTATGAAATCTTACTACACCGTACCAAGTGTAGTCACGAAACGAAGTACTGTGCAACCGTTGAATACTGGTCGTCCAGTCCGATTGGGGTTGTCAGGCCCGATAGATCTATCAACAGGATTCGCGTTTACAATACCGCTGTAAATAACAGTTACCAAGCTACAGGGAAGTATACCAGTGGTACAACTCAACGTAGAATATATTTTTCAGTTACTTGTGTCCATATCGTAAAACATAAAATACATGTATTCTCATCCCGAAATATTTAGAGTTTAAAAGTGGGACTATATACTCACTTTCGTCTTGAAGATATATATAATTTGACTTGGTCTCCGGTTGATATCACGAACCTATCCATATATAATATATCAATACCTTTTCTTTTTAAACAACGTCACATATATATACTTGTTATACTTTTAATACTTTTAATAATTCCTTAGTCCGTAGTTAGCAGTTCGTTGTTAGTAATTCAATTTTAATGGTTCATTTTTAGATGTTTAATAAACCCCAAACGAAATAAATAAAACCCCCAACGTATATGTATTGGTCGAGATTAATCTTGACCCACGGTACCGGTGTTGTCAAATGACGTGTTGCGTACATAAAGTACCGGTGTTGTCAAATGACGTGTTGCGTACAAACATGGGATCTTATGATTAATCTTCTCGTGTTGTTTACGGGTGATCCTGAACCATATAAAATTGAATTATGAGTACATATATATAAAATATCATGTTATCTTAAAAAGATGTGATTTATTTTAATTTTCTCCAATTAATCCCGAAGTTAAACTAGTCTTGGATAGCCAATTTTGTTTCGGTCATAGTTTCTTCGTTACAACTCCGTTTTCGTTGATTCAACTTGCCATCTCCTTGGATCGAGTCCCTCTTTAAGTCTATGAACTGTAAATACCTTAGTTTGTATTCAAAATCACACGGAATAGGTGAAACTTTAGTGAAACTTATGAAGTTAAACATTTTTGTTGCAAAAATATCATTTAATGACCATTTTTCTAAAAATACTTATACTTTGAATTAAATCATGAAATTTTTATGTGTTATCATATTCATAGTAAAAATCATTTTTCCAGAACATAAACCTCCAATTCAAAGTTTAAGATGGTTTTTAATTATCCAACCCAAAACAGTCCCCGGTTACACTCCGACGTCGTAAAAACAGTTTTTAAGGTATTCTTTGAAAAACCAAGTTTTACCTTGTTAAGTTAGCATATATTTAAGTTATATTACAGGTCTTGAAGTATTTTAAAAGTTAAGTTAGAAGGATCTATTTAGTTTGCAAACAAGTTTGAAAACTTTCAAACTATGTTCTTGTTGTTAAATTTTTATACCACAAAATAAGATAGCTATATATATATGAATCGAATAAGGTTATGAACATAGATTCTACCTCAAGTTCCTTGGACAAGGTTGCTGTAAAAGAGGAGTAAGAACCTAGAACTAAAAGGGTGATGGAATTGGATGAAAGATTGGAAGTAAGTTTGTGTTCTTGGAAGGATTTCTTGAAGTGTTTTTGTAAGGTTTTCTTATGAGGTTTAAGTGTTGTTTTTGAAGCTAAATGATGGGGAAAATGCTTGGAGATGATCAAGTATGAAGTTAAGAGTATTTTGAGAGAGAAATAGAAGTGTAAGTATGAGAAAATGGGGTGAAGAAATGGTGTGCATGCATAAAAACGTTTTTAGGTTATAAAGGAAAAAAAAAGATACCTAACTTTGTTTTCTTGCTAAATAATTCATGCTACTTGACAAATGGTTGGTTCCACATGTTTCTTAATCATTTAAGGCTGCTAAGGAGCAGATTTTTATTGGTATATACCAATAGTAAATACATCTAGAAGCTGCGTATGATACGGGTACATATACCCTAGGTATACGTATAGAAATCTTTGAGGAAACGGAACGAGGATTCAAATATAGCTATCTTTTGTAAATATACTTATATGGTTTTATGTATTTAAGTTCTTAAAAGTGTTTAAATACATTACTTATACGATATATGTATAAACATTATAAGTCTTAAGTATTTATGTCAAATAACGTTACGTATGGTTATCGTTTTGAAAACTTAAGTTAGTAGTTTCAAAATATACTCATAACTTATTGTTATTAATACAAAATGAGATATTAAAACATTCTTTAATCATGTTAAATATGTATATATACATATATATACACAAACGTATAATTATCATATATTGTATAGTTCGTGATATCATCGGTCAAACTAGACGGTCAAACGTTGTGTAAAACTCATTTCAAAAACATAAGTCTCAACAATTTGGATTGCTTATCATGTTGGTAAGGTTTAATTTATGTAAATATTAATCTTATAAGTATAGAACGATCGAAAAAGTGCGGGTCGTTACATTACCTCCCCGTTAAATAAATTTCGTCCCGAAATTTTAAAATTGTACCTATTTTGCGTCATTGAGAAACAAGTGTGGATACTTTTGTTTCATCTGATCCTCTCATTCCCACGTAAACTCGGGACCCCTTCGAGAATTCCAACGAACCTTAACGATCGGTATGTTGCTCTGCTTGAGCTGTTTAACTTCACGGTCCATGATTTCGATTGGTTCTTCGATGAATTGTAGTTTCTCATCGACATGGATTTCTTCAAGAGGAATGGTGAGATCTTCCTTTGCTAGACACTTCTTAAGGTTTGAGACGTGAAATGTATTATGTACTCCGGCGAGTTGTTGCGGTAACTCGAGTCGATAAGCTACCGGTCCAATGCGTTCGATGATCTTGAACGGGCCTACATATCTTGGGTTCAGTTTACCCCTTTTCCAAAACGTATTACACCTTTCCATGGTGACACCTTTAACATAACCATGTCACCGATCTGAAACTCTAATGGTTTCCTTCGGACATCGGCGTAACTCTTTTGGCGACTACGGGCTGTTTTCAATCTCTCCTTGATTTGTACTATCTTTTCAGTAGTTTCATGTATGATCTCGGGACCAGTTAATTGTCGATCTCCTACTTCATTCCAACAGATAGGAGATCTACACTTCCTTCCATACAGTGCTTCGAATGGTGCAGCTTTAATGCTCGCATGATAACTATTATTATACGAGAATTCTGCTAACGGTAAATACTTATCCCATCCGTTTCCAAAATCGATCACACATGCCCTAAGCATGTCTTCAAGAGTCTGAATTGTTCTTTCACTCTGCCCGTCAGTTTGCGGATGATATGCGGTACTCATATCCAAACGAGTTCCTAGGGCCTCCTGTAGTGATTGCCAGAACTTTGATGTAAATCTACTATCACGATCGGATATAATGGAAATAGGTATTCCATGCCTTGAAACTATTTCCTTTATATATAATCGTAATAATTTCTCCATTCTATCTGTTTCCTTTATAGGCAAGAAATGTGCAGATTTGGTAAGACGATCAACAATTACCCAAATGGTGTCATATCCCCAGGCAGTCTTTGGTAACTTCGTGATGAAATCCATGGTAATACCGTCCCATTTCCATTCTGGAATTTCTGGTTGTTGAAGTAACCCTGACGGCTTCTGGTGTTCTGCTTTGACTTTGGAACAAGTTAAACATTCCCCAACATATGTTGCAACGTCTGTCTTCAAATTAGGCCACCAATAATGCGTCTTAAGATCTTGGTACATCTTTCCAACTCCAGGATGTATCGAATATCTTGTCTTATGTGCCTCGTTCAATATCAACTTCCTTAATCCACCCAACTTCGGTACCCAAATACGATTTGCAAAATATCGAATTCCATCTTCCCGCATAACGAGTTGCTTCTCATACTTCTTCATTATTTCATTTCCTATATTTTCTTTAGTAAGTGCTTCTCGTTGACCTTCTTTGATTTGTGAGTTGAGATTCATGCGAATTTTTATGTTCATCGCTCGTACTCGAATTGGTTCTCGTTCCTTTCTGCTTAGAGCGTCGGCCACCACGTTCGCTTTCCCGGGATGATAACGAATTTCACAATCATAGTCATTTATTAACTCGACCCACCTACGTTGCCTCATGTTCAGCTGTTTTTGATCGAAAATATGTTGAAGGCTTTTATGATCAGTAAACACAGTGCATTTAACCCCATACAAGTAGTGTCTCCATATCTTCAATGCAAACACAACTGCTCCCAATTCTAGATCATGCGTCGTATAATTCCGCTCGTGAATCTTTAATTGTCGGGATGCGTATGCAATAACTTTCTTCCGTTGCATAAGAACACAACCAAAACCTTGTCGCGAAGCGTCACAATATATTTCGAAATCATCGTTCCCTTCTGGTAACGATAAAATAGGCGCCGTAGTCAACTTCTTTTTCAGTAATTGAAATGCACTCTCCTGCTCAGAAGTCCATTCATATTTCTTCCCTTTTTGCGTTAACGCTGTTAACAGCTTAGCTATTCGGGAAAAATCTTGAATAAACCTTCTATAATAACCGGCTAAACCCAAAAATTGGCGTATCTGCGTTGGTGTCTTAGGAGTCTCCCATTTTTCAATGGCTTCAGTTTTTTCTGGATCAACCTGAATTCCTTTGCTACTAACAACATGGCCAAGAAATTGAACTTCTTTCAACCAGAAAGCACATTTAGAAAATTTAGCATATAGTTGTTCTTTTCTCAACAACTCTAATATCAACCTTAAATGCTCTTCATGCTCTTGCTCACTCTTGGAATAGATAAGAATATCATCAATGAAAACGATAACAAACTTATCTAAATACGGACTACAAACTTGATTCATGAGGTCCATGAATACAGCTGGCGCATTCGTCAATCCAAACGGCATGACTAAAAATTCGTAATGACCATAACGTGTCCGAAAAGCAGTTTTCGGAATGTCCTCTTCTTTGACGCGTAGTTGATGATAACCCGATCTTAGGTCGATTTTCGAATAAACACATGATCCTTGCAATTGATCAAATAAGTCATCAATTCTCGGTAGTGGATACCGATTCTTGATAGTTAACTTATTTAATTCACGATAGTCTATACACATCCTAAAAGATCCATCTTTCTTCTTAACAAATAAAATTGGAGCTCCCCACGGTGAAGTACTTGGTCGTATGAATCCATGATCCAATAATTCTTTTAACTGACTCTGAAGTTCTTTTAACTCGGACGGTGCAAGTCTATATGGAGCACGAGCCACTGGTGCAGCTCCTGGTACTAAATCTATTTGAAATTCTACAGATCTAAATGGAGGTAATCCCGGCAACTCTTCCGGAAAGACTTCAGGAAAATCTCTTGCCACAGGCACGTCATTGATGCTCTTCACTTTTTCCTTCGTTTTGACTTTATTAACATGTGCTAAGATAGCATAGCACCCTTTCTTCAAGCACTTTTGAGCTTTCAAATAACTAATGAGTTTTAGCTTTGAGTTACCCTTCTCTCCATAAATCATTACTGGCGTTTTATCCTTACGAGGAATGCGAATTGCCTTCTTGGCGCACACAACTTCAGCTCCTATTTTGGACATCCAGTCCATGCCAACTATTACGTCAAAACTTCCTAATTCTACGGGTATCAAGTCAATTTTAAACGTTTCTCCGGCTAAATTTATTTTACAATCACGGCAAATTTTATCGGCTTTAATTAGTTTACCATTAGCTAACTCAATCATGTACTTAGCATCTAGAGATAATGATGAACAATTCAATTTTGCGTAAAAGCCTCTACTCACGTAACTTCTATCGGCACCAGTATCAAATATAATAGATGCGGATAAGTTATTAATGGTAAACGTACCCGTAACAAGCTCCGGGTCTTCACACGCCTCTCTAGCATTAATAACAAATGCTCTTCCACGTGCAGATCCATTATTCTTCTCTGGATTCGGACACTGGCTCTTATAGTGACCTTGTTTTCCACACCCATAACAAGTAATGGTAGCCAAAGCAGTTCTATTTGCATTGGTGGCAGGAGTCTTGGTACCATTTGTATTTGTAACGAGAGCCCTACAATCTTCAGCAAGATGACCCTTTCGATTACATTTGTTGCATACCACATTACAGTAGCCAGAGTGATGTTTGTGGCATCGGTTGCATAAAGGATTTTGTCCTTTGTAACCAAAGCTTGAACCACTACCTGCACCTTGCATGGTTTCTTGTTTCTTAAAAGATTGTTGTTGGTTACCTCGATCATAATTTCCATTCCACTTTCTTTTGTTACCTGATACCTTCACATCAGTATTGGATGCTTTCTTATCCAAAATGACCTGATCCATTAGCTCGTTTGCCATGGTTATAGCTTCATGAATTGTCTTAGGTTTCGATGCTGTAACGTTTTCCTTGACCTTTTTGGGAAAACCATCTTTGTACATTTCAATCTTCCGTTCTTCGGTTGGAACCAATTCAGGACATAGTAAAACTAATTCCATGAATCGCTGATTGTAGTTGATGATTTCAGTACCAACAACCTTCAGACTTCGTAACTCATCTTCCAACTTCCTAACCTCATTCCTTGGACAATATTCGTGAATTAACATTGTTTTAAACTCCTCCCATGGAGTATCATAAGCTACATCTCCTCCTACAGCCTTCACATAATTTTTCCACCACGTAAGTGCACTATCTTGTAAAGTGCACGATGCATACTTGGTCATGTCCTTTTCAACACAACCACTTATTTTAAACACAGTCTCCATCTTTTCTATCCACCGGGTTAAACCGATCGGTCCTTCTGTTCCACTGAATGATGAGGGCTTGCAAGCTTGAAAAGTTTTGTAAGTGCACCCCACACGAGGATTTGGGTTAACTGCAGCACCTCTTGCAGCCTCGACCCATAACATTCTGTAGTTCACTCGTTGATTGATGAGTTCCTGGATTTCTTGTTCCGTCATTCGGTTCAATCGCGCCATATTCTTCTATAAGAATGAAAAGAAAATAATTATTCACATGGAATATTATAGATGTAGTGTATATTTACAGTACATTATAGCTTATTAATAATATGAACCAGGTATTATTATAAAAGCCTTTTCTTTTTATTAGCGTTTTATAATTATATCTAGGGTAGTACCTACCCGTTAATGTCCATACTTAATAGCTTAGTACAGAATCAATTACTACCATCTAAGTAATACTTAACCATGGAAAATTATTGCATTTCACACTTCACTATTTTACATATGCTTATCTTACATCGAATATTAAGCAAACCACACTAATAATATTATACAAAACATTATATGATCCCATGGTTTAATACGGCAGCGCATCGTTTGGTCTATTTTCTAGGACGTTTAGGTTCAAAGAATCGCTTAACGCTTATCCTGGCTGTCTGCCTATATTTTGGCTGTGGGGCTGAAGAACTGGATGCCGGGATAGAACGAATAGGAATAGCGGGAATAGGGGTGGTAGTGTCTAGTGGAGTTGGTGCCACATCATCCTTACTAAACTCGGGATTTGAATTTTCTAATTCATTAGCCTTTCGTTTCTTTCCTAGTTCGAACTCGTCTTTTGTAATTTCCGGTATTTCTTCCTCGGGTTCACTTTCCTCCTCGGGTTCACTTTCCTCCTCGGGTTCACTTTCCTCCTCGGGTTCACTTTCCTCCTCGGGTTCACTTTCCGGGTTCTCTATAGTCGGTTCATCCGGAATTTGTGAGTCTTCCCCAAAGATATTATTTTCGTCATCGGATAGGTTAATGACTGGAACACCATCTGAAGATTCTGGTTCGGAGTCGCTGAATGTGATAACAAGTTTTGAGCCCGACATCTATCACACAACAACTAACCCATTAGTACTACATAATATTTACATATAAATTTTAACCAACAATGATAAGCAATGGTTTTTAAATCAGACCCGGTCAAAGTCCAGACTTACTAATGTATCCTAACGACTTATCAGTTAGACACACTAATGCAAACCTGGTTCGCTAAGACCACCGCTCTGATACCACATGTCATAACCCGTCCTTAACCATAAGAACGAGTTAGATAACGTATGATTTCATTGCGAGGTATTGACCTCTATATGCGACATTTTTAAAAGAACAACTGCATTTATTTTACATTACAAACCATAACTCTTATTTTAATACAAGCTTTAGACAATAAAAAGATGATTATCGTTTAGCGATAATCTTAGACTTACAAACTTTACATGTGATGATAACAATACGATTTCTAGCATATTTTACATTACAAATCCTCCGATATGCAGTTTTATTTTTGACACAAATATGCATACTCAAGATCTTGTTTAAATTCAACATGTTGCAGTGGAAGCTTCTAATTATCACCTGAGAATAGACATGTTTAAAACGTCAACATAAAGTTGGTGAGATATAGGTTTAATGCCGGCAGCAATATATATATAGATCACAAGATTTCATATATAAACGTTTTAATAAAAATATTCTAAGTGGTTGAGCACTTGGTAACCATACTTAACATTTAATCACGTCGCATATTCCCTTTATTATGAAATCTTACTACACCGTACCAAGTGTAGTCACGAAACGAAGTACTGTGCAACCGTTGAATACTGGTCGTCCAGTCCGATTGGGGTTGTCAGGCCCGATAGATCTATCAACAGGATTCGCGTTTACAATACCGCTGTAAATAACAGTTACCAAGCTACAGGGAAGTATACCAGTGGTACAACTCAACGTAGAATATATTTTTCAGTTACTTGTGTCCATATCGTAAAACATAAAATACATGTATTCTCATCCCGAAATATTTAGAGTTTAAAAGTGGGACTATATACTCACTTTCGTCTTGAAGATATATATAATTTGACTTGGTCTCCGGTTGATATCACGAACCTATCCATATATAATATATCAATACCTTTTCTTTTTAAACAACGTCACATATATATACTTGTTATACTTTTAATACTTTTAATAATTCCTTAGTCCGTAGTTAGCAGTTCGTTGTTAGTAATTCAATTTTAATGGTTCATTTTTAGATGTTTAATAAACCCCAAACGAAATAAATAAAACCCCCAACGTATATGTATTGGTCGAGATTAATCTTGACCCACGGTACCGGTGTTGTCAAATGACGTGTTGCGTACATAAAGTACCGGTGTTGTCAAATGACGTGTTGCGTACAAACATGGGATCTTATGATTAATCTTCTCGTGTTGTTTACGGGTGATCCTGAACCATATAAAATTGAATTATGAGTACATATATATAAAATATCATGTTATCTTAAAAAGATGTGATTTATTTTAATTTTCTCCAATTAATCCCGAAGTTAAACTAGTCTTGGATATCCAATTTTGTTTCGGTCATAGTTTCTTCGTTACAACTCCGTTTTCGTTGATTCAACTTGCCATCTCCTTGGATCGAGTCCCTCTTTAAGTCTATGAACTGTAAATACCTTAGTTTGTATTCAAAATCACACGGAATAGGTGAAACTTTAGTGAAACTTATGAAGTTAAACATTTTTGTTACAAAAATATCATTTAATGACCATTTTTCTAAAAATACTTATACTTTGAATTAAATCATGAAATTTTTATGTGTTATCATATTCATAGTAAAAATCATTTTTCCAGAACATAAACCTCCAATTCAAAGTTTAAGATGGTTTTTAATTATCCAACCCAAAACAGTCCCCGGTTACACTCCGACGTCGTAAAAACAGTTTTTAAGGTATTCTTTGAAAAACCAAGTTTTACCTTGTTAAGTTAGCATATATTTAAGTTATATTACAGGTCTTGAAGTATTTTAAAAGTTAAGTTAGAAGGATCTATTTAGTTTGCAAACAAGTTTGAAAACTTTCAAACTATGTTCTTGTTGTTAAATTTTTATACCACAAAATAAGATAGCTATATATATATGAATCGAATAAGGTTATGAACATAGATTCTACCTTAAGTTCCTTGGACAAGGTTGCTGTAAAAGAGGAGTAAGAACCTAGAACTAAAAGGGTGATGGAATTGGATGAAAGATTGGAAGTAAGTTTGTGTTCTTGGAAGGATTTCTTGAAGTGTTTTTGTAAGGTTTTCTTATGAGGTTTAAGTGTTGTTTTTGAAGCTAAATGATGGGGAAAATGCTTGGAGATGATCAAGTATGAAGTTAAGAGTATTTTGAGAGAGAAATAGAAGTGTAAGTATGAGAAAATGGGGTGAAGAAATGGTGTGCATGCATAAAAACGTTTTTAGGTTATAAAGGAAAAAAAAAGATACCTAACTTTGTTTTCTTGCTAAATAATTCATGCTACTTGACAAATGGTTGGTTCCACATGTTTCTTAATCATTTAAGGCTGCTAAGGAGCAGATTTTTATTGGTATATACCAATAGTAAATACATCTAGAAGCTGCGTATGATACGGGTACATATACCCTAGGTATACGTATAGAAATCTTTGAGGAAACGGAACGAGGATTCAAATATAGCTATCTTTTGTAAATATACTTATATGGTTTTATGTATTTAAGTTCTTAAAAGTGTTTAAATACATTACTTATACGATATATGTATAAACATTATAAGTCTTAAGTATTTATGTCAAATAACGTTACGTATGGTTATCGTTTTGAAAAATTAAGTTAGTAGTTTCAAAATATACTTATAACTTATTGTTATTAATACAAAATGAGATATTAAAACATTCTTTAATCATGTTAAATATGTATATATACATATATATACACAAACGTATAATTATCATATATTGTATAGTTCGTGATATCATCGGTCAAACTAGACGGTCAAACGTTGTGTAAAACTCATTTCAAAAACATAAGTCTCAACAATTTGGATTGCTTATCATGTTGGTAAGGTTTAATTTATGTAAATATTAATCTTATAAGTATAGAACGATCGAAAAAGTGCGGGTCGTTACACTAACAAATTTAGACAAGAACAAAACTTAGCTAAAGTTTGATAAGAACCTGTAACAGATTGTACGATCTGTTGAATTTTATAATTAATAAATTAAATATATTAATAATAATAATAAATAAATAATAATACAGATTTCTTAATATATATATATATATATATATATATATATATATATATATATATATATATATATATATATATGATATATCTGTATTTAACGCCTATATATTTATATATATCTATATATATATATATTTGTATTTACATATCTCTGTATTTGTATATCTCTTATATTTATTTATTTTTATAGTTTATAATTAATCATAATATTAAGTAATACTCTTAATATTATACTTAAGAATAGATAATAATGCAAATTTATAATAATATAATAATAATAAAAATAATAATAATAATAATAATAATAATAATAATAATAATAATAATAATAATAATAATAATAATAATAATAATAATACTAGTGATGATTATAATAGTTACTATAAAATGTATAATAATAACAATAATACTAATTATGATAATATTAGTAATAATAGTATAACAATTTATATTTACATCCATTTTCATAATAACATTAATGATACTATTGTAGATGTTAATTTTGAAAGTAATAATATTATTACTATAACAATTATAGTTTAATTTATAATTACATTTTCTATATCAGATATTAACATTACATGTTATTAATTATATGATATATATATATATAATGCTAATGATAATACTTAATGTCAATACTTAATAATAATAATTCTTAATTCAATTGATTAAATATTATTATTTCCAATTATTATATTTATTTACATTTATGTATGTATACACATGTACATATTTATTTACAAATAATTTGTTCGTGAATCGTCTGGATTAGTCAAAGGGTAATTGAATATATGACTATAGTTTCAAACTTTTCGAGACTCAATATTACAGATTTTTCTTATCGTGTCGAAATCATAATAAGATGAAGTTTAAATTTGATCGAAAATTACCGGGTCATCACAGTACCTACCCGTTAAAGAAATTTTATCCCAAAATTTGAGTGAGGTCGTCATAGCTAACATTAAAAACATTTTCATGAAGAATTTGAGCTGATAAATAGAATTTTATTACTGCTGAGTAATATGGATAAGATAATTCAATTACTCGAAGAGTCCGAGTGAAGCTATCACCAAATAGTGAAATGAGAAAGACATGTTTCATCATAACTTTTGACTAGTCATGGTTGAATTCCGGAATTCAAGGAATTTAAAGAAAATCTTGGAAATCTACAAGATATTGTTCTTCGGTGAATAAGGAAATTAGAACCTCTATAATTAAATACGGTGATCTGCCTCGATTATCCTGTCTGATATTTCCATTATAAATTAAACTCTTCTGTCCCATTATTCTCACCATTCCTATACTTTCTTTCTTAGTTCATATATCCAAAAGATTATGAAAATGCTTAATCCCGTTCTAATCCTTGATATTTTCCTAATTATCATTTCTATCATCCTTCTTTTCAATCTTCCACCAAAAAAATCTGTTTACTTCTACTATTATCTTGGGGTGATACTATTCTTAATGCTACCGTGTCTTTATATTGCTATTCGTATTAATATCCACAGTTTGTAACCTCCATGTTGTTATTGGACTTTATATTTTCTCTTATATTTTGGAGCTCTTTGCCTTTTTATTATTCTCCCGACCTCTAGTAAAGCGAGTAACGGTCCAGAATTCGTAAGTATGGAATTTCGGATAAACATCAAGTTCTAAACAAAAAAAGAATGTATTAGCACGATATTGATAGGTTATATTACCAGAATTCAGGAGAAAAGATATAACTATCAAGAAAATATGTGCTTGATATGTTTATAGTTTAGGTAGAATGTAAGAGTTGTGTAACATGGCACATGATGACGTTATGATCTGTGAATCATCACGTTCCATTAGAAACTCAGCATGAATTACTGTAATATAATCACATTGATCAAGTGTCATTATATTATATTAACTCATGCATCAGTTCTCAACACTACTTCAAAATCATTCATAACTCAAATTCGAATTTTTCAGAATTTTAGAAACTAAAACAGTTTCTTTTACGATATAACACAGATAGAGCGGAGAGATAATTAATATCGGACAAGAATATTTATGAAAATATCCTCAGAAATATCAAAGATATTTATGATGATATTTTGGAATTTCCAAGTTCGAAGGTTGATGAAGAAAAATTTTCCGCAAGATTTTAACATGACTTCGGAGCAAGATATTCTCTAAAGATTTCAACGGATCCAGAATTACCTGGATTCTTTGAATATAGGGTATGATCGTTGTATTTATCCTTGGTCTCCTTCGTGGTTAGCTCAATCCATTTTCCATTTCTAATTTTTCTGAGCTTTTCCAACATACTATTCTTTATCATCAAACTTTCGATGATTAAGGTCGTTTACGGTTGTCTACAGTTTCTGCTGCTCCATTCAGCTTTTTCAACATTCAGAGTATTGATTTGTAGACTAAGTGCTTTTCAGAATTTCAGAATAAAAGATCATAATTCTAAGAGATAAATGTTATACATATAACTGTTGATGTGGCAACGTTGCGAGACTCACAATACAGATTTGCTGATTCCCGGTAATTGGTATGGCAATTCTTGTTGCAAAATGCGGATGAGTACATGATGAGACTTTGATAGATAAATATAGTGATTTGTCGGAGGGATTTAAACCAAGGAGCAACTTTAGAGACCCGTCCTAATCCATCCGGATGAAGTCCATCTCGATTATAAACAATTCACAACAGGTGACTACATCGCGAGGTACTTGACCTCTATATGATACATTTACAAACATTGCATTCGTTTTTGGAAAAGACAATCTTTCATTTCATCGAAAGTTGACGGCATGCATACCATTTCATAATATATCTAACTATAATTGACTTAATAATAATCTTGATGAACGAGACGACTCGAATGCAACGTCTTTTGAAATATGTCATGAATGACTCCAAGTAATATCTCTAAAAATGAGCAAATGCACAGCGGAAGATTTCTTTCATACCTGAGAATAAACATGTTTTCAAGTGTCAACCAAAAAGTTGGTGTGTTCATTAGTTTAACATAAATAATCATTTCATAATTTTAATAGACCACAAGATTTCATATTTCCATTTCTCATAAACATACGTCCCATACATAGAGACAAAAATATCATTCATATGGATTGAACACCTGGTAACCGACATTAACAATATGCATATAAGAATATCCCCATCATTCAGGGATCCTCCTTCGGACATGATATAAATTTCGAAGTACTAAAGCATCCGGTACTTTGGATGGGGTTTGTTAGGCCCAATAGATCTATCTTTAGGATTCGCGTCAATTAGGGTGTCTGTTCCCTAATTCTTAGATTACCAGACTAAAAAGGGCCATATCCGATTTCGATAATTCAACCATATCATGTAGTTTCGATTACTTGTGTCTATTTCGTAAAACATTTATAAAAATTGCGCATGTATTCTCAGCCCAAAAAAATATAAAGGATAAAAAGGCAAATGAAACTCACGCATATAAATATTGTAAAATAGTTAATAAAGCATTTGCATATATTCTCAGCCCAAAAATGTATATAAAAAGGGAATAATGAAACTCACCTAATGTATTGATAATGCTAAAAACGAACATATATTTCATAGCATTATTCCTCAAGAAAGACAAGCTTTTAGTTGCAATTGTTCTATTTACAAGTGATATTCGTTTAAATAATAAAAGGTGAAGACAAACGACAGATTCGACGAATTGAAGACGCAAACGACCAAAAAGCTCAAAAGTACAAAATACAAGCAAAGAGGTTCCAATTATTGATAAGAAACGTCTCGAAATTACAAGAGTACAAGATTCAAAACGCAAAGTACAAGATATTAAATTATACGCAAGGACGTTCGAAAATCCGGAACCGGGACATGAGTCAACTCTCAACGCTCGACGCAACAGACGAAAAATTACAAGTCAACTATGCACATAAATATAATATAATATTTAAATAATTCTTATAATTATTTAATATATTATATTTATATATTAAAACGTCGACAAATAAGAAAACAAGGATTTTTAGCTGTCACCGATGGCCATGCGATCGCATGGCCTGGAGGAAGAAATCCCATGCGATCGCATGGCCAACTTTTCCAGTTCACAGGCCTATAAAAATCGAGCTTTGGTGCACCATTTAACCATCTTTTTTTTCTTCATCATACGTAAAGTATATATATATATATATATATATATATATATATATATATATATATATATATATATATATATATTTTAATTTTAATTTTAATTTTAATTTCTAATAATAAGGGTGTGTTAGCGAATGTTGTAAGGGTGTAAGTCGAAATTCTGTCCGTGTAACGCTACGCTATTTTTAATCATTGTAAGTTATGTTCAACCTTTTTACATTAATGTCTCGTAGCTAAGTTATTATTATGCTTATTTAATCCGAAGTAATCATGATGTTGGGCTAATTACTAAAATTGGGTAATTGGGCTTTGTACCATAATTGGGGTTTGGACAAAAGGACGACACTTGTGGAAATTAGACTATGGGCTATTAATGGGCTTTATATTTGTTTAACTAAATGATAGTTTGTTAATGTTAGTATAAAGATTTACAATTGGGCGTCCCTATAAATTACCATATACACTCAATCGGACACGATGGGCGGGGTATGTATATGTACGAATAATCGTTCATTTAACCGGACACGGGAATGGATTAATAGCCACTAGAATAATTAAAACAGGGGTGAAATTATATACAAGGACACTTGGTATAATTGATAACAAAATATTAAAACCTTGGGTTACACTCAGTCAACATCCTGGTGTAATTATTAAACAAAGTATTAAAATCTTGTTACAGTTTAAGTCCCCAATTATTTGGAATATTTAACTTCGGGTATAAGGATAATTTGACGAGGACACTCGTACTTTATATTTATGACTGATGGACTGTTATGGACAAAAACCAGACGGACATATTAAATAATCCAGGACAAAGGACAATTAACCCATGGGCATAAAACTAAAATCAACTCGTCAAACATCATGATTACGGAAGTTTAATAAGCATAATTCTTTTATTTCATATTTAATTTCCTTTATTTTATATTTAATTGCACTTCTAATTATCACATTTTTATTGTTATTGTATTTAATTGCACTTTTAATTATCGTACTTTTTAATTATCGCAAGTTTATTTTATCGCACTTTTATTATTCGCAATTTCATTATCGTTATTTACTTTATGCTTTAATTTAAGTCTTGTATTTATTTTTAATATTTTACATTTGGTTTTAACTGCGACTAAAGTTTTAAAATCGACAAACCGGTCATTAAACGATAAAAACCCCCCATTTATAATAATAATATTACTTATATATATATATATTTGTATTTTTATAAAAGTAAACTAATATAGCGTTGAGCTTTGTTTAAAAAAGATTCTCTGTGGAACGAACCGGACTTACTAAAAACTACACTACTGTACGATTAGGTACACTGCCTATAAGTGTTGTAGCAAGGTTTAAGTATATCCATTCTCTAAATAAATAAATATCTTGTGTAAAAATGTATCGTATTTAATAGTATTTCTTGCAAAAATTTAATAAGTATTTTATATACCCCTCGCGAAACAACAAGTATTTTTGGCGCCGCTGCCGGGGAACATCATTCTAGCTTAAAAGCCGGAAGCGCAACGCTAATATAAAAAAAAAAGATTTTTATTTTTAGTACGTTTTTGTAAAAATACGTTTTAAATATTCAAAAATATTAAAAAAAAAAACAAAAATATAAATATTTTTTTTTAAGAGTTTGGTAAATATTTAAGTTTTATAAAGTTTCTTTATTTCTATTTTTTTTTTGTTTGTAAAAATTTAAGTTTTATTTAATTTATAAATATATTTTATATTTTACAGCAAAAACAGAAAAAAAAAAAAAATTAATTCGGCCTGTACTGTAGCAGCCCACTCTGTGGCCCAAAACCCTAGCCCATGCGATCGCATGGCTGGGAAACTGAGGACTCATGCGATCGCATGAGCCCTGCTGACACGCCAACTGTAGCCCTGAATCAGCATTAATTACGGGTATTATTTATTATTATAATTATAAAACCCTATTTAGTTTTATATTTAATATTAATTAAGTTTAGTTTTATTATTTAATTTATATATTTAGTTTATTTAGTTTAATTAAATTTTAAAATTAATATTTTTATAAAATAAATAATATAAAAATAATATTTTTATAAAAATTATACTTTTTACAATTTTTAGTATATTTTTATATTTTTTACTCTTTTAGCGTAATTTTTGTATTTTTCGCTCGTATTTAGTTTTAATTCATAGTTTTTGCCATATTTATTTTTATTTCTAGATTTTTAGGATTTGCCGTAAAATTCCTTAAGTGCTTTTTCTTTAGACTAAGATTTAAGTGCTTTAGAATTTTGCGACGCCTTTTTAAGTTTTAGTTTCTTTTTAAGTTATTTCCATTTGGGATTTAGTTTTTCCTGTAAGCTTTAATATTTTTAGACGACTTTTACCTATGTATCAATTATCATTCCAATTAGTAATTTCAATTTGCGATTATAATTTTAAGTTAGTTGTAGTAATAAGGTTAGGTTAGTCAAGTATTTTTAAGTTTTATAAGTTTCTTTTATTTTTCCGTCACCTTTTATTTTTCAACAATTTTTCTTTTTCGACCTTTTTCGACGAACTCTTTTTCTTTCTTATTTCTCGCTATTCTAGTTTTAGGACATAGATTTTTATTCTACTTCTTATCTAATTTTCTTAAAATTACGAAAATTTATTTTAAGTGGTTAAATTGATAGACATCAAAATTTTCTGGTTCGTAGTAATAGTTGGATTTGTATGTAGACCGGGTTATTGGAGCCAAACAGTCCTCAATTATATTGAGACCAAACGAATCCTGCCCCTCTGCTGCATCTTTTGGCTATTCAAAACGTGGGCAAAATCAGAAAAGTCTATTGATTGGATAACTTATTATAATTTTTCTTTCCTTTTTAAAACTAATAGGATATTCAGCGAATGCACCGAGCAAGACGTTCACCACCTTTTGTACGTTCACCACCTGTAACTAGATCAAGACATTTAGCAAATGTTACCACCGTTGATTTTTCTTTAGAATCGTCATCAAGTCGACCAAGTACTTCAGTTCAAATTTCCGATAATCCATTTTTTGAACCCGACCTCACAATTGAGAATCCGGAGAATATTCAGGAACGGTTCGTAGATCCTGAACCATTAAACTTTCCTCCAGAACCACCAATCATTCAAACAGAGATTATTGAGGAACGAACCATTAAATCAGAATCCTCTAGTGATTCCGATTCAACAAATTCAATTATGGAGAATCTGGAACCTTTAAGTATGGAAGACCGAATGAGAGCTAAACGCACTGGCCAAGGTCATGCAATTACTCATCCAGACATTAATGCGCCAGATTATGAAATCAAAGGACAAATTCTACACATGGTGACTAATCAATGCCAATTTAGTGGTGCGCCGAAGGAAGATCCAAATGAACATTTACGTACCTTTAATAGGATCTGCACACTATTTAAAATCCGAGAAGTGGAGGATGAACAGATATATCTCATGTTATTTCCCTGGACTTTAAAGGGAGAAGCCAAAGATTGGTTGGAATCATTACCTGAAGGGGCGATCGATACATGGGATGTTTTAGTTGACAAATTTCTTAAACAATTCTTTCCTGCATCTAAAGCCGTAAGACTTCAAGCAGAAATTGTTACGTTTACACAGAAACCGAATGAAACTCTATATGAGGCATGGACTAGATATGGAAAGTTGTTAAGAGGATGTCCGCAACATGGTTTAGATACCTGTCAAATAGTACAAATATTCTACCAAGGATGCGACATCACTACAAGGAAAGACATAGATATAGCAGCTGGTGGTTCTATTATGAAGAAAACCGAAAGTGATGCTTACAAAATTATTGATAACACTGCTTCCCACTCACATGAGTGGCACCAAGAAAAAGATATCATTAGATCATCTAAAGCAGCTAGAGCCGATTCTAGCCATGACTTAGATTCCATTTCCGCAAAGATAGATGTTGTGGAGAGACGAATGGAAAAGATGACTAAAGATATTCACTCAATACGAATTAGTTGTGAGCAGTGTGGAGGACCACATTTGACAAAAGATTGTCTCAGTATTGAATTAACAATGGAACAAAGAGAGAATATTTCATACATAAATCAAAGGCCTGGAAATAATTATCAGAATAATTATCAACCGCCAAGACCGATTTACAATCAAAACCAGAATTATAACCGAAATATTCCATAAAACAACCAACAAGGTCCTAGCAATCAACAAGTATCCAATAATACTTACAATCAGCAAAGACCTAATTTTCAAAACAAACCACCACAACAAACCGATGATAAAAAGCCAAATTTAGAAGATATGATGACGAAGCTAGTTGAAACTCAAACGCAGTTTTTCACATCTCAAAAACAAACTAATGAACAAAATGCTCAAGCATTTAGAAATCAACAAGCTTCTATTCAAAATCTGGAACAAGAAGTAAGTAACCTAGCAAGGTTAATAGGTGAAAGAAAATCGGGAAGTCTACCTAGTGATACAAATGCTAACCCCCGGAATGAAACAGCTAAAGCTATTACCACAAGAAGTGGTACAATACTTAAACCACCTGAAATACCTGTAACTTCTGATGAAGCTATTCCTACTCCACAAGAACCACAACCTGATCAAGATAAGGAAAAAGAACCGGTAGTTGAAAAGGTTAATGAAGATAACACAGTTAAGGCTAAACCTTATGTTAAACCATACCAACCACCACTTCCTTACCCGAGTAAAATGAAGAAAGAGAAACTTGAAGCCGAGCAATCCAAATTCTTGGATATGTTTAAACAGATAAATGTAAATCTTCCTTTCATTGATGTGATTTCAGGAATGCCTAGATATGCTAAATTCTTGAAAGATCTAATCTCAAATAGAAAGAAAATGGAAGAGCTCTCGGCTGTTACTATGAATGCTAATTGTTCAGCAGTGCTGTTGAATAAGATACCAGAAAAACTATCTGATCCAGGAAGTTTCACAATTCCATGTTTTCTGGGTAGTCTTAGTTCAATAGAAGCATTGGCAGACTTAGGTGCTAGTATAAATTTAATGCCGTATTCACTATACGCTAAACTAGACCTTGGAGAATTGAAACCAACCAGAATAAGCATACAACTAGCCGATAGATCAATAAAATATCCTAGAGGGATAATGGAGAACATGCTAGTTAAAGTTGGTACTTTAGTATTTCCAGTAGATTTTGTTGTTTTGGACATGGAAGAAGATTCTCAAGTTCCTCTCATATTAGGAAGACCATTCTTAAACACGACTAAAGCAATGATAGACGTGTTCGGTAAGAAATTGACCCTGAGTATAGAGGATGAGAGTGTTACCTTTTCAGTTGATAGAGCAATGCAACAACCACAATCTGCAGATGATACATGTTATTATATTCAAACTATAGATGCACATGCAGAATTATTAGAAGAATTTCCAGAATTACAAGGAACAGGAGAATGTTCTTTAGGAGAAGGTAATGAACCAATTGATGAAGCTGAAATGTTAGCTACACTTATAGCTAATGGATATGAACCAACAATAGAAGAAATTCAAATGCTAAAAGAAGAAGACAGATATCGATATAAATCATCGATAGAAGAACCTCCGAAATTAGAGTTAAAGCCACTTTCAAACCATTTGGAATACGCTTATTTACATGGTGAATCTGAATTACCTGTAATAATATCGTCTTCTCTTACTGAAAATGAGAAATCACAACTCATTTCTGTGTTGAAAGCTCATAAACCAGCCATTGCATGGAAGATTCATGATATTAAAGGAATAAGTCCTTCGTATTGCACACATAAAATCCTTATGGAAGAAGGTCATAAAACATATGTGCAACGCCAACGAAGACTAAATCCTAATATGCAAGATGTAGTTAAGAAAGAGATTATTAAACTGCTAGATGCAGGTTTAATTTATCCAATCTCTGATAGTCCATGGGTAAGCCCAGTTCAATGCGTGCCTAAGAAGGGTGGCATGACTGTCATTACAAATGAGAAAAATGAGCTTATTCCTACTAGGACTGTAACAGGATGG
The DNA here is from genome assembly GCF_046630445.1 of Rutidosis leptorrhynchoides. Classification (NCBI taxonomy): domain Eukaryota; kingdom Viridiplantae; phylum Streptophyta; class Magnoliopsida; order Asterales; family Asteraceae; genus Rutidosis; species Rutidosis leptorrhynchoides. The sequence continues at coordinate 443,483,417 of NC_092334.1, forward strand.
CGTGTGTGTATTGATTATAGAAAATTAAATGATGCCACCAGAAAAGATCACTTTCCCTTACCTTTCATAGATCAAATGTTGGAAAGATTAGCCGGAAATAGTTACTATTGTTTTCTAGATGGATTTTCCGGATATTTTCAAATTCCAATAGCACCCGAAGATCAAGAGAAAACCACATTCACGTGCCCTTATGGTACTTTTGCTTACAAACGCATGCCATTTGTGTAGTGACCCGAACTTTTCCATGTTTATATATTAATTGAGATTGATATTTATATGATTAAATGTTTCCAACATGTTAAGCAATCAAACTTGTTAAGACTTGATTAATTGAAATATGTTTCATATAGACAATTGACCACCCAAGTTGATCGGTGATTCACGAACGTTAAAACTTGTAAAAACTATATGATGACATATATATGGATATATATATATATATATAGTTAACATGATACTATGATAAGAAAACATATCATAAAGTATATTAACAATGAACTACATATGTAAAAACAAGACTACTAACTTAATGATTTTAAACGAGACATATATGTAACGATTATCGTTGTAAAGACATTTAATGTATATATATCATATTAAGAGATATTCATACATGATAATATCATGATAATATAATAATTTAAAATCTCATTTGATATTATAAACATTGGGTTAACAACATTTAACAAGATCGTTAACCTAAAGGTTTCAAAACAACACTTACATGTAACGACTAACGATGACTTAACGACTCAGTTAAAATGTATATACATGTAGTGTTTTAATATATATTTATACACTTTTGAAAGACTTAAATACACTTATCAAAATACTTCTACTTAACAAAAATGCTTACAATTACATCCTCATTCAGTTTCATCAACAATTCTACTCGTATGCACCCGTATTCGTACTCGTACAATACACAGCTTTTAGATGTATGTACTATTGGTATATACACTAAAATGATCAGCTCTTAGCAGCCCATGTGAGTCACCTAACACATGTGGGAACCATCATTTGGCAACTAGCATGAAATATCTCATAAAATTACAAAAATATGAGTAATCATTCATGACTTATTTACATGAAAACAAAATTACATATCCTTTATATCTAATCCATACACCAACGACCAAAAACACCTACAAACACTTTCATTCTTCAATTTTCTTCATCTAATTGATCTCTCTCAAGTTCTATCTTCAAGTTCTAAGTGTTCTTCATAAATACCAAAAGTTCTAGTTTCATAAAATCAAGAATACTTTCAAGTTTGCTAGCTCACTTCCAATCTTGTAAGGTGATCATCCAACCTCAATAAATCTTTGTTTCTTACAGTAGGTTATCATTCTAATACAAGGTAATAATCATATTCAAACTTTGGTTCAATTTCTATAACTATAACAATCTTATTTCAAGTGATGATCTTACTTGAACTTGTTTTCGTGTCATGATTCTGCTTCAAGAACTTCGAGCCATCCAAGGATCCATTGAAGCTAGATCCATTTTTCTCTTTTCCAGTAGGTTTATCCAAGGAAATTAAGGTAGTAATGATGTTCATAACATCATTCGATTCATACATATAAAGCTATCTTATTCGAAGGTTTAAACTTGTAATCACTAGAACATAGTTTAGTTAATTCTAAACTTGTTCGCAAACAAAAGTTAATCCTTCTAACTTGACTTTTAAAATCAACTAAACACATGTTCTATATCTATATGATATGCTAACTTAATGATTTAAAACCTGGAAACACGAAAAACACTGTAAAACCGGATTTACGCCGTCGTAGTAACACCGCGGGCTGTTTTGGGTTAGTTAATTAAAAACTATGATAAACTTTGATTTAAAAGTTGTTATTCTGAGAAAAATGATTTTTATTATGAACATGAAACTATATTCAAAAATTATGATTTAACTCAAAGTGGAAGTATGTTTTCTAAAATGGTCATCTAGACGTCGTTCTTTTGACTGAAATGACTACCTTTAGAAAAACGACTTGTAACTTATTTTTCCGACTATAAACCTATACTTTTCTGTTTAGATTCATAAAATAGAGTTCAATATGAAACCATAGCAATTTGATTCACTCAAAACGGATTTAAAATGAAGAAGTTATGGGTAAAACAAGATTGGATAATTTTTCTCATTTTAGCTACGTGAAAATTGGTAACAAATCTATTCCAACCATAACTTAATCAACTTGTATTGTATATTATGTAATCTTGAGATACCATAGACACGTATACAATGTTTCGACCTATCATGTCGACACATCTATATATATTTCGGAACAACCATAGACACTCTATATGTGAATGTTGGAGTTAGCTATACAGGGTTGAGGTTGATTCCAAAATATATATAGTTTGAGTTGTGATCAATACTGAGATACGTATACACTGGGTCGTGGATTGATTCAAGATAATATTTATCGATTTATTTCTATACATCTAACTGTGGACAACTAGTTGTAGGTTACTAACGAGGACAGCTGACTTAATAAACTTAAAACATTAAAATATATTAAAAGTGTTGTAAATATATTTTGAACATACTTTGATATATATGTATATATTGTTATAGGTTCGTGAATCAACCAGTGGCCAAGTCTTACTTCCGAAGTAAAAATCTGTGAAAGTGAGTTATAGTCCCACTTTTAAAATCTAATATTTTTGGGATGAGAATACATGCAGGTTTTATAAATGATTTACAAAATAGACACAAGTACGTGAAACTACATTCTATGGTTGAATTATCGAAATCGAATATGCCCTTTTTTATTAAGTCTGGTAATCTAAGAATTAGGGAACAGACACCCTAATTGACGCGAATCCTAAAGATAGATCTATTGGGCCTAACAAACCCCATCCAAAGTACCGGATGCTTTAGTACTTCGAAATTTATATCATATCCGAAGGGTGTCCCGGAATGATGGGGATATTCTTATATATGCATCTTGTTAATGTCGGTTACCAGGTGTTCACCATATGAATGATTTTTATCTCTATGTATGGGATGTGTATTGAAATATGAAATCTTGCGGTCTATTGTTACGATTTGATATATATAGGTTAAACCTATAACTCACCAACATTTTTGTTGACGTTTAAAGCATGTTTATTCTCAGGTGAATATTAAGAGCTTCCGCTGTTGCATACTAAAATAAGGACAAGATTTGGAGTCCATATTTGTATGATATTGTGTAAAAACTGCATTCAAGAAACTGATTTCGATGTAACATATTTGTATTGTAAACCATTATGTAATGGTCGTGTGTAAACAGGATATTTTAGATTATCATTATTTGATAATCTACGTAAAGCTTTTTAAACCTTTATTTATGAAATAAAGGTTATGGTTTGTTTTAAAAATGAATGCAGTCTTTGAAAAACGTCTCATATAGAGGTCAAAACCTCGCAACGAAATCAATTAATATGGAACGTTTTTAATCAATAAGAACGGGACATTTCAGTTGGTATCAGAGCGTTGGTCTTAGAGAACCAGAATTTTGCATTAGTGTGTCTTATCGAGTTTGTTAGGATGCATTAGTGAGTCTGGACTTCGACCGTGTTTATTTGAAAAATGATTGCTTAACAAATTTTGTTGGAAACTATATATTTTTAACATGTGAATATTATGTGATATATTAATCTCTTAACGCGTTTGATATTATGTGATAGATGTCTACCTCTAGAACAAGTCCCATTGACTCACCTAATAATAATGAAGAGTCAAATGTAAATTGGAATGATTCGTGGACTGATTCACAAGTTCCCGAAGAGGAACCGGAAGAAGAGTCGGAACCGGAAGAAGAATCGGAACCGGAAGAAGAAGAATCGGAACCGGATGAAGAAATAGAACCGGTGGGGGAAATAATAAAACGGTTAAGTAAAAGAAAATCCTCAACCAACCGACCAAGGTTAATTATGGTCAATGGTGTTTCTGCCAAGGAAGCAAAATATTGGGAGGATTACCAATTCTCCGATGAATCGGATTCCGACGAGAATTCCGATGATGTTATAGAAATTACCCCAACTGAATTTAAAAAGGCAAAAGAAAATAATAAGGGAAAGGGCATAAAAATAGAGAAATCTAATTCCAACCTCGATGAACTTTATATGTATCGTCAACGCCCGAAGTCCTTAAGTTGTAACAATGACCCGGGAACCTCTAAACCACCAGGTTTTTCTAAACCAATGTGGACAACGACGGCTCGTATTAGGGGAACATCATATATCCCTAGAAACTTGGCAAAACGAACCAAAACCGAAAAAGAAGAAACGAGCGAGTCGGAATAAGATAGTTGTATTCGTGTGGTGTAATATATGTAATATAATGTTCTTATGCTTTATGATATATGTAAAAATTGCTTGTATTAATAAGTATTTTTTTATGAATCTAACTCTTGTCTATTTTACAGTTTAAAAACACAAAATGGATAGACAACCCAATATTTTAAGAGACCTACCCGGAGACATGATTGATGAAATCTTGTCTAGAGTCGGCCAGAATTCTTTGGCACAACTATTTAAGGCGAGATCAGTTTGTAAGACATTCGAAGAACGTTCCAAGAATGTCTTGGTTTATAAGAGACTTTCGTTTGAAAGATGGGGGATATCACATTGGAAAACCCATAAGTTACGATGTGTTTACTTTGACGCATATATTGCGGGGAACCCAAATGCTATTTTACGCAACGGGTTAAGAAATTATTTTGACTCAATATATCCGAATATTGGACTTCGTGATTTAGAAAAAGCGGCTAACATGCAACATAAAGAAGCATGTTATGCTTACGGATTAGTAATGTTCGCTTCTCACCAAAGTGAGAACAAGAACATCGGGCTACAACTATTAAACAAAATGTTTCCACAAGTGACGGAGTCGGTAATTGGGGTAAGAAATGAGGTTTTTAGATTATTACGGGACTGTTGGACATTACGTAACCCTCATCCCTTTGATGACGTTACAACACGCTGTCTTATCAACGGCCATAACGGTTATGTTGCACAAGACCAAGGATGGGAAGTAGTCCTAGTAAAACCAGAATGCATGACTTGTTTCTGGACGTATGAATTACGTGTCTTTATTGCCTTTGCTGAACGACTTGTGTACTAGCTAGAATTGTCTTCACAACTATCTTGTATCAAAGTTATTGTGTGCTATATTTCATGCTTTATGTAAAATAAGCGGTATTGTAAGTTTGTAAAATATTGTATAAACGTTTGAACGCGAAATATTATTATAATCAGTTTTTCATATAGAATTGTAGTAGTTGAATTGTATATTAGCTACTAAGTATGAACTTAACGGGTAGGTACTACCCGAATTTAAACTTATAAAACGCTAATATGAAGAAAAAGCTTTTATAAATGAGTTCATATTATGCTACGAAATACTATTAACTACTCTTAATATTCTGTATGATTAACTTGTTCCATTTAACTATTTTGAAGGAAATGGCACCGACTACTCGACACACCGTGAATATGAATGAAGAGGAATTCCGTACTTTTCTAGCTTCAAACATAGCCGCAGTACAGGCTGCACTACATACCAACAATAACCTTGGATCTAGCAGTACAGGAAATCGTGTAGGATGCACCTACAAAGAATTCACTGCCTGCAAACCTTTGGAATTTGATGGAACCGAAGGACCGATCGGATTGAAACGGTGGACCGAGAAGGTCGAATCGGTGTTTGCCATAAGTAAGTGTACTGAAGAGGACAAAGTAAAGTACGCTACGCATACCTTCACAGGTTCTGCGTTAACATGGTGGAATACCTATCTAGAGCAAGTGGGACAAGACGATGCGTACGCACTACCGTGGTCAGCATTCAAGCACTTGATGAACGAGAAGTACCGTCCCAGAACCGAGGTCAATAAGCTCAAGACAGAACTTAGAGGGTTACGAACCCAAGGATTTGATATTACCACGTACGAAAGACGATTCACAGAATTGTGCCTATTGTGTCCGGGAGCATTCGAAGATGAGGAAGAGAAGATCGACGCGTTTGTGAAAGGATTACCGGAAAGAATCCAAGAAGATATAAGTTCACACGAGCCCGCCTCCATACAACAGGCATGTAGAATGGCTCACAAACTCGTGAACCAAATTGAAGAAAGAATTAAAGAACAGACTGCTGAAGAGGCCAATGTGAAGCAAGTCAAAAGAAAGTGGGAGGAAAACGGTGATAAGAATCACCAATACAACAACAACAACAATTACAACAATAATCGCAACAATTATCCCAACAATCGCAACATCAATCGCAACTACAACAAACGGCCCAACAACAACAACAACAACAACAGCAACTACAACAATCATCCTAACAACAATAATAACCGCAACAACAACAACAATCAGAAGCAGCTATGCCAAAGGTGTGAAAAGAATCACTCGGGGTTCTGCACCAAATTTTGCAACAAGTGTAAAAGAAATGGTCATAGCGCGGTGAAGTGTGAGGTCTACGGACCAGGGGTTAATAGAACGAAAGGAACAAATGGTGTCGGAACGAGTAATGGCGGAGCAAGTAGTGTCGGAGCAAGTTATGCCAATGTAGTTTGTTATAAATGTGGAAAACCAGGCCACATTATTAGAAATTGCCCGAACCAGGAGAACACGAATGGACAAGGCCGTGGAAGAGTTTTCAATATTAATGCGGCAGAGGCACAGGAAGACCCGGAGCTTGTTACGGGTACGTTTCTTATTGACAATAAATCTGCTTACGTTTTATTTGATTCGGGTGCGGATAGAAGCTATATGAGTAGAGATTTTTGTGCTAAATTAAGTTGTCCATTGACGCCTTTGGATAGTAAATTTTTACTCGAATTAGCAAATGGTAAATTAATTTCAGCAGATAATATATGTCGGAATCGAGAAATTAAACTGGTTAGCCAAACATTTAAGATTGTTTTGATACCAGTAGAGTTAGGGAGTTTTGATGTGATAATCGGTATGGACTGGTTGAAAGAAGTGAAAGCGGAGATCGTTTGTTACAAAAATGCAATTCGCATTATACGAGAAAAAGGAAAACCCTTAATGGTGTACGGAGAAAAGGGCAACACGAAGCTACATCTTATTAGTAATTTGAAGGCACAAAAACTAATAAGAAAAGGTTGCTATGCTGTTCTAGCACACGTCGAGAAAGTACAAACTGAAGAAAAGAGCATCAATGATGTTCCCGTCGCAAAAGAATTTCCTGATGTATTTCCGAAAGAATTACCGGGATTACCCCCACATCGATCCGTTGAATTTCAAATAGATCTTGTGCCAGGAGCTGCACCAATAGCTCGTGCTCCTTACAGACTCGCACCCAGCGAGATGAAAGAACTACAAAGCCAATTACAAGAACTTTTAGAGCGTGGTTTCATTCGACCAAGCACATCACCGTGGGGAGCTCCTGTTTTGTTTGTCAAGAAGAAAGATGGTACATTCAGGTTGTGTATCGACTACCGAGAGTTGAACAAACTTACCATCAAGAACCGCTACCCACTACCGAGAATCGATGACTTATTTGATCAACTACAAGGCTCGTCTGTTTATTCAAAGATTGACTTACGTTCCGGGTATCATCAAATGCGGGTGAAAGAAAATGATATTCCAAAGACTGCTTTCAGAACACGTTACGGTCATTACGAGTTTATGGTCATGCCGTTTGGTTTAACTAATGCACCAGCTGTGTTCATGGACCTTATGAACCGAGTGTGTGGACCATACCTTGACAAGTTTGTCATTGTTTTCATTGATGACATACTTATTTACTCAAAGAATGACCAAGAACACGGTGAACATTTGAGAAAGGTGTTAGAAGTATTGAGGAAGGAAGAATTGTACGCTAAGTTTTCAAAGTGTGCATTTTGGTTGGAAGAAGTTCAATTCCTCGGTCACATAGTGAACAAAGAAGGTATTAAGGTGGATCCGGCAAAGATAGAAACTGTTGAAAAGTGGGAAACCCCGAAAACTCCGAAACACATACGCCAGTTTTTAGGACTAGCTGGTTACTACAGAAGGTTCATCCAAGACTTTTCCAGAATAGCAAAACCCTTGACTGCGTTAACACATAAAGGGAAGAAATTTGAATGGAATGATGAACAAGAGAAAGCGTTTCAGTTATTGAAGAAAAAGCTAACTACGGCACCTATATTGTCATTGCCTGAAGGGAATGATGATTTTGTGATTTATTGTGATGCATCAAAGCAAGGTCTCGGTTGTGTATTAATGCAACGAACGAAGGTGATTGCTTATGCGTCTAGACAATTGAAGATTCACGAACAAAATTATACGACGCATGATTTGGAATTAGGCGCGGTTGTTTTTGCATTAAAGACTTGGAGGCACTACTTATATGGGGTCAAAAGTATTATATATACCGACCACAAAAGTCTTCAACACATATTTAATCAGAAACAACTGAATATGAGGCAGCGTAGGTGGATTGAATTATTGAATGATTACGACTTTGAGATTCGTTACCACCCGGGGAAGGCAAATGTGGTAGCCGATGCCTTGAGCAGGAAGGACAGAGAACCCATTCGAGTAAAATCTATGAATATAATGATTCATAATAACATTACTACTCAAATAAAGGAGGCGCAACAAGGAGTTTTAAAAGAGGGAAATTTAAAGGATGAAATACCCAAAGGATCGGAGAAGCATCTTAATATTCGGGAAGACGGAACCCGGTATAGGGCTGAAAAGATTTGGGTACCAAAATTTGGAGATATGAGAGAAATGGTACTTAGAGAAGCTCATAAAACCAGATACTCAATACATCCTGGAACGGGGAAGATGTACAAGGATCTCAAGAAACATTTTTGGTGGCCGGGTATGAAAGCCGATGTTGCTAAATACGTAGGAGAATGTTTGACGTGTTCTAAGGTCAAAGCTGAGCATCAGAAACCATCAGGTCTACTTCAACAACCCGAAATCCCGGAATGGAAATGGGAAAACATTACCATGGATTTCATCACTAAATTGCCAAGGACTGCAAGTGGTTTTGATACTATTTGGGTAATAGTTGACCGTCTCACCAAATCAGCACACTTCTTGCCAATAAGAGAAGATGACAAGATGGAGAAGTTAGCACGACTGTATTTGAAGGAAGTCATCTCCAGACATGGAATACCAATCTCTATTATCTCTGATAGGGATGGCAGATTTATTTCAAGATTCTGGCAGACATTACAGCAAGCATTAGGAACTCGTCTAGATATGAGTACTGCCTATCATCCACAAACGCTTGAAGACATGCTACGAGCATGTGTTATTGATTTCGGAAACAGTTGGGATCGACATCTACCGTTAGCAGAATTTTCCTACAACAACAGCTACCATTCAAGCATTGAGATGGCGCCGTTTGAAGCACTTTATGGTAGAAAGTGCAGGTCTCCGATTTGTTGGAGTGAAGTGGGGGATAGACAGATTAAGGGTCCGGAGATTATACAAGAAACTACCGAGAAGATCATCCAAATTCAACAACGGTTGAAAACCGCCCAAAGTCGACAAAAGAGCTACGCTGACATTAAAAGAAAAGATATAGAATTTGAAATTGGAGAGATGGTCATGCTTAAAGTTGCACCTTGGAAAGGCGTTGTTCGATTTGGTAAACGAGGGAAATTAAATCCAAGGTATATTGGACCATTCAAGATTATTGATCGTGTCGGACCAGTAGCTTACCGACTAGAGTTACCTCAACAACTCGCGGCTGTACATAACACTTTCCACGTCTCGAATTTAAAGAAATGTTTTGCTAAAGAAGATCTCACTATTCCGTTAGATGAAATCCAAATCAACGAAAAACTTCAATTCATCGAAGAACCCGTCGAAATAATGGATCGTGAGGTTAAAAGACTTAAGCAAAACAAGATACCAATTGTTAAGGTTCGATGGAATGCTCGTAGAGGACCCGAGTTCACCTGGGAGCGTGAAGATCAGATGAAGAAGAAATACCCGCATCTATTTCCAGAAGATTCGTCAACACCTTCAACAGCTTAAAATTTCGGGACGAAATTTATTTAACGGGTAGGTACTGTAGTGACCCGAACTTTTCCATGTTTATATATTAATTGAGATTGATATTTATATGATTAAATGTTTCCAACATGTTAAGCAATCAAACTTGTTAAGACTTGATTAATTGAAATATGTTTCATATAGACAATTGACCACCCAAGTTGATCGGTGATTCACGAACGTTAAAACTTGTAAAAACTATATGATGACATATATATGGATATATATATATATATATATAGTTAACATGATACTATGATAAGAAAACATATCATAAAGTATATTAACAATGAACTACATATGTAAAAACAAGACTACAAACTTAATGATTTTTAAACGAGACATATATGTAAAATCTCATTTGATATTATAAACATTGGGTTAACAACATTTAACAAGATCGTTAACCTAAAGGTTTCAAAACAACACTTACATGTAACGACTAACGATGACTTAACGACTCAGTTAAAATGTATATACATGTAGTGTTTTAATATGTATTTATACACTTTTGAAAGACTTCAATACACTTATCAAAATACTTCTACTTAACAAAAATGCTTACAATTACATCCTCGTTCAGTTTCATCAACAATTCTACTCGTATGCACCCGTATTCGTACTCGTACAATACACAGCTTTTAGATGTATGTACTATTGGTATATACACTCCAATGATCAGCTCTTAGCAGCCCATGTGAGTCACCTAACACATGTGGGAACCATCATTTGGCAACTAGCATGAAATATCTCATAAAATTACAAAAATATGAGTAATCATTCATGACTTATTTACATGAAAACAAAATTACATATCCTTTATATCTAATCCATACACCAACGACCAAAAATACCTACAAATACTTTCATTCTTTAATTTTCTTTATCTAATTGATCTCTCTCAAGTTCTATCTTCAAGTTCTAAGTGTTCTTCATAAATACCAAAAGTTCTAGTTTCATAAAATCAAGAATACTTTCAAGTTTGCTAGCTCACTTCCAATCTTGTAAGGTGATCATCCAACCTCAAGAAATCTTTGTTTCTTACAGTAGGTTATCATTCTAATACAAGGTAATAATCATATTCAAACTTTGGTTCAATTTCTATAACTATAACAATCTTATTTCAAGTGATGATCTTACTTGAACTTGTTTTCGTGTCATGATTCTGCTTCAAGAACTTCGAGCCATCCAAGGATCCATTGAAGCTAGATCCATTTTTCTCTTTTTCAGTAGGTTTATCCAAGGAAATTAAGGTAGTAATGATGTTCATAACATCATTCGATTCATACATATAAAGCTATCTTATTCGAAGGTTTAAACTTGTAATCACTAGAACATAGTTTAGTTAATTCTAAACTTGTTCGCAAACAAAAGTTAATCCTTCTAACTTAACTTTTAAAATCAACTAAACACATGTTCTATATCTATATGATATGCTAACTTAATGATTTAAAACCTGGAAACACGAAAAACACCGTAAAACCGGAATTACGCCGTCGTAGTAACACCGCGGGCTGTTTTGGGTTAGTTAATTAAAAACTATGATAAACTTTGATTTAAAAGTTGTTATTCTGAGAAAATGATTTTTATTATGAACATGAAACTATATCCAAAAATTATGATTTAACTCAAAGTGGAAGTATGTTTTCTAAAATGGTCATCTAGACGTCGTTCTTTTGACTGAAATGACTACCTTTACAAAAACGACTTGTAACTTATTTTTCCGACTATAAACCTATACTTTTCTGTTTAGATTCATAAAATAGAGTTCAATATGAAACCATAGCAATTTGATTCACTCAAAACGGATTTAAAATGAAGAAGTTATGGGTAAAACAAGATTGGATAATTTTTCTCATTTTAGCTACGTGAAAATTGGTAACAAATCTATTCCAACCATAACTTAATCAACTTGTATTGTATATTATGTAATCTTGAGATACCATAGACACGTATACAATGTTTCGACCTATCATGTCGACACATCTATATATATTTCGGAACAACCATAGACACTCTATATGTGAATGTTGGAGTTAGCTATACAGGGTTGAGGTTGATTCCAAAATATATATAGTTTGAGTTGTGATCAATACTGAGATACGTATACACTGGGTCGTGGATTGATTCAAGATAATATTTATCGATTTATTTCTATACATCTAACTGTGGACAACTAGTTGTAGGTTACTAACGAGGACAGCTGACTTAATAAACTTAAAACATTAAAATATATTAAAAGTGTTGTAAATATATTTTGAACATACTTTTATATATATGTATATATTGTTATAGGTTCGTGAATCAACCAGTGGCCAAGTCTTACTTCCCGACGAAGTAAAAATCTGTGAAAGTGAGTTATAGTCCCACTTTTAAAATCTAATATTTTTGGGATGAGAATACATGCAGGTTTTATAAATGATTTACAAAATAGACACAAGTACGTGAAACTACATTCTATGGTTGAATTATCGAAATCGAATATGCCGTTTTTTATTAAGTCTGGTAATCTAAGAATTAGGGAATAGACACCCTAATTGACGCGAATCCTAAAGATAGATCTATTGGGCCTAACAAACCCCATCCAAAGTACCGGATGCTTTAGTACTTCGAAATTTATATCATATCCGAAGGGTGTCCCGGAATGATGGGGATATTCTTATATATGCATCTTGTTAATGTCGGTTACCAGGTGTTCACCATATGAATGATTTTTATCTCTATGTATGGGATGTGTATTGAAATATGAAATCTTGTGGTCTATTGTTACGATTTGATATATATAGGTTAAACCTATAACTCACCAACATTTTTGTTGAAGTTTAAAGCATGTTTATTCTCAGGTGAATATTAAGAGCTTCCGCTGTTGCATACTAAAATAAGGACAAGATTTGGAGTCCATATTTGTATGATATTGTGTAAAAACTGCATTCAAGAAACTGATTTCGATGTAACATATTTGTATTGTAAACCATTATGTAATGGTCGTGTGTAAACAGGATATTTTAGATTATCATTATTTGATAATCTACGTAAAGCTTTTTAAACCTTTATTTATGAAATAAAGGTTATGGTTTGTTTTAAAAATGAATGCAGTCTTTGAAAAACGTCTCATATAGAGGTCAAAACCTCGCAACGAAATCAATTAATATGGAACGTTTTTAATCAATAAGAACGGGACATTTCAATTTGGACTTTGTAACGCCCCTGCAACCTTTCAATGGTGTATGATGGCGATTTTTCATGACATGATAGAAGAATGCATGGAAGTTTTCATGGATGACTTTTCAGTCTTCGGTAATACATTTGAATCATGTCTAGTTAATCTTGAATGAATGCTAATTAGATGCAAACAATCAAATCTAGTTCTTAATTGGGAGAAATGCCATTTCATGGTTAAAGAAGGCATCGTTCTTGGACATAAAATTTCAAAAGAAGGAATTGAAGTGGATAGAGCTAAAGTAGATGTAATTGCTAAACTTCCACATCCCACCAATGTTAGAGGAGTTAGGAGTTTTCTAGGGCATGCCGGTTTTTACCGACGTTTCATAAAAGATTTTTCTAAAATTGCCACTCCTATGAATAAACTCCTAGAAAAGGATGCTCCATTCATCTTTTCAGATGAGTGTATCAAATCTTTTAATATTCTTAAAGAAAAACTCACTAATACGTCGATCATGATAACACCAAATTGGAATCTACCATTTGAACTAATGTGCGATGCAAGTGATTTTGCAATGGGAGCTGTTTTAGGACAAAGGATTGAAAAACGATTTCAACCTATATATTATGCTAGTAAGACATTACAAGGAGCACAAACAAACTATACAACTACTGAAAAAGAACTCCTTGCTATTGTCTTTGCTTTTGACAAATTTCGATCATATCTCGTTCTAGCAAAAACGGTGGTCTATACCGACCATTCTGCTCTTAGATACCTATTTTCAAAACAAGATGCTAAACCAAGATTAATCCGTTGGATCTTACTCTTACAAGAATTTGATATTGAAATCCGAGATAAAAGAGGAGCAGAAAATCTCGCCGCTGATCATCTTTCTCGTCTTGAAAATCCTGAATTAGAAGTTCTGAATGAATCGGCCATACAAGACAACTTTCCTGATGAATATCTATTGAAGATAGATTATAAAGAAATCCCATGGTTTGCAGACTATGCAAACTACTTAGTTTGTGGATTCCTTGAAAAAGGATTATCGTACCAAAGACGAAAGAAATTCTTCAGTGATATAAAACACTATTTCTGGGAAGATCCACATCTGTTTAAAAGTTGTCCCGATGGAATAATACGCCGATGTGTATTTGGAGATGAAGCTAGTAAAATATTAAACCATTGTCACACAGGACCAACAGGAGGGCATTATGGGCCTCAACTAATAGCAAGAAAAGTTTATGAAGCTGGATTCTATTGGCCTACAATTTACAAAGACGCACACCTACTTTGCAAATCCTGTGATGCTTGTCAAAGGGCCGGAAAAATAAGTCAACGTGATGAAATGCCACAAAATGTCATCCAAGTATGTGAAGTATTTGACATTTGGGGTATTGACTTTATGGGTCCATTTCCAAAATCTCATAATAATCTATATATACTTGTAGCCATTGATTATGTATCTAAATGGGCGGAAGCACAAGCTCTCCCAACTAACGATGCACGAGTTGTAGTCAACTTTTTAAAACATCTTTTTGCAAGGTTTGGAACACCGAAAGCTTTGATAAGTGATCGGGGTACTCATTTCTGTAATAATCAACTTGAGGAAGTTCTTAAAAGATATGGAGTAACTCATAAAATCTCCACAGCATATCATCCACAAACAAGTGGACAAGTTGAAAATACCAACCGAGCTTTAAAACGTATTCTAGAAAAAACCGTAGGATCAAATCCAAAGGAATGGTCCATTAAATTGGAGGATGCACTCTGGACTTTTAGAACAGCCTACAAAACTCCAATTGGAACCACACCTTTTAGACTTGTTTATGGAAAAGCATGTCATCTTCCAGTAGAAATTGAACACAAAGCATTTTGGGCTTTGAAGACATGTAATCTTGATTTACATGAAGCTGGACGTCTACGATTAAGTCAACTAAACAAATTAGAAGAATTAAGACATGAAGCATACGAAAATTCGTTAATCTATAAAGAAAGAACGAAGAAATTGCATGATAAAAGAATCAGAAGTTCAAAAGAATTTAAAGAAGGAGACAGAGTTCTTCTTTTCAATTCACGATTCAAGCTATTTCCTGTAAAATTGAAATCAAGATGGTCTGGACCATTCATAGTCAAAAGAGTTTTCCCATACGGAATGATAGAATTAATAAATTCAAATGGGATTGAATTTAAAGTTAATGGTCACAGAGTTAAACATTACATACATGGTCCGATGGAAGTCGACAACGAAGTTAATCACAATTTCGACACCACAGCTAACTAAGTGTGGGGAGAATCAAGTCTTTAAAGGATAATATGTATTTCTGTTAGAGTTAGATTGTCTGTTTTCGTGTATTTCTCGAAAATGGAACCCGAATGGTCTTTCCCTAGCAGACCCTAAAGAACTAGTCTTCTCCCCCCATTCTGAATTTTTATTTTTTTTAGGTTTTTAAAAAATGAAGACTGCCTGTGAACTAAACCATGGTCTAATGCTACACGCTTTGATCACTAAACGTAATAATGACATACTACCGAGTGAACTAGTATCAGTAATCAGAGAAAGAATGGACGGAGTTAGAAAAGAATCCAGATGCGAAGATAATAAGTTACAATTTGGTAAAGGAAAATCAAAATCCGCAGCGAAAAGAAGAGCACGACACCTATAAAGATGTCACAAATGCGAAAAATGGTCACATGGAGGTAAATGTTCAAATAATCAAACCTATTCAAACACCGAATTTGTTACTTTATGCAGAGACGGACCGTTCATATGTTTAGAAGAAAAGACACTGAATGCTCGAGGTTACGCCTATGTAGCTATGGAAAACCAATTAAACCGACTATCTTATGAATGGGATAGATCATATAACTAAGAAATCTATTTCACAGGTATGTCTGTACAGTTTTTATTTTTATTTTTATTTTTAACCTTTTGATTATAAACGCTAATTTGTTGGCTATAAAGTATTAAATTGGTATTAAATAAAATTAGGTTTGGCGACCGAAATTATTGATATCATTCAAAAATTTATTACATCACTGCGAAATTTAACGTTTATTCTTAAGGTATAAATATCTTTAATCAATCAACCCAAAATATTTTAAAAATTCGTCATGAGTTAAATTAGGTCTTGGAACCGAAATTACTTTACCGAAAAGAGGGGCGCATATTTTTGATAATATTTGATTGATTAAAGTGGGATAAAAAGCCAAAAAGATTTTTAATTTTATTTTTACCATGTTTTTAAAATTAATATTTAAGTCTTAAATTAATATTGTAAACTTTGTAAAAAAAACAATATTTTTAAAATTGTAAATATTTGAATTTTTAAATTAAGTTTGGTGTGAATTTTTAATTTTTAAAATATGAATTTTTAATTTTATGCATTTCAAATTTTAAGTTTGGTGTGATTTTTTTAATATTAATTTTGAATTTTATATTTAAATTATGTGAATTTAAAAACAAAAATTTACTTTATCTCATTAAGTTAAAAATATGATTTTTAAAATTCTTCGTAAGTTGAAGACTAGGTCTTTAAACCGAAATTGCTTTACCCGAGGGAGGGACGAGAACTTTTATTATCATTATTTTTAATCTTATTGAATTAAAGTATGCCAAAAACATTAAAAAACCCAAAAATCTTTACTTTTAAAAACCGCGCTTTGATTTGACAAATTTTAAAATTTTGTCGAGGGACAGACTAGGACAACGATCCGAAACGCCCTCGCTCCTAAAGGAAAACAAAATTTTTAAAATTTAATTAATTATAAGTTTTATAAAGCATAAGGTTTTATATAAAAAAAAAAAGCAGAAAACACTGTAGCCGGCACCCCATGCGATCGCATGGGGTTTGCACTTGGAACCCATGCGATCGCATGGGGACCAAATGCAGGTCAGAAACAAAAACAGCAGCGGGTCTGCTCTTCATCCACAAAACACACACACATTCACGAACCAACTCCAAAAATTCACCAATTTTCGCCATTTTTCCACCGTAATTCATCAAATTTCTTGCTCTAATCATGCCTAGATTCTCATTCCTCAGCAAATTGGTAAAAATTACACCCCTAAACTCTATAAATTCCTAGTTTTTGTGATAATTACCAATTTTTTACCTAATGCAATTTTGTTAATTTCTAGTGTAATTAGTGTTAAATTGTTAGTATTTTATGCATGTATAACCTAGATTGATGCTATTTAACATGATTTGAAGCCAAAAACTTCAAAATTTTTAGAAATCTAGGGTTTGTATTCTTGAGCAATTTGGGGCTTTTTGATATAAACAGGTTATGGCCGATTTTTGTCATGAATTATTGCTAAATTGAGTAGTGTAACATGTTTAGATAGTTAAATGATCCAAACAATGATCCTAAACATGATTTTTGGAGATTAAAGTGGACTTTTTAAGTCCAAAATTCATGAACTTGATTTATTTGATATATTTGCCATTTGAGACTTGTTTAATTATTAGTAATGAATATTTTGACATGTTATTTGAGTTAAATGCTTATGAATTTTGTATACATTTTCATATGTGCTTATTTGAAAAGTGTAGAATTGTGAAAAATTGTGAAAATGTGTATAAGTTTAATTTTGATTTAACATGTTATAGTGATTGTTTTAAGTTGTTATTTGCCTAACACTAATGCATATTTGGATGCACAATTTTTTTGTTTAATGTGTTTTACAGAGAGCCGACACTGGAGGTTCAGGAGCATCATCATCTAGACGACCATCACCAGCACCAGAACCAGAACCAGAAATGCAACACGAACAAGAACCACAACAGGAACAACAACAGCCTGATCAGCACATACCTTATTATGATCCAGTACAGTTTGTTGATGAATTCATAGTATTCCCAATGAGGCCGCCAGTAGAATTCCCAACGATTCCTGAGCACACTCTACATCCTAATCTGAAATTTGATAGAAGATGGAGAGATTACGAGACATATCAAAGGAACAAATTCAAATTGGTAACAAAAAATGTAGAGGTGCCAAGGGTAATTGATTGGGCCCCTTTGGAAACGGTCCATCTAGCTGACCATGTTAGACAGCTTTTAGTTCAAAGGTATGGCAGTTCTTCTTTTACAGATTGGGAACGTCTTTTCACCATTCATAGACCTGTATATAAGGAATGGTGTGTTGAGTTGATGAGTACTGTATCACTTGATACAAATATAGTTAGAATAGATGATAGAAGATTTCTTAGGTTTATCCTTGGCGGTAGGATGTACAGAATGTCCATGCTGGACATGGCCAGGGCCTTACAGATATATACTCCTGGTGAGTTGCTATTACCCGATTGTACAAACTTGATTCATTATGGTGAACGGGTAGATAGTAACTTTGACGCTGACGCCATTTGGAGGCGTATGTCACATTTTGATGTTTTTACACGAGCAGGAGGACACTCCTATACACATATTGACAGAGCCGAGCTTCGTATTATTCATAGATTTTTGGCTAACTCGATTACACAAAGAGGTCATAATAAAGAAAAAATTACCTTATATGATTTATTCTACCTAAAGTGTATTCGGGATCCTAGAAGCTTTGTCAATATCCATTACTGTGTTGCTTTTTATTTATCTAAAATGGTAGAGGGAATGCAGGACGGGAGTATAATAGGAGGAGGTATTTTTGTTACTCTCATTGGAGAGTATTTAGGTGTTGATAGGAACCAAGGGGGTCCATTACAGATTTGTAGAGAACAGGTTGAGCCCTTAGGATTGAAAGTTTATGTGGGTGCTAAGGTATTGAAAAGTAGACGTAACCAGGCAGTACCCTATGAGGGATCTCATCCTCAGGTAGAGAGAGGCTCAGACGAAGAAATGGAGGAGGCGGAAGACATTAGGGATGTCTTTCGAGATGCTATTCTTGACGTCCACGTTCGTATAGATGAGGAAGCAATGACGAACGCGGCAAGACATAGTATGTATGAGCAGTGGAACTCCGAGCGAGTATACGAGGATTATAGGCGACGCCAACATGATAGCTGGTTAGTTCATTAGCACCAAATCATGAGCCAACTATCATATCAGGTACCAAATAACTATGTACCTACTCGACCTGCTCATTTTCCGCCACATAGCCCCGATATCCGACCACCCTTTAACCGGTATGACTATGACCAAGCCTATCAGAACACCTATAACCAACAATGGAACCCACCCGATGAGATGAACTGGAACCCCTATCCAGACTGATTAAGTTCCATTTGGTTATTTTTATGATTATTATGTTTTTATCTTTTGACTTTTTCATGTTTAAATTTATGTTATTGGATAAATTTGTGTAATTTTTATTATTTTATTATTATTGTGTACTAATATTTCATATTTAGAATTTGAAAGTGGGATATTAAGTCCCATTTCAAATTGCCATGCATGATTATACTTGTATGTATGTATATTGTCGATTGTTCAAAACATGGTAAAACAGCGCATTTTCAAAGACTGGCATTAAGTTCAACAAAAGCTACTAATTTTGACGACAAGATGACAAATAAATGTGATGTAACAACAGACGAAATGAACAAATGCTATGCACCATTTATCATTCAGCAAACAAACGCCAATATATTTGGAAACTTTGGTAAAATTTAATCATTTTCACACAAATCACCCTCAATAATTTAAATTGTTACTGATTTCTTGCAAATGAGGGCATTGCAAGATCTTAAGTGTGGGAAGGGGTTAAATTCTTTCGGATTTTAAAAATTTTTACTTTATACACTTGGTTACCATTAAAAATACTAGTAAAGCAGTAGTTGTATTAGAATCTAGTGCTCTCTGATAATAAAGAACAGCCCTAGTCTTATATACTGACTACCCAATTCTAGTAAAATTTTTCAAAATTTTCAATTAAATGAACTCAAAATCATGTTTATACATATTTATGAACGATAAAACTAGGTGTTAACACCGAAATTATTGTAACCTCGGAAAGGACATAAATTGAGAAACAAACCAAAATGTTGAAATTCATTTAAAATGGAATAGAGGACGATAAAAAGGAAAATAAAAGCCAAGTGTGGAAAAATTTACCAAGTTATCTTAAACATATGTCACATATATCTGTAACAAATAACTGAAAATACTTTTGCTTTGGACTAAACTAAACCATTTTACCCGATGAAAGAAAAGAAGAGATGGATCTACACGATGAATCAATTCCATCATTAAAAGGAAGTAAAGTCTTCCGAAAAAGACACGCGCTTCTTGATTTAGGTCAAGAAGTTGTCGTCCAGACCAGCTGTAGGTTGACGAAAAATCTAGAAAAGTCATCTCTAAAATCAGCAGGAAATCCACGGACCTCAGCATTAAACAGGGTCACCAAGTGGTCAGATTTATCCTAACCATGAGAAGGATTTATCTCGTACAATGGGGGGCACCATGCAAATTAGCTGGATAAGAATAATGAATCAGATCCCCAGAAAGGATAATCTCCTTAAAGATTAAAAATTAGCTTTTAAGACTGATATTACTCAATCCTAGAGATTGACCTTAAAGATTGAGAATTCAAACTCATGGAATTCAATGATATCTAAACTCGAGCTTGAACGAGAAAATATTTTGATCAAAATTACAAATCGATTTGTTTTCTGAAAACCCTATTTTTAATACGTTCATTACCATTGAACGTAAAATCCTAGGAATTCACCTGGAATTCATTAGGTCACCTGAACCAAATCGGGTGTCAACCGTAAGAACGGTGGTTGCATAGCATGGTCAAAGACAGGACCTTGTGCCAGACCGAAAAATCATAAGGGTGAGCTTTACTATTGCTCCTACCAAGGATAGTAATTGCATCCGACACGTTATAGACCATAATTAAAAGCATGTCAGGGGACATTGCCTTAACGGTTGCTTGTTCAACGCTTTCCTTTACAACTGGACGGTAGTTTATCGAAAGGTAATATACGGGACAAGTAAACTGGACGTGTTGCTTTCCAAATACAAGGTTAGCAAGTGGGTGACACAAAACCGCAAGTTTTGAGCTAAAATTTTCAAATCTGAAACCCACCAAACCCACAAAAATATTTTGCAAACACCGGTAAAGGGTTATTCCGGAAAACTTATCTAGGGTAAAAGCTAGATTGAATTTTCAAAAGATCAAATATTTTCATAAAGATCCAATTTCCTTAAGGATCTACATTTTCATAGTCATGTGGGACTGTAAACCGCCTTTCAAATGTGCACTTTGCTTTGGAAACCGAAAGTAAATCGGCTATTTGATTGCAAGTGTCGTTGACCTAAACCCGAGGCAACTGTGGATGACACACCCACCTTTAACCATGATTCTATCGTTACTATCATTGTTTATACCGCCGTATAGAAATCACTGATGTACAAAGTGTGAAGAATAAAGAAGTGATTCTAATATTTCAAAACGATATTGCTTGAGGACAAGCAATGCTCAAGTGTGGGAATATTTGATAATGCTAAAAACGAACATATATTTCATAGCATTATTCCTCAAGAAAGACAAGCTTTTAGTTGCAATTGTTCTATTTACAAGTGATATTCGTTTAAATAATAAAAGGTGAAGACAAATGACAGATTCGACGAATTGAAGACGCAAACGACCAAAAAGCTCAAAAGTACAAAATACAATCAAAGAGGTTCCAATTATTGATAAGAAACGTCTCGAAATTACAAGAGTACAAGATTCAAAACGCAAAGTACAAGATATTAAATTATACGCAAGGACGTTCGAAAATCCGGAACCGGGACATGAGTCAACTCTCAACGCTCGACGCAACAGACGAAAAATTACAAGTCAACTATGCACATAAATATAATATAATATTTAAATAATTCTTATAATTATTTAATATATTATATTTATTTATTAAAACGTCGACAAACAAGAAAACAAGGATTTTTAGCTGTCACCGACGGCCATGCGATCGCATGGCCTGGAGGAAGAAATCCCATGCGATCGCATGGCCAACTTTTCCAGTTCACAGGCCTATAAAAATCGAGCTTTGGTGCACCATTTAACCATCTTTTTTTTCTTCATCATACATAAAGTATATATATATATATATATATATATATATATATATATATATATATATATATATATATATATATATATATATATATATATATATATATATTTAATTTTAATTTTAATTTTAATTTCTAATAATAAGGGTGTGTTAGCGAATGTTGTAAGGGTGTAAGTCGAAATTCTGTCCGTGTAACGCTACGCTATTTTTAATCATTGTAAGTTATGTTCAACCTTTTTACATTAATGTCTCGTAGCTAAGTTATTATTATGCTTATTTAATCCGAAGTAATCATGATGTTGGGCTAATTACTAAAATTGCGTAATTGGTGAAATGTCCCGTTCTTATTGATTAAAAACGTTCCATATTAATTGATTTCGTTGCGAGGTTTTGACCTCTATATGAGACGTTTTTCAAAGACTGCATTCATTTTAAAACAAACCATAACCTTTATTTCATCAATAAAGGTTAAAAAAAAACTTTACGTAGATTATCAAATAATGATAATCTAAAATATCATGTTTACACACGACCATTACATAATGGTTTACAATACAAATATGTTACAACAAAATAAGTTTCTTGAATGTAGTTTTTACACAATATCATACAAGCATGGACTCCAAATCTTGTCCTTATTTAAGTATGCGACAGCGGAAGCTCTTAATAATCACCTGAGAATAAACATACTTAAAACGTCAACAAAAATGTTGGTGAGTTATAGGTTTAACCTATATATATCAAATCGTAACAATAGACCACAAGATTTCATATTTCAATACACATCCCATACATAGAGATAAAAATCATTCATATGGTGAACACCTGGTAACCGACATTAACAAGATGCATATATTTAAGAATATCCCCATCATTCCGGGACAGCCTTCGGATATGATATAAATTTCGAAGTACTAAAGCATCCGGTACTTTGGATGGGGTTTGTTAGGCCCAATAGATCTATCTTTAGGATTCGTGTCAATTTGGGTGTCTGTTCCCTAATTCTTAGATTACCAGACTTAATAAAAAGGGGCATATTCGATTTCGATAATTCAACCATAGAATGTAGTTTCACGTACTTGTGTCTATTTTGTAAATCATTTATAAAACCTGCATGTATTCTCATCCCAAAAATATTAGATTTTAAAAGTGGGACTATAACTCACTTTCACAGATTTTTACTTCGTCGAGAAGTAAGACTTGGCCACAGGTTGATTCACGAACCTATAACAATATATACATATATATCAAAGTATGTTCAAAATATATTTACAACACTTTTAATATATTTTGATGTTTTAAGTTTATTAAGTCAGCTGTCCTCGTTAGTAACCTACAACTAGTTGTCCACAGTTAGATATACAGAAATAAATTGATAAATATTATCTTGAATCAATCCACGACCCAGTGTATACGTATCTCAGTATTGATCACAACTCAAACTATACATATTTTGGAATCAACCTCAACCCTGTATAGCTAACTCCAACATTCACATATAGAGTGTCTATGGTTGTTCCGAAATATATATAGATGTGTCGACATGATAGGTCGAAACATTGTATACGTGTCTATGGTATCTCAAGATTACATAATATACAATACAAGTTGATTAAGTTATGGTTGGAATATATTTGTTACCAATTTTCACGTAGCTAAAATGAGAAAAATTATCCAATCTTGTTTTACCCATAACTTCTTCATTTTAAATCCGTTTTGAGTGAATCAAATTGCTATGGTTTCATATTGAACTCTATTTTATGAATCTAAACAGAAAAAGTATAGGTTTATAGTCGGAAAAATAAGTTACAAGTCGTTTTTGTAAAGGTAGTCATTTCAGTCGAAAGAACGACGTCTAGATGACTATTTTAGAAAACATACTTCCACTTTGAGTTTAACCATAATTTTTGGATATAGTTTCATGTTCATAATAAAAATCATTTTCTCAGAATAACAACTTTTAAATCAAAGTTTATCATAGTTTTTAATTAACTAACCCAAAACAGCCCGCGGTGTTACTATGACGGCGTAAATCCGGTTTTACGGTGTTTTTCGTGTTTCCAGGTTTTAAATCATTAAGTTAGCATATCATATAGATATAGAACATGTGTTTAATTGATTTTAAAAGTCAATTTAGAAGGATTAACTTTTGTTTGCGAACAAGTTTAGAATGATTACAAGTTTAAACCTTCGAATAAGATAGCTTTATATGTATGAATCGAATGATGTTATGAACATCATTACTACCTTAAGTTCCTTGGATAAACCTACTGAAAAAGAGAAAAATGGATCTAGCTTCAACGGATCCTTGGATGGCTCGAAGTTCTTGAAGCAGAATCGTGACACAAAAACAAGTTCAAGTAAGATCATCACTTGAAATAAGATTGTTATAGTTATAGAAATTGAACCAAAGTTTGAATATGATTATTACATTGTATTAGAATGATAACCTACTGTAAGAAACAAAGATTTCTTGAGGTTGGATGATCACCTTACAAGATTGGAAGTGAGCTAGCAAACTTGAAAGTATTCTTGATTTTATGTAACTAGAACTTGTAGAATATATGAAGAACACTTAGAACTTGAAGATAGAACTTGAGAGAGATCAATTAGATGAAGAAAATTGAAGAATGAAAGTGTTTGTAGGTGTTTTTGGTCGTTGGTGTATGGATTAGATATAAAGGATATGTAATTTTGTTTTCATGTAAATAAGTCATGAATGATTACTCATATTTTTGTAATTTTATGAGATATTTCATGCTAGTTGCCAAATGATGGTTCCCACATGTGTTAGGTGACTCACATGGGCTGCTAAGAGCTGATCATTGGAGTGTATATACCAATAGTACATACATCTAAAAGCTGTGTATTGTACGAGTACGAATACGGGTGCATACGAGTAGAATTGTTGATGAAACTGAACGAGGATGTAATTGTAAGCATTTTTGTTAAGTAGAAGTATTTTGATAAGTGTATTGAAGTCTTTTAAAAGTGTATAAATACATATTAAAACACTACATGTATATACATTTTAACTGAGTCGTTAAGTCATCGTTAGTCGTTACATGTAAGTGTTGTTTTGAAACCTTTAGGTTAACGATCTTGTTAAATGTTGTTAACCCAATGTTTATAATATCAAATGAGATTTTAAATTATTATATCATCATGATATTATCATGTATTAATATCTCTTAATATGATATATATACATTAAATGTCTTTACAACGATAATCATTACATATATGTCTCGTTTAAAAATCATTAAGTTAGTAGTCTTGTTTTTACATATGTAGTTCATTGTTAATATACTTAATGATATGTTTACTTATCATAGTATCATGTTAACTATATATATATCCATATATATGTCATCATATAGTTTTTACAAGTTTTTACGTTCGTGAATCACCGGTCAACTTGGGTGGTCAATTGTCTATATGAAACATATTTCAATTAATCAAATCTTAACAAGTTTGATTGCTTAACATGTTGGAAACATTTAATCATGTAAATATCAATCTCAATTAATATATATAAACATGGAAAAGTTCGGGTCACTACAGTACCTACCCGTTAAATAAATTTCGTCCCGAAATTTTAAGCTGTTGAAGGTGTTGACGAATCTTCTGGAAATAGATGCGGGTATTTCTTCTTCATCTGATCTTCACGCTCCCAGGTGAACTCGGGTCCTCTACGAGCATTCCATCGAACCTTAACAATTGGTATCTTGTTTTGCTTAAGTCTTTTAACCTCACGATCCATTATTTCGACGGGTTCTTCGATGAATTGAAGTTTTTCGTTGATTTGGATTTCATCTAACAGAATAGTGAGATCTTCTTTAGCAAAACATTTCTTCAAATTCGAGACGTGGAAAGTGTTATGTACAGCAGCGAGTTGTTGAGGTAACTCAAGTCGGTAAGCTACTGGTCCGACACGATCAATAATCTTGAATGGTCCAATATACCTTGGATTTAATTTCCATCGTTTACCAAATCGAACAACTCCTTTCCAAGGTGCTACTTTAAGTATGACCATCTCTCCAATTTCAAATTCTATATCTTTTCTTTTAATGTCAGCGTAGTTCTTTTGTCGACTTTGGGCGGTTTTCAACCGTTGTTGAATTTGGATGATCTTCTCGGTAGTTTCTTGTATAATCTCCGGACCCGTAATTTGTCTATCCCCCATTTCACTCCAACAAATCGGAGACCTGCACTTTCTACCATAAAGTGCTTCAAACGGCGCCATCTCAATGCTTGAATGGTAGCTGTTGTTGTAGGAAAATTCTGCTAACGGTAGATGTCGATCCCAACTGTTTCCGAAATCAATAACACATGCTCGTAGCATGTATTCAAGCGTTTGTATCGTCCTTTCGCTCTGCCCATCAGTTTGTGGATGATAGGCAGTACTCATGTCTAGACGAGTTCCTAATGCTTGCTGTAATGTCTGCCAGAATCTTGAAATAAATCTGCCATCCCTATCAGAGATAATAGAGATTGGTATTCCATGTCTGGAGACGACTTCCTTCAAATACAGTCGTGCTAACTTCTCCATCTTGTCATCTTCTCTTATTGGTAGGAAGTGTGCGGATTTGGTGAGACGATCAACTATTACCCAAATAGTATCAAAACCACTTGCAGTCCTTGGCAATTTAGTGATGAAATCCATGGTAATGTTTTCCCATTTCCATTCCGGGATTTCGGGTTGTTGAAGTAGACCTGATGGTTTCTGATGCTCAGCTTTGACCTTAGAACACGTCAAACATTCTCCTACGTATTTAGCAACATCGGCTTTCATACCCGGCCACCAAAAATATTTCTTGAGATCCTTGTACATCTTCCCCGTTCCAGGATGTATTGAGTATCTGGTTTTATGAGCTTCTCTAAGTACCATTTCTCTCATATCTCCAAATTTTGGTACCCAAATCCTTTCAGCCCTATACCGGGTTCCGTCTTCCCGAATATTAAGATGCTGCTCCGATCCTTTGGGTATTTCATCCTTTAAATTTCCTTCTTTTAAAACTCCTTGTTGCGCCTCCTTTATTTGAGTAGTAATGTTATTATGAATCATTATATTCATAGATTTTACTCGAATGGGTTCTCTGTCCTTCCTGCTCAAGGCTTCGGCTACCACATTTGCCTTCCCCGGGTGGTAACGAATCTCAAAGTCGTAATCATTCAATAATTTAATCCACCTACGCTGCCTCATATTCAGTTGTTTCTGATTAAATATGTGTTGAAGACTTTTGTGGTCGGTATATAATACTTTTGACCCCATATAAGTAGTGCCTCCAAGTCTTTAATGCAAAAACAACCGCGCCTAATTCCAAATCATGCGTCGTATAATTTTGCTCGTGAATCTTCAATTGTCTAGACGCATAAGCAATCACCTTCGTTCGTTGCATTAATACACAACCGAGACCTTGCTTTGATGCGTCACAATAAATCACAAAATCATCATTCCCTTCAGGCAATGACAATATAGGTGCCGTAGTTAGCTTTTTCTTCAATAACTGAAACGCTTTCTCTTGTTCATCCTTCCATTCAAATTTCTTCCCTTTATGCGTTAATGCAGTCAAGGGTTTTGCTATTCTGGAAAAGTCTTGGATGAACCTTCTGTAGTAACCAGCTAGTCCTAAAAACTGGCGTATGTGTTTCGGAGTTTTTGGAGTTTCCTACTTTTCAACAGTTTCTATCTTTACCGGATCCACCTTAATACCTTCTTTGTTCACTATGTGACCGAGGAATTGAACTTCTTCCAACCAAAATGCACACTTTGAAAACTTAGCGTACAATTCTTCCTTCCTCAATACTTCTAACACCTTTCTTAAATGTTCACCGTGTTCTTGGTCATTCTTTGAGTAAATAAGTATGTCATCAATGAAAACAATGACAAACTTGTCAAGGTATGGTCCACACACTCGGTTCATAAGGTCCATGAACACAGCTGGTGCATTAGTTAAACCAAACGGCATGACCATAAACTCGTAATGACCGTAACGTGTTCTGAAAGCAGTCTTTGGAATATCATCTTCTTTCACCCGCATTTGATGATACCCGGAACGTAAGTCAATCTTTGAATAAACAGATGAGCCTTGTAGTTGATCAAATAAGTCGTCGATTCTCGGTAGTGGGTAGCGGTTCTTGATGGTAAGTTTGTTCAACTCTCGGTAGTCGATACACAACCTGAATGTACCATCTTTCTTCTTGACAAACAAAACAGGAGCTCCCCACGGTGATGTGCTTGGTCGAATGAAACCACGCTCTAAAAGTTCTTGTAATTGGCTTTGCAGTTCTTTCATCTCGCTGGGTGCGAGTCTGTAAGGAGCACGAGCTATTGGTGCAGCTCCTGGTACAAGATCTATTTGAAATTCAACGGATCGATGTGGGGGTAATCCCGGTAATTCTTTCGGAAATACATCAGGAAATTCTTTTGCAATGGGAACATCATTGATGCTCTTTTCTTCAGTTTGTACTTTCTCGACGTGTGCTAGAACAGCATAGCAACCTTTTCTTATTAGTTTTTGTGCCTTCAAATTACTAATAATATGTAGCTTCGTGTTGCCCTTTTCTCCGTACACCATTAAGGGTTTTCCTTTTTCTCGTATAATGCGAATTGCATTTTTGTAACAAACGATCTCTGCTTTCACTTCTTTCAACCAGTCCATACCGATTATCACATCAAAACTCCCTAACTCTACTGGTATCAAGTCAATCTTAAATGTTTCGCTAACCAGTTTAATTTCTCGATTCCGACATATATTATCTGCTGAAATTAATTTACCATTTGCTAATTCGAGTAAAAATTTACTATCCAAAGGCGTCAATGGACAACTTAATTTAGCACAAAAATCTCTACTCATATAGCTTCTATCCGCACCCGAATCAAATAAAACGTAAGCAGATTTATTGTCAATAAGAAACGTACCCGTAACAAGCTCCGGGTCTTTCTGTGCCTCTGCCGCATTAATATTGAAAACTCTTCCGCGGCCTTGTCCATTCGTGTTCTCCTGGTTCGGGCAATTTCTAATAATGTGGCCCGGTTTTCCACATTTATAACAAACTACATTGGCATAACTTGCTCCGACACTACTTGCTCCGCCATTACTCGTTCCGACACCATTTGTTCCTTTCGTTCTATTAACCCCTGGTCCGTAGACCTCACACTTCGTCGCGCTATGACCATTTCTTTTACACTTGTTGCAAAATTTGGTGCAGAACCCCGAGTGATACTTTTCACACCTTTGGCATAGCTGCTTCTGATTGTTGTTGTTGTTGCGGTTATTATTGTTGTTGGGATGATTGTTGTAGTTGCTGTTGTTGTTGTTGTTGTTGTTGTTGTTGTTGTTGGGCCGTTTGTTGTAGTTGCGATTGATGTTGCGATTGTTGGGATAATTGTTGCGATTATTGTTGTAATTGCTGCTGTTGTTGTATTGGTGATTCTTATCACCGTTTTCCTCCCACTTTCTTTTGACTTGCTTCACATTGGCCTCTTCAGCAGTCTGTTCTTTAATTCTTTCTTCAATCTGGTTCACTAGTTTGTGAGCCATTCTACATGCCTGTTGTATGGAGGCGGGCTCGTGTGAACTTATATCTTCTTGGATTCTTTCCGGTAATCCTTTCACAAATGCGTCGATCTTCTCTTTCTCATCTTCGAATGCTCCCGGACACAATAGGCACAATTCTGTGAATCGTCTTTCGTACGTGGTAATATCAAATCCTTGGGTTCGTAACCCTCTAAGTTCTGTCTTGAGCTTATTGACCTCGGTTCTGAGACGGTACTTCTCGTTCATCAAGTGCTTGAATGCTGACCACGGTAGTGCGTACGCATCGTATTGTCCCACTTGCTCTAGATAGGTATTCCACCATGTTAACGCAGAACCTGTGAAGGTATGCGTAGCGTACTTCACTTTGTCCCCTTCAGTACACTTACTTATGGCAAACACCGATTCGACCTTCTCGGTCCACCGTTTCAATCCGATCGGTCCTTCGGTTCCATCAAATTCCAAAGGTTTGCAGGCTGTGAATTCTTTGTAGGTGCATCCTACACGATTTCCTGTACTGCTAGATCCAAGGTTATTGTTGGTATGTAGCGCAGCCTGTACTGCGGCTATGTTTGAAGCTAGAAAAGTACGGAATTCCTCTTCATTCATATTCACGGTGTGTCGAGTAGTCGGTGCCATTTCCTTCAAAATAGTCAAATGGAACAAGTTAATCATACAGAATATCAAGAGTAGTTAATAGTATTTCGTAGCATAATATGAACTCATTTATAAAAGCTTTTTCTTCATATTAGCGTTTTATAAATTTAAATTCGGGTAGTACCTACCCGTTAAGTTCATACTTAGTAGCTAATATACAATTCAACTACTACAATTCTATATGAAAAACTGATTATAATAATATTTCGCGTTCAAACTTTTATACAATATTTTACAAACTTACAATACCGCTTATTTTACATAAAGCATGAAATATAGCACACAATAACTTTGATACAAGATAGTTGTGAAGATAATTCTAGCTAGTACACAAGTCGTTCAGCAAAGGTAATAAAGACACGTAATTCATACGTCCAGAAACAAGTCATGCATTCTGGTTTTACTAGGACTACTTCCCATCCTTGGTCTTGTGGAACATAACCGTTATGGCCGTTGATAAGACAACGTGTTGTAACATCGTCAAAGGGACGAGGGTTACGTAATGTCCAACAGTCCCGTAACAATCTAAACACCTCATTTCTTACCCCAATTACCGACTCCGTCACTTGTGGGAACGTTTTGTTTAATAGTTGTAGCCCGATGTTCTTGTTCTCACTTTGGTGAGAAGCGAACATTACTAATCCGTAAGCATAACATGCTTCTTTATGTTGCATGTTAGCGGCTTTTTCTAAATCACGAAGTCCTATATTCGGATATACTGAGTCAAAATAATTTCTTAACCCGTTGCGTAAAATAGCATTTGGGTTCCTAGCAATATATGCGTCAAAGTAAACACATCGTAACTTATGGATTTCCCAATGTGATATCCCCCATCTTCCGAACAAAAGCCTTTTATAAACCAAGGCATTCTTGGAACGTTCTTCGAATGTCTTACAAACTGATCTCGCCTTAAATAGTTGTGCCGAGGAATTCTGACCGACTCTAGACAAGATTTCATCAATCATGTCTCCGGGTAGGTCTCTTAAAAGATTGGGTTGTCTATCCATTTTGTGTTTTTATACTGTAAAATAGACAAGAGTTAGATTCATAAAAAAAATACTTATTAATACAATCAATTTTTACATATATCATAAAGCATAAGCACACTATATTACATATATTAAACCACACGAATATAACTATCTTATTCCGACTCGCTCGTTTCTTCTTGTTCAGTTTTGGTTCGTTTTGCCAAGTTTCTAGGGATATATGATGTTCCCCTAATACGAGCCATCGTTATCCACATTGGTTTAGAAAAACCTGGTGGTTTAGAGGTTCCCGGGTCATTGTTACAACTTAAGGACTTCGGGGGTTGACGATACATATAAAGTTCATCGGGGTTGGAATTAGATTTCTCTATTTTTATGCCCTTTCCCTTATTATTTTCTTTTGCCTTTTTAAATTCAGTTGGGGTAATTTCTATAACATCATCGGAATTCTCGTCGGAATCCGATTCATCGGAGAATTGGTAATCCTCCCAATATTTTGCTTCCTTGACGGAAACACCATTGACCATAATTAACCTTGGTCGGTTGGTTGAGGATTCTCTTTTACTTAACCGTTTTATTATTTCCCCCACCGGTTCTATTTCTTCTTCCGGTTCCGATTCTTCTTCCGGTTCCGATTCTTCTTCCGGTTCCTCTTCGGGAACTTGTGAATCAGTCCACGAATCATTCCAATTTACATTTGACTCTTCATTATTATTAGGTGAGTCAATGGGACTTGTTCTAGAGGTAGACATCTATCACATAATATCAAACACGATAAGAGATTAATATATCACATAATATTCATATGTTAAAAATATATAGTTTCCAACAAAAATGTTAAGCAATCTTTTTTAAAGAAAACACGGTCGAAGTCCAGACTCACTAATGCATCCTAACAAACTCGATAAGACACACTAATGCAAATTTTCTGGTTCTCTAAGACCAACGCTCTAATACCAACTGAAATGTCCCGTTCTTATTGATTAAAAACGTTCCATATTAATTGATTTCGTTGCGAGGTTTTGACCTCTATATGAGACGTTTTTCAAAGACTGCATTCATTTTAAAACAAACTATAACCTTTATTTCATCAATAAAGGTTTAAAAAAACTTTACGTAGATTATCAAATAATGATAATCTAAAATATCCTGTTTACACACGACCATTACATAATGGTTTACAATACAAATATGTTACAACAAAATAAGTTTCTTGAATGCAGTTTTTACACAATATCATACAAGCATGGACTCCAAATCTTGTCCTTATTTAAGTATGCGACAGCGGAAGCTCTTAATAATCACCTGAGAATAAACATGCTTAAAACATCAACAAAAATGTTGGTGAGTTATAGGTTTAACCTATATATATCAAATCGTAACAATAGACCACAAGATTTCATATTTCAATACACATCCCATACATAGAGATAAAAATCATTCATATCGTGAACACCTGGTAACCGACATTAACAAGATGCATATATTTAAGAATATCCCCATCATTCCGGGACACCCTTCGGATATGATATAAATTTCGAAGTACTAAAGCATCCGGTACTTTGGATGGGGTTTGTTAGGCCCAATAGATCTATCTTTAGGATTCGCGTCAATTAGGGTGTCTGTTCCCTAATTGTTAGATTACCAGACTTAATAAAAAGGGGCATATTCGATTTCGATAATTCAACCATAGAATGTAGTTTCACGTACTTGTGTCTATTTTGTAAATCATTTATAAAACCTGCATGTATTCTCATCCCAAAAATATTAGATTTTAAAAGTGGGACTATAACTCACTTTCACAGATTTTTACTTCGTCGAGAAGTAAGACTTGGCCACTGGTTGATTCACGAACCTATAACAATATATACATATATATCAAAGTATGTTCAAAATATATTTACAACACTTTTAATATATTTTGATGTTTTAAGTTTATTAAGTCAGCTGTCCTCGTTAGTAACCTACAACTAGTTGTCCACAGTTAGATATACAGAAATAAATCGATAAATATTATCTTGAATCAATCCACAACCCAGTGTATACGTATCTCAGTATTGATCACAACTCAAACTATACATATTTTGGAATCAACCTCAACCCTGTATAGCTAACTCCAACATTCACATATAGAGTGTCTATGGTTGTTCCGAAATATATATAGATGTGTCGACATGATAGGTCGAAACATTGTATACGTGTCTATGGTATCTCAAGATTACATAATATACAATACAAGTTGATTAAGTTATGGTTGGAATATATTTGTTACCAATTTTCACGTAGCTAAAATGAGAAAAATTATCCAATCTTGTTTTACCCATAACTTCTTCATTTTAAATCCGTTTTGAGTGAATCAAATTGCTATGGTTTCATATTGAACTCTATTTTATGAATCTAAACAGAAAAAGTATAGGTTTATAGTCGGAAAAATAAGTTACAAGTCGTTTTTGTAAAGGTAGTCATTTCAGTCGAAAGAACGACGTCTAGATGACCATTTTAGAAAACATACTTCCACTTTGAGTTTAACCATAATTTTTGGATATAGTTTCATGTTCATAATAAAAATCATTTTCTCAGAATAACAACTTTTAAATCAAAGTTTATTATAGTTTTTAATTAACTAACCCAAAACAGCCCGCGGTGTTACTACGACGGCGTAAATCCGGTTTTACGGTGTTTTTCGTGTTTCCAGGTTTTAAATCATTAAGTTAGCATATCATATAGATATAGAACATGTGTTTAGTTGATTTTAAAAGTCAAGTTAGAAGGATTAACTTTTGTTTGCGAACAAGTTTAGAATTAACTAAACTATGTTCTAGTGATTACAAGTTTAAACCTTCGAATAAGATAGCTTTA
Organism: Rutidosis leptorrhynchoides; assembly: GCF_046630445.1. Classification (NCBI taxonomy): domain Eukaryota; kingdom Viridiplantae; phylum Streptophyta; class Magnoliopsida; order Asterales; family Asteraceae; genus Rutidosis; species Rutidosis leptorrhynchoides. The sequence goes on from NC_092334.1 coordinate 443,517,671, forward strand.
TATGTATGAATCGAATGATGTTATGAACATCATTACTACCTTAAGTTCCTTGGATAAACCTACTGGAAAAGAGAAAAATGGATCTAGCTTCAACGGTGTAACACCCCAGCTTAACATGACCACAATATTGTCCGCTTTGCCCGCAGGCGCACGGTTTTTTTCTTGGCGACCACACACGAGAAGCACTTTCCCAGGAAGTCACCCATCCTGGTAGTGCTCTCGCCCGAGCATGCTTAACCACAACATACTCGCACTTCTACTCAGCCTGTGATCCCAAAACGCGTTGTGTCATTTAAGCGTGAGTATTACCTTATAATCCCATGATCACTCATGTTCGTGGGCGATGTGGGATTTGCCTAGGGTGTTACATTCAACCCCCTTAGGGACTCATCGTCCTCGATGAGGTTTGCCCCACCACCCCCAACGGCACATGAGTGGCTCTGATACCATTCTGTAACACCCCAGCTTAACATGACCACAATATTGTCCGCTTTGCCCGCAGGCGCACGGTTTTTTTCTTGGCGACCACACACGAGAAGCACTTTCCCAGGAGGTCACCCATCCTGGTAGTGCTCTCGCCCGAGCACGCTTAACCACAACATACTCGCACTTCTACTCAGCCTGTGATCCCAAAACGCGTTGTGTCATTTAAGCGTGAGTATTACCTTATAATCCCATGATCACTCATGTTCGTGGGCGATGTGGGATTTGCCTAGGGTGTTACAAACGGATCCTTGGATGGCTCGAAGTTCTTGAAGCAGAATCATGACACGAAAACAAGTTCAAGTAAGATCATCACTTGAAATAAGATTGTTATAGTTATAGAAATTGAACCAAAGTTTGAATATGATTATTACCTTGTATTAGAATGATAAACTACTGTAAGAAACAAAGATTTCTTGAGGTTGGATGATCACCTTACAAGATTGGAAGTGAGCTAGCAAACTTGAAAGTATTCTTGATTTTATGTAACTAGAACTTGTAGAATATATGAAGAACACTTAGAAATTGAAGATAGAACTTGAGAGAGATCAATTAGATGAAGAAAATTGAAGAATGAAAGTGTTTGTAGGTGTTTTTGGTCGTTGGTGTATGGATTAGATATAAAGGATATGTAATTTTGTTTTCATGTAAATAAGTCATGAATGATTACTCATATTTTTGTAATTTTATGAGATATTTCATGCTAGTTGCCAAATGATGGTTCCCACATGTGTTAGGTGACTCACATGGGCTGCTAGGAGCTGATCATTGGAGTGTATATACCAATTGTACATACATCTAAAAGCTGTGTATTGTACGAGTACGAATACGGGTGCATACGAGTAGAATTGTTGATGAAACTGAACGAGGATGTAATTGTAAGCATTTTTGTTAAGTAGAAGTATTTTGATAAGTGTATTGAAGTCTTTCAAAAGTGTATAAATACATATTAAAACACTACATGTATATACATTTTAACTGAGTCGTTAAGTCATCGTTAGTCGTTACATGTAAGTGTTGTTTTGAAACCTTTAGGTTAACGATCTTGTTAAATGTTGTTAACCCAATGTTTATAATATCAAATGAGATTTTAAATTATTATATCATCATGATATTATCATTTATTAATATCTCTTAATATGATATATATACATTAAATGTCTTTACAACGATAATCGTTACATATATGTCTCGTTTAAAAATTATTAAGTTAGTAGTCTTCTTTTTACATAGGTAGTTCATTGTTAATATACTTAATGATATGTTTACTTATCATAGTATCATGTTAACTATATATATATCCATATATATGTCATCATATAGTTTTTACAAGTTTTTACGTTCGTGAATCACCGGTCAACTTGGGTGGTCAATTGTCTATATGAAACATATTTCAATTAATCAAGTCTTAACAAGTTTGATTGCTTAACATGTTGGAAACATTTAATCATGTAAATATCAATCTCAATTAATATATATAAACATGGAAAAGTTCGGGTCACTACAATTGGGCTTTGTACCATAATTGGGGTTTGGACAAAAGGACGACACTTGTGGAAATTAGACTATGGGCTATTAATGGGCTTTATATTTGTTTAACTAAATGATAGTTTGTTAATGTTAGTATAAAGATTTACAATTGGGCGTCCCTATAAATTACCATATACACTCAATCGGACACGATGGGCGGGGTATGTATATGTACGAATAATCGTTCATTTAACCGGACACGGGAATGGATTAATAGCCACTAGAATAATTAAAACAGGGGTGAAATTATATACAAGGACACTTGGTATAATTGATAACAAAATATTAAAACCTTGGGTTACACTCAGTCAACATCCTGGTGTAATTATTAAACAAAATATTAAAATCTTGTTACAGTTTAAGTCCCCAATTAGTTGGAATATTTAACTTCGGGTATAAGGATAATTTGACGAGGACACTCGCACTTTATATTTATGACTGATGGACTGTTATGGACAAAAACCAGACGGACATATTAAATAATCCAGGACAAAGGACAATTAACCCATGGGCATAAAACTAAAATCAACACGTCAAACATCATGATTACGGAAGTTTAAATAAGCATAATTCTTTTATTTCATATTTAATTTCCTTTATTTTATATTTAATTGCACTTCTAATTATCGCATTTTTATTGTTATTGTATTTAATTGCACTTTTAATTATCGTACTTTTTAATTATCGCAAGTTTATTTTATCGCACTTTTATTATTCGCAATTTCATTATCGTTATTTACTTTATGCTTTAATTTAAGTCTTGTATTTATTTTTAATATTTTACATTTGGTTTTAACTGCGACTAAAGTTTTAAAATCGACAAACCGGTCATTAAACGGTAAAAACCCCCCATTTATAATAATAATATTACTTATATATATATATTTGTATTTTTATAAAAGTAAACTAATATAGCGTTGAGCTTTGTTTAAAAAAGATTCCCTGTGGAACGAACCGGACTTACTAAAAACTACACTACTGTACGATTAGGTACACTGCCTATAAGTGTTGTAGCAAGGTTTAAGTATATCCATTCTCTAAATAAATAAATATCTTGTGTAAAAATGTATCGTATTTAATAGTATTTCTTGCAAAAATTTAATAAGTATTTTATATACCCCTCGCGAAACATCAAGTATTTTGTAGTAAAAATACATATGACTAAACTGAACAATGCAGGGTTGGCCTCGGATTCATGAACCTATATCATTTGTGTATATATATTAATACACATAATCGTAGTCGAATAAATTTATATATATAACTTATTAATGATATTATTTTTAGATTAATAATATATTTATATTCCATATATTCTTTTTATATAAAATAAAATATTGTTTTATGTTATATATGTTAAATATATATATATTTTATGTATTTCATTTGTTTATCAAACGGTAGTTCAAATTATACTAAATTAATATTAGTAAAAATGATGATATTTAATATTAATAACGTACTTATGTTAATAATAACTCTATTAATGATAATAATAATGATATTAATAATAATGCTTGTAAAATAACAATTTTTAGTAAGATTAATAATAATGATAATAAGTTTAATATTATTAATACTAATAATCATATTAATAATAATATTGATAATATTATTAATAATACATATGTTTTTATTAATAATAATAATAATAATCATAATCATAATCATAATATTAATGATGATAATAATACTAAATTGATAAAGTTAGTAATAATAATAACATTAATAATTCTTATAATGATAATAATTATTATAATAACATATAAATATGATAATACTAATAAATAATAATTATAATACCAATCATAACTAACATAATAATCTTAATAATAACAATAATAATTATAATCATAATCATAAAAATAGTATGGATAATAATAATAATAATAATAATAATAATAATAATAATAATAATAATAATAATAATAATAATAATAATAATAATAATAATAATAATAATAATAATAATAATAATAATAATAATAATACCAATAATAATAATATTACTTAATACCTTAGGAGCATTAAAAAGATATAGACTGTCCAGGGTGGGATTCGAACCCGCGACCTCTCATTCCCTGCTAGCACTCTTAACCATCCCTCCGACCCTTGCTTTTCTATTTTAAAACTGCAGACTAATTTATTTAACCGAAAACCATATGTTCTTATATCTTCTTCTTCACAAATACCACGGATTCACTCAGCCCAAATCACATCAGTGATTTATAACTCAGATCAAGACTTTCCAATATTACATAAACGGTTCTTTATGATTGGTTAGAGTTAACAGCGATGAAAATAAATAGAAAAAACACAGCAGCAGAAAGTTAGTTCCTCGAAGAACACAATGAAAAACCCATACCTTGATTTTGGATTAAAGGACATTTTAGCCTACGATTTCAAAATGAAATATGTTCCAAATTCTTCAAAGAAACTTTCTGGTTCGTTAATTTCACTTACAACATCCAAATGAACTCGAATTTTAAGGAAGAAGAATCGGTTGACTTTAATTTCAAAAACTTTGACTCGCTAAATAGGATTCGATAAGAAAAATTGGAGTATGAAACTTTACAGATAGTTCGAGTACAACATTCCTAACAAGACTGCATTAACAGAATTTTGAATTTAATTCATTTTCTGTCTTTTGAATTTTTGAACCAAGAACAGGGGTAGTCGGCATATTTCTTCATCTGTTCTGTTTAATTTTCGTAATATAGAGATAATTGAATGTGCAGAGTGATAAACGGTTTATAATACTTATATTTAGACTCTAAATTGTTTGAGTTACAGCTAGATTGGGACGTATGATAATTAACAGAAAATAAGTACATGAACAATGTATTAGGTGTGTAAAAGTTTAAAAACAGATAGATAAGTCTAACAGAGATCGTACCCCTTTTAACTGTATTGATTGTAAGAATCCAAAATGATTTAAAAGTTGAAAGGAACTTAAAACTGATTACAATTCTAAAACAGATTGCTACGGTTTTTTTTTATAAACAATATTTATAATTAGTATTTATAGTTATATTAATATTAATCAAAATATTAATAATAATAATAATATTATTAATAAGGATAATTGAGTAATAATAATAACAATAATAATGATAATGATTTTAATTAGTTTCATAATGTTTAGTGATAACAAAAATGATAATAATAATTGTTAATAATAATGTTAATAATAATATTATTAATGATAATATTAATAAATTATATTACATTTATAATAAGAATAATAATGATAACCTATAATAACAATAATGATTCATAATGATAATATATAATAATAATACTAATAATAATAAGTTATATGTTTTAATTTCTATATCTATATGTTATATATTATATTAATACTAATAATACAGATATTAATATCACTGGAAGTAATAATATTATTATTAATATTAATATAATAATTATATTTTAACTTGTAATAAGATTTAATATATTAATTTTTACCTTTCATTGATTATGTATTACTTACATTATATAATAACTTATTTGAATATTTATTTACAATTTCATTGGTTCGTGAATCGTCGAGGATAGTCAAGGTCAACTGCATTCATGAAAATAGTTGTCATAACCCGTCCTTAACCGTAAGAACGTGTTAGATAACGTATGATTTCATTGCGAGGTATTGACCTCTATATGCGACATTTTTAAAAGAAAAACTGCATATATTATACATTACAAACCATGATTCTTATTTTTGATACAAGCTTTGGACAAAATAAAGATGATTATCGTTTAGCGATAATCTTCGACTTACAAACTTTACAAATGATGATAACAACACGATTTCTAGTATATTTTACAACACAAGTTCTTGGATATGCAGTCTTATTTTTGACACAAATATGCGTACGCAAGATCCTGCTCAAATTCAACATAATGCAGCGGAAACTTCTAATTATCACCTGAGAATAAACATGTTTAAGACGTCAACATAAAGTTGGTGAGATATAGGTTTAGTGCCGGCAGCAATATATATATAGACCACAAGATTTCATATATAAACAGTTTAATAAAAATATTCTAAGTGGTTGAGCACTTGGTAACCATACTTAACATTTAATCACGTCGCATATTCCCTTTATTATGAAATCTTACTACACCGTACCAAGTGTAGTCACGAAACGAAGTACTGTGCAACCGTTGAATACTGGTCGTCCAGTCCGGTTGGGGTTGTCAGGCCCGATAGATCTATCAACAGGATTCGCGTTTACAATACCGCTGTAAATATTAGTTACCAAGCTACAGGGAAGTATGCCAGTGGTACAACTCAACGTAGAATATATATTTTTCAGTTACTTGTGTCCATAACGTAAAACATAAAATACATGTATTCTCATCCCGAAATATTTAGAGTTTAAAAGTGGGACTATATACTCACTTTCGTCTTGAAGATATATATATTTTGACTTGGTCTCCCGGTTGATATCACGAACCTATCCATATATAATATATCAATACCTTTTCTTTTTAAACAACGTCACATATATATTCTTGTTATACTTTTAATACTTTTTATAATTCCTTAGTCCGTAGTTAGCAGTTCGTTGTTAGTAATTCAATTTTAATGGTTCATATTTAGATGTTTAATAAACCCCCAACGAAATAAATAAAACCCCCAACGTATATGTATTGGTCGAGATTAATCTTGACCCACGGTACCGGTGTTGTCAAATGACGTGTTGCGTACATAAAGTACCGGTGTTGTCAAATGACGTGTTGCGTACAATCATGGGATCTTATGATTAATCTTCTCGTATTGTTTACGGGTGATCCTGAACCATATAAAATTAAATTATGAGTACATATATATAAAATATCATGTTATTTTAAAAAGATGTGATTTATTTAATTTTCTCCAATTATTTTCGTAGCCAAACTAGTCTTAGATATCCGATCTCGTTTTGGTCATAGTTTCTTCGTTACAACTCCGTTTTCGTTGATTCAACTTGCCACTTCCTTGGATCGAGTCCCTCTTTAAGACTATGAACTGTAAATACCTTAGTTTGTATTCTAAATCACAGGTCATAGGTCAAACTTTAGTGAAACTTATGAAGTTAAACATTTTCCTTTATGTAAACAACCTTAAATGGTTATTTTTCTAAAAATACTTATACTTTGAATTAAATCATGAAATTTTTATGTGTTATCATATTCATAGTAAAAATCATTTTTCCAGAACATAAACCTCCAATTCAAAGTTTAAGATGGTTTTTAATTATCCAACCCAAAACAGTCCCCGGTTGCACTCCGACGTCATAAAAACAGTTTTTAAGGTGTTCTTTGAAAAACCAAGTTATACCTTGTTAAATTAGCATATTTTTAAGTTATATTACAGGTCTTGAAGTATTTTAAAAGTTAAGTTAGAAGGATCTATTTAGTTTGCAAACAAGTTTGAAAACTTTCAAACTATGTTCTTGTTGTTAAAATTGTATACCACAAAATATGATAGCTATATATATATGAATCGAATAAGGTTATAAACATAGATTCTACCTCAAGTTCCTTGGACAAGGTTGCTGTAAAAGAGGAGTAAGAACCTAGAACCAAAAGAGTGATGGAATTGGATGAAAGATTGGAAGTAAACTTGTGTTCTTGAAAGGATTCTTGAAGTGTTCTTGTATGGTTTTTCTTATGATGATTAAGGGTTGTTTTTGAAGCTAAATGATGGGGAAAATGCTTGGAGATGATCAAGTATGAAGTTAAGAGTATTTTGAGAGAAAAATGGGAGTGTAAGTATGAGAAAATGGGGTGAAGAAATGGTGTGCATGCATAAAAACGTTTTTAGGTTATAAAGGAAAAAAAAGATACCTAACTTTGTTTTCTTGCTAAATAATTCATGCTACTTGACAAATGGTTGGTTCCACATGTTTCTTAATCATTTAAAGCTGCTAAGGAGCAGATTTTTATTGGTATATACCAATAGTAAATACATCTAGAAGCTGCGTATGATACGAGTACATATACTCTAGATATACGTGTAGAAATCTTTGAGAAAACGGAACGAGGATTCAAATATAGCTATCTTTTGTAAATACACTTATATTGTTTTATGTATTTAAGTTATTAAAAGTGATTAAATACATTACTTATACGATATATGTATAAACATTATAAGTCATAAGTATTAATGTCAAATAACGTTACGTATGGTTATCGTTTTGAAAACTTAAGTTAGTAGTTTCAAAATATACTTATAACTTATTGTTATTAATACAAAATGAGATATTAAAACATTCTTAGATCATGTTAAATATGTATATATACATATATATACACAAACGTATAATTATCATATATTGTATAGTTCGTGATATCATCGGTCAAACTAGACGGTCAAACGTTGTGTAAATCTCTTTTCAAAAAACATAAATCTTAACAATTTGGATTGCTTATCATGTTGGTAAGGTTTAATTTATGTAAATATTAATCTTACAAGTATAGAATGATCGAAAAAGTGCGGGTCATTACAGTACCTACCCGTTAAATAAATTTCGTCCCGAAATTTTAAAATTGTACCTATTTTGCGTCATCGGGAAACAAGTGTGGATACTTTTGTTTCATTTGATCCTCTCGTTCCCAAGTAAACTCGGGACCCCTTCGAGCATTCCAACGAACCTTAACGATCGGTATGTTGCTCTGCTTGAGCCGTTTAACTTCACGATCCATGATTTCGATTGGTTCTTCGATGAACTGTAGTTTCTCGTCGACATGGATTTCTTCAAGAGGAATGGTGAGGTCTTCCTTTGCAAGACACTTCTTAAGGTTTGAGACGTGAAAGGTATTATGTACTCCGGCGAGTTGTTGCGGTAACTCGAGTCGATAAGCTACCGGTCCAATGCGTTCGATGATCTTGAACGAGCCTACATACCTTGGGTTTAGTTTACCCCTTTTTCCAAAACGTATTACACCTTTCCAAGGTGACACCTTTAACATAACCATGTCACCGATCTGAAACTCTAATGGTTTCCTTCGAACATCGGCGTAGCTCTTTTGGCGACTACGGGCTGTTTTCAATCTCTCCTTGATTTGTACTATCTTCTCAGTCGTTTCGTGTATGATCTCGGGACCAGTTAATTGTCGATCTCCTACTTCATTCCAACAAATAGGAGATCTACACTTCCTTCCGTACAATGCTTCGAATGGCGCAGCTTTAATGCTCGCATGATAACTATTATTATACGAGAATTCTGCTAATGGTAGATATTTATCCCATCCGTTTCCAAAATCGATCACACATGCCCTGAGCATGTCTTCAAGAGTCTGAATCGTTCTTTCACTCTGCCCGTCGGTTTGCGGATGATACGCGGTACTCATATCCAAACGAGTTCCTAGGGCCTCCTGTAGTGATTGCCAGAACTTTGATGTAAATCTACTATCACGATCGGATATAATGGAAATAGGTATTCCATGCCTTGAAACAACTTCCTTTATATACAATCGTAATAGTTTCTCCATTCTATCCGTTTCCTTTATAGGCAAGAAGTGTGCAGACTTGGTGAGACGATCAACAATCACCCAAATGGTGTCGTATCCCCAGGCAGTCTTTGGTAACTTCGTGATGAAATCCATGGTAATACCATCCCATTTCCATTCTGGGATTTCTGGTTGTTGAAGTAACCCTGACGGCTTCTGGTGTTCAGCTTTGACTTTGGAACAAGTTAAACATTCCCCAGCATATGTTGCAACGTCTGTCTTTAAATTAGGCCACCAATAATGTGTCTTAAGATCTTGGTACATCTTTCCAACTCCAGGATGTATCGAGTATCTTGTCTTATGTGCCTCATTTAATATCAACTTCCTTAATCCACCCAACTTCGGTACCCAAATACGATTTGCAAAATATCGAATTCCATCTTCCCGCATAACGAGTTGCTTCTCATACTTCTTCATTATTTCATTTCCTATATTTTCTTTAGTAAGTGCTTCTCGTTGAACTTCTTTGATTTGTGAGTTGAGATTCATGCGAATTTTTATGTTCATCGCTCGTACTCGAATTGGTTCTCGTTCCTTTCTGCTTAGAGCGTCGGCCACCACGTTCGCTTTCCCGGGATGATAACGAATTTCACAATCATAGTCGTTTATTAACTCGACCCACCTACGTTGTCTCATGTTCAGCTGTTTCTGATCAAAAATATGTTGAAGGCTTTTATGATCAGTAAACACAGTGCATTTAACCCCATACAAGTAGTTTCTCCATATCTTCAATGCAAACACGACTGCTCCCAGTTCTAGATCATGCGTCGTATAATTCCGCTCGTGAATCTTCAATTTTCGGGATGCGTATGCAATAACTTTCTTTCGTTGCATAAGAACGCAACCAAAACCTTGTCGCGAAGCGTCACAATATATTTCAAAATCATCGTTCCCTTCTGGTAACGATAAAATAGGCGCCGTAGTTAACTTCTTCTTTAGTAATTGAAATGCACTCTCCTGCTCAGAAGTCCATTCATATTTCTTCCCTTTTTGCGTTAACGCTGTCAACGGCTTAGCTATTCGGGAAAAATCTTGAATAAACCTTCTATAATAACCGGCTAAACCCAAAAATTGACGTATCTGCGTTGGTGTCTTAGGAGTCTCCCATTTTTCAATGGCTTCAATTTTTGCTGGATCAACCTGAATTCCTTTGCTACTAACAACGTGGCCAAGAAATTGAACTTCTTTCAACCAAAAAGCACACTTAGAAAATTTAGCATATAGTTGTTCTTTTCTCAACAACTCTAATATCAACCTTAAATGCTCTTCATGCTCTTGCTCACTCTTGGAATAGATAAGAATATCATCAATGAAAACGATAACAAACTTATCTAAATACGGACTACAAACTCGATTCATGAGGTCCATGAATACAGCTGGCGCATTCGTCAATCCAAACGGCATAACCAAAAATTCGTAATGACCATAACGTGTCCGAAAAGCAGTTTTCGGTATATCTTCTTCTTTGACACGTAATTGATGATAGCCCGACCTTAAGTCAATTTTTGAGTACACACATGATCCTTGGAGTTGATCAAATAAGTCGTCAATTCTCGGTAATGGATACCGATTCTTGATAGTTAACTTATTTAATTCACGATAATCTATACACATCCTAAAAGATCCATCTTTCTTTTTAACAAATAGAATCGGAGCTCCCCACGGTGAAGTACTTGGTCGTATGAATCCATGATCCAGTAATTCTTTTAACTGACTCTGAAGTTCTTTTAACTCGGACGGTGCAAGTCTATATGGAGCACGAGCCACTGGTGCAGCTCCTGGTACTAAATCTATTTGAAATTCTACAGATCTAAATGGAGGTAATCCCGGCAACTTTTCCGGAAAGACTTCAGGAAAATCTCTTGCCACAGGTACGTCATTGATGCTCTTCACTTTTTCCTTTGTTTCGACTTTATTAACATGTGCTAAGATAGCATAGCACCCTTTCTTCAAGCACTTTTGAGCTTTCAAATAACTAATGAGTTTTAGCTTTGAGTTACCCTTCTCTCCATAAATCATTACTGGCGTTTTATCCTTACGAGGAATGCGAATTGCCTTCTTGGCGCACACAACTTCAGCTCCTATTTTGGACATCCAGTCCATGCCGACTATTACATCAAAACTTCCTAATTCTACGGGTATCAAGTCAATTTTAAACGTTTCTCCGGCTAAATTTATTTTACAATCACGGCAAATTTTATCGGCTTTAATTAGTTTACCATTAGCTAACTCAATCATGTACTTAGCATCGAGAGGTAATGATGAACAATTCAATTTAGCGTGAAAGTCTCTACACACGTAACTTCTATCAGCACCAGTATCAAATATAATAGATGCGGATAAGTTATTAATGGTAAACGTACCCGTAACAAGCTCCGGGTCTTCACATGCCTCTTTAGCATTAATAACAAATGCTCTTCCACGTGCAGGTCCGATATTCTTCTCTGGATTCGGGCACTGGCTCTTATAGTGACCTTGTTTTCCACACCCAAAACAAGTAATGGTAGCCAAAGCAGTTCTATTTGCATTGGTGGCAGGAGTCTTGGTACCATTTGTATTTGTAACGAGAGCCCTACAATCTTCAGCAAGATGACCCTTTCGATTACATTTGTTGCATACCACATTACAGTAACCAGAGTGATGTTTGTGGCATCGGTTGCATAAAGGATTTTGTCCTTTATAACCAAAGCTTAAACCACTACCCGTACCTTGCGTGTTTTCTTGTTTCTTAAAAGATTGTTGTTGGTTACCTCGATCATAATTTCCATTCCACTTTCTTTTGTTACCTGATACCTTCACATCAGTATTGGATACTTTCTTATCCATGATGACCTGATCCATTAGCTCGTTTGCCATGGTTATAGCTTCATGAATTGTCTTAGGTTTCGATGCTGTAACATTTGCCTTGACCTTTTTGGGCAAACCATCTTTGTACATTTCAATCTTCCGTTCTTCGGTTGGAACCAATTCAGGACATAGCAAAACTAATTCCATGAATCGCTGATTGTAGTTGGTGATTTCAGTACCAATAACCTTCAGACTTCGTAACTCATCTTCCAACTTCCTAACCTCGTTCCTTGGACAATACTCGTTGATTAACATTGTTTTGAATTCTTCCCAAGGAGTATCATAAGCTACATCTCCTCCTACAGCCTTCACATAATTTTTCCACCACGTGAGTGCACTATCTTGTAAAGTGCACGATGCGTATTTGGTCATGTCCTTTTCAACACAACCACTGATTTTGAACACAGTTTCCATCTTTTCTATCCACCGGGTTAAACCGATCGGTCCTTCTGTTCCACTGAATGATGAGGGCTTGTAAGCTTGAAAAGTTTTGTAAGTGCACCCCACACGAGGATTTGGGTTAACTGCAGCACCTCTTGCAGCCTCGACCCATAACATTCTGTCGTTCACTCGCTGATTGATGAGTTCCTGGATTTCTTGTTCCGTCATTCGGTTCAATCGCGCCATATTCTTCTATAAGAATGAAAAGAAAATAATTATTCACATGGAATATTATAGATGTAGTGTATATTTACAGTACATTATAGCTTATTAATAATATGAACCAGGTATTATTATAAAAGCCTTTTCTTCTTATTAGCGTTTTATAATTATATCTAGGGTAGTACCTACCCGTTAATGTCCATACTTAATAGCTTAGTACAGAATCAATTACTACCATCTAAATAATACTTAACCATGGAAAATTATTGCATTTCACACTTCACTATTTTACATATGCTTATCTTACATCGAACATTAAGCAAACCACACTAATAATATTATACAAAACATTATATGATCCCATGGTTTAATACGGCAGCGCATCGTTTGGTCTATTTTCTAGGACGTTTAGGTTCAAAGAATTGCTTAACGCTTATCCTGGCTGTCTGCCTATATTTTGGCTGTGGGACTGAAGAACTGGATGCCGGGATAGAACGAATAGGAATAGCGGGAATAGGGGTGGTAGTGTCTAGTGGAGTTGGTGCCACATCATCCTTATTAAACTCAGGATTTAAATTTTCTAATTCATTAGCCTTTCGTTTCTTTCCTAGTTCGAACTCTTCTTTTGTAATTTCCTGTACTTCTTCCTCGGGTTCACTTTCCTCCTCGGGTTCACTTTCCTCCTCGGGTTCACTTTCCTCCTCGGGTTCACTTTCCTCCTCGGGTTCACTTTCCGGGTTCTCTATAGTCGGTTCATCCGGAATTTGTGAGTCTTCCCCAAAGATATTATTTTCGTCATCGGATAGGTTAATGACTGGAACACCATCTGAAGATTCTGGTTCGGAGTCGCTGAATGTGATAACAAGTTTTGAGCCCGACATCTATCACACAACAACTAACCCATTAGTACTACATAATATTTACATATAAATTTTAACCAACAGTGATAAGCAATGGTTTTTGAAATCAGACCCGGTCAAAGTCCAGACTTACTAATGTATCCTAACGACTTATCAGTTAGACACACTAATGCAAACCTGGTTCGCTAAGACCACCGCTCTGATACCACATGTCATAACCCGTCCTTAACCGTAAGAACGTGTTAGATAACGTATGATTTCATTGCGAGGTATTGACCTCTATATGCGACATTTTTAAAAGAAAAACTGCATATATTATACATTACAAACCATGATTCTTATTTTTGATACAAGCTTTGGACAAAATAAAGATGATTATCGTTTAGCGATAATCTTCGACTTACAAACTTTACAAATGATGATAACAACACGATTTCTAGTATATTTTACAACACAAGTTCTTGGATATGCAGTCTTATTTTTGACACAAATATGCGTACGCAAGATCCTGCTCAAATTCAACATAATGCAGCGGAAACTTCTAATTATCACCTGAGAATAAACATGTTTAAGACGTCAACATAAAGTTGGTGAGATATAGGTTTAGTGCCGGCAGCAATATATATATAGACCACAAGATTTCATATATAAACAGTTTAATAAAAATATTCTAAGTGGTTGAGCACTTGGTAACCATACTTAACATTTAATCACGTCGCATATTCCCTTTATTATGAAATCTTACTACACCGTACCAAGTGTAGTCACGAAACGAAGTACTGTGCAACCGTTGAATACTGGTCGTCCAGTCCGGTTGGGGTTGTCAGGCCCGATAGATCTATCAACAGGATTCGCGTTTACAATACCGCTGTAAATATTAGTTACCAAGCTACAGGGAAGTATGCCAGTGGTACAACTCAACGTAGAATATATATTTTTCAGTTACTTGTGTCCATAACGTAAAACATAAAATACATGTATTCTCATCCCGAAATATTTAGAGTTTAAAAGTGGGACTATATACTCACTTTCGTCTTGAAGATATATATATTTTGACTTGGTCTCCCGGTTGATATCACGAACCTATCCATATATAATATATCAATACCTTTTCTTTTTAAACAACGTCACATATATATTCTTGTTATACTTTTAATACTTTTTATAATTCCTTAGTCCGTAGTTAGCAGTTCGTTGTTAGTAATTCAATTTTAATGGTTCATATTTAGATGTTTAATAAACCCCCAACGAAATAAATAAAACCCCCAACGTATATGTATTGGTCGAGATTAATCTTGACCCACGGTACCAGTGTTGTCAAATGACGTGTTGCGTACATAAAGTACCGGTGTTGTCAAATGACGTGTTGCGTACAATCATGGGATCTTATGATTAATCTTCTCGTATTGTTTACGGGTGATCCTGAACCATATAAAATTAAATTATGAGTACATATATATAAAATATCATGTTATTTTAAAAAGATGTGATTTATTTAATTTTCTCCAATTATTTTCGTAGCCAAACTAGTCTTAGATATCCGATCTCGTTTTGGTCATAGTTTCTTCGTTACAACTCCGTTTTCGTTGATTCAACTTGCCACTTCCTTGGATCGAGTCCCTCTTTAAGACTATGAACTGTAAATACCTTAGTTTGTATTCTAAATCACAGGTCATAGGTCAAACTTTAGTGAAACTTATGAAGTTAAACATTTTCCTTTATGTAAACAACCTTAAATGGTTATTTTTCTAAAAATACTTATACTTTGAATTAAATCATGAAATTTTTATGTGTTATCATATTCATAGTAAAAATCATTTTTCCAGAACATAAACCTCCAATTCAAAGTTTAAGATGGTTTTTAATTATCCAACCCAAAACAGTCCCCGGTTGCACTCCGACGTCATAAAAACAGTTTTTAAGGTGTTCTTTGAAAAACCAAGTTATACCTTGTTAAATTAGCATATTTTTAAGTTATATTACAGGTATTGAAGTATTTTAAAAGTTAAGTTAGAAGGATCTATTTAGTTTGCAAACAAGTTTGAAAACTTTCAAACTATGTTCTTGTTGTTAAAATTGTATACCACAAAATATGATAGCTATATATATATGAATCGAATAAGGTTATAAACATAGATTCTATCTCAAGTTCCTTGGACAAGGTTGCTGTAAAAGAGGAGTAAGAACCTAGAACCAAAAGAGTGATGGAATTGGATGAAAGATTGGAAGTAAACTTGTGTTCTTGAAAGGATTCTTGAAGTGTTCTTGTATGGTTTTTCTTATGATGATTAAGGGTTGTTTTTAAAGCTAAATGATGGGGAAAATGCTTGGAGATGATCAAGTATGAAGTTAAGAGTATTTTGAGAGAGAAATGGGAGTGTAAGTATGAGAAAATGGGGTGAAGAAATGGTGTGCATGCATAAAAACGTTTTTAGGTTATAAAGGAAAAAAAAGATACCTAACTTTGTTTTCTTGCTAAATAATTCATGCTACTTGACAAATGGTTGGTTCCACATGCTTCTTAATCATTTAAGGCTGCTAAGGAGCAGATTTTTATTGGTATATACCAATAGTAAATACATCTAGAAGCTGCGTATGATACGAGTACATATACTCTAGATATACGTGTAGAAATCTTTGAGAAAACGGAACGAGGATTCAAATATAGCTATCTTTTGTAAATACACTTATATTGTTTTATGTATTTAAGTTATTAAAAGTGATTAAATACATTACTTATACGATATATGTATAAACATTATAAGTCATAAGTATTAATGTCAAATAACGTTACGTATGGTTATCGTTTTGAAAACTTAAGTTAGTAGTTTCAAAATATACTTATAACTTATTGTTATTAATACAAAATGAGATATTAAAACATTCTTAGATCATGTTAAATATGTATATATACATATATATACACACACGTATAATTATCATATATTGTATAGTTCGTGATATCATCGGTCAAACTAGACGGTCAAACGTTGTGTAAATCTCTTTTCAAAAAACATAAATCTTAA
Source organism: Rutidosis leptorrhynchoides (assembly GCF_046630445.1). Classification (NCBI taxonomy): domain Eukaryota; kingdom Viridiplantae; phylum Streptophyta; class Magnoliopsida; order Asterales; family Asteraceae; genus Rutidosis; species Rutidosis leptorrhynchoides. Next base: position 443,534,520 of record NC_092334.1, read on the forward strand.
CAATTTGGATTGCTTATCATGTTGGTAAGGTTTAATTTATGTAAATATTAATCTTACAAGTATAGAATGATCGAAAAAGTGCGGGTCATTACAATAGTTCAAACATTTTGAGACTCGGTTTAACAGAACTTTGCTTATCGTATCGAAATTAAATAAGATTCAAGTTTAAATTTGGTCGGAAATTCCTGGGTCATCACAACAACTCTACTGATAATATGGTGGGATATAAAAGGTTTCCCGGTAACAACAAAAGAGCACGCATATATATCAAGATTATAATAAGGTTAATCCGAATGAAAATTGAAGTTGACTTGCTGGAGCTGTGACAAAATTGACTAATTTTGGAAAGGGATTGCAAAGTTATTTTCGATAATAACAACGCCAAAAGAGCTAGCACAGATACATGTTAAACGTTTACTCAGGTTCTGAGTGTTTTCAGGTGCATAACTATATGTATCAATCTTTTCTTCCGTAGATGAAGTGCGGTTGGTTCATCCTCGCAATTGAGATGTTTTCAAGAATCATGAAAGGTTTGAACACAGTTGGTAATCGTCAAGATACAAATGAGGTTTAAGATGAAATCAAGTGGCAAACTTGAAGAATTATTTAGTTTCATATATTATAATCAATATTTTAATTTATTTTAATTGTCCAATGTCATTAGTCCATAGTCGATAATCCACAGTTAACAGTCCAATAATTCATATATAATTTAATATATAATATTCGAATTAATTAATAAGTATCGTGACCCGTGTACATGTCTAAGACTCGATCACAACTCAAACTATATATATTATTTGAAAATCAACCTCAACCCTGTATAGAGAACTCGATCATTACTGCATATATAGTGTCTATGGTGATTCCAAATAATATATATAGATGTGTCGATATGATATGTCAAAACCTTGTATACGTGTCCCGATATTTAAAGTGCGTAAAATAATTACAGAAATTAAATGACGATAAATAAAGTGCGTAAAATAAATAACAGAAATTAAATGACAATAAATAAAATTACGAGAATTAAATTGCGATAAAATAAATTGCGATAATTAAAATGTAATAAGAAGTTAACAGTTAGCTAGGAACAGTTAGCTGGAAACAGTTAGCGTGGATTCTTAACAAAAATTTTCGTAGTTAATTTGTTTGTTTCTATCAAATTTTTATTTTGTCAAATGTGTTCTTCATTATGCCACTTGTTGGATTCTGATAAATCAAAATTCAAATATGAAATTGAATGAAAATGGTTATTCTGTGGTGAACGGATTCGTATATCGGTAGATGTAAGTAGGATAGTAAATGACTGTTGAATCAGATTCGAAGAATGTACAGTTTAACTTATTAATGTGAAATCTAAATATTCCTCGGGTATTACCTACCTGTTAAAATATTTTCACCATTAACAGTTTGTACAAAAGAATTTTTAGTTACAATCTTTATGAAAATATACTTCCATATATATTTTCTTCAGATGTAATCATGGATTTAATGAGTTAATATAATATTAATCTCATTTGATTTACAATTAGACTAGAATACATAATCTCTAAAACATTAGAGATTACATAATCGCCATGAAGAACGAAGATAATTGATGTAGAATGATATGTAGAATGCTAATTATACTCGAGGTACAGGATGAGATGTTGAGGCATGGATTGTTGATGGTACTGGTGCTGTTATTGATGGTACTGTTGGTGCACGTGATGTTGCTGAAGCTGGTAAATTTTGCACCATATTCTCCAAATTGATTACTCGAGCGCGAAGCTCGTTGACTTCTTCCATTATTCCCGGATGATTGATGGTCGGAACGAGTGAATGAATAAGGTTTGAAATTTTAGATAGAATATAATCGTGGTAAGGTATTCGGGAAATGAGACTGAAAATGGTGTTTTTGGATAGGCTCGCCGATAAGTGCTTCAGGTTCTTCACCAAAAGGTGAATTCGGTTGGTGAAAAGGATCGCCTTCTTCTCGTCTCCATTGATTAAGTAGGCTACGATCTCGTTAGATGAATTAGGGATGTATGATCTGTTGATTCATTCTGGTGACACTGCTTTCGGAGCTTAGGTGAAACTCCATATCGAAATAGCTGTCGGAATCCGAGGAATTCGAACTGGTTGAGTGTCATAACCCGACCTTAACCATAAGGACGAATACAATAACATATGATTTCATCGCGAGGTATTGACCTCTATATGCGACATTTTTCAAAAACTGCATTCGTTTTTACAATACAAACCATAGCTTTTATTACAAATACAAGGTTTAAACAACTTAATAATGATTATCGTTTAGCGATAATCTTAGACTTACAAACTTTACATGTGATAATAACAATACGACCTCCAACATATTTTACATTACAAATTCTCCGATATGTAGTTTTATTTTTGACACAAATATGCATACTCAAGATCTTGCTTAAATTCAACATGTTGCAGCGGAAACTTTTAGTTATCACCTGAGAATAAACATGCTTAAAACGTCAACATAAAGTTGGTGAGATATAGGTTTAATGCCGGCAGCGTTATAAATATAGACCACAAGATTTCATATATAAACGTTTTAATAAAAATATTCTAAGTTGTTGAGCACTTGATAACCATACTTAACATTTAATCAACGTCGCATATTCCCTTTATTATGAAATCTTACTACACCGTACCAAGTGTAGTTACCGAAACGAAGTACTGTGCAACCGTTGAATACTGGTCGTCCAGTCCGGTTGGGGTTGTCAGGCCCGATAGATCTATCAACAGGATTCGCGTTTACAATACCTCATGTAAATAATAGTTACCAAGTTACAGGGAAGTATGCCAGTGGTACAACTCAACGTAGAATATATATTTTTAATCACTTGTGTCCATATCGTAAATCATAAAATGCATGTATTCTCATCCCGAAATATTTAGAGTTTAAAAGTGGGACTATATACTCACTTTTGCCTTGAAGGTATTTATCACGACTTGGTCTCCGATAGATATCACAAACCTAACCATATATATAATATATCAACATATTTTCTTTTCAAGTAATCGTTACATATATATATATATATATATACTTTTAATACTTTTAATATTTTCTTAGTCCGTAGTTAGCAGTCCGATGTTAGTGGTCCACAATTAGTTGCTTAAATAAAATAAATAAAGACCCCATCGTATTCGTATTGATCAGAATTAATCTCGACCCATGGTACCATGTTGTCAAGTGACGTGTTGCGTACATAAAGTACCGTGTTGTCAAATGACGTGTTGCGTACAATCATGAGATCTTATGATTAATCTTCTCGTGTTGTTTACGGGTGGTCCTGAAATATATAAAATCAAATCATAAGTAAATATATATAAAATATCATATTAATTAGAAAATATATGATTAATTTAATTTTTCTCCAAATATTTTCGTAGCTAAACTAGCTTCGGATACCCGATCTTGTTTTAGTCGTAGTTTCTTCATTACAACTCCGTTTTTGTTGGTTCAACTTGCCACTTCCTTGGATCGAGTCAAATTTTAAGAATATGAACTGATAATACCTTAGTTTCTATTCGAAATCACAGGTTATAGGTCAAACTTTGGTGAAACTTATGAAAGTGATCGTTTTCCATCATAAAAACAACATTTAATGATCATTTTTCTAAAAATACTTACACTTTGAGTTAAACCATGAAATTTTTATGTGGTAACATATTCATAAGAAATATCATTTTTACAGAACATAAACTTCCAATTCAAAGTTCAAGATAGTTTTTAATTATCCAACCCAAAACAGCCCCCGGTTGCACTCCAACGACGTAGATTCAGTTTTAAGGTGTTCTTTGTAAAATCAAGTTGTATCTTGTTAAGTTAGCATATCATTATGATATATTACAGGTCTTGAAGTGTTTTAAAAGTCAAGTTAGAAGGATCTATTTAGTTTGCAAACAAGTTTGAAATCATTCAAACTATGTTCTTGTTGTTAAAATTTTACAACACAAAATAAGATAGCTATATAAATATGAATCGAATAAGGTTATGAACAAGGTTACTACCTCAAGTTACTTGGACAAAGTTGCTGTAAAAGATGAGTAAAATCCTAGAACCAAAAGAGTGGTGGAGTTGGATTGAAAGGTTGGAAGTAAACTTGTTTACTTGAAAGGATTTTTGAAGTGTTCTTGAATGGATTTTCTTATGATGATTAAGGGTTGTTTTTGAAGCTAGATCTTCATGGTTATTTGCTGAGATTGTGAAGAACACTTAAGGTTCCTAAGAGTGTGTTTTTGGTTAGAGAAAATGTGTAGTAAAAATGAAAATGGAATGGAGTATAAATGGTGGTGAAAAGATGTATAAATTTGTAATATTGTGCAAAAGTCTTGTAATATGCCAAATTGATTAATCATGCATGCTAAGATCCAAAATTGGCTGACTCATGGCTGCTAATAAAGTGATTGTGATGTGTATATACCAATAGTAAATACGTATAGAAGCTGGGTATGATACGGGTACATATACCCTAGATATACGTATAAAAATCTTGAGAAAACGGAACGAGGATTCAAATATAGCTATCTTTTGTAAATATACTTATATTGTTTTATGTATATAAATCCTTTAAAAGTGATAAAATACATATCTATATGATACATGTATAAGCATTATAAGTTTTAAGTATTTAAGTCGAAGAACGTCACATATAGTTATCGTTTTGAAAACTTAAGTTAGTAGTCTCAAAATATACTTATAACTCATTGTTATTAGTACACAATGAGATGTTAAAACATTCTTAGATCATGTTAAATATATAAAAATATATATATATATACAAACATATAATTATCGTATGTTATATTGTTCGTGATATCATCGGTCAAATTGGACGGTCAAACGTTGTGTAAAACTCTTTTTAAAAACATAAATCTCAACAATTTAGATTACTTATCATGTTGGTAAGGTTTAATTTATGTAAATATTAATCTCATAGGTATAAAATGATCGGAAAAATCCGGGTCGTTACAGTACCTACCCGTTAAATAAATTTCGTCCCGAAATTTTAAAGTTGTACCTATTTTGCGTTCTCGGGAAAAAAATGTGGGTACTTTTGTTTCATCTGATCCTCTCGTTCCCAAGTAAACTCGGGACCTCTTCGAGCATTCCAACGAACCTTAACGATTGGTATGTTGCTCTGCTTGAGCCGTTTAACTTCACGGTCCATGATTTCGACTGGTTCTTCTATGAATTGTAGTTTCTCATCGACTTGGATTTCTTCAAGAGGAATGGTGAGATCTTCCTTTGCAAGACATTTCTTGAGGTTTGAGATGTGAAATGAATTATGTACTCCGGCGAGTTGTTGTGGTAACTCGAGTCGATAGGCTACCGGTCCAATGCGTTCGATGATCTTGAACGGGCCTACATACCTTGGGTTCAGTTTACCCCGTTTACCGAAACGTATTACACCTTTCCAAGGTGACACCTTTAACATAACCATGTCACCGATCTGAAACTCTAATGGTTTCCTTCGGACATCGGCGTAGCTCTTTTGGCGACTACGGGCTGTTTTCAATCTCTCCTTGATTTGTACTATCTTCTCAGTCGTTTCGTGTATGATCTCGGGACCAGTTAATTGTCGATCTCCTACTTCATTCCAACAGATAGGGGATCTACACTTCGTTCCATACAATGCTTCGAATGGTGCAGCTTTAATGCTCGCATGATAACTGTTATTATACGAGAATTCTGCTAATGGTAGATATTTATCCCATCCGTTTCCAAAATCGATCACACATGCCCTGAGCATGTCTTCAAGAGTCTGAATTGTTCTTTCACTCTGCCCGTCAGTTTGTGGATGATATGCGGTGCTCATATCCAAACGAGTTCCCAGGGCCTCCTGTAGTGATTGCCAAAACTTTGATGTAAATCTACTATCACGATGAGATATAATGGAAATAGGTATTCCATGCCTTGAAACAATTTCCTTTATGTATAATCGTAATAGTTTCTCCATTCTATCCGTTTCCTTTATAGGCAAGAAATGTGCAGATTTGGTGAGACGATCAACTATTACCCAAATGGTGTCATAACCCCAGGCAGTCTTAGGTAACTTTGTGATGAAATCCATGGTAATACCGTCCCATTTCCATTCTGGGATTTCTGGTTGTTGAAGTAACCCTGAAGGTTTCTGGTGTTCTGCTTTGACTTTGGAACAAGTTAAACATTCCCCAACATATGTTGCAACGTCTGTCTTCAAATTAGGCCACCAATAATGCGTCTTAAGATCTTGATACATCTTTCCAACTCCAGGATGTATCGAGTATCTTGTCTTATGTGCCTCATTCAATATCAACTTCCTTAATCCACCCAACTTCGGTACCCAAATACGGTTTGCAAAATATCGAATTCCGTCTTCCCGCATAACGAGTTGCTTCTCATACATCTTCATTATTTCATTTCCTATGTTTTCTTTAGTAAGAGCTTCTCATTGAGCCTCTTTGATTTGTGAGTGGAGATTCATGCGAATTTTTATGTTCATTGCTCGTACTCGAATTGGTTCCCGTTCCTTTCTGCTTAGAGCGTCGGCCACTACATTCGCTTTCCCGGGATGATAGCGAATCGCACAATCATAGTCGTTTATCAGCTCGACCCACCTACATTGCCTCATGTTTAGCTGTTTCTGATCGAAGATATGTTGAAGGCTTTTATGATCGGTAAACACAGTGCATTTAATCCCATATAAGTAGTGTCTCCATATCTTTAATGCAAACACTACTGCTCCCAATTCTAAATCATGCGTCGTATAATTCCGCTCATAAATCTTCAATTGTCGGGATGCGTATGCTATAACTTTCTTCCGTTGCATAAGGACGCAACCAAAACCTTGTCGCGAAGCGTCACAATATATCTCAAAATCATCATTCCCTTCAGGTAACGATAAAATAGGTGCTGTAGTCAACTTCTTCTTCAGTAATTGAAATGCACTCTCCTGCTCAGAAGTCCATTCGTACTTCTTCCCTTTTTGTGTTAATGCTGTTAATGGTTTAGCTATTCGGGAAAAATCTTGAATAAACCTTCTATAATAACCAGCTAAACCCAAAAATTGGCGTATCTGCGTTGGTGTCTTAGGAGTCTCCCATTTTTCAATGACCTCAATTTTAGCTGGGTCAACCTGAATTCCTTTGCTACTAACAACATGGCCAAGAAATTGCACTTCTTTCAACCAAAACGCACACTTAGAAAATTTGGCGTATAATTGTTCTTTTCTTAATAATTCTAATACCAATCTTAAATATTGTTCATGCTCTTGCTCACTCTTGGAATAGATAAGAATATCGTCAATGAAAACGATAACAAACTTATCTAAATACGGACTACAAACTCGATTCATGAGGTCCATGAATACAGCTGGCGCATTCGTTAATCCAAACGGCATGACCAAAAATTCATAATGACCGTAGCGTGTCCGAAAAGCAGTTTTCGGAATATCTTCTTCTTTGACGCGTAGTTGATGATAGCCCGACCTTAGGTCGATTTTCAAGTAAACACATGATCCTTGCAATTGATCAAATAAGTCATCAATTCTCGGTAGTGGATACCGATTCTTGATAGTTAACTTATTTAATTCACGATAATCTATACACATTCGGAAAGATCCGTCTTTCTTCTTGACGAATAAAATTGGAGCTCCCCACGGTGAAGTGCTCGGTCGAATGAAACCACGGTCCAGTAATTCTTGTAATTGGCTTTTTAACTCTTTCATCTTAGATGGTGCAAGTCTATATGGAGCACGAGCCACTGGTGCAGCTCCCGGTACTAGATCTATTTGAAATTCTACAGATCTAAATGGAGGTAATCCTGGTAACTCTTCCGGAAATACTTCAGGAAAATCTCTTGCCACAGGCACGTCGTTGATGCTCTTCACTTTTTCCTTCGTTTCGACTTTATTAACATATGCTAAGATAGCATAGCACCCTTTCTTAAAGCACTTTTGAGCTTTCAAACAACTAATGAGTTTTAGCTTTGAGTTACCCTTTGTGATGACCCAGAAATTTCGACTAAATTTAAACTTAATCTTTGTATGATTAACATTTCCGACACGATAAGCAAAGTCTGTAAAACTGAATCTCAAAATTTTTGAATTACTTTTATATATTTAAATACCCTTCGGTTGTTTTCGACGATTCGCGAACAATTATATGTAAATAGATACATATATACTATAACTTGAAAAGGTAACAATGTATTAATTATTTGATACCGTACATTAAACTTATTGGTTTAAATATCTATTTGAATATATATGATAAGTTGAAATATTTATTATTAAAATTTATTTATAAATAACTTCCAATGTGTATTTAAAAACTGATTTATGTATATTAAAAAAAGATATATACATATATATAATTTCAAGTTATTTAGTAAACGATAGTAACATTTTCAAATTGCTACAGTACCCAAAATGCTACAGTGTTTTTGAAAATCACTAATTGCTACAGTGAATTGCTACAGTAACTTTGCTACAGTAAAACGCTATTATAAAAATGTATTTTAGCAAATAGCGAGACGATGATTTATAGAAGTAAATGACCAAAACACTCGAAAGTTTAAGATACACTTTGAGTGATATAATTAAGGGATAATTTAAGGCTATTGATAAGGCTAAAAAGGAACATATATTTCATAGCATTATCCCCCAAGAAAGACAGGATTTTAGTTGTAATTATTCCATATTCAAGTAATATTCGTTTATATTTAATAAGTGCGAAGACAAAAGGCGAAAACGAAGAATTGAAGACGGAAAGGTCCAAAATGCTCAAATGTACAAGATACAATTAAAAAGGTTCAAATTATTGATGAAGAACGTCTAAAAATGACAAGAGTACAAGTTGCGGAACGCAAAGTACACGATATAAAATAGTACGCAAGGACGTCTGAAAATCCGGAACCGGGACCCGAGTCAAGAAGAAACGCCCGACGCAATGGACCAAAAATATCTAGTCTACTATGCACAAGAATAAAATATAATATATAAATAATTATATTAATTATTTATATATTTATATTTATTTTATATTATGTCGACAAGCTAGGAGCCAAAACAATGTGAGCTGTCCCTGGTCCTCATGCGAGTCGCATGGCCAGAAGGCCATTTCCATGCGAGTCGCATGACTCCAGATTTCAGGCCAAGTGCTATAAATTCTCGAGTTTTGGCCAGATAAATCACACACACATAAATATTATTTTTACTCCGTATTTATTTATTTTATTATTATTATTATTATTATTATTATTAATAAGATTATTATTAATCTTATTATTTTTATTATTAGTGTTATTATTTTTGCGATACAAAAATAATAATGTACATAAAATATTACGACGGAGTGCTGTCCAAGTAATTTTCAAAATGAGTTTTCGAGCAAGCTAGAGCTAAGGAAATTATGGGTTATTGCCAAGGAGGTTATGGGTAATGTTCGGGGGTATTTTTTTGTGAATCAAACCTCGTGTTTATCATCTCCGATGCGTCTACGTGCTTTCCTACAATATTGTATATCAATATTTAACTGTGAGTTTCATTTGATCCCTTTTACCCTTTACATTTTTGGGCTGAGAATACATGCAAATGCTTTAATAACTGTTTTACAATAATTATAAAGTGTGAGTTTCATATGATCCCTTTTACCCTTTACATTTTTGGGCTGAGAATACATGCAAATGCTTTAATAACTGTTTTACAATAATTATAAAGTGTGAGTTTCATATGATCCCTTTTACTCCCTACATTTTTGGGCTGAGAATACATGCAAATGCTTTATTAATCGATATACAATATTTATATGCGTGAGTTTCATTGCTCCTTTTTTAATTGCTTTTACAATATATATTTTTGGGCTAAGAATACATGCACTTTATTTTAAACGCAATGGATACAAGTACATACTAAATTCTACACTGAGTTTGAACCGAAAATCCCTTAGCTTTGGTAACTGTTAACTGCCAGTTATAAGAACTGGTGGGCGCGAGTAGTAGTATATGGATCCATAGGGCTTGATATCCCCGTCCGAGCTAGAGCACTAGCCTTTTAACGGACGTATGCTATTTGAGAAGCGTACACGTTGGTTTGCGTGTATTATTAAGATGATTATACAAAGGGTACAAATTATATAAACGTTAAAGTTTAGTTACCAGGGTGCTCAATTTTGTAGAACCGATTGATAAACGTTTCGGATGAAACAACTGAAATCTTGTGATCCACCTTTTATGTAAAACCTATTGATAACGTTTTAAATAAAACAACTGAACTTTTGTAATCCACATTGATATACGGATTATGTGTAATATTAAACTATGAACTCACCAACCTTTGTGTTGACACTTGAAGCATGTTTATTCTCAGGATTCTAGAAGTCTTCCGCTGTTTGCTTATACGTGATACAAGATATGTGCTTGGAGTCATACATGCTATATACAAGAAACTTGCATTCACCAAACCATTACCATGTATCTTATTTTGACTGTATTGTCAACAGATGTATTATTGTAAACCATTAAATGGTGATTGTCTATACGTAGAAATCATCAGATGTTAAAAACCTGGAATTTATATATTCATTTATGAAATACCTTTTCAAACGAATACAATGTTACAAAATGTATCACATAGAGGTCAAATACCCCGCAATGAAATCAATGAATGACGTGTTCGTCCATATGGATTTGGAGCGATCGTCACACCCTTCTCTCCATAAATCATTACTGGCGTTTTATCCTTACGAGGAATTCGAATTGCCTTCTTGGCGCACACAACTTCAGCTCCTATTTTGGACATCCAGTCCATGCCGACTATTACATCAAAACTTCCTAATTCTACGGGTATCAAATCAATCTTAAATGTTTCTCCGGCTAAATTTATTTTACAATCACGGCAAATTTTATCAGCTTTAATTAGTTTATCATTAGCTAACTCAATCATGTACTTAGCATCTAGAGGTAATGATGAACAATTCAATTTAGCGTGAAAGTCTCTACACACGTAACTTCTATCAGCACCAGTATCAAATATAATAGATGCGGATAAGTTATTAATGGTAAACGTACCTGTAACAAGCTCCGGGTCTTCACACGCCTCTCTAGCATTAATAACAAATGCTCTTCCTCGTGCAGATCCATTATTCTACTCTGGATTCGGACACTGGCTCTTATAATGACCCTGTTTCCCACACCCATAACAAGAAACAGTGGCCAAGGCAGTTCTATTTGCATTGGTGGCAGGAGTCTTGGTACCGTTTGTATTTGTAGCGGGAACCCTACAATCTTCAGCAAGATGACCTTTTCGATTACAATTGTTGCACACCACATTACAATAACCAGAGTGATGTTTGTGGCATCTGTTACATAAAGGATTTCGTCCTTTGTAACCTGTGTTTGAACCGCTACCCGCACCTTGCGTGGTTTCTTGTTTCTTGTTGGATTGTTGATGATTACCTTCCCACTTTCTTTTGTTTCCCGATGTCTTGACATCGGTGTTCTTATCCAGAATAATCTGGTCCATCAACTCGTTCGCCATGGTGATGGCTTCGTGAATAGTCTTGGGTTTCGATGCTGTAACATTTGCTTTGACATTTTTAGGCAAACCATCTTTGTACAGTTCTATCTTCCGTTCTTCGGTTGGTACCAATTCGGGACATAGCAAAGCTAATTCCATGAATCGCTGATTGTAGTTGGTGAGTTCAGTACCAACAACTTTCAGGCTTCGTAATTCAGCTTCCAACTTCCTAACCTCGTTCCTTGGACAATATTCATTGATTAGCATTGTTTTGAATTCTTCCCAGGGAGTATCATAAGCTACATCTCCTCCTACGGCCTTCACATAGTTTTTCCACCATGTGAGTGCACTATCTTATAGAGTGCACGATGCATACTTGGTCATGTCCTTCTCAATACAACCACTGATTTTAAACACAAACTCAATCTTTTCGATCCACCGGGTTAAACCAACCGGTCCTTCTGTTCCACTGAATGATGAGGGCTTGCAACCTTGAAAAGTTTTGTAAGTGCACCCCACACGAGGATTTGGGTTAACTGCAGCACCTCTTGCAGCCTCGACCCATAACATTCTGTCGTTCACTCGCTGATTGATGAGTTCCTGGATTTCTTGTTCCGTCATTCGGTTCAATCGCGCCATAAACTTCAATAAGAATGAAAAAATAATTATTCACATGGAATATTATAGATGTAGTATGTATTTACAGTACATCGTAGCTTATTAATAATATGAACCAGTTATTATTATAAAAGCCTTTTCTTCTTATTAGCGTTTTATAATTATATCTAGGGTAGTACCTACCCGTTAAAGTTCATACTTAATAGCTTAGTACGAAAATCAATTACTACCACCCAAATAATACTTAACCATGGAAAATTATTGCATTTCACACTTCACTATTTTACATATGCTTATCTTACATCAAACATTAAGCAAACCACACTAGTAATATTATACAAAACATTATATAATCCCATGGTTTAAAACAACAGCGCATCATTTAACCCAAAGTGTTTGTGTTCAAAGAAATCGCTTAAAGGTTATCCTGGTTGTCTCCCTGCGTTTTGGCTGAGGAACCGAAGAACTAGATGTCGGGATAGAACTAATAGGAATAGTGGGAATAGGTGTGGAAGTATCTGGTGGAGTTGGTGCCACAACATCCTCTCTAGACTCGGGATTTAGATTTTCCATTTCAGTAGCCTTTCGTTTCTTTCCTCGTTCGAACTTGTCTTTCGTAATTTCCTGTATTTCTTCCTCCTCAGGATCACTTTCCGGTTCCTCTTCAATTGATTCATCCGGAACTTGTGAGTCTTCCCCAAAGGTGTCGTTTTCATCATCAGATAGATTAATGACTGGAACACCATCTGAAGAGTCTGGTTCGGAGTCGCTGAATGTGATAATAAGTTCTAAGCCAGACATCTATCACATAACAACTAGCACGTTAATACCACATAATATTTACATATTAATTTTTAACCAACAAGGATAAACAATAGTTTTCGAAATCAAACACGGTCAAAGTCCAGACTCACTAATGCATCCTAACAAACTCGATAAGATACACTAATGAAAATTCTCTGGTTCTCTAAGACCAACGCTCTGATACCACATGTCATAACCCGACCTTAACCATAAGGACGAATACAATAACATATGATTTCATCACGAGGTATTGACCTCTATATGCGATATTTTTCAAAAACTGCATTCGTTTTTACAATACAAACCATAGCTGTTATTACAAATACAAGGTTTAAACAACTTAATAATGATTATCGTTTAGCGATAATCTTAGACTTACAAACTTTACATGTGATAATAACAATACGACCTCCAACATATTTTACATTACAAATCCTCCGATATGTAGTTTTATTTTTGACACAAATATGCATACTCAAGATCTTGCTTAAATTCAAAATGTTGCAGCGGAAACTTTTAGTTATCACCTGAGAATAAACATGCTTAAAACGTCAACATAAAGTTGGTGAGATATAGGTTTAATGCCGGCATCGTTATAAATATAGACCACAAGATTTCATATATAAACATTTTAATAAAAATATTCTAAGTTGTTGAGCACTTGATAACCATACTTAACATTTAATCAACGTCGCATATTCCCTTTATTATGAAATCTTACTACACCGTACCAAGTGTAGTTACCGAAACGAAGTACTGTGCAACCGTTGAATACTGGTCGTCCAGTCCGGTTGGGGTTGTCAGGCCCGATAGATCTATCAACAGGATTCGCGTTTACAATACCTCATGTAAATAATAGTTACCAAGTTACAGGGAAGTATGCCAGTGGTACAACTCAACGTAGAATATATATTTTTAATCACTTGTGTCCATAACGTAAATCATAAAATGCATGTATTCTCATCCCGAAATATTTAGAGTTTAAAAGTGGGACTATATACTCACTTTTACCTTGAAGGTATTTATCACGACTTGGTCTCCGATAGATATCACAAACCTAACCATATATATAATATATCAACATATTTTCTTTTCAAGTAATCGTTACATATATATATATATATATATATATATATATATATATATATATATATATATATATATATATATATATATATATATATATATATATATATATATATATATATATATATATATATATATATATATATATATATACTTTTAATACTTTTAATATTTTCTTAGTCCGTAGTTAGCAGTCCGATGTTAGTGGTCCACAATTAGTTGCTTAAATAAAATAAATAAAGACCCCATCGTATTCGTATTGATCAGAATTAATCTCGACCCATGGTACCATGTTGTCAAGTGACGTGTTGCGTACATAAAGTACCGTGTTGTCAAATGACGTGTTGCGTACAATCATGAGGTCTTATGATTAATCTTCTCGTGTTGTTTACGGGTGGTCCTGAAATATATAAAATCAAATCATAAGTAAATATATATAAAATATCATATTAATTAGAAAATATATGATTAATTTAATTTTTCTCCAAATATTTTCGTAGCTAAACTAGCTTCGGATACCCGATCTTGTTTTAGTCGTAGTTTCTTCATTACAACTCCGTTTTTGTTGGTTCAACTTGCCACTTCCTTGAATCGAGTCAAATTTTAAGAATATGAACTGATAATACCTTAGTTTCTATTCGAAATCACAGGTTATAGGTCAAACTTTGGTGAAACTTATGAAAGTGATCGTTTTCCATCATAAAAACAACATTTAATGATCATTTTTCTAAAAATACTTACACTTTGAGTTAAACCATGAAATTTTTATGTGGTAACATATTCATAAGAAATATCATTTTTCCAAAACATAAACTTCCAATTCAAAGTTCAAGATAGTTTTTAATTATCCAACCCAAAACAGCCCCCGGTTGCACTCCAACGACGTAGATTCAGTTTTAAGGTGTTCTTTGTAAAATCAAGTTGTATCTTGTTAAGTTAGCATATCATTATGATATATTACAGGTCTTGAAGTGTTTTAAAAGTCAAGTTAGAAGGATCTTTTTAGTTTGCAAACAAGTTTGAAATCATTCAAACTATGTTCTTGTTGTTAAAATTTTACAACACAAAATAAGATAGCTATATAAATATGAATCGAATAAGGTTATGAACAAGGTTACTACCTCAAGTTACTTGGACAAAGTTGCTGTAAAAGATGAGTAAAATCCTAGAACCAA
This sequence comes from Rutidosis leptorrhynchoides, assembly GCF_046630445.1. Lineage (NCBI taxonomy): Eukaryota > Viridiplantae > Streptophyta > Magnoliopsida > Asterales > Asteraceae > Rutidosis > Rutidosis leptorrhynchoides. Next base: position 443,549,728 of record NC_092334.1, read on the forward strand.
AAGAGTGGTGGAGTTGGATTGAAAGGTTGGAAGTAAACTTGTTTACTTGAAAGGATTTTTGAAGTGTTCTTGAATGGATTTTCTTATGATGATTAAGGGTTGTTTTTGAAGCTAGATCTTCATGGTTATTTGCTGAGATTTTGAAGAACACTTAAGGTTCCTAAGAGTGTGTTTTTGGTTAGAGAAAATGTGTAGTAAAAATGAAAATGGAATGGAGTATAAATGGTGGTGAAAAGATGTATAAATTTGTAATATTGTGCAAAAGTCTTGTAATATGCCAAATTGATTAATCATGCATGCTAAGATCCAAAATTGGCTGACTCATGGCTGCTAATAAAGTGATTGTGATGTGTATATACCAATAGTAAATACGTATAGAAGCTGGGTATGATACGGGTACATATACCCTAGATATACGTATAAAAATCTTGAGAAAACGGAACGAGGATTCAAATATAGCTATCTTTTGTAAATATACTTATATTTTTTTATGTATATAAATCCTTTAAAAGTGATAAAATACATATCTATACGATACATGTATAAGCATTATAAGTTTTAAGTATTTAAGTCGAAGAACGTCACATATAGTTATCGTTTTGAAAACTTAAGTTAGTAGTCTCAAAATATACTTATAACTCATTGTTATTAGTACACAATGAGATGTTAAAACATTCTTAGATCATGTTAAATATATAAAAATACATATATATATATACAAACATATAATTATCGTATGTTATATTGTTCGTGATATCATCGGTCAAATTGGACGGTCAAACGTTGTGTAAAACTCTTTTTAAAAACATAAATCTCAACAATTTAGATTACTTATCATGTTGGTAAGGTTTAATTTATGTAAATATTAATCTCATGGGTATAAAATGATCGGAAAAATCCGGGTCGTTACATTGAGGGATTCATCTCGCACGATCAGATGAATGATTTTCGATAAAAAATAGATTATAGGATGTAGATTAGTACCCTGCAATACATAATTTACATATGCATATATAATACTAAAATCCCATAAGTTACGGAGGCAAAGTCTATAGTAACAGATATGCTAAGATATGAAATAACAGATACGCTAAGATACGAATTTTTGTCTATACACTATTCATGCAATCATTGCAGTAAGATGTGTCTAGACTAAGAATGATAAGTAGGTAATTTTCTAATGATGATAAGCAGATGATTTCCGACTAGAAATGATAAGAAAAACTTTTGACATGCAGACACGGTCGAAGTCCAGACTCACTAATGCATCTAAACAACTATCAGTTAGACACACTAATGCAAGACCTGGTTCGCTAAGACCAATGCTCTGATACCAACTGTAACAACCCATCCTAATCTATCCGGACGAAGTCCATGTCGATTATAAATGATTCATAACAGTTGATTACATCGCGAGGTACTTGACCTCTATATGATACATTTTACAAACATTGCATTCGTTTTTGAAAAGAAAATCTCTCATTACATCGAAAGTTGATTGCAGACATACCATTTCATAATATATCTAACTATAATTGACTTAATAATACTCTTGATGAACGCAACGACTCGAATGCAACGTCTTTTGAAATATGTCATGAATGACTCCAAGTAATATCTCTATAATGAGCAAATGCACAGCGGAAGATTTCTTTCATACCTGAGAATAAACATGCTTTAAAGTGTCAACCAAAAGGTGAAATGTCCCGTTCTTATTGATTAAAAATGTTCCATATTAATTGATTTCGTTGCGAGGTTTTGACCTCTATATGAGACGTTTTTTTCAAAGACTGCATTCATTTTTAAAACAAACCATAACCTTTATTTCATAAATAAAGGTTTAAAAAGCTTTACGTAGATTATCAAATAATGATAATCTAAAATATCCTGTTTACACACGACCATTACATAATGGTTTACAATACAAATATGTTACATCGAAATCAGTTTCTTGAATGCAGTTTTTACACAATATCATACAAACATGGACTCCAAATCTTGTCCTTATTTTAGTATGCAACAGCGGAAGCTCTTAGTATTAACCTGAGAATAAACATGCTTTAAACGTCAACAAAAATGTTGGTGAGTTATACGTTTAACCTATATATATCAAATCGTAACAATAAACCACAAGATTTCATATTTCAATACACATCCCATACATAGAGATAAAAATCATTCATATGGTGAACACCTGGTAACCCACATTAATAAGATGCATATATAAGAATATCCCCATCATTCCGGGACACCATTCGGATATGATATAAATTTCGAAGTACTAAAGCATCCGGTACTTTGGATGGGGTTTGTTAGGCCCAATAGATCTATCTTTAGGATTCGCGTCAATTAGGGTGTCTGTTCCCTAATTCTTAGATTACCAGACTTAATAAAAAGGGGCATATTCGATTTCGATAATTCAACCATAGAATGTAGTTTCACGTACTTGTATCTATTTTGTAAATCATTTATAAAATCTGCATGTATTCTCATTCCAAAAATATTAGATTTTAAAAGTGGGACTATAACTCACTTTCACAGATTTTTACTTCGTCGGGAAGTAAGACTTGGCCACTGGTTGATTCACGAACCTATAACAAATATTTACATATATATCAAAGTATATTCAAAATATATTTACAACACTTTTAATACATTTTGATGTTTTAAGTTTATTAAGTCAGCTGTCCTCGTTAGTAACCTACAACTAGTTGTCCAACGTTAGATGTACAGAAAAAAATTGATATATATTATCTTGAATCAATCCAAGACCCAGTGTATACACGTCTCAGGCTAGATCACAACTCAAAGTATATATATTTTTGGAATCAACCTCAACCCTGTATAGCTAACTCCCACATTACTGCATATAGAGTGTCTATGGTTGTTCCAAATAATATATACACATGGGTCGATATGATATGTCAAAACATTTGCATACGTGTCTATGGTATCCCAAGATTACATAATATATTAGAATACATGTATAATACAATATAAGTTATCTAGGATATGATTAATATAGATTTGTTACCAATTTTCACGTTGCTACAACAAGAAAAATTATCCAATCTTGTTTTACCCATAACTTCTTCATTTTAAATCCGTTTTGAGTGAATCAAATTGCTATGGTTTCATATTGAACTCTATTTTATGAATCTAAACAGAAAAAGTATAGGTTTATAGTCGGAAATATAAGTTACAAGTCGTTTTTTTAAAGATAGTCATTTTAGTCGAAAGAACGACGTCTAGATGACCATTTTAGAAAACATACTTCCACTTTGAGTTTAACCATGATTTTTGGATATAATTTCATGTTCATAAGAAAAATCATTTTCCCAGAAGAACAACTTTTAAATCAAAGTTTATCATAGTTTTTAATTAACTAACCCAAAATAGCCCGCGGTGTTACTACTATGGCGTAAATCCGGTTTTACGATGTTTTTCGTGTTTCCAGGTTTTAAATCATTAAGTTAGCATATCATATAGATATAGAACATGTGTTTAGTTGATTTTAAAAGTCAAGTTAGAAGGATTAACTTTTGTTTGCGAACAAGTTTAGAATTAACTAAACTATGTTCTAGTGATTACAAGTTTAAACCTTCGAATAAGATAGCTTTATATGTATGAATCGAATGATGTTATGAACATCATTACTACCTCAAGTTTTCTGGATAAAGCTACTGAAAATGAGAAAAAATGGATCTAGCTTCAAAGGATCCTTAGATGGCTTGAAAGTTCTTGAAGCAGAATCATGACACGAAAACAGTTCAAGTAAGATTTTCACTCGAAATAAGATTGTTATAGTTATAGAAATTGAATCAAAGTTTGAATATGAGTATTACCTTGTATTAGAAAGATATCTTACTGTAAATAAGAAAGATTTCTTGAGGTTGGATGATCACTCTACAAGATTGGAAGTAAGCTAGCAAACTTGGAAGTATTCTTGATTTTATGAAACTAGAACTTGTAAAATTTATGAAGAACACTTAGAACTTGAAGATAGAACTTGAGAGAGATCAATTAGATAAAGAAAATTGAAGAATGAAAGTGTTTGTAAGTGTTTTTGGTCGTTGGTGTATGGATTAGATATAAAGAATATGTAATTTGTTTTCATGTAAATAAGTCATGAATGATTACTCATATTTTTGTAATTTTATGAGATATTTCATGCTAGTTGCCAAATGATGGTTCCCACATGTGTTAGGTGACTCACATGGGCTGCTAAGAGCTGATCATTGGAGTGTATATACCAATAGTACATACATCTAACAGCTGTGTATTGTACGAGTACGAATACGGGTGCATACGAGTAGAATTGTTGATGAAACTGAACGAGGGTGAAATTGTAAGCATTTTTGTTAAGTAGAAGTATTTTGATAAGTGTCTTGAAGTCTTTAAAAAGTGTATGAATACATATTAAAACACTACATGTATATACATTTTAACTGAGTCGTTAAGTCATCGTTAGTCATTACATGTAAATGTTGTTTTGAAACCTTTAGGTTAACGATCTTGTTAAATGTTGTTAACCCAATGTTTATAATATCAAATGAGATTTTAAATTATTATATTATCATGATATTATGATGTACGAATATCTCTTAATATGATCTATATACATTAAATGTCGTTACAACGATAATCGTTACATATATGTCTCGTTTCAAAATCATTAAGTTAGTAGTCTTATTTTTTTACATATGTAGTTCATTGTTAATACACTTAATGATATATTTACTTATCATTTAACATAATTAACCAAGTGTATCAATATCTTAATATGATTCATATGTACCTAGTAAGACGTTATAACGATAATCCTTATATATATCGTTTTCGAGTTTCTTAATTTAATAGTCTCATTTTTATGTATATAACTCATTGTTAAAATACCTAATGAGATACATACTTATAATAAAATCATGTTAACTATATATATAACCATATATATGTCACCATATAGTTTTTACAAGTTTTAACATTCGTAAATCACCGGTCAACTTGGGTGGTCATTTGTCTATATGAAACCTATTCCAATTAATCAAGTCTTAATAAGTTTGATTGCTTAACATGTTGGAAACACTTAATCATGTAAATATCAATTTTATTTAATATATATAAACATGGAAAAGTTCGGGTCACTACAAAAGGTTGGTGAGTTCATTAGTTTATCATAACAATCATTTCAATATTTTAATAGACCACAAGATTTCATTTCTCATATTCTCATAAATATACGTCCCTTGCATAGAGACAAAAATATCATTCATATGGATTGAACACCTGGTAACCGACATTAACAAAATGCATATAAGAATATCCCCATCATTCCGGGATCCTCCTTCGGATATGATATAAATTTCGAAGTACTAAAGCCTCCGGTACTTTGGATGGGGCTTGTTGGGCCCAATAGATCTATCTTTAGGATTTGCGTCAATTAGGGTGTCTGTTCCCTAATTCATAGATTACCAGACTAAAAAGGGGCATATTCGGTTTAATAATTCAACCATAGAATGTAGTTTCCAGTACTTGTGTCTATTTCGTAAAACATTTATAAAAACAGCGCATGTATTCTCAGTCCCAAAAATATATATTGCAAAAGCATTTAAAAAGGGAGTAATGAAACTCACCTAATGTATTTTGTAGTAAAAATACATATGACTATATTGAACAATGCAGGGTTGGCCTCGGATTCACGAACCTATATCATTTGTATATTTATTAAAATATATACTTATACTCGAATAAATATATATTATTCTTAGTGATATAATTATTATATTTGTTAATTTATAAGTTTCATTATTTATTTACATATTTTTATTTTGTACATAATAATATTAATATAGTTAAGTTATGTATTTTAAATATATCTTTATATAAATAATCTTCAATTTTATACTTATAATCTTAATCATGTCTTTTAACTTTTATTTTCATAATTGTAATCGTTTTAATAATAATAGTAATATAGATATTACTGATAATAATAATAATGATAGTTCTATTGAAAACAGAATGATAGTTTTAGTAATATTAGTCATATTGATAATAATAACAATATTAATAATGCTAATTATGTTAATAATATTAATAATGATAATATTTATAATAGTACATATGTTACTAATGATAATAATAGATTTTTATTATTTTCATAATAATCATAATCATAATAATAATAGTTTTAAGAAAAATGGTAATTTTAAAAGTTATGATTCTTTTAATAATAATGATTATAATACTTCTTCTATTTACAATAAGGATACTAAAAAATAATATTTATGAAAATTTTAACAATTTGTATTATTTCATAATGATAGCAATATTAATAATCCTAATTATAACAATAATAATAATAACTAGTAGTTCATAATTAATATTAATAATAATTATAATAACACTAATAGTAATAATTATAATACTTGTAATAAAACTAATTAATAATAACAACATTAATAATAATAATAATAACAATAACACTAATAATAATAATAATAATAATAATAATAATAATAATAATAATAATAATAATAATAATAATAATAATAATAATAGAAATAGGAATAAGAAATGTATACCCTTCTCAAAAAAAAATTCTAAAAAGAATTGCTCCAGACAGTACTCGAACCCGAGACATCTCGAATATCGTAAACACCCATAACCATCAAACTGTCATTTCTTTTCTGATTAAAACCCATCCCATAACTTAATATATTTTATCTGTTTCCTTTCTTCCTCACCAATATGAAGTCGACCAGAGACCAAGAGAAAACGAAAATCATTACAACAAGTTTAAAGTTTGAATTAAGCTTGTAACTGAAACAGAAACGATTTATAATTGTTTCAGTTAAATAAGAAAAAAAAATATATAGAATATGACCTGCTGTACCGTAAATAAAATAAATAGAACTCATTAATTGATTTCGATTTTTAGAACGTTTTAGCCAAAGATTATAACACCAAATATATTTCAAATCACCTCTAGAAACTATAGAAATTATCAATTTAATTCAATTTGAAACAGAAATTTCGAATTTAGCTGAAGAACAAAAGTTGACTTTTTTTGAAATATAACATTGACCTCAGAATTCTACTTCGATACATAAAATTAGAACTTGAAACTTTGCAAGAAGTTGAATTGAATGATTTCTAACCACTTTGCATTAATACTTTTTGAAATTTGCAAATAAATCGATCTGTTTGAAAAATCAAAGCAAGAACAGGGTAATACCTTTGTTCTTCCATTTTTCTGGTTTAATTACGATTGAATAAAGGTTGTAATAGTTCTTAATTTATGATGACCATTTATAGATGAATGACTTAGTCCGTATAAATGTGTAATTCGTTTGTTTTGTAGTCAGAAGAGAGTCAACAGATTAAATCACGCAAAGAAGAAAAGAAAAAGAATAAAAAAAATAAAAAGTAAAATCAGACAAGGACTTGAATGGATTCGTACACTGTAATTGATACTGAAAGCTAACAAATTTAGACAAGAACAAAACTTAGCTAAAGTTTGATAAGAACATGTAACAGATTGTACGATCTGTTGAATTTTATAATTAATAAATTAAATATAATAATAATAATAAATAAATAAATAATAATACAGATTTCTTAATATATATATGATATATCTGTATTTAACGCTGATAATGCTAAAAACGAACATATATTTCATAGCATTATTCCCCAAGAAAGACAAGCTTTTAGTTGCAATTGTTCTATTTACAAGTGATATTCGTTTAAATATTAAAAGGTGAAGACAAAAGACAGATTCGACGAATTGAAGACGCAAACGACCAAAAAGCTCAAAAGTACAAAATACAATCAAAGAGGATCTAATTATTGATAAGAAACGTCTCAAAATTACAAGAGTACAAGATTCAAAACGCAAAGTACAAGATATTAAATTGCACGCAAGGACGTTCGAAAATCCGGAACCGGGACCAGAGTCAACTCTCAACGCTCGACGCAACGGACTAAAAATTACAAGTCAACTATGCACATGAATATAATATAATATATAAATAATTCTTAAAAATTATATATATATATATATTATATTATTATTTAAAATCGTCGGCAAACAAAGAGCCAAGGCTGAATGAGCTGTAAAAACGAACTCCGCGACTCGCGGAGTTTGAAGAAGAAAAGGGCCGCGAGTCGCGGAGCCCCAAATGTTGAAACTGCCTATAAAGCTTGCGCATTCTGATCGTAAAAAGATATCCAATATATCAATCTCTCTATCTATATACGTAATATTTATATTTATAATTTATATTTTAATTTTAATTTTAATTTTAATCCTAATAATAAGGGTATGTTAGCGAATGTTGTAAGGGTGTAAGTCGAAATTCTGTCCGTGTAACGCTACGCTATTTTTAATCATTGTAAGTTATGTTCAACCTTTTTAATTTAATGTCTCGTAGCTAAGTTATTATTATGCTTATTTAAAATGAAGTAATCATGATGTTGGGCTAATTACTAAAATTGGGTAATTGGGCTTTGTACCATAATTGAGTTTTGGACAAAAGAACGACACTTGTGGAAATTAGACTATGGGCTACTAATGGGCTTTATATTTGTTTAACTAAATGATAGTTTGTTAATTTTAATATAAAGATTTACAATTGGACATCCCTATAAATAACCATATACACTCGATCGGACACGATGGGCGGGATATTTATATGTACGAATAATCGTTCATTTAACCGGACACGGGAATGGATTAATAGTCACTAGAATTATTAAAACAGGGGTGAAATTATGTACAAGGACACTTGGCATAATTGATAACAAAGTATTAAAACCTTGGGTTACACTCAGTCGACATCCTGGTGTAATTATTAAACAAAGTATTAAAATCTTGTTACAGTTTAAGTCCCCAATTAGTTGGAATATTTGACTTCGGGTATAAGGATAATTTGACGAGGATACTCGCACTTTATATTTATGACTGATGGACTGTTATGGACAAAATCAGATGGACATATTAAATAATCCAGGACAAAGGACAATTAACCCATGGGCATAAAACTAAAATCAACACGTCAAACATCATGATTACGGAAGTTTAAATAAGCATAATTCTTTTATTTCATATTTAATTTCCTTTATTTTATATTTAATTGCACTTCTAATTATCGCATTTTATTTTATTGTTATTGTATTTAATTGCACTTTTAATTATCGTACTTTTTATTATCGCAAGTTTATTTTATCGCACTTTCATTTATCGCAATTTCATTATCGTTATTTACTTTACGCTTTAAATTAAGTCTTGTATTTATTTATTATTTTACATTTGGTTTTAACTGCGACTAAAGTTTTAAAATCGACAAACCGGTCATTAAACGGTAAAAATCCCCCTTTATAATAATAATATTACTTATATATATATTTGTATTTTTAAAAAGTAAACTAATATAGCGTTAAGCTTTGTTTAAAGATTTTCCCTGTGGAATGAACCGGACTTACTAAAAACTGCACTACTGTACGATTAGGTACACTGCCTATAAGTGTTGTAGCAAGGTTTAAGTATATCAATTCTATAAATAAATAAATATCTTGTGTAAAATTGTATCGTATTTAATAGTATTTTCTTGTAAAATATAAAGCTATTTTATATACACCTCGCACGACATCAAGTATATTTTTGGCGCCGCTGCCGGGGAAAATCAAACTTAAAAGCCGGAAGCGCAACGCTAAATAAGAAAAAAAAAAAGATTTTTATTTTTAGTTTACTTTTATTAAAATTCACTTTTGTAAAAATACGTTTTTAATTATTCGAAAATATAAAAAGAAAACAAAATTTTATATATTTTTTTAAGATTTTGTTAAATATTTAAGTTTTATAAAGTTTCTTTATTTTTATTTTTTAAAAATATAAGTTTTATTTAAATATTTTTATTTAAAAAAAATAAAAAAAACCGAAAAAAAAATTAATATATATATAAATCTATTTTTAAGATATTTTTAAAATTATAAAGTAGTTCTATTTTTATTTTAGTTTTTAAATATAAGTTTTTATTATATAAATATTTTTATTTAAACAGAAAATATAAAACAGAATATAAAAAAAAACGCGTCGAATTTTAATCAACCTGTCATCTGAAAATTGGAACCCCGCGACTCGCGGAGTTTGCAGCTTCGAATACCGCGACTCGCGGAGACACTCTGACACGCCGACAGAAACCCTAATCAGGCATTAAATACGGGGTAATTATTAATTATTATTATTATTAACCCTAATTACTTATTATTATTATAATTAGTTTTAAGTTTCTTTTTATTTAATTTATACATTTAGTTAAATTAGTTTAATTAATGTAAAATTACTAGTTTTAATAAATAAATAATATAAAAATAATATTTTTATAAAAATTGTACTTTTTACAACTTTTTGTATATTTTTATATTTTGTCCCTTTTTAATTATTTTAGCGTAATATTTGTATTTTTCGCTCGTATTTAGTTTTAAGATATAGTTTTTGCCATAGTTATTTTTTTTACTTCTAGATTTTTAGGCTTTGCCGTAAAATCCCTTAAGTGCTTTTTCTTTAGACTAAGATTTAGGTATTTTAGAATTTTGCGACGCCTTTTTAAGTTTTAGTTTCTTTTTAAGTTATTGCCATTTGGGATATAGTTTTTCTTGTAAGCTTTAATATTTTTAGACACCTTTTACCTATGTATCAATTATCATTCCAATTAGTAATCTCAATTTGCGATTATAATTTTAAGTTAGTGATAGTAATAAGGTTGGGTTAGTCTAGTGTTTTTAAGTTCTATAAGTCACTCTTTTTCTTTCTTATTTTTATTTTTCGATCTTTTTCCGACACGCTCTTTTTCTTTCTTATTTCTCGCTATTCTAGTTTTTAGGACATAGATTTTTATTCTACTTCTTATCTAAATTTCTTAAAATTACGAAAATTTATTTTAAGTGGTTAAATTGATAGACATCAAAATTTTCTGGTTTGTAGTAATAGTTGGATTTGTAAGTGGACCGGGTTATTGGAGCCAAACAGTCCTCAATTATATTGAGACCAAACGAATCCTGCCCCTCTGCTGCATCTTTTGGCTATTCGAAACGTGGGCAAAATCAGAAAAGTCTATTGATTGGATAACTTATATAATTTTTCTTTCCTTTTAAAAAAAACTAATAGGATATTCAGTGAATGCACCGAGCAAGACGTTCACCACCTTTTGTACGTTCACCACCTTTAAGTAGATCAAGACATTTAGCAAATATTACCGCCGTTAATTTTTCTTTAGAATCTTCATCCAGTCGACCAAGTACTCCAATTCAAATTTCCGATAATACATTTTTTGAACCCGACCTCACAATTGAGAATCCGGAGAATATTCAGGGACGATTCATAGATCCTGAACCATTAAATTTTCCTCCGGAACCACCAATCATTCAAACAGAGATTGTTGAGGAACGAACCATTAAATCATAATCCTCTAGTGATTCCGATTCAACAAATTCAATTATGGAGAATCTGGAACCTTTAAGTATGGAAGACCGAATGAGAGCTAAACGCACTGGCCAAGGTCACGGAATTACTCATCCAGACATTAATGCGTCAGATTATGAAATCAAAGGACAAATTCTACACATGGTGACTAATCAATGCCAATTTAGTGGTGCGCCAAAGGAAGATCCAAATGAACATCTTCGTACCTTTAATAGGATCTGCACACTATTTAAAATCCGAGAAGTGGAGGATGAACAGATATATCTCATGTTATTTCCCTGGACTTTAAAGGGAGAAGCCAAAGATTGGTTAGAATCGTTACCTGAAGGGGCGATTGATACATGGGATGTTTTAGTTGAAAAATTTCTTAAACAATTCTTTCCTGCATCTAAAGCCGTAAGACTTCAAGGAGAAATTGTTACGTTTACACAGAAACCGAATGAAACTCTATATGAGGCGTGGACAAGATTTGGAAAGTTATTAAGAGGATGTCCGTAACATGGTTTAGATACCTGTCAAATAGTACAAATATTCTACCAAGGATGCGACATCACTACAAGGAAAGACATAGATATAGCAGCTGGTGGTTCCATTATGAAGAAAACCGAAACTGATGCTTATAAAATTATTGATAACACTGCTTCCCACTCACATGAGTGGCACCGAGAAAAAGATATCGTTAGATCATCTAAAGCAGCTAGAGCCGATTCTAGCCATGACTTAGATTCCATTTCCGCAAAGATAGATGCTGTCGAGAGATGAATGGAAAAGATGACTAAAGATATACACTCAATACGAATTAGTTGTGAGCAGTGTGGAGGACCACATTTGACAAAAGATTGTCTCAGTATTGAACTAACAATGGAACAAAGAGAGAATGTTTCATATCTAAACCAAAGACCTGGAAATAATTATCAGAATAATTATCAACCGCCAAGACCTATTTACAATCAAAATCAGAATTATAACCGAAATATTCCATACAACAACCAACAAGGTCCTAGCAATCAACAAGTATCCAACAATACTTACAATCAGCAAAGACCTAATTTTCAAAACAAACCACCACAACCCGATGATAAAAAGCCGAATTTAGAAGATATGATGACGAAGCTAGTTGAAACTCAAACGCGGTTTTTCACATCTCAAAAACAAACCAATGAACAAAATGCTCAAGCATTTAGAAATCAACAAGCTTCTATTCAAAATCTGGAACAAGAAGTAAGTAACCTAGCAAGATTAATAGGTGAAAGAAAACCGGGAAGTCTACCTAGTGATACAAATGCTAACCCCCGAAATGAAACAGCTAAAGCCATTGCCACAAGAAGTGGTACAACACTTAAACCACCTGAAATACCTGTAACTTCTGATGAAGCTATTCCTACTCCACAAGAACCACAACCTGATCAAGATAAGGAAAAAGAACCGGTAGTTGAAAAGGTTAATGAAGATAACACAGTTAAGGCTAAACCTTATGTTAAACCATACCAACCACCACTTCCTTACCCGAGTAAAATGAAGAAAGAGAAACTTGAAGCCGAGCAATCCAAATTCTTGGATATGTTTAAACAGATAAATGTAAATCTTCCTTTCATTGATGTGATTTCAGGAATGCCTAGATATGCTAAATTCTTGAAAGATCTGATCACGAATAGAAAGAAAATGGAAGAACTCTCGGCTGTTACCATGAACGCTAATTGTTCAGCAGTGCTGTTGAATAAGATACCAGAAAAATTATCTGATCCAGGAAGTTTCACAATTCCATGTTTTCTGGGTAGTCTTAGTTCAATAGAAGCATTGGCAGACTTAGGTGCTAGTATAAATTTAATGCCGTTTTCACTATACACTAAACTAGACCTTGGAGAATTGAAACCAACAAGAATAAGCATACAACTAGCTGATAGATCAATAAAATATCCTAGAGGGATAATGGAGAACATGCTAGTTAAAGTTGGTACTTTAGTATTTCCAGTAGATTTTGTTGTTATGGACATGGAAGAAGATTCTCAAGTTCCTCTCATATTAGGAAGACCATTCTTAAACACGGCTAAAGCAATGATAGACGTGTTCGGTAAGAAATTGACCCTAAGTATAGAGGACGAGAGTGTTACCTTTTCAGTTGATAAAGCAATGCAACAACCTCAATCTGCAGATGATACATGTTATTATATTCAAACTATAGATTCACATGCAGAATTATTAGAAGAATTTCCAGAATTACAAGGAACAGGAGAATGTTCTTTAGGAGAAGGTAATGAACCAATAGATGAAGCTGAAATGTTAGCTACACTTATAGCTAATGGATATGAACCAACAACAGAAGAAATTCAAATGCTAAAAGAAGAAGACAGATATCGATATAAATCATCGATAGAAGAACCTCCGAAATTAGAGTTAAAGCCACTTCCAAACCATTTGGAATACGCTTATTTACATGGTGAATCTGAATTACCTGTAATAATATCGTCTTCTCTTACTGAAAATGAGAAATCACAACTCATTTCTGTGTTGAAAGCTCATAAACCAGCCATTGCATGGAAGATTCATGATATTAAAGGAATACGTCCTTCGTATTGCACGCATAAAATCCTTATGGAAGAAGGTCATAAAACGTATGTGCAACGCCAACGAAGACTAAATCCTAATATGCAAGATGTACTTAAAAAAGAAATTATTAATGAAATGTCCCGTTCTTATTGATTAAAAACGTTCCATATTAATTGATTTCGTTGCGAGGTTAGACGTTTTTCAAAGACTGCATTCATTTTAAAACAAACCATAACCTTTATTTCATCAATAAAGGTTTAAAAAGCTTTACGTAGATTATCAAATAATGATAATCTAAAATATCCTGTTTACACACGACCATTACATAATGGTTTACAATACAAATATGTTACAACAAAATAAGTTTCTTGAATGCAGTTTTTACACAATATCATACAAGAATGGACTCCAAATCTCGTCCTTATTTAAGTATGCGACAGTGGAAGCTCTTAATAATCACCTGAGAATAAACATGCTTAAAACGTCAACAAAAATGTTGGTGAGTTATAGGTTTAACCTATATATATCAAATCATAATAATAGACCACAAGATTTCATATTTCAATACACATCCCATACATAGAGATAAAAATCATTCATATGGTGAACACCTGGTAACCGACATTCACAAGATGCATATATAAGAATATCCCCATCATTCCGGGACACCCTTCGGATATGATATAAATTTCGAAGTACTAAAGCATCCGGTACTTTGGATGGGGTTTGTTAAGCCCAATAGATCTATCTTTAGGATTCGCGTTAATTAGGGTGTCTGTTCCCTAATTCTTAGATTACCAGACTTAATAAAAAGGGGCATATTCGATTTCGATAATTCAACCATAGAATGTAGTTTCACGTACTTGTGTCTATTTTGTAAATCATTTATAAAACCTGCATGTATTCTCATCCCAAAAATATTAGATTTTAAAAGTGGGACTATAACTCACTTTCACAGATTTTTACTTCGTCGGGAAGTAAGATTTGGCCACTGGTTGATTCACGAACCTATAACAATATATACATATATATCAAAGTATGTTCAAAATATATTTACAACACTTTTAATATATTTTGAGGTTTTAAGTTTATTAAGTCAGCTGTCCTCGTTAGTAACCTACAACAAGTTGTCCACAGTTAGATGTACAGAAATAAATCGATAAATATTATCTTGAATCAATCCACGACCCAGTGTATACGTATCTCAGTATTTACTGAAATGTCCCGTTCTTATTGATTAAAAACGTTCCATATTAATTGATTTCGTTGCGAGGTTTTGACCTCTATATGAGACGTTTTTCAAAGACTGCATTCATTTTTAAAACAAACCATAACCTTTATTTCATAAATAAAGGTTTAAAAAGCTTTACGTAGATTATCAAATAATGATAATCTAAAATATCCTGTTTACACACGACCATTACATAATGGTTTACAATACAAATATGTTACATCGAAATCAGTTTCTTGAATGCAGTTTTTACACAATATCATACAAACATGGACTTCAAATCTTGTCCTTATTTTAGTATGCAACAGCGGAAGCTCTTAATAATCACCTGAGAATAAACATGCTTAAAACGTCAACAAAAATGTTGGTGAGTTATAGGTTTAACCTATATATATCAAATCATAATAATAGACCACAAGATTTCATATTTCAATACACATCCCATACATAGAGATAAAAATCATTCATATGGTGAACACCTGGTAACCGACATTAACAAGATGCATATATAAGAGTATCCCCATCATTCCGGGACACCCTTCGGATATGATATAAATTTCAAAGTACTAAAGCATCCGGTACTTTGGATGGGGTTTGTTAAGCCCAATAGATCTATCTTTAGGATTCGCGTCAATTAGGGTGTCTGTTCCCTAATTCTTAGATTACCAGACTTAATAAAAAGGGGCATATTCGATTTCGATAATTCAACCATAGAATGTAGTTTCACGTACTTGTGTCTATTTTGTAAATCATTTATAAAACCTGCATGTATTCTCATCCCAAAAATATTAGATTTTAAAAGTGGGACTATAACTCACTTTCACAGATTTTTACTTCGTCGGGAAGTAAGATTTGGCCACTGGTTGATTCACGAACCTATAACAATATATACATATATATCAAAGTATGTTCAAAATATATTTACAACACTTTTAATATATTTTGATGTTTTAAGTTTATTAAGTCAGCTGTCCTCGTTAGTAACCTACAACTAGTTGTCCACAGTTAGATGTACAGAAATAAATCGATAAATATTATCTTGAATCAATCCACGACCCAGTGTATACGTATCTCAGTATTGATCACAACTCAAACTATATATATATTTTGGAATCAACCTCAACCCTGTATAGCTAACTCCAACATTCACATATAGAGTGTCTATGGTTGTTCCGAAATATATATAGATGTGTCGACATGATAGGTCGAAACATTGTATACGTGTCTATGGTATCTCAAGATTACATAATATACAATACAAGTTGATTAAGTTATGGTTGGAATAGATTTGTTACCAATTTTCACGTAGCTAAAATGAGAAAAAATTATCCAATCTTGTTTTACCCATAACTTCTTCATTTTAAATCCGTTTTGAGTTAATCAAATTGCTATGGTTTCATATTGAACTCTATTTTATGAATCTAAACAGAAAAGTATAGGTTTATAGTCGGAAAAATAAGTTACAAGTCGTTTTTGTAAAGGTAGTCATTTCAGTCGAAAGAACGACGTCTAGATGACCATTTTAGAAAACATACTTCCACTTTGAGTTTAATCATAATTTTCGGATATAGTTTCATGTTCATAATAAAAATCATTTTCTCAGAATAACAACTTTAAAATCAAAGTTTATCATAGTTTTTAATTAACTAACCCAAAACAGCCCGCGGTGTTACTACGACGGCGTAAATCCGGTTTTACGGTGTTTTTCGTGTTTCCAGGTTTTAAATCATTAAGTTAGCATATCATATAGATATAGAACATGTGTTTAGTTGATTTTAAAAGTGAAGTTAGAAGGATTAACTTTTGTTTGCGAACAAGTTTAGAATTTACTAAACTATGTTCTAGTGATTACAAGTTTAAACCTTCGAATAAGATAGCTTTATATGTATGAATCGAATGATGTTATGAACATCATTACTACCTTAAGTTCCTTGGATAAACCTACTGGAAAAGAGAAAAATGGATCTAGCTTCAATGGATCCTTGGATGGCTCGAAGTTCTTGAAGCAGAATCATGACACGAAAACAAGTTCAAGTAAGATCATCACTTAAAATAAGATTGTTATAGTTATAGAAATTGAACCAAAGTTTGAATATGATTATTACCTTGTATTAGAATGATAACCTACTGTAAGAAACAAAGATTTCTTGAGGTTGGATGATCACCTTACAAGATTGGAAGTGAGCTAGCAAACTTGAAAGTATTCATGATTTTATGAAACTAGAACTTTTGAAATTTATGAAGAACACTTAGAACTTGAAGATAGAACTTGAGAGAGATCAATTAGATGAAGAAAATTGAAGAATGAAAGTGTTTGTAGGTGTTTTTGGTCGTTGGTGTATGGATTAGATATAAAGGATATGTAATTTTGTTTTCATGTAAATAAGTCATGAATGATTACTCATATTTTTGTAATTTTATGAGATATTTCATGCTAGTTGCCAAATGATGGTTCCCACATGTGTTAGGTGACTCACATGGGCTGCTAAGAGCTGATCATTGGAGTGTATATACCAATAGTACATACATCTAAAAGCTGTGTATTGTACGAGTACGAATACGGGTGAATACGAGTAGAATTGTTGATGAAACTGAACGAGGATGTAATTGTAAGCATTTTTGTTAAGTAGAAGTATTTTGATAAGTGTATTGAAGTCTTTCAAAAGTGTATAAATACATATTAAAACACTACATGTATATACATTTTAACTGAGTCGTTAAGTCATCGTTAGTCGTTACATGTAAGTGTTGTTTTGAAACCTTTAGGTTAACGATCTTGTTAAATGTTGTTAACCCAATGTTTATAATATCAAATGAGATTTTAAATTATTATATTATCATGATATTATCATGTATGAATATCTCTTAATATGATATATATACATTAAATGTCTTTACAACGATAATCGTTACATATATGTCTCGTTTAAAAATCATTAAGTTAGTAGTCTTGTTTTTACATATGTAGTTCATTGTTAATATACTTAATGATATGTTTACTTATCATAGTATCATGTTAACTATATATATATCCATATATATGTCATCATATAGTTTTTACAAGTTTTAACGTTCGTGAATCACCGGTCAACTTGGGTGGTCAATTGTCTATATGAAACATATTTCAATTAATCAAGTCTTAACAAGTTTGATTGCTTAACATGTTGGAAACATTTAATCATGTAAATATCAATCTCAATTAATATATATAAACATGGAAAAGTTCGGGTCACTACAGTACCTACCCGTTAAATAAATTTCGTCCCGAAATTTTAAGCTGTTGAAGGTGTTGACGAATCTTCTGGATATAGATGCGGGTATTTCTTCTTCATCTGATCTTCACGCTCCCAGGTGAACTCGGGTCCTCTACGAGCATTCCATCGAACCTTAACAATTGGTATCTTGTTTTGCTTAAGTCTTTTAACCTCACGATCCATTATTTCGACGGGTTCTTCGATGAATTGAAGTTTTTCGTTGATTTGGATTTCATCTAACGGAATAG
This sequence comes from Rutidosis leptorrhynchoides, assembly GCF_046630445.1. Classification (NCBI taxonomy): domain Eukaryota; kingdom Viridiplantae; phylum Streptophyta; class Magnoliopsida; order Asterales; family Asteraceae; genus Rutidosis; species Rutidosis leptorrhynchoides. The sequence continues at coordinate 443,568,493 of NC_092334.1, forward strand.
TGAGATCTTCTTTAGCAAAACATTTCTTTAAATTCGAGACGTGGAAAGTGTTATGTACAGCCGCGAGTTGTTGAGGTAACTCTAGTCGGTAAGCTACTGGTCCGATACGATCAATAATCTTGAATGGTCCAATATACCTTGGATTTAATTTCCCTCGTTTACCAAATCGAACAACGCCTTTCCAAGGTGCAACTTTAAGCATGACCATCTCTCCAATTTCAAATTCTATATCTTTTCTTTTAATGTCAGCGTAGCTCTTTTGTCGGCTTTGGGCGGTTTTCAACCGTTGTTGAATTTGGATGATCTTCTCGGTAGTTTCTTGTATAATCTCCGGACCCGTAATCTGTCTATCCCCCACTTCACTCCAACAAATCGGAGACCTGCACTTTCTACCATAAAGTGCTTCAAACGGCGCCATCTCAATGCTTGAATGGTAGCTGTTGTTGTAGGAAAATTCTGCTAATGGTAGATGTCGATCCCAACTGTTTCCGAAATCAATAACACATGCTCGTAGCATGTCTTCAAGCATTTTTATCGTCCTTTCGCTCTGCCCATCAGTTTGTGGATGATAGGCAGTACTCATGTCTAGACGAGTTCCTAATGCTTGCTGTAATGTCTGCCAGAATCTTGAAATAAATCTGCCATCCCTATCAGAGATAATAGAGATTGGTATTCCATGTCTGGAGATGACTTCCTTCAAATACAGTCGTGCTAACTTCTCCATCTTGTCATCTTCTCTTATTGGCAGGAAGTGTGCTGATTTGGTGAGACGATCAACTATTACCCAAATAGTATCAAAACCACTTGCAGTCCTTGGAAATTTAGTGATGAAATCCATGGTAATGTTTTCCCATTTCCATTCCGGGATTTCGGGTTGTTGAAGTAGACCTGATGGTTTCTGATGCTCAGCTTTGACCTTAGAACACGTCAAACATTCTCCTACGTATTTAGCAACATCGGCTTTCATACCCGGCCACCAAAAATGTTTCTTGAGATCCTTGTACATCTTCCCCGTTACAGGATGTATTGAGTATCTGGTTTTATGAGCTTCTCTAAGTACCATTTCTCTCATATCTCCAAATTTTGGTACCCAAATCCTTTCATCCCTATACCGGGTTCCGTCTTCCCGAATATTAAGATGCTTCTCCGATCCTTTGGGTATTTCATCCTTTAATTTTCCCTCTTTTAAAACTCCTTGTTGCGCCTCCTTTATTTGAGTAGTAAGGTTATTATGAATCATTATATTCATAGATTTTACTCGAATGGGTTCTCTGTCCTTCCTGCTCAAGGCATCGGCTACCACATTTGCCTTCCCCGGGTGGTAACGAATCTCAAAGTCGTAATCATTCAACAATTCAATCCACCTACGCTGCCTCATATTCAGTTGTTTCTGATTAAATATGTGTTGAAGACTTTTGTGGTCGGTATATATAATACTTTTGACCCCATATAAGTAGTGCCTCCAAGTCTTTAATGCAAAAACAACTGCGCCTAATTCCAAATCATGCGTCGTATAATTTTGTTCGTGAATCTTCAATTGTCTAGACGCATAAGCAATCACCTTCGTTCGTTGCATTAATACACAACCGAGACCTTGCTTTGATGCATCACAATAAATCACAAAATCATCATTCCCTTCAGGCAATGACAATATAGGTGCCGTAGTTAGCTTTTTCTTCAATAACTGAAACGCTTTCTCTTGTTCATCATTCCATTCAAATTTCTTCCCTTTATGCGTTAATGCAGTCAAGGGTTTTGCTATTCTGGAAAAGTCTTGGATGAACCTTCTGTAGTAACCAGCTAGTCCTAAAAACTGACGTATGTGTTTCGGAGTTTTCGGGGTTTCCCACTTTTCAACAGTTTCTATCTTTGCCGGATCCACCTTAATACCTTCTTTGTTCACTATGTGACCGAGGAATTGAACTTCTTCCAACCAAAATGCACACTTTGAAAACTTAGCGTACAATTCTTCCTTCCTCAATACTTCTAACACCTTTCTCAAATGTTCACCGTGTTCTTGGTCATTCTTTGAGTAAATAAGTATGTCATCAATGAAAACAATGACAAACTTGTCAAGGTATGGTCCACACACTCGGTTCATAAGGTCCATGAACACAGCTGGTGCATTAGTTAAACCAAACGGCATGACCATAAACTCGTAATGACCGTAACGTGTTCTGAAAGCAGTCTTTGGAATATCATCTTCTTTCACCCGCATTTGATGATACCCGGAACGTAAGTCAATCTTTGAATAAACAGACGAGCCTTGTAGTTGATCAAATAAGTCATCGATTCTCGGTAGTGGATAGCGGTTCTTGATGGTAAGTTTGTTCAACTCTCGGTAGTCGATACACAACCTGAATGTACCATCTTTCTTCTTGACAAACAAAACAGGAGCTCCCCACGGTGATGTGCTTGGTCGAATGAAACCACGCTCTAAAAGTTCTTGTAATTGGCTTTGCAGTTCTTTCATCTCGCTGGGTGCGAGTCTGTAAGGAGCACGAGCTATTGGTGCAGCTCCTGGTACAAGATCTATTTGAAATTCAACGGATCGATGTGGGGGTAATCCCGGTAATTCTTTCGGAAATACATCGGGAAATTCTTTTGCGACGGGAACATCATTGATGCTCTTTTCTTCAGTTTGTACTTTCTCGACGTGTGCTAGAACAGCATAGCAACCTTTTCTTATTAGTTTTTGTGCCTTCAAATTACTAATAAGATGTAGCTTCGTGTTGCCCTTTTCTCCGTACACCATTAAGGGTTTTCCTTTTTCTCGTATAATGCGAATTGCATTTTTGTAACAAACGATCTCCGCTTTCACTTCTTTCAACCAGTCCATACCGATTATCACATCAAAACTCCCTAACTCTACTGGTATCAAATCAATCTTAAATGTTTCGCTAACCAGTTTAATTTCTCGATTCCGACATATATTATCTGCTGAAATTAATTTACCATTTGCTAATTTGAGTAAAAATTTACTATCCAAAGGCGTCAATGGACAACTTAATTTAGCACAAAAATCTCTACTCATATAGCTTCTATCTGCACCCGAATCAAATAAAACGTAAGCAGATTTATTGTCAATAAGAAACGTACCCGTAACAAGCTCCGGGTCTTCCTGTGCCTCTGCCGCATTAATATTGAAAACTCTTCCGCGACCTTGTCCATTCGTGTTCTCCTTATTCGGGCAATTTCTAATAATGTGGCCCGGTTTTCCACATTTATAACAAACTACATTGGCATAACTTGCTCCGACACTACTTGCTCCGCCATTACTCGTTCCGACACCATTTGTTCCTTTCGTTCTATTAACCCCTGGTCCGTAGACCTCACACTTCGCCGCGCTATGACCATTTCTTTTACACTTGTTGCAAAATTTAGTGCAGAACCCCGAGTGATTCTTTTCACACCTTTGGCATAGCTGCTTCTGATTGTTGTTGTTGTTGCGGTTATTATTGTTGTTGGGATGATTGTTGTAGTTGCTGTTGTTGTTGTTGTTGTTGTTGGGCCGTTTGTTGTAGTTGCGATTGATGTTGCGATTGTTGGGATAATTGTTGCGATTATTGTTGTAATTGCTGTTGTTGTTGTATTGGTGATTCTTATCACCGTTTTCCTCCCACTTTCTTTTGACTTGCTTCACATTGGCCTCTTCAGCAGTCTGTTCTTTAATTCTTTCTTCAATTTGGTTCACGAGTTTGTGAGCCATTCTACATGCCTGTTGTATGGAGGCGGGCTCGTGTGAACTTATATCTTCTTGGATTCTTTCCGGTAATCCTTTCACAAACGCGTCGATCTTCTCTTCCTCATCTTCGAATGCTCCCGGACACAATAGGCACAATTCTGTGAATCGTCTTTCGTACGTGGTAATATCAAATCCTTGGGTTCGTAACCCTCTAAGTTCTGTCTTGAGCTTATTGACCTCGGTTCTGGGACGGTACTTCTCGTTCATCAAGTGCTTGAATGCTGACCACGGTAGTGCGTACGCATCGTCTTGTCCCACTTGCTCTAGATAGGTATTCCACCATGTTAACGCAGAACCTGTGAAGGTATGCGTAGCGTACTTTACTTTGTCCCCTTCAGTACACTTACTTATGGCAAACACCGATTCGACCTTCTCGGTCCACCGTTTCAATCCGATCGGTCCTTCGGTTCCATCAAATTCCAAAGGTTTGCAGGCAGTGAATTCTTTGTAGGTGCATCCTACACGATTTCCTGTACTGCTAGATCCAAGGTTATTGTTGGTATGTAGCGCAGCCTGTACTGCGGCTATGTTTGAAGCTAGAAAAGTACGGAATTCCTCTTCATTCATATTCACGGTGTGTCGAGTAGTCGGTGCCATTTCCTTCAAAATAGTTAAATGGAACAAGTTAATCATACAGAATATTAAGAGTAGTTAATAGTATTTCGTAGCATAATATGAACTCATTTATAAAAGCTTTTTCTTCATATTAGCGTTTTATAAGTTTAAATTCGGGTAGTACTTACCCGTTAAGTTCATACTTAGTAGCTAATATACAATTCAACTACTACAATTCTATATGAAAAACTGATTATAATAATATTTCGCGTTCAAACTTTTATACAATATTTTACAAACTTACAATACCGCTTATTTTACATAAAGCATGAAATATAGCACACAATAACTTTGATACAAGATAGTTGTGAAGATAATTCTAGCTAGTACACAAGTCGTTCAGCAAAGGCAATAAAGACACGTAATTCATACGTCCAGAAACAAGTCATGCATTCTGGTTTTACTAGGACTACTTCCCATCCTTGGTCTTGTGCAACATAACCGTTATGGCCGTTGATAAGAGAGCGTGTTGTAACGTCGTCAAAGGGACGAGGGTTACGTAATGTCCAACAGTCCCGTAATAATCTAAAAACCTCATTTCTTACCCCAATTACCGACTCCGTCACTTGTGGAAACGTTTTGTTTAATAGTTGTAGCCCGATGTTCTTGTTCTCACTTTGGTGAGAAGCGAACATTACTAATCCGTAAGCATAACATGCTTCTTTATGTTGCATGTTAGCCGCTTTTTCTAAATCACGAAGTCCAATATTCGGATATATTGAGTCAAAATAATTTCTTAACCCGTTGCGTAAAATAGCATTTGGGTTCCCCGCAATATATGCGTCAAAGTAAACAAATCGTAACTTATGTGTTTCCCAATGTGATATCCCCCATCTTTCAAACGAAAGTCTCTTATAAACCAAGACATTCTTGGAACGTTCTTCGAATGTCTTACAAACTGATCTCGCCTTAAATAGTTGTGCCGAGGAATTCTGGCCGACTCTAGACAAGATTTCATCAATCATGTCTCCGGGTAGGTCTCTTAAAATATTGGGTTGTCTATCCATTTTGTGTTTTTAAACTGTAAAATAGACAAAAGTTAGATTCATAAAAAAATACTTATTAATACAAGCAATTTTTACATATATCATAAAGCATAAGAACACTATATTACATATATTACACCACACGAATACAACTATCTTATTCCGACTCGCTCGTTTCTTCTTCTTCGATTTTGGTTCGTTTTGCCAAGTTTCTAGGGATATATGATGTTCCCCTAATACGAGCCGTCGTTGTCCACATTGGTTTAGAAAAACCTGGTGGTTTAGAGGTTCCCGGGTCATTGTTACAACTTAAGGACTTCGGGCGTTGACGATACATATAAAGTTCATCGGGGTTGGAATTAGATTTCTCTATTTTTATGCCCTTTCCCTTATTATTTTCTTTTGCCTTTTTAAATTCAGTTGGGGTAATTTCTATAACATCATCGGAATTCTCGTCGGAATTCGATTCATCGGAGAATTGGTAATCCTCCCAATATTTTGCTTCCTTGGTGGAAACACCATTAACCATAATTAACCTTGGTCGGTTGGTTGAGGATTTTCTTTTACTTAACCGTTTTATTATTTCCCCCACCGGTTCTATTTCTTCATCCGGTTCCGATTCTTCTTCCGGTTCCGATTCTTCTTCCTGTTCCGACTCTTCTTCCGGTTCCTCTTCGGGAACTTGTGAATCAGTCCACGAATCATTCCAATTTACATTTGACTCTTCATTATTATTAGGTGAGTCAATGGGACTTGTTCTAGAGGTAGACATCTATCACATAATATCAAACGCGTTAAGAGATTAATATATCACATAAAATTCACATGTTAAAAATATATAGTTTCCAACAAAATTTGTTAAGCAATCATTTTTCAAGTAAACACGGTCGAAGTCCAGACTCACTAATGCATCCTAACAAACTCGATAAGACACACTAATGCAAAATTCTGGTTCTCTAAGACCAACGCTCGGATACCAACTGAAATGTCCCGTTCTTATTGATTAAAAACGTTCCATATTAATTGATTTCGTTGCGAGGTTTTGACCTCTATATGAGACGTTTTTCAAAGACTGCATTCATTTTTAAAACAAACCATAACCTTTATTTCATAAATAAAGGTTTAAAAAGCTTTACGTAGATTATCAAATAATGATAATCTAAAATATCCTGTTTACACACGACCATTACATAATGGTTTACAATACAAATATGTTACATCGAAATCAGTTTCTTGAATGCAGTTTTTACACAATATCATACAAACATGGACTTCAAATCTTGTCCTTATTTTAGTATGCAACAGCGGAAGCTCTTAATAATCACCTGAGAATAAACATGCTTAAAACGTCAACAAAAATGTTGGTGAGTTATAGGTTTAACCTATATATATCAAATCATAATAATAGACCACAAGATTTCATATTTCAATACACATCCCATACATAGAGATAAAAATCATTCATATGGTGAACACCTGGTAACCGACATTAACAAGATGCATATATAAGAATATCCCCATCATTCCGGGACACCCTTCGGATATGATATAAATTTCGAAGTACTAAAGCATCCGGTACTTTGGATGGGGTTTGTTAAGCCCAATAGATCTATCTTTAGGATTCGCGTCAATTAGGGTGTCTGTTCCCTAATTCTTAGATTACCAGACTTAATAAAAAGGGGCATATTCGATTTCGATAATTCAACCATAGAATGTAGTTTCACGTACTTGTGTCTATTTTGTAAATCATTTATAAAACCTGCATGTATTCTCATCCCAAAAATATTAGATTTTAAAAGTGGGACTATAACTCACTTTCACCGATTTTTACTTCGTCGGGAAGTAAGATTTAGCCACTGGTTGATTCACGAACCTATAACAATATATACATATATATCAAAGTATGTTCAAAATATATTAACAACACTTTTAATATATTTTGATGTTTTAAGTTTATTAAGTCAGCTGTCCTCGTTAGTAACCTACAACTAGTTGTCCACAGTTAGATGTACAGAAATAAATCGATAAATATTATCTTGAATCAATCCACGACCCAGTGTATACGTATCTCAGTATTGATCACAACTCAAACTATATATATTTTGGAATCAACCTCAACCCTGTATAGCTAACTCCAACATTCACATATAGAGTGTCTATGGTTGTTCCGAAATATTTATAGATGTGTCGACATGATAGGTCGAAACATTGTATACGTGTCTATGGTATCTCAAGATTACATAATATACAATACAAGTTGATTAAGTTATGGTTGGAATAGATTTGTTACCAATTTTCACGTAGCTAAAATGAGAAAAAAATTATCCAATCTTGTTTTACCCATAACTTCTTCATTTTAAATCCGTTTTGAGTTAATCAAATTGCTATGGTTTCATATTGAACTCTATTTTATGAATCTAAACAGAAAAGTATAGGTTTATAGTCGGAAAAATAAGTTACAAGTCGTTTTTGTAAAGGTAGTCATTTCAGTCGAAAGAACGACGTCTAGATGACCATTTTAGAAAACATACTTCCACTTTGAGTTTAATCATAATTTTCGGATATAGTTTCATGTTCATAATAAAAATCATTTTCTCAGAATAACAACTTTAAAATCAAAGTTTATCATAGTTTTTAATTAACTAACCCAAAACAGCCCGCGGTGTTACTACGACGGCGTAAATCCGGTTTTACGGTGTTTTTCGTGTTTCCAGGTTTTAAATCATTAAGTTAGCATATCATATAGATATAGAACATGTGTTTAGTTGATTTTAAAAGTCAAGTTAGAAGGATTAACTTTTGTTTGCGAACAAGTTTAGAATTTACTAAACTATGTTCTAGTGATTACAAGTTTAAACCTTCGAATAAGATAGCTTTATATGTATGAATCGAATGATGTTATGAACATCATTACTACCTTAAGTTCCTTGGATAAACCTACTGGAAAAGAGAAAAATGGATCTATCTTCAATGGATCCTTGGATGGCTCGAAGTTCTTGAAGCAGAATCATGACACGAAAACAAGTTCAAGTAAGATCATCACTTAAAATAAGATTGTTATAGTTATAGAAATTGAACCAAAGTTTGAATATGATTATTACCTTGTATTAGAATGATAACCTACTGTAAGAAACAAAGATTTCTTGAGGTTGGATGATCACCTTACAAGATTGGAAGTGAGCTAGCAAACTTGAAAGTATTCTTGATTTTATGAAACTAGAACTTTTGAAATTTATGAAGAACACTTAGAACTTGAAGATAGAACTTGAGAGAGATCAATTAGATGAAGAAAATTGAAGAATGAAAGTGTTTGTAGGTGTTTTTGGTCGTTGGTGTATGGATTAGATATAAAGGATATGTAATTTTGTTTTCATGTAAATAAGTCATGAATGATTACTCATATTTTTGTAATTTTATGAGATATTTCATGCTAGTTGCCAAATGATGGTTCCCACATGTGTTAGGTGACTCACATGGGCTGCTAAGAGCTGATCATTGGAGTGTATATACCAATAGTACATACATCTAAAAGCTGTGTATTGTACGAGTACGAATACGGGTGCATACGAGTAGAATTGTTGATGAAACTGAACGAGGATGTAATTGTAAGCATTTTTGTTAAGTAGAAGTATTTTGATAAGTGTATTGAAGTCTTTCAAAAGTGTATAAATACATATTAAAACACTACATGTATATACATTTTAACTGAGTCGTTAAGTCATCGTTAGTCGTTACATGTAAGTGTTGTTTTGATACCTTTAGGTTAACGATCTTGTTAAATGTTGTTAACCCAATGTTTATAATATCAAATGAGATTTTAAATTATTATATTATCATGATATTATCATGTATGAATATCTCTTAATATGATATATATACATTAAATGTCTTTACAACGATAATCGTTACATATATGTCTCGTTTAAAAATCATTAAGTTAGTAGTCTTGTTTTTACATATGTAGTTCATTGTTAATATACTTAATGATATGTTTAATTATCATAGTATCATGTTAACTATATATATATCCATATATATGTCATCATATAGTTTTTATAAGTTTTAACGTTCGTGAATCACCGGTCAACTTGGGTGGTCAATTGTCTATATGAAACATATTTCAATTAATCAAGTCTTACCAAGTTTGATTGCTTAACATGTTGGAAACATTTAATCATGTAAATATCAATCTCAATTAATATATATAAACATGGAAAAGTTCAAAATTATCAAATGGAACAAGTTAATCATACAGAATATTAAGAGTAGTTAATAGTATTTCGTAGCATAATATGAACTCATTTATAAAAGCTTTTTCTTCATATTAGCGTTTTATAAGTTTAAATTCGGGTAGTACCTACCCGTTAAGTTCATACTTAGTAGCTAATATACAATTCAACTACTACAATTCTATATGAAAAACTGATTATAATAATATTTCGCGTTCAAACTTTTATACAATATTTTACAAACTTACAATACCGCTTATTTTACATAAAGCATGAAATATAGCACACAATAACTTTGATACAATATAGTTGTGAAGATAATTCTAGCTAGTACACAAGTCGTTCAGCAAAGACAATAAAGACACGTAATTCATACGTCCAAAAACAAGTCATGCATTCTGGTTTTACTAGGACTACTTCCCATCCTTGGTCTTGTGGAACATAACCGTTATGGCCGTTGATAAGACAGCGTGTTGTAATGTCGTCAAAGGGACGAGGGTTACGTAATGTCCAACAGTCCCGTAACAATCTAAAAACCTCATTTCTTACCCCAATTACCGACTCCGTCACTTGTGGGAACGTTTTGTTTAATAGTTGTAGCCCGATGTTCTTGTTCTCACTTTGGTGAGAAGCGAACATTACTAATCCGTAAGCATAACATGCTTCTTTATGTTGCATGTTAGCCGCTTTTTCTAAATCACGAAGTCCAATATTCGGATATATTGAGTCAAAATAATTTCTTAACCCGTTGCGTAAAATAGCATTTGGGTTCCCCGCAATATATGCGTCAAAGTAAACACATCGTAACTTATGGGTTTCCCAATGTGATATCCCCCATCTTTCAAACAAAAGTCTCTTATAAACCAAGACATTCTTGGAACGTTCTTCGAATGTCTTACAAACTGATCTCGCCTTAAATAGTTGTGCCGAAGAATTCTGGCCGACTCTAGACAAGATTTCATCAATCATGTCTCCGGGTAGGTCTCTTAAAATATTGGGTTGTCTATCCATTTTGTGTTTTTAAACTGTAAAATAGACAAGAGTTAGATTCATAAAAAAATACTTATTAATACAAGCAATTTTTACATATATCATAAAGCATAAGCACACTATATTACATATATTACGCCACACGAATACAACTATCTTATTCCGACTCGCTTGCTTCTTCTTCTTCGGTTTTAGTTCGTTTTGCCAAGTTTCTAGGGATATATGATGTTCCCCTAATACGAGCCGTCGTGATCCACATTGGTTTAGAAAAACCTGGTGGTTTAGAGGTTCCCGGGTCATTGTTACAACTTAAGGACTTCGGGGGTTGACGATACATATAAAGTTCATCGGGGTTGGAATTAGATTTCTCTATTTTTATGCCCTTTCCCTTATTATTTTCTTTTGCCTTTTTAAATTCAGTTTGGGTAATTTCTATAACATCATCGGAATTCTCGTCGGAATCCGATTCATCGGAGAATTGGTAATCCTCCCAATATTTTGCTTCCTTGGCGGAAACACCATTGACCATAATTAACCTTGGTCGGTTGGTTGAGGATTTTCTTTTACTTAACCGTTTTATTATTTCCCCCACCGGTTCTATTTCTTCATCCGGTTCCGATTCTTCTTCCGGTTCCGATTCTTCTTCCGGTTCCGACTCTTCTTCCGGTTCCTCTTCGGGAACTTGTGAATCAGTCCACGAATCATTCCAATTTACATTTGACTCTTCATTATTATTAGGTGAGTCAATGGGACTTGTTCTAGAGGTAGACATCTATCACATAATATCAAACGCGTTAAGAGATTAATATATCACATAAAATTCACATGTTAAAAATATATAGTTTCCAACAAAATTTGTTAAGCAATCATTTTTCAAGTAAACACGGTCGAAGTCCAGACTCACTAATGCATCCTAACAAACTCGATAAGACACACTAATGCAAAATTCTGGTTCTCTAAGACCAACGCTCGGATACCAACTGAAATGTCCCGTTCTTATTGATTAAAAACGTTCCATATTAATTGATTTCGTTGCGAGGTTTTGACCTCTATATGAGACGTTTTTCAAAGACTGCATTCATTTTAAAACAAACCATAACCTTTATTTCATAAATAAAGGTTTAAAAAGCTTTACGTAGATTATCAAATAATGATAATCTAAAATATCCTGTTTACACACGACCATTACATAATGGTTTACAATACAAATATGTTACATCGAAATCAGTTTCTTGAATGCAGTTTTTACACAATATCATACAAACATGGACTTCAAATCTTGTCCTTATTTTAGTATGCAACAGCGGAAGCTCTTAATATTCACCTGAGAATAAACATTCTTTAAACGTCAACAAAAATGTTGGTGAGTTATAGGTTTAACCTATATATATCAAATCATAACAATAGACCACAAGATTTCATATTTCAATACACCTCCCATACATAGAGATAAAAATCATTCATATGGTGAACACCTGGTAACCGACATTAACAAGATGCATATATAAGAATATCCCCATCATTGCGGGACACCCTTCGGATATGATATAAATTTCGAAGTACTAAAGCATCCGGTACTTTGGATGGGGTTTGTTAGGCCCAATAGATCTATCTTTAGGATTCGCGTCAATTAGGGTGTCTGTTCCCTAATTCTTAGATTACCAGACTTAATAAAAAGGGGCATATTCGATTTCGATAATTCAACCATAGAATGTAGTTTCACGTACTTGTGTCTATTTTGTAAATCATTTATAAAACCTGCATGTATTCTCATCCCAAAAATATTAGATTTTAAAAGTGGGACTATAACTCACTTTCACAGATTTTTACTTCGTCGGGAAGTAAGCCTTGGCCACTGGTTGATTCACGAACCTATAACAATATATACATATATATCAAAGTATGTTCAAAATATATTTACAACACTTTTAATATATTTTGATGTTTTAAGTTTATTAAGTCAGCTGTCCTCGTTAGTAACCTACAACTAGTTGTCCACAGTTAGATGTACAGAAATAAATCGATAAATATTATCTTGAATCAATCCACGACCCAGTGTATACGTATCTTAGTATTGATCACAACTCAAACTATATATATTTTGGAATCAACCTCAACCCTGTATAGCTAACTCCAACATTCACATATAGAGTGTCTATGGTTGTTCCGAAATATATATAGATGTGTCGACATGATAGGTCGAAACATTGTATACGTGTCTATGGTATCTCAAGATTACATAATATACAATACAAGTTGATTAAGTTATGGTTGGAATAGATTTGTTACCAATTTTCACGTAGCTAAAATGAGAAAAAATTATCCAATCTTGTTTTACCCATAACTTCTTCATTTTAAATCCGTTTTGAGTTAATCAAATTGCTATGGTTTCATATTGAACTCTATTTTATGAATCTAAACAGAAAAGTATAGGTTTATAGTCGGAAAAATAAGTTACAAGTCGTTTTTGTAAAGGTAGTCATTTCAGTCGAAAGAACGACGTCTAGATGACCATTTTAGAAAACATACTTCCACTTTGAGTTTAATCATAATTTTCGGATATAGTTTCATGTTCATAATAAAAATCATTTTCTCAGAATAACAACTTTAAAATCAAAGTTTATCATAGTTTTTAATTAACTAACCCAAAACAGCCCGCGGTGTTACTACGACGGCGTAAATCCGGTTTTACGGTGTTTTTCGTGTTTCCAGGTTTTAAATCATTAAGTTAGCATATCATATAGATATAGAACATGTGTTTAGTTGATTTTAAAAGTCAAGTTAGAAGGATTAACTTTTGTTTGCGAACAAGTTTAGAATTAACTAAACTATGTTCTAGTGATTACAAGTTTAAACCTTCGAATAAGATAGCTTTATATGTATGAATCGAATGATGTTATGAACATTATTACTACCTTAAGTTCCTTGGATAAACCTACTGGAAAATAGAAAAATGGATCTAGCTTCAATGGATCCTTGGATGGCTCGAAGTTCTTGAAGCAGAATCATGACACGAAAACAAGTTCAAGTAAGATCATCACTTGAAATAAGATTGTTATAGTTATAGAAATTGAACCAAAGTTTGAATATGATTATTACCTTGTATTAGAATGATAACCTACTGTAAGAAACAAAGATTTCTTGAGGTTGGATGATCACCTTACAAGATTGGAAGTGAGCTAGCAAACTTGAAAGTATTCTTGATTTTATGAAACTAGAACTTTTGGAATTTATGAAGAACACTTAGAACTTGAAGATAGAACTTGAGAGAGATCAATTAGATGAAGAAAATTGAAGAATGAAAGTGTTTGTAGGTGTTTTTGGTCGTTGGTGTATGGATTAGATATAAAGGATATGTAATTTTGTTTTCATGTAAATAAGTCATGAATGATTACTCATATTTTTGTAATTTTATGAGATATTTCATGCTAGTTGCCAAATGATGGTTCCCACATGTGTTAGGTGACTCACATGGGCTGCTAAGAGCTGATCATTGGAGTGTATATACCAATAGTACATACATCTAAAAGCTGTGTATTGTACGAGTACGAATACGGGTGCATACGAGTAGAATTGTTGATGAAACTGAACGAGGATGTAATTGTAAGAATTTTTGTTAAGTAGAAGTATTTTGATAAGTGTATTGAAGTCTTTCAAAAGTGTATAAATACATATTAAAACACTACATGTATATACATTTTAACTGAGTCGTTAAGTCATCGTTAGTCGTTATATGTAAGTGTTGTTTTGAAACCTTTAGGTTAACGATCTTGTTAAATGTTGTTAACCCAATGTTTATAATAACAAATGAGATTTTAAATTATTATATTATCATGATATTATCATGTATGAATATCTCTTAATATGATATATATACATTAAATGTCTTTACAACGATAATCGTTACATATATGTCTCGTTTAAAAATCATTAAGTTAGTAGTCTTGTTTTTACATATGTAGTTCATTGTTAATATACTTAATGATATGTTTACTTATCATAGTATCATGTTAAGTATATATATATCCATATATATGTCATCATATAGTTTTTACAAGTTTTAACGTTCGTGAATCACCGGTCAACTTGGGTGGTCAATTGTCTATATGAAACATATTTCAATTAATCAAGTCTTAACAAGTTTGATTGCTTAACATGTTGGAAACATTTAATCATGTAAATATCAATCTCAATTAATATATATAAACATGGAAAAGTTCGGGTCACTACAGTACCTACCCGTTAAATAAATTTCGTCCCGAAATTTTAAGCTGTTGAAGGTGTTGACGAATCTTCTGGAAATAGATGCGGGTATTTCTTCTTCATCTGATCTTCACGCTCCCAGGTGAACTCGGGTCCTCTACGAGCATTCCATCGAACCTTAACAATTGGTATCTTGTTTTGCTTAAGTCTTTTAACCTCACGATCCATTATTTCGACGGGTTCTTCGATGAATTGAAGTTTTTCGTTAATTTGGATTTCATCTAACGGAATAGTGAGATCTTCTTTAGCAAAACATTTCTTCAAATTCGAGACGTGGAAAGTGTTATGTACAGCCGCGAGTTGTTGAGGTAACTCAAGTCGGTAAGCTACTGGTCCAACACGATCAATAATCTTGAATGGTCCAATATACCTTGGATTTAATTTCCCTCGTTTACCAAATCGAACAACGCCTTTCCAAGGTGCAACTTTAAACATGACCATCTCTCCAATTTCAAATTCTATATCTTTTCTTTTAATGTCAGCGTAGCTCTTTTGTCGACTTTGGGCGGTTTTCAACCGTTGTTGAATTTGGATGATCTTCTCGGTAGTTTCTTGTATAATCTCCGGACCCGTAATCTGTCTATCCCCCACTTCACTCCAACAAATCGGAGACCTGCACTTTCTACCATAAAGTGCTTCAAACGGCGCCATCTCAATGCTTGAATGGTAGCTGTTGTTGTAGGAAAATTCTGCTAACGGTAGATGTCGATCCCAACTGTTTCCGAAATTAATAACACATGCTCGTAGCATGTCTTCAAGCGTTTGTATCGTCCTTTCGCTCTGCCCATCAGTTTGTGGATGATAGGCAGTACTCATGTCTAGACGAGTTCCTAATGCTTGCTGTAATGTCTGCCAGAATCTTGAAATAAATCTGCCATCCCTATCAGAGATAATAGAGATTGGTATTCCATGTCTGGAGATGACTTCCTTCAAATACAGTCATGCTAACTTCTCCATCTTGTCATCTTCTCTTATTGGCAGGAAGTGTGCTGATTTGGTGAGACGATCAACTATTACCCAAATAGTATCAAAACCACTTGCAGTCCTTGGCAATTTAGTGATGAAATCCATGGTAATGTTTTCCCATTTCCATTCCGGGATTTCGGGTTGTTGAAGTAGACCTGATGGTTTCTGATGCTCAGCTTTGACCTTAGAACACGTCAAACATTCTCCTACGTATTTAGCAACATCGGCTTTAATACCCGGCCACCAAAAATGTTTCTTGAGATCCTTGTACATCTTCCCCGTTCCAGGATGTATTGAGTATCTGGTTTTATGAGCTTCTCTAAGTACCATTTCTCTCATATCTCCAAATTTTGGTACCCAAATCCTTTCATCCCTATACCGGGTTCCGTCTTCCCGAATATTAAGATGCTTCTCCGATCCTTTGGGTATTTCATCCTTTAAATTTCCCTCTTTTAAAACTCCTTGTTGCGCCTCCTTTATTTGAGTAGTAAGGTTATTATGAATCATTATATTCATAGATTTTACTCGAATGGGTTCTCTGTCCTTCCTGCTCAAGGCATCGGCTACCACATTTGCCTTCCCCGGGTGGTAACGAATCTCAAAGTCGTAATCATTCAATAATTCAATCCACCTACGCTGCCTCATATTCAGTTGTTTCTGATTAAATATGTGTTGAAGACTTTTGTGGTCGGTATATATAATACTTTTGACCCCATATAAGTAGTGCCTCCAAGTCTTTAATGCAAAAACAACTGCGCCTAATTCCAAATCATGCGTCGTATAATTTTGTTCGTGAATCTTCAATTGTCTAGACGCATAAGCAATCACCTTCGTTCGTTGCATTAATACACAACCGAGACCTTGCTTTGATGCGTCACAATAAATCACAAAATCATCATTCCCTTCAGGCAATGACAATATAGGTGCCGTAGTTAGCTTTTTCTTCAATAACTGAAACGCTTTCTCTTGTTCATCATTCCATTCAAATTTCTTCCCTTTATGGGTTAATGCAGTCAAGGGTTTTGCTATTCTGGAAAAGTCTTGGATGAACCTTCTGTAGTAACCAGCTAGTCCTAAAAACTGGCGTATGTGTTTCGGAGTTTTCGGGGTTTCCCACTTTTCAACAGTTTCTATCTTTGCCGGATCCACCTTAATACCTTCTTTGTTCACTATGTGACCGAGGAATTGAACTTCTTCCAACCAAAATGCACACTTTGAAAACTTAGCGTACAATTCTTCCTTCCTCAATACTTCTAACACCTTTCTCAAATGTTCACCGTGTTCTTGGTCATTCTTTGAGTAAATAAGTATGTCATCAATGAAAACAATGACAAACTTGTCGAGGTATGGTCCACACACTCGGTTCATAAGGTCCATGAACACAGCTGGTGCATTAGTTAAACCAAACGGCATGACCATAAACTCGTAATGACCGTAACGTGTTCTGAAAGCAGTCTTTGGAATATCATCTTCTTTCACCCGCATTTGATGATACCCGGAACGTAAGTCAATCTTTGAATAAACAGACGAGCCTTGTAGTTGATCAAATAAGTCATCGATTCTCGGTAGTGGATAGCAGTTCTTGATGGTAAGTTTGTTCAACTCTCGGTAGTCGATACACAACCTGAATGTACCATCTTTCTTCTTGACAAACAAAACAGGAGCTCCCCACGGTGATGTGCTTGGTCGAATGAAACCACGCTCTAAAAGTTCTTGTAATTGGCTTTGCAGTTCTTTCATCTCGCTGGGTGCGAGTCTGTAAGGAGCACGAGCTATTGGTGCAGCTCCTGGTACAAGATCTATTTGAAATTCAACGGATCGATGTGGGGGTAATCCCGGTAATTCTTTCGGAAATACATCGGGAAATTCTTTTGAAATGGGAACATCATTGATGCTCTTTTCTTCAGTTTGTACTTTCTCGACGTGTGCTAGAACAGCATAGCAACCTTTTCTTATTAGTTTTTGTGCCTTCAAATTACTAATAAGATGTAGCTTCGTGTTGCCCTTTTCTCCGTACACCATTAAGGGTTTTCCTTTTTCTCGTATAATGCGAATTGCATTTTTGTAACAAACGATCTCTGTTTTCACTTCTTTCAACCAGTCCATACCGATTATCACATCAAAACTCCCTAACTCTACTGGTATCAAATCAATCTTAAATGTTTCGCTAACCAGTTTAATTTCTCGATTCCGACATATATTATCTGCTGAAATTAATTTACCATTTGCTAATTAGAGTAAAAATTTACTATCCAAAGGCGTCAATGGACAACTTAATTTAGCACAAAAATCTCTACTCATATAGCTTCTATCCGCACCCGAATCAAATAAAACGTAAGCAGATTTATTGTCAATAAGAAACGAACCCGTAACAAGCTCCGGGTCTTCCTGTGCCTCTGCCGCATTAATATTGAAAACTCTTCCACGGCCTTGTCCATTCGTGTTCTCCTGGTTAGGGCAATTTCTAATAATGTGGCCCGGTTTTCCACATTTATAACAAACTACATTGGCATAACTTGCTCCGACACTACTTGCTCCTCCATTACTCGTTCCGACACCATTTGTTCCTTTCGTTCTATTAACCCCTGGTCCGTAGACCTCACACTTCGCCGCGCTATGACCATTTCTT
Source organism: Rutidosis leptorrhynchoides (assembly GCF_046630445.1). NCBI lineage: Eukaryota > Viridiplantae > Streptophyta > Magnoliopsida > Asterales > Asteraceae > Rutidosis > Rutidosis leptorrhynchoides. The sequence continues at coordinate 443,586,916 of NC_092334.1, forward strand.
TTACACTTGTTGCAAAATTTGGTGCAGAACCCCGAGTGATTCTTTTCACACCTTTGGCATAGCGGCTTCTGATTGTTGTTGTTGTTGCGGTTATTATTGTTGTTGGGATGATTGTTGTAGTTGCTGTTGTTGTTGTTGTTGTTGGGCCGTTTGTTGTAGTTGCGATTGATGTTGCGATTGTTGGGATAATTGTTGCGATTATTGTTGTAATTGCTGTTGTTGTTGTATTGGTGATTCTTATCACCGTTTTCCTCCCACTTTCTTTTGACTTGCTTCACATTGGCCTCTTCAGCAGTCTGTTCTTTAATTCTTTCTTCAATCTGGTTCACTAGTTTGTGAGCCATTCTACATGCCTGTTGTATGGAGGCGGGCTCGTGTGAACTTATATCTTCTTGGATTCTTTCCGGTAATCCTTTCACAAACGCGTCGATCTTCTCTTCCTCATCTTCGAACGCTCCCGGACACAATAGGCACAATTCTGTGAATCGTCTTTCATACGTGGTAATATCAAATCCTTGGGTTCGTAACCCTCTAAGTTCTGTCTTGAGCTTATTGACCTCGGTTCTGGGACGGTACTTCTCGTTCATCAAGTGCTTGAATGCTGACCACGATAGTGCGTACGCATCATCTTGTCCCACTTGCTCTAGATAGGTATTCCACCATGTTAACGCAGAACCTGTGAAGGTATGCGTAGCGTACTTCACTTTGTCCTCTTCAGTACACTTACTTATGGCAAACACCGATTCAACCTTCTCGGTCCACCTTTTCAATCCGATCGGTCCTTCGGTTCCATCAAATTCCAAAGGTTTGCAGGCAGTGAATTCTTTGTAGGTGCATCCTACACGATTTCCTGTACTGCTAGATCCAAGGTTATTGTTGGTATGTAGCGCAGCCTGTACTGCGGCTATGTTTGAAGCTAGAAAAGTACGGAATTCCTCTTCATTCATATTCATGGTGTGTCGAGTAGTCGGTGCCATTTCCTTCAAAATTATCAAATGGAACAAGTTAATCATACAGAATATTAAGAGTAGTTAATAGTATTTCGTAGCATAATATGAACTCATTTATAAAAGCTTTTTCTTCATATTAGCGTTTTATAAGTTTAAATTCGGGTAGTACCTACCCGTTAAGTTCATACTTAGTAGCTAATATACAATTCAACTACTACAATTCTATATGAAAAACTGATTATAATAATATTTCGCGTTCAAACTTTTATACAATATTTTACAAACTTACAATACCGCTTATTTTACATAAAGCATGAAATATAGCACACAATAACTTTGATACAATATAGTTGTGAAGATAATTCTAGCTAGTACACAAGTCGTTCAGCAAAGACAATAAAGACACATAATTCATACGTCCAAAAACAAGTCATGCATTCTGGTTTTACTAGGACTACTTCCCATCCTTGGTCTTGTGGAACATAACCGTTATGGCCGTTGATAAGACAGCGTGTTGTAATGTCGTCAAAGGGACGAGGGTTACGTAATGTCCAACAGTCCCGTAACAATCTAAAAACCTCATTTCTTACCCCAATTACCGACTCCGTCACTTGTGGGAACGTTTTGTTTAATAGTTGTAGCCCGATGTTCTTGTTCTCACTTTGGTGAGAAGCGAACATTACTAATTCGTAAGCATAACATGCTTTTTTATGTTGCATGTTAGCCACTTTTTCTAAATCACGAAGTCCAATATTCGGATATATTGAGTCAAAATAATTTCTTAACCCGTTGCGTAAAATAGCATTTGGGTTCCCCGCAATATATGCGTCAAAGTAAACACATCGTAACTTATGTGTTTCCCAATGTGATATCCCCCATCTTTCAAACGAAAGTCTCTTATAAACCAAGACATTCTTGGAACGTTCTTCGAATGTCTTACAAACTGATCTCGCCTTAAATAGTTGTGCCGAGGAATTCTGGCCAACTCTAGACAAGATTTCATCAATCATGTCTCCGGGTAGGTCTCTTAAAATATTGGGTTGTCTATCCATTTTGTGTTTTTAAACTGTAAAATAGACAAAAGTTAGATTCATAAAAAAATACTTATTAATACAAGCAATTTTTACATATATCATAAAGCATAAGAACACTATATTACATATATTACACCACACGAATACAACTATCTTATTCCGACTCGCTCGTTTCTTCTTCTTCGATTTTGGTTCGTTTTGCCAAGTTTCTAGGGATATATGATGTTCCCCTAATACGAGCCGTCGTTGTCCACATTGGTTTAGAAAAACCTGGTGGTTTAGAGGTTCCCGGGTCATTGTTACAACTTAAGGACTTCGGGCGTTGACGATACATATAAAGTTCATCGGGGTTGGATTTAGATTTCTCTATTTTTATGCCCTTTCCCTTATTATTTTCTTTTGCCTTTTTAAATTCAGTTGGGGTAATTTCTATAACATCATCGGAATTCTCGTCGGAATCCGATTCATCGGAGAATTGGTAATCCTCCCAATATTTTGCTTCCTTGGCGGAAACACCATTGACCATAATTAACCTTGGTCGGTTGGTTGAGGATTTTCTTTTACTTAACCTTTTTATTATTTCCCCCACCGGTTCTATTTCTTCATCCGGTTCCGATTCTTCTTCCGGTTCCGATTCTTCTTCCGGTTCCGACTCTTCTTCCGGTTCCTCTTCGGGAACTTGTGAATCAGTCCACGAATCATTCCAATTTACATTTGACTCTTCATTATTATTAGGTGAGTCAATGGGACTTGTTCTAGAGGTAGACATCTATCACATAATATCAAACGCGTTAAGAGATTAATATATCACATAATATTCACATGTTAAAAATATATAGTTTCCAACAAAATTTGTTAAGCAATCATTTTTCAAGTAAACACGGTCGAAGTCCAGACTCACTAATGCATCCTAACAAACTCGATAAGACACACTAATGAAAAATTCTGGTTCTCTAAGACCAACGCTCTGATACCAACTGAAATGTCCCGTTCTTATTGATTAAAAACGTTCCATATTAATTGATTTCGTTGCGAGGTTTTGACCTCTATATGAGACGTTTTTCAAAGACTGCATTCATTTTAAAACAAACCATAACCTTTATGATACCAACTGAAAGGACCCGTTCATATACATTATAAACGATTCACAATAGTTGATTACATTGCGAGGTATTTGACCTCTATATGATACATTTTACAAACATTGCATTCGTTTTTAAAAGACAATCTTTCTTTACATCGAAAATTGACAGGCATGCATACCATTTCATAATATCCACTATCCAACTATAAATTGATTTAATAATAATCTTTGATGAACTCAATGACTCGAATGCAACGTTCTTCGAAATATGCTATGAAAGACTTCAAGTAATATCTTTAAAATGAGCAAATGCACAGCGGAAGATTTCTTTAACACCTGAGAATAAACATGCTTTAAAGTGTCAACCAAAAGGTTGGTGAGTTCATTAGTTTATCATAATCATTTATTTCCAATATTTTAATAGACCACAAGAATTTCATTTCCAGTTCTCATAAATATACGTCCCATGCATAGAGACAAAAATAATCATTCATATGGTGAACACCTGGTAACCGACATTAACTAGATACATATAAGAATATCCCCTATCATTCCGGGATCCTCCTTCGGACATGATATAAATTTCGAAGTACTAAAGCATCCGGTACTTTGGATGGGGTTTGTTAGGCCCAATAGATCTATCTTTAGGATTCGCGTCAATTAGGGTGTCTGTTCCCTAATTCTTAGATTACCAGACTTTAATAAAAAGGGGCATATTCGATTTCGATAATTCAACCATAGAATGTAGTTTCAATTACTTGTGTGTATTTCGTCAAACATTTATAAAAGCGCATGTATTCTCAGTCCCAAAAATATAAAGGGTAAAAAGGCAAATGAAACTCACCATACTGTATTTCGTAGTAAAAATACATATAACGTCATTGAACAAGTGCAAGGTTGGCCTCGGATTCACGAACCTAAAATTAATTATATATATTTATGTGTTGGTCAATATTTGTCTAACAAATTAGGTCAAGTCATAGTGTACGACAATCCTAATGCTCGAGACTAATATGCAAAAGTCAACAAAAGTAAATTTAACTCAAAATAATTTCCAAAAATCTATACATGATTAATATATAGTTTAAATATCGTTGTTTTATATTTTTAAATATTTTTAAAAGATTTATTAGAGTAAATAATATAATTTATTTATTAATAAATAAAATTTTATATTAAATTTATATAATAAAATATACTTATATATATATATTAAATAATAAAATTTATAGGGTTCATTTAATATCATAAAGATAATATGATAGGTATTATTAAAGTAAGTTATTACACGTAGTAAAATATGTTTGTATCACATATTTATTTGATAAAATAATATCTATAATGATAGTAAGTAAAAGTTGTATTATTTTGTAATAATAATTATTATTATAAAAATATCAATATTTATAATTACTAAGATAACATTAGATAAAACGATAATTCTAATTATGATAACTTTAATATTTACGATAATTTTTAATATTATCTTTAAAATAATAATTCTATTTAAAATAATAATAATAATGATATTTTATAGTAACAATGACATTTCTATTAAAATGATAATTTTTGTTAAAATGATAGTTTTAATACTAACGATACTTTTAATAATAATAGTAATGATAAAAATAATAAGAACGATAATTTTATCTAAATCAATATCTTATAACATTTTAATTTCATCATGATACTCTTACCCATTATTTCCTAATCGTTTCGTTTAATAGCTTTTAATCGTCTTTTATATCGTGTTCATAATAATAATAATAATAGTAATCAAAATAATTAGGTGTTACAAATATTTTTTTTAGTTACACTAATATTAATAATGATAGTTACTATAACATTATTAACGATAATACTAATAATTATCTTAATGATAATATAGTAATAATAATAATAATAATAACAATAACAATAACAATAACCATTTTTAAATAATGATATATATATATATATTAATAATGATAATAATAATAATAATAATAATAATAATAATAATAATAATACCAATAATAATAATAATAATAATTGGATAATAATAATAATACTAATTATAACTTTAACGATAATAACGATAGTAATAATAAAAAAAATAACAATTTTTAATGATAAATCCCTTTTATTGATAAAGATAATAATAATGATAATAATAAGATAAAACTAGAACGACGATAAAAACGACGATAATAATAATCATTTTTAATAAAAATATCGAAAATTCAATTGATTATAACTTCTAATCCGTTCATCGAAACCATTCGATATCTAAAGGAAAAGTTCTTAATTTTTCGCTAGCTTTCCAAGGACATGCATATCTTATACCTTATCTCAACCGCAAGTGTAACTAATTCAACATTCAACCTAACCTGTCTAAGGGCAATATCAAAAGTACAAGCATGCATAATCCTAAATACTCGAGCACTAGTCAGGGATACACTATTAGTATGTAAAAGTATAATTATGAGTACTCACGTATCAATATTGAGATTCAATATTGCAGGAAAGGTACGTAGACGCAACGGAAATGATAAACACTATATTTACCTCACGAGCATACCCATGAACCATACTCAATCACCTCCATAGCTATAACCCATAATTTCCTAAATTCTATCCCACTCGAAAAACAATTTCAAAATCACTCGGACAGCACTCCGTCGTAATATTTTATGTATACTAATAATATCTTGAAATAATACGGAGTAAATATATATATGTAAATCGATTGAGAGAGTTTAGAGAAAAATATTTTCAAGTTTCTATGAAATAATGAAACCTATTGAATTCAATTTATAATAGATTTTTGAATTATTAAAGTGAATTATTAAAGTATGAATTATTAAAGTGAATTATTAAAGTATGAATTATTAAAGTGAATTATTAAAGTATGAATTATTAAAGTGAATTATTAAAGTATGAATTATTAAAGTGAATTATTAAAGTTAAAGTAAAGTAAAAATAAAGTAAAGGTAAAGTTTAAGTATAGTAAAAGTATAAAACTATGTACGTATAATACGCGTATAAATATATATAATATTAATTTAAATCGTTATATATATAAAATAAAATATAAATATCGTTATCTTTATCATAGTAGTTAAGTAATGAGTTGTCAAAAGTGGTTCTAGATATTTATAAAAGTTATATAAGTTTTAATAATAAAGTTCTTTTTAAACTGAAAACGTTTTTGTACGTTTGAAACTAAATAGATCAATCGAGTCTTTATGAGATTCAATCTTCCACTATCCTTTGTCTAGTTCTCAATGATTGACAATTTGTTCTTATTTATAAATCACTTTACCATTTTCCGAATATTGTTAAAATGGAAAGATTTCTCAAATCAATGTGGGCCTTTCAACAGAGACTTGTAATCATAATTCAATATATCTGATAATTCAATCATTTGATCTTATCTTCTAATTCCATTGATAAACATTTTGAAACAGATACAATCATATAAAGTATTTAATCTAATATTTTGTTTACGTTTCAAGTTATAATATCTATACACATATACATATATAATCATATTCGTTTAATGGTTCGTGAATCGTTGAAACTTGGTCGAGGTTGAATGAATGTATGATCATAGTTTAAAATTCTTGAAATTTAACTTAACAAATATTGCTTATCGTGTCAGAAATTTTCGGGTTGTCACAGTACCTACCCGTTAAAGAAATTTCGTCCCGAAATTTGAGTGGAAAGGTCGTGAATGATAATAAGTATGTTTTCATGATGCATACGGGCTAAAAATTAGTGTTTTATCATCAGCGAATAATTTGGATAAACAATCCATTTATATGAAGAGTACGAATGAAGCTAACATAGAAGAGTGAAATGAGTAAGTGTAGATTCATCTTATCATTTGACGTAGATATGATTGATTCCCAGATTTCAAGGGATTTGAAGAAAATCTTCTTTATAAGATTTGACTCTCCGGTAATCAAGGGAATTAGGATCCGCTTTAAATGCGATCGTCCATTTTAATTACTCTGTCGGAGATTTTCTTATAAATTCACCTCCTTCGTTTCCTTACAACTCACACCTTCTGTTGATGCATTTTATGCAAGTCCCTAGACATCTACCCACGTCCATTGCAGGTACAACAGTTTACAGGCCACCATGATTGCTCGTTATTATCCTATACGTGTTTGTATGTGGTTACAGGAACTGCAGGAACGAGATTTAGATGTTTGACTATGTTAGACTTAGTTAGACGTACGAGTGAAGCCTCACTAGTACGGCTGACAGGCTCATACGCACGGTTGATGCTGAGCTAAGTCACAATTACAACCTAAATGAGAAGACACGAGTGAGTGATCACCCGTACGGCTGATGAAGCCAACTCGTACGTGTGATGAATGAATCATATGGGTGAGTCAACATCAGGGGTATATAAAGTCTTATGTTCTTCATTTTAGGTTAAGCCTCTCATTTGTTACACACACTCAGATCTAGTGAGCTCCTCCAATTTTCTCTCAGTCCAAATCACCCAGGTGGTGAATAATAGCTCTAAGTGTTGATCTAATCACACTTGATTTAGTTGTGGTTTGACTAAATTAATCAAAAAAAAAAAAATTAACCTATTCACTAGAGGGTTTGATTCACTTATTCCGCCATTGTGTGAGTTAAATCTGTTGATTTCTAAGTTCCTAGTCATGTTTCATCACCTTCTATTCTTTCCCCCTCAACTCATATTTTAAAGTATTCATCAATATGCTCGATCCAGTTCTGATTCTCGATATACTTCTAACTTTCATATCGGACATTCTTCTTTTTCATCTACCGCCGGAAGAATCTATTTACTTCTACTATACTCTTGGGTTTATAGTGTTTCTAGTTCTCCCGTGTCTTTATATTGCTATATGCATCGATATATATGGTTTATAATTTCTGGTTTATCGTTGGGCTTTATATGTTCCCTTATATTTCAAAGTCTCTGTTTCTGTCTTCTATAATCATTATCATTAACAGTTAATGCTCTCTTTTATTTGCTGCAATTTATACCCCAATTTTTATTTCGGAGTTTTGTCCTTTTGTTTCTTCTTCTTGCGATTAAGCACCGCTTGTAATGGTCCAGAATTCACAGATATGAATTTCAGAATGAACATTGTTAATGTTCTAGGAAGGAAATTGTGATGGCACGATCTTGACTTGTCAAATTACTAGAATACCTTGGAAAAGGCCGAATCATCAAGAAATATTTTCTTGATATTTTAGAGGTTAAATAGAATACAAGAGTCGTATAACATGGCACATGATGATATTATGATCTATGAATCATCACGTTCCATTTAGAAACTCAGCATGACTTACTGTAATATAATCACGTTGATCAAGTGTCATTATATTATACTAATTCATGCTTCAGTTCCCAACACTACTTCAAAATATTCCTATTTTAAACTTGAATGTTTCAGAATTTAGAAACTAAAATAGTTTCTTTTATGATGTAATACAGATAGAGCGAAGAGGTAAATGATTTCAAATAAGAAAAATTAAGAAAATATCTTCAGAAATATGGAGGATATTTATAATGAAAGATATGATGATATTTTAAAATTTCTAATATCAGAGGATGATGAAGAATATTGTCCGCAGGGGTTTAGAGTCAGGAGCAAGGTATTCGTTAATGACTTCAGCAGGTACTGAATCATTTGGATCCTTTGAAGTCAGGTTCAGTCTTTGTAATTTGTCCAAAGCCTCCTTCCTACTTTGCTTAATCCGTTTTCCAGTTCTAAAACTTCTCTTTTTCTGCGCTTTGCCAGCACACTTCATCATTATCATTCAGATTTTACCGTTTAAAGTCGTTTTTAGTTTTTGCTGCTTCATCAACATTTTTCCATTTTCGGAGAACCAATTCTTAGTTCGGAGTGTTTTTCAGAAACTTCACATTCAAATTAAGTCCAGAGATAGACTTTATATATACACATATAACTGTTGGCGTAGACATGCTGCGAGATTTCAAAATACTGATTGCTAATTCCCAATGATTCGTATGACAATTCTCATTACAAGATGCGAATGAGTAAATGATGGGGTTTCAATAAATAATTATAATGACTTTTTGGAGAGGCTAAAGTCAAAGGGTAATGAAGTTGTTGGTACATCTGCTAATAATGTGGTGGAATGTAAAAGGTTCCCTGGTAACGATGGTGTATATCTCAAGGTTATAATAAGGTTAGTCTGACTGAAAAGTCGAAGTTGACTTGCTGGAGCTGTGACAAAACTGGCTACTTTGAATAGGAGTCGCAAAGTTATTTTTGCTAAAATATGCCAAAGAATCTGACGCGGATACGTTGTTTAAACTTTTACTTTGGTTTCAAGAGTTTTTTCGGGTACATAACTGTGGGTAACATGTGGTTGGATCATCATCTCGATTGCTCATCATTCGAAGTGTCTTCGGAAATTTTCGAAGGGTTTGAACACAGATTGTAATCGTTAACATACATTTGATGTTCTAACACAGTTTTGAAGTCAAAATATAGCTTGTGAAAGATGTAAGGATCTAAGAGTGATGATTTTGGTCATATCTCGAGTTGAATTTTGAGATTTCAAAATCAGAATATGTAATTAAATTTTGAATGAGTATGGTTGTTTTGATTTCTATAAAAGAATGTATATTGTTGTGAAAATATGGAGTATAATGGATAATTTGCTGAATCAGATTCGAAGAATGTAATATATTATTTGTGAATTTATATATCTCTCGGGTATTACCTACCCGTTAAAAAAAAATTTCACAATTAATATTTTGTACAAAAGAATTTTATTACAGTCTTTATGAAAATATATATATGTATATTTTATTCAGATGTAACATAGATTTAATGAGTTAATGTTAAATTAAACTCATTTGATTTACGGTTGAAACTAGAATTTAATAATCCCTAAAGGCTTTAAAAAGTACATAACTTTTACGCAGTATTTCTTTAATGACATTGAAATTATGAATCAATACTTCGTTATTTGTTAATGTATGATGTTCGGTTCGTGAAATTCTTGTGAATTTCGCAAAGTACGAATGATGTTATCTGAAAAGTTTCGGGTACATCGATGATGAAAGTGTAAAATCAAATATATACTTGATTTATTATGAATTGGAATTTGTTGAATTGCGACAAAGATTGTAGTTAACGCTGGTTAAGTTGCGGCCGAAGGACGTACATTATTGCATATTTGTAATATGAATTAACCGAGTAGTTAAGATTCACACACAATAGTTTAGCACGGAAAGATTTATTTCAAAATATATATATATATATATATATATATATATATATATATATATATATATATATATATATATATATATATATATATATATATATATATATATATATATATATATATATATATATATATATATATATATATATAAATAATATACATATAATTTCTTGAGAGGGAATGAGTTAATTCTTCATAACTCGTTGATACAATATACACGTTATTGATTCGTAATGATGTCCACAGTGATTCTTGAACTGACGGAGTTTGTGATGTTATCGGTGTTGTTGATTTGGATGTTGACTGTACTGACGATGCTGGTAACTCTGACGGTACTGCTGATGCTGTTGGTAAAACAAGTTTAGCTTGTTAATCACACATCATTTTTGTCAGGGTTTCTACTCTTCCTTCTATCATTTTTGGTTCGCTTAACTGATTTATGGTTAGGGCTAGATTAGATAATCTCTAAGACTTTAGAGATTACATAATCGCCGCAGAATGTTTCTCGAATGAAGTTATGAATTAATACTTCGTCAGTTATTCTTGTTGGTACTCCTTGGTATCTATGGTGCGTATGACGTTGATGCTCGTGGGACAGATTGTGAAGTTGAGGTTTACGACGCGGTTGTGGTTGGAGGTGGTAATGGTACTGTTGGCGTTGATGATGGTGGTACTGGCTATGCTGCTGATGCTGCTGCTGGTGTTTGTAATCTCTGCACCATATTCTCCAAAGCCACTACCCGAGCGCGAAGCTCGTTGACTTATTCTATTACACCGGGGTGATTGTCGGTTCGGACGAGCGGATAAATAAAATCTAAAATTTGATGTAATATATAATCGTGACGAGATACTCTGGAAATGAGCGAGAACATGGTGTTTCGGAAAGGTTCGCCGGTAAGTGCTTCAGGTTCTTCGTCAAGAGGGCAATGTGGTGGATGGAAGGGATCACCTTCTTCTTGTCTCCAATGATTGAGGGGGCTACGAACCCATCCCCAATTCATCCAGAATAGGTGATGACTGATTGGTTGATCTATTCCGGTCACACTGCTTTCAGAGCTTGAATGGGATTCCATTTCGGAATCTGAGTGACTTGAACTGATGACGAATTCCATTTCGTACAATTGGATAAAGGATTTTTTTTTTTTTTTGATATTAAATGATTTTGGCTAACTGATGGTATTCTAATTACATAGAATATATATATATATATATATATATATATATATATATATATATATATATATATATATATATATATAGATCAAAATATTTCGTAGATTACGGAGGACTTTGCGGGATATGTCAGGCAAAGTTTAAAGTAACAGATACGATAAGATATGATTTAGCAGATATGCTAAGATATGAATTTTTGTCTATACACTATTCATGCAATCAATGCAGCAAGACGTGTCTTAGACTAAAAATGATAAGCAGGTAATTTTCTGAGGATGATAAGTAGTTAATTTTTGACACAAAATGATAAGCAAAACTTTTGACATACAGACACGGTCGAAGTCCAGACTCACTAATGCATCCTATCGACTTATCAGTTAGACACACTAATGCAGAGCTGGTTCGCTAAGACCACCGCTCTGATACCAACTGAATGTGAATATTATGTGATATATTAATCTCTTAACGCGTTTGATATTATGTGATAGATGTCTACCTCTAGAACAAGTCCCATTGACTCACCTAATAATAATGAAGAGTCAAATGTAAATTGGAATGATTCGTGGACTGATTCACAAGTTCCCGAAGAGGAACCGGAAAAATAGTCGGAATCGGAAGAAGAATCGGAACCGGAAGAAGAATCGGAATCGGATGAAGAAATAGAACCGGTGGGGGAAATAATAAAACGATTAAGTAAAAGAAAATCCTCAACCAACCGACCAAGGTTAATTATGGTTAATGGTGTTTCCGCCAAGGAAGCAAAATATTGGGAGGATTACCAATTCTCCGATGAATCGGATTCCGACGAGAATTCCGATGATGTTATAGAAATTACCCCAACTGAATTTAAAAAGGCAAAAGAAAATAATAAGGGAAAGGGCATAAAAATAGAGAAATCTAATTCCAACCCCGATGAACTTTATATGTATCGTCAACGCCCGAAGTCCTTAAGTTGTAACAATGACCCGGGAACCTCTAAACCACCAGGTTTTTCTAAACCAATGTGGATCACGACGGCTCGTATTAGGGGAACATCATATATCCCTAGAAACTTGGCAAAACGAACTAAAACCGAAGAAGAAGAAGCAAGCGAGTCGGAATAAGATAGTTGTATTCGTGTGGTGTAATATATGTAATATAGTGTGATACCAACTGAAATGTCCCGTAACAATCTAAAAACCTCATTTCTTACCCCAATTACCGACTCCGTCACTTGTGGGAACGTTTTGTTTAATAGTTGTAGCCCGATGTTCTTGTTCTCACTTTGGTGAGAAGCGAACATTACTAATCCGTAAGCATAACATGCTTCTTTATGTTGCATGTTAGCCGCTTTTTCTAAATCACGAAGTCCAATATTCGGATATATTGAGTCAAAATAATTTCTTAACCCGTTGCGTAAAATAGCATTTGGGTTCCCCGCAATATATGCGTCAAAGTAAACACATCGTAACTTATGTGTTTCCCAATGTGATATCCCCCATCTTTCAAACGAAAGTCTCTTATAAACCAAGACATTCTTGGAACGTTCTTCGAATGTCTTACAAACTGATCTCGCCTTAAATAGTTGTGCCGAAGAATTCTGGCCAACTCTAGACAAGATTTCATCAATCATGTCTCCGGGTAGGTCTCTTAAAATATTGGGTTGTCTATCCATTTTGTGTTTTTAAACTGTAAAATAGACAAGAGTTAGATTCATAAAAAAATACTTATTAATACAAGCAATTTTTACATATATCATAAAGCATAAGCACACTATATTACATATATTACACCACACGAATACAACTATCTTATTCCGACTCGCTTGCTTCTTCTTCTTCGGTTTTAGTTCGTTTTTCCAAGTTTCTAGGGATATATGATGTTCCCCTAATACGAGCCGTCGTGATCCACATTGGTTTAGAAAAACCTGGTGGTTTAGAGGTTCCCGGGTCATTGTTACAACTTAAGGACTTCGGGGGTTGACGATACATATAAAGTTCATCGGGGTTGGAATTAGATTTCTCTATTTTTATGCCCTTTCCCTTATTATTTTCTTTTGCCTTTTTAAATTCAGTTTGGGTAATTTCTATAACATCATCGGAATTCTCGTCGGAATCCGATTCATCGGAGAATTGGTAATCCTCCCAATATTTTGCTTCCTTGGCGGAAACACCATTGACCATAATTAACCTTGGTCGGTTGGTTGAGGATTTTCTTTTACTTAACCGTTTTATTATTTCCCCCACCGGTTCTATTTCTTCATCCGGTTCCGATTCTTCTTCCGGTTCCGATTCTTCTTCCGGTTTCGACTCTTCTTCCGGTTCCTCTTCGGGAACTTGTGAATCAGTCCACGAATCATTCCAATTTACATTTGACTCTTCATTATTATTAGGTGAGTCAATGGGACTTGTTCTAGAGGTAGACATCTATCACATAATATCAAACGCGTTAAGAGATTAATATATCACATAAAATTCACATGTTAAAAATATATAGTTTCCAACAAAATTTGTTAAGCAATCATTTTTCAAGTAAACACGGTCGAAGTCCAGACTCACTAATGCATCCTAACAAACTCGATAAGACACACTAATGAAAAATTCTGGTTCTCTAAGACCAACGCTCGGATACCAACTGAAATGTCCCGTTCTTATTGATTAAAAACGTTCCACATTAATTGATTTCGTTGCGAGGTTTTGACCTCTATATGAGACGTTTTTCAAAGACTGCATTCATTTTAAAACAAACCATAACCTTTATTTCATCAATAAAGGTTTAAAAAGCTTTACGTAGATTATCAAATAATGATAATCTAAAATATCCTGTTTACACACGACCATTACATAATGGTTTACAATACAAATATGTTACAACAAAATAAGTTTCTTGAATGCAGTTTTTACACAATATCATACAAGCATGGACTCCAAATCTCGTCCTTATTTAAGTATGCGACAGCGGAAGCTCTTAATATTCACCTGAGAATAAACATGCTTTAAACGTCAACAAAAATGTTGGTGAGTTATAGGTTTAACCTATATATATCAAATCGTAACAATAGACCACAAGATTTCATATTTCAATACACCTCCCATACATAGAGATAAAAATCATTCATATGGTGAACACCTGGTAACCGACATTAACAAGATGCATATATAAGAATATCCCCATCATTCCGGGACACCCTTCGGATATGATATAAATTTCGAAGTACTAAAGCATCCGGTACTTTGGATGGGGTTTGTTAGGCCCAATAGATCTATCTTTAGGATTCGCGTCAATTAGGGTGTCTGTTCCCTAATTCTTAGATTACCAGACTTAATAAAAAGGGGCATATCCGATTTCGATAATTCAACCATAGAATGTAGTTTCACGTACTTGTGTCTATTTTGTAAATCATTTATAAAACCTGCATGTATTCTCATCCTAAAAATATTAGATTTTAAAAGTGGGACTATAACTCACTTTCACAGATTTTTACTTCGTCGGGAAGTAAGCCTTGGCCACTGGTTGATTCACGAACCTATAACAATATATACATATATATCAAAGTATGTTCAAAATATATTTACAACACTTTTAATATATTTTGATGTTTTAAGTTTATTAAGTCAGCTGTCCTCGTTAGTAACCTACAACTAGTTGTCCACAGTTAGATGTACAGAAATAAATCGATAAATATTATCTTGAATCAATCCACGACCCAGTGTATACGTATCTCAGTATTGATCACAACTCAAACTATATATATTTTGGAATCAACCTCAACCCTGTATAGCTAACTCCAACATTCACATATAGAGTGTCTATGGTTGTTCCGAAATATATATAGATGTGTCGACATGATAGGTCGAAACATTGTATACGTGTCTATGGTATCTCAAGATTACATAATATACAATACAAGTTGATTAAGTTATGGTTGGAATAGATTTGTTACCAATTTTCACGTAGCTAAAATGAGAAAAAATTATCCAATCTTGTTTTACCCATAACTTCTTCATTTTAAATCCGTTTTGAGTTAATCAAATTGCTATGGTTTCATATTGAACTCTATTTTATGAATCTAAACAGAAAAGTATAGGTTTATAGTCGGAAAAATAAGTTACAAGTCATTTTTGTAAAGGTAGTCATTTCAGTCGAAAGAACGACGTCTAGATGACCATTTTAGAAAACATACTTCCACTTTGAGTTTAATCATAATTTTCGGATATAGTTTCATGTTCATAATAAAAATCATTTTCTCAGAATAACAACTTTAAAATCAAAGTTTATCATAGTTTTTAATTAACTAACCCAAAACAGCCCGCGGTGTTACTACGACGGCGTAAATCCGGTTTTACGGTGTTTTTCGTGTTTCCAGGTTTTAAATCATTAAGTTAGCATATCATATAGATATAGAACATGTGTTTAGTTGATTTTAAAATTCAAGTTAGAAGGATTAACTTTTGTTTGCGAACAAGTTTAGAATTAACTAAACTATGTTCTAGTGATTACAAGTTTAAACCTTCGAATAAGATAGCTTTATATGTATGAATCGAATGATGTTATGAACATCATTACTACCTTAAGTTCCTTGGATAAACCTACTGGAAAAGAGAAAAATGGATCTAGCTTCAATGGATCCTTGGATGGCTCGAAGTTCTTGAAGCAGAATCATGACACGAAAACAAGTTCAAGTAAGATCATCACTTGAAATAAGATTGTTATAGTTATAGAAATTGAACCAAAGTTTGAATATGATTATTACCTTGTATTAGAATGATAACCTACTGTAAGAAACAAAGATTTCTTGAGGTTGGATGATCACCTTACAAGATTGGAAGTGAGCTAGCAAACTTGAAAGTCTTCTTGATTTTATGAAACTAGAACTTTTGGAATTTATGAAGAACACTTAGAACTTGAAGATAGAACTTGAGAGAGATCAATTAGATGAATAAAATTGAAGAATGAAAGTGTTTGTAGGTGTTTTTGGTCGTTGGTGTATGGATTAGATATAAAGGATATGTAATTTTGTTTTCATGTAAATAAGTCATGAATGATTACTCATATTTTTGTAATTTTATGAGATATTTCATGCTAGTTGCCAAATGATGGTTCCCACATGTGTTAGGTGACTCACATGGGCTGCTAAGAGCTGATCATTGGAGTGTATATACCAATAGTACATACATCTAAAAGCTGTGTATTGTACGAGTACGAATACGGGTGCATACGAGTAGAATTGTTGATGAAACTGAACGAGGATGTAATTGTAAGCATTTTTGTTAAGTAGAAGTATTTTGATAAGTGTATTGAAGTCTTTCAAAAGTGAATAAATACATATTAAAACACTACATGTATATACATTTTAACTGAGTCGTTAAGTCATCGTTAGTCTTTATATGTAAGTGTTGTTTTGAAACCTTTAGGTTAACGATCTTGTTAAATGTTGTTAACCCAATGTTTATAATAACAAATGAGATTTTAAATTATTATATTATCATGATATTATCATGTATGAATATCTCTTAATATGATATATATACATTAAATGTCTTTACAACGATAATCGTTACATATATGTCTCGTTTAAAAATCATTAAGTTAGTAGTCTTGTTTTTACATATGTAGTTCATTGTTAATATACTTAATGATATGTTTACTTATCATAGTATCATGTTAACTATATATATATCCATATATATGTCATCATATAGTTTTTACAAGTTTTAACGTTCGTGAATCACCGGTCAACTTGGGTGGTCAATTGTCTATATGAAACATATTTCAATTAATCAAGTCTTAACAAGTTTGATTGCTTAACATGTTGGAAACATTTAATCATGTAAATATCAATCTCAATTAATATATATAAACATGGAAAAGTTCGGGTCACTACAGTACCTACCCGTTAAATAAATTTCGTCCCGAAATTTTAAGCTGTTGAAGGTGTTGACGAATCTTCTGGAAATAGATGCGGGTATTTCTTCTTCATCTGATCTTCACGCTCCCAGGTGAACTCGGGTCCTCTACGAGCATTCCATCGAACCTTAACAATTGGTATCTTGTTTTGCTTAAGTCTTTTAACCTCACGATCCATTATTTCGACGGGTTCTTCGATGAATTGAAGTTTTTCGTTGATTTGGATTTCATCTAACGGAATAGTGAGATCTTCTTTAGCAAAACATTTCTTTAAATTCGAGACGTGGAAAGTGTTATGTACAGCCGCGAGTTGTTGAGGTAACTCTAGTCGGTAAGCTACTGGTCCGATACGATCAATAATCTTGAATGGTCCAATATACCTTGGATTTAATTTCCCTCGTTTACCAAATCGAACAACGCCTTTCCAAGGTGCAACTTTAAGCATGACCATCTCTCCAATTTCAAATTCTATATCTTTTCTTTTAATGTCAGCGTAGCTCTTTTGTCGACTTTGGGCGGTTTTCAACCGTTGTTGAATTTGGATGATCTTCTCGGTAGTTTCTTGTATAATCTCCGGACCCGTAATCTGTCTATCCCCCACTTCACTCCAACAAATCGGAGACCTGCACTTTCTACCATAAAGTGCTTCAAACGGCGCCATCTCAATGCTTGAATGGTAGCTGTTGTTGTAGGAAAATTCTGCTAACGGTAGATGTCGATCCCAACTGTTTCCGAAATCAATAACACAAGCTCGTAGCATGTCTTCAAGCATTTGTATCGTCCTTTCGCTCTGCCCATCAGTTTGTGGATGATAGGCAGTACTCATGTCTAGACGAGTTCCTAATGCTTGCTGTAATGTCTGCCAGAATCTTGAAATAAATCTGCCATCCCTATCAGAGATAATAGAGATTGGTATTCCATGTCTGGAGATGACTTCCTTCAAATACAGTCGTGCTAACTTCTCCATCTTGTCATCTTCTCTTATTGGCAGGAAGTGTGCTGATTTGGTGAGACGATCAACTATTACCCAAATAGTATCAAAACCACTTGCAGTCCTTGGCAATTTAGTGATGAAATCCATGGTAATGTTTTCCCATTTCCATTCCGGGATTTCGGGTTGTTGAAGTAGACCTGATGGTTTCTGATGCTCAGCTTTGACCTTAGAACACGTCAAACATTCTCCTACGTATTTAGCAACATCGGCTTTCATACCCGGCCACCAAAAATGTTTCTTGAGATCCTTGTACATCTTCCCCGTTCCAGGATGTATTGAGTATCTGGTTTTATGAGCTTCTCTAAGTACCATTTCTCTCATATCTCCAAATTTTGGTACCCAAATCCTTTCATCCCTATACCGGGTTCCGTCTTCCCGAATATTAAGATGCTTCTCCGATCCTTTGGGTATTTCATCCTTTAAATTTCCCTCTTTTAAAACTCCTTGTTGCGCCTCCTTTATTTGAGTAGTAAGGTTATTATGAATCATTATATTCATAGATTTTACTCGAATGGGTTCTCTGTCCTTCCTGCTCAAGGCATCGGCTACCACATTTGCCTTCCCCGGGTGGTAACGAATCTCAAAGTCGTAATCATTCAACAATTCAATCCACCTACGCTGCCTCATATTCAGTTGTTTCTTATTAAATATGTGTTGAAGACTTTTGTGGTCGGTATATATAATACTTTTGACCCCATATAAGTAGTGCCTCCAAGTCTTTAATGCAAAAACAACTGCGCCTAATTCCAAATCATGCGTCGTATAATTTTGTTCGTGAATCTTCAATTGTCTAGACGCATAAGCAATCACCTTCGTTCGTTGCATTAATACACAACCGAGACCTTGCTTTGATGCGTCACAATAAATCACAAAATCATCATTCCCTTCAGGCAATGACAATATAGGTGCCGTAGTTAGCTTTTTCTTCGATAACTGAAACGCTTTCTCTTGTTCATCATTCCATTCAAATTTCTTCCCTTTATGCGTTAATGCAGTCAAGGGTTTTGCTATTCTGGAAAAGTCTTGGATGAACCTTCTGTAGTAACCAGCTAGTCCTAAAAACTGACGTATGTGTTTCGGAGTTTTCGGGGTTTCCCACTTTTCAACAGTTTCTATCTTTGCCGGATCCACCTTAATACCTTCTTTGTTCACTATGTGACCGAGGAATTGAACTTCTTCCAACCAAAATGCACACTTTGAAAACTTAGCGTACAATTCTTCCTTCCTCAATACTTCTAACACCTTTCTCAAATGTTCACTGTGTTCTTGGTCATTCTTTGAGTAAATAAGTATGTCATCAATGAAAACAATGACAAACTTGTCAAGGTATGGTCCACACACTCGGTTCATAAGGTCCATGAACACAGCTGGTGCATTAGTTAAACCAAACGGCATGACCATAAACTCGTAATGACCGTAACGTGTTCTGAAAGCAGTCTTTGGAATATCATCTTCTTTCACCCGCATTTGATGATACCCGGAACGTAAGTCAATCTTTGAATAAACAGACGAGCCTTGTAGTTGATCAAATAAGTCATCGATTCTCGGTAGTGGATAGCGGTTCTTGATGGTAAGTTTGTTCAACTCTCGGTAGTCGATACACAACCTGAATGTACCATCTTTCTTCTTGACAAACAAAACAGGAGCTCCCCACGGTGATGTGCTTGGTCGAATGAAACCATGCTCTAAAAGTTCTTGTAATTAGCTTTGTAGTTCTTTCATCTCGCTGGGTGCGAGTCTGTAAGGAGCACGAGCTATTGGTGCAGCTCCTGGTACAAGATCTATTTGAAATTCAACGGATCGATGTGGGGGTAATCCCGGTAATTCTTTCGGAAATACATCGGGAAATTCTTTTGCGACGGGAACATCATTGATGCTCTTTTCTTCAGTTTGTACTTTCTCGACGTGTGCTAGAACAGCATAGCAACCTTTTCTTATTAGTTTTTGTGCCTTCAAATTACTAATAAGATGTAGCTTCGTGTTGCCCTTTTCTCCGTACACCATTAAGGGTTTTCCTTTTTCTCGTATAATGCGAATTGCATTTTTGTAACAAACGATCTCTGTTTTCACTTCTTTCAACCAGTCCATACCGATTATCACATCAAAACTCCCTAACTCTACTGGTATCAAATCAATCTTAAATGTTTCGCTAACCAGTTTAATTTCTCGATTCCGACATATATTATCTGCTGAAATTAATTTACCATTTGCTAATTCGAGTAAAAATTTACTATCCAAAGGCGTCAATGGACAACTTAATTTAGCACAAAAATCTCTACTCATATAGCTTCTATCCGCACCCGAATCAAATAAAACGTAAGCAGATTTATTGTCAATAAGAAACGTACCCGTAACAAGCTCCGGGTCTTCCTGTGCCTCTGCCGCATTAATATTGAAAACTCTTCCACGGCCTTGTCCATTCGTGTTCTCCTGGTTAGGGCAATTTCTAATAATGTGGCCCGGTTTTCCACATTTATAACAAACTACATTGGCATAACTTGCTCCGACACTACTTGCTCCTCCATTACTCGTTCCGACACCATTTGTTCCTTTCGTTCTATTAACCCCTGGTCCGTAGACCTCACACTTCGCCGCGCTATGACCATTTCTTTTACACTTGTTGCAAAATTTGGTGCAGAACCCCGAGTGATTCTTTTCACACCTTTGGCATAGCTGCTTCTGATTGTTGTTGTTGTTGCGGTTATTATTGTTGTTGGGATGATTGTTGTAGTTGCTGTTGTTGTTGTTGTTGTTGTTGGGCCGTTTGTTGTAGTTGCGATTGATGTTGCGATTGTTGGGATAATTGTTGCGATTATTTTTGTAATTGCTGTTGTTGTTGTATTGGTGATTCTTATCACCGTTTTCCTCCCACTTTCTTTTGACTTGCTTCACATTGGCCTCTTCAGCAGTCTGTTCTTTAATTCTTTCTTCAATCTGGTTCACTAGTTTGTGAGCCATTCTACATGCCTGTTGTATGGAGGCGGGCTCGTGTGAACTTATATCTTCTTGGATTCTTTCCGGTAATCCTTTCACAAACGCGTCGATCTTCTCTTCCTCATCTTCGAATGCTCCCGGACACAATAGGCACAATTCTGTGAATCGTCTTTCGTACGTGGTAATATCAAATCCTTGGGTTCGTAACCCTCTAAGTCTGTCTTGAGCTTATTGACCTCGGTTCTGGGACGGTACTTCTCGTTCATCAAGTGCTTGAATGCTGACCACGGTAGTGCGTACGCATCGTCTTGTCCCACTTACTCTAGATAGGTATTCCACCATGTTAACGCAGAACCTGTGAAGGTATGCGTAGCGTACTTTACTTTGTCCCCTTCAGTACACTTACTTATGGCAAACACCGATTCAACCTTCTCGGTCCACCGTTTCAATCCGATCAGTCCTTCGGTTCCATCAAATTCCAAAGGTTTGCAGGCAGTGAATTCTTTGTAGGTGCATCCTACACGATTTCCTGTACTGCTAGATCCAAGGTTATTGTTGGTATGTAGTGCAGCCTGTACTGCGGCTATGTTTGAAGCTAGAAAAGTACGGAATTCCTCTTCATTCATATTCACGGTGTGTCGAGTAGTCGGTGCCATTTCCTTCAAAATTATCAAATGGAACAAGTTAATCATACAGAATATTAAGAGTAGTTAATAGTATTTCGTAGCATAATATGAACTCATTTATAAAAGATTTTTCTTCATATTAGCGTTTTATAAGTTTAAATTAGGGTAGTACCTACTCGTTAAGTTCATACTTAGTAGCTAATATACAATTCAACTACTACAATTCTATATGAAAAACTGATTATAATAATATTTCGCGTTCAAACTTTTATACAATATTTTACAAACTTACAATACCGCTTATTTTACATAAAGCATGAAATATAGCACACAATAACTTTGATACAATATAGTTGTGAAGATAATTCTAGCTAGTACACAAGTCGTTCAGCAAAGACAATAAAGACACGTAATTCATACGTCCAAAAACAAGTCATGCATTCTGGTTTTACTAGGACTACTTCCCATCCTTGGTCTTGTGGAACATAACCGTTATGGCCGTTGATAAGACAACGTGTTGTAATGTCGTCAAAGGGACGAGGGTTACGTAATGTAATCTTTAAATATGGATGCACCTACAAAGAATTCACTGCCTGCAAACCTTTGGAATTTGATGGAACCGAAGGACCGATCGGATTGAAACGGTGGACCGAGAAGGTTGAATCGGTGTTTGCCATAAGTAAGTGTACTGAAGAGGACAAAGTGAAGTACGCTACGCATACCTTCACAGGTTCTGCGTTAACATGGTGGAATACCTATCTAGAGCAAGTGGGACAAGATGATGCGTACGCACTACCGTGGTCAGCATTCAAGCACTTGATGAACGAGAAGTACCGTCCCAGAACCGAGGTCAATAAGCTCAAGACAGAACTTAGAGGGTTACGAACCCAAGGATTTGATATTACCACGTACGAAAGACGATTCACAGAATTGTGCCTATTGTGTCCGGGAGCGTTCGAAGATGAGGAAGAGAAGATCGACGCGTTTGTGAAAGGATTACCGGAAAGAATCCAAGAAGATATAAGTTCACACGAGCCCGCCTCCATACAACAGGCATGTAGAATGGCTCACAAACTAGTGAACCAGATTGAAGAAAGAATTAAAGAACAGACTGCTGAAGAGGCCAATGTGAAGCAAGTCAAAAGAAAGTGGGAGGAAAACGGTGATAAGAATCACCAATACAACAACAACAGCAATTACAACAATAATCGCAACAATTATCCCAACAATCGCAACATCAATCGCAACTACAACAAACGGCCCAACAACAACAACAACAACAACAGCAACTACAACAATCATCCCAACAACAATAATAACCGCAACAACAACAACAATCAGAAGCAGCTATGCCAAAGGTGTGAAAAGAATCACTCGGGGTTCTGCACCAAATTTTGCAACAAGTGTAAAAGAAATGGTCATAGCGCGGCGAAGTGTGAGGTCTACGGACCAGGGGTTAATAGAACGAAAGGAACAAATGGTGTCAGAACGAGTAATGGAGGAGCAAGTAGTGTCGGAGCAAGTTATGCCAATGTAGTTTGTTATAAATGTGGAAAACCGGGCCACATTATTAGAAATTGCCCTAACCAGGAGAACACGAATGGACAAGGCCGTGGAAGAGTTTTCAATATTAATGCGGCAGAGGCACAGGAAGACCCGGAGCTTGTTACGGGTACGTTTCTTATTGACAATAAATCTGCTTACGTTTTATTTGATTCGGGTGCGGATAGAAGCTATATGAGTAGAGATTTTTGTGCTAAATTAAGTTGTCCATTGACGCCTTTGGATAGTAAATTTTTACTCGAATTAGCAAATGGTAAATTAATTTCAGCAGATAATATATGTCGGAATCGAGAAATTAAACTGGTTAGCGAAACATTTAAGATTGATTTGATACCAGTAGAGTTAGGGAGTTTTGATGTGATAATCGGTATGGACTGGTTGAAAGAAGTGAAAACAGAGATCGTTTGTTACAAAAATGCAATTCGCATTATACGAGAAAAAGAAAAACCCTTAATGGTGTACGGAGAAAAGGGCAACACGAAGCTACATCTTATTAGTAATTTGAAGGCACAAAAACTAATAAGAAAAGGTTGCTATGCTGTTCTAGCACACGTCGAGAAAGTACAAACTGAAGAAAAGAGCATCAATGATGTTCCCATTTCAAAAGAATTTCCTGATGTATTTCCGAAAGAATTACCGGGATTACCCCCACATCGATCCGTTGAATTTTAAATAGATCTTGTACCAGGAGCTGCACCAATAGCTCGTGCTCCTTACAGACTCGCACCCAGCGAGATGAAAGAACTGCAAAGCCAATTACAAGAACTTTTAGAGCGTGGTTTCATTCGACCAAGCACATCACCGTGGGGAGCTCCTGTTTTGTTTGTCAAGAAGAAAGATGGTACATTCAGGTTGTGTATCGACTACCGAGAGTTGAACAAACTTACCATCAAGAACCGCTATCCACTACCGAGAATCGATGACTTATTTGATCAACTACAAGGCTCGTCTGTTTATTCAAAGATTGACTTACGTTCCGGGTATCATCAAATGCGGGTGAAAGAAGATGATATTCCAAAGACTGCTTTCAGAACACGTTACGGTCATTACGAGTTTATGGTCATGCCGTTTGGTTTAACTAATGCACCAGCTGTGTTCATGGACCTTATGAACCGAGTGTGTGGACCATACCTTGACAAGTTTGTCATTGTTTTCATTGATGACATACTTATTTACTCAAAGAATGACCAAGAACACGGTGAACATTTGAGAAAGGTGTTAGAAGTATTGAGGAAGGAAGAATTGTACGCTAAGTTTTCAAAGTGTGCATTTTGGTTGGAAGAAGTTCAATTCCTCGGTCACATAGTGAACAAAGAAGGTATTAAGGTGGATCCGGCAAAGATAGAAACTGTTGAAAAGTGGGAAACCCCGAAAACTCCGAAACACATACGCCAGTTTTTAGGACTAGCTGGTTACTACAGAAGGTTCATCCAAGACTTTTCCAGAATAGCAAAACCCTTGACTGCATTAACGCATAAAGGGAAGAAATTTGAATGGAATGATGAACAAGAGAAAGCGTTTCAGTTATTGAAGAAAAAGCTAACTACGGCACCTATATTGTCATTGCCTGAAGGGAATGATGATTTTGTGATTTATTGTGACGCATCAAAGCAAGGTCTCGGTTGTGTATTAATGCAACGAACGAAGGTGATTGCTTATGCGTCTAGACAATTGAAGATTCACGAACAAAATTATACGACGCATGATTTGGAATTAGGCGCAGTTGTTTTTGCATTAAAGACTTGGAGGCACTACTTATATGGGGTCAAAAGTATTATATATACCGACCACAAAAGTCTTCAACACATATTTAATCAGAAACAACTGAATATGAGGCAGCGTAGGTGGATTGAATTGTTGAATGATTACGACTTTGAGATTCGTTACCACCCGGGGAAGGCAAATGTGGTAGCCGATGCCTTGAGCAGGAAGGACAGAGAACCCATTCGAGTAAAATCTATGAATATAATGATTCATAATAACCTTACTACTCAAATAAAGGAGGCGCAACAAGGAGTTTTAAAAGAGGGAAATTTAAAGGATGAAATACCCAAAGGATCGGAGAAGCATCTTAATATTCGGGAAGACGGAACCCGGTATAGGGATGAAAGGATTTGGGTACCAAAATTTGGAGATATGAGAGAAATGGTACTTAGAGAAGCTCATAAAACCAGATACTCAATACATCCTGGAACGGGGAAGATGTACAAGGATCTCAAGAAACATTTTTGGTGGCCGGGTATGAAAGCCGATGTTGCTAAATACGTAGGAGAATGTTTGACGTGTTCTAAGGTCAAAGCTGAGCATCAGAAACCATCAGGTCTACTTCAACAACCCGAAATCCCGGAATGGAAATGGGAAAACATTACCATGGATTTCATCACTAAATTGCCAAGGACTGCAAGTGGTTTTGATACTATTTGGGTAATAGTTGATCGTCTCACCAAATCAGCACACTTCCTGCCAATAAGAGAAGATGACAAGATGAAGAAGTTAGCACGACTGTATTTGAAGGAAGTCATCTCCAGACATGGAATACCAATCTCTATTATCTCTGATAGGGATGGCAGATTTATTTCAAGATTCTGGCAGACATTACAGCAAGCATTAGGAACTCGTCTAGACATGAGTACTGCCTATCATCCACAAACTGATGGGCAGAGCGAAAGGACGATACAAATGCTTGAAGACATGCTACGAGCATGTGTTATTGATTTCGGAAACAGTTGGGATCGACATCTACCATTAGCAGAATTTTCCTACAACAACAGCTACCATTCAAGCATTGAGATGGCGCCGTTTGAAGCACTTTATGGTAGAAAGTGCAGGTCTCCGATTTGTTGGAGTGAAGTGGGGGATAGACAGATTACGGGTCCGGAGATTATACAAGAAACTACCGAGAAGATCATCCAAATTCAACAACGGTTGAAAACCGCCCAAAGTCGACAAAAGAGCTACGCTGACAATAAAAGAAAAGATATAGAATTTGAAATTGGAGAGATGGTCATGCTTAAAGTTGCACCTTGGAAAGGCGTTGTTCGATTTGGTAAACGAGGGAAATTAAATCCAAGGTATATTGGACCATTCAAGATTATTGATCGTGTTGGACTAGTAGCTTACCGACTTGAGTTACCTCAACAACTCGCGGCTGTACATAACACTTTCCACGTCTCGAATTTGAAGAAATGTTTTGCTAAAGAAGATCTCACTATTCCGTTAGATGAAATCCAAATTAACGAAAAACTTCAATTCATCGAAGAACCCGTCGAAATAATGGATCGTGAGGTTAAAAGACTTAAGCAAAACAAGATACCAATTGTTAAGGTTCGATGGAATGCTCGTAGAGGACCCGAGTTCACCTGGGAGCGTGAAGATCATATGAAGAAGAAATACCCGCATCTATTTCCAGAAGATTCGTCAACACCTTCAACAGCTTAAAATTTCGGGACGAAATTTATTTAACGGGTAGGTACTGTAGTGACCCGAACTTTTCCATGTTTATATATATTAATTGAGATTGATATTTACATGATTAAATGTTTCCAACATGTTAAGCAATCAAACTTGTTAAGACTTGATTAATTGAAATATGTTTCATATAGACAATTGACCACCCAAGTTGACCGGTGATTCACGAACGTTAAAACTTGTAAAAACTATATGATGACATATATATGGATATATATATACTTAACATGATACTATGATAAGTAAACATATCATTAAGTATATTAACAATGAACTACATATGTAAAAACAAGACTACTAACTTAATGATTTTTAAACGAGACATATATGTAACGATTATCGTTGTAAAGACATTTAATGTATATATATCATATTAAGAGATATTCATACATGATAATATAATAATTTAAAATCTCATTTGTTATTATAAACATTGGGTTAACAACATTTAACAAGATCGTTAACCTAAAGGTTTCAAAACAACACTTACATATAACGACTAACGATGACTTAACGACTCAGTTAAAATGTATATACATGTAGTGTTTTAATATGTATTTATACACTTTTGAAAGACTTCAATACACTTATCAAAATACTTCTACTTAACAAAAATGCTTACAATTACATCCTCGTTCAGTTTCATCAACAATTCTACTCGTATGCACCCGTATTCGTACTCGTACAATACACAGCTTTTAGATGTATGTACTATTGGTATATACACTCCAATGATCAGCTCTTAGCAGCCCATGTGAGTCACCTAACACATGTGGGAACCATCATTTGGCAACTAGCATGAAATATCTCATAAAATTACAAAAATATGAGTAATCATTCATGACTTATTTACATGAAAACAAAATTACATATCCTTTATATCTAATCCATACACCAACGACCAAAAACACCTACAAACACTTTCATTCTTCAATTTTCTTCATCTAATTGATCTCTCTCAAGTTCTATCTTCAAGTTCTAAGTGTTCTTCATAAATTTCAAAAGTTCTAGTTTCATAAAATCAAGAATACTTTCAAGTTTGCTAGCTCACTTCCAATCTTGTAAGGTGATCATCCAACCTCAAGAAATCTTTGTTTCTTACAGTAGGTTATCATTCTAATACAAGGTAATAATCATATTCAAACTTTGGTTCAATTTCTATAACTATAACAATCTTATTTTAAGTGATGATCTTACTTGAACTTGTTTTCGTGTCATGATTCTGCTTCAAGAACTTCGAGCCATCCAAGGATCCATTGAAGCTAGATCCATTTTTCTCTTTTCCAGTAGGTTTATCCAAGGAACTTAAGGTAGTAATGATGTTCATAACATCATTCGATTCATACATATAAAGCTATCTTATTCGAAGGTTTAAACTTGTAATCACTAGAACATAGTTTAGTAAATTCTAAACTTGTTCGCAAACAGAAGTTAATCCTTCTAACTTGACTATTAAAATCAACTAAAAACATGTTCTATATCTATATGATATGCTAACTTAATGATTTAAAACCTGGAAACACGAAAAACACCGTAAAACCGGATTTACGCCGTCGTAGTAACACCGCGGGCTGTTTTGGGTTAGTTAATTAAAAACTATGATAAACTTTGATTTAAAAGTTGTTATTCTGAGAAAATGATTTTTATTATGAACATGAAACTATATCCAAAAATTATGGTTAAACTCAAAGTGGAAGTATGTTTTCTAAAATGGTCATCTAGACGTCGTTCTTTCGACTGAAATGACTACCTTTATAAAAACGACTTGTAACTTATTTTTCCGACTATAAACCTATACTTTTTATGTTTAGATTCATAAAATAGAGTTCAATATGAAACCATAGCAATTTGATTCACTCAAAACGGATTTAAAATGAAGAAGTTATGGGTAAAACAAGATTGGATAATTTTTCTCATTTTAGCTACGTGAAAATTGGTAACAAATCTATTCCAACCATAACTTAATCAACTTGTATTGTATATTATGTAATCTTGAGATACCATAGACACGTATACAATGTTTCGACCTATCATGTCGACACATCTATATATATTTCGGAACAACCATAGACACTCTATATGTGAATGTTGGAGTTAGCTATACAGGGTTGAGGTTGATTCCAAAATATATATAGTTTGAGTTGTGATCAATACTGAGATACGTATACACTGGGTCGTGGATTGATTCAAGATAATATTTATCGATTTATTTCTGTACATCTAACTGTGGACAACTAGTTGTAGGTTACTAACGAGGACAGCTGACTTAATAAACTTAAAACCTCAAAATATATTAAAAGTGTTGTAAATATATTTTGAACATACTTTGATATATATATGTATATATTGTTATAGGTTCGTGAATCAACCAGTGGCCAAATCTTACTTCCCGACGAAGTAAAAATCTGTGAAAGTGAGTTATAGTCCCACTTTTAAAATCTAATATTTTTGGGATGAGAATACATGCAGGTTTTATAAATGATTTACAAAATAGACACAAGTACGTGAAACTACATTCTATGGTTGAATTATCGAAATCGAATATGCCCCTTTTTATTAAGTCTGGTAATCTAAGAATTAGGGAACAGACACCCTAATTGACGCGAATCCTAAAGATAGATCTATTGGGCTTAACAAACCCCATCCAAAGTACCGGATGCTTTAGTACTTCGAAATTTATATCATATCCGAAGGGTGTCCCGGAATGATGGGGATATTCTTATATATGCATCTTGTTAATGTCGGTTACCAGGTGTTCACCATATGAATGATTTTTATCTCTATGTATGGTATGTGTATTGAAATATGAAATCTTGTGGTCTATTATTATGATTTGATATATATAGGTTAAACCTATAACTCACCAACATTTTTGTTGACGTTTTAAGCATGTTTATTCTCAGGTGATTATTAAGAGCTTCCGCTGTTGCATACTTAAATAAGGACGAGATTTGGAGTCCATGCTTGTATGATATTGTGTAAAAACTGCATTCAAAAAACTTATTTTGTTGTAACATATTTGTATTGTAAACCATTATGTAATGGTCTTGTGTAAACAGGATATTTTAGATTATCATTATTTGATAATCTACGTAAAGCTTTTTAAACCTTTATTGATGAAATAAAGGTTATGGTTTGTTTTAAAATGAATGCAGTCTTTGAAAAACATCTCATATAGAGGTCAAAACCTCGCAACGAAATCAATTAATATGGAACGTTTTTAATCAATAAGAACGGGACATTTCAATTAAACTACTAGATGCAGGTTTAATATATCCAATTTCTGATAGTCCATGGGTAAGCACAGCTCAATGCGTGCCTAAGAAGGGTGGCATGACTGTCATTACAAATGAGAAAAATGAGCTTATTCCTACTAGGACTGTAACAGGATGGCGTGTGTGTATTGATTATAGAAAATTAAATGACGCCACCAGAAAAGATCACTTTCCCTTACCTTTCATTGATCAAATGTTGGAAAGATTAGCCAGAAATAGTTACTATTATTTTCTAGATGGATTTTCAGGATATTTTCAAATTCCAATAGCACCCGAGCACCAAGAGAAAACCACGTTCACGTGCCCTTATGGTACTTTTGCTTACAAACGCATGCCATTTGGACTTTGCAACGCCCCTGCAACCTTTCAAAGGTGTATGATGGCGATTTTTCATGACATGATAGAAGAATGCATGGAAGTTTTCATGGATGACTTTTCAGTCTTCGGTGATACATTTGAATCATGTCTAGTTAATCTGGAATGAATGCTTATTAGATGCGAACAATCAAATCTAGTTCTTAATTGGGAGAAATGCCATTTCATGGTTAAAGAAGGCATCATTCTTGGACATAAAATCTCAAAAGAAGGAATTGAAGTGGATAGAGCTAAAGTAGATGTAATTTCTAAACTTCCACATCCCACCAATGTTAGAGGAGTTAGGAGTTTTCTAGGGCATGCCGGTTTTTACCGACGTTTCATAAAAGATTTTTCTAAAATTGCCACTCCTATGAATAAACTCCTAGAAAAGGATGCCCCATTCATCTTTTCAGATGAATGTATCAAATCTTTTAATATTCTTAAAGAGAAACTCACTAATGCGCCGATCATGATAACACCAAATTAGAATCTACCGTTTGAACTTATGTGCGATGCAAGTGATTTTGCAATGGGAGCCGTTTTAGGACAAAGGATTGAAAAACGATTTCAACCTATATATTATGTTAGTAAGACGTTACAAGGAGCACAAACGAATTACACAACTACTGAAAAAGAACTCCTTGCTATTGTCTTTGCTTTTGAAAAATTTCGTTCATATCTCGTTCTAGCAAAAACGGTGGTCTATACCGACCATTCTGCTCTTAGATACCTATTTTCGAAACAAGATGCTAAACCAAGATTAATCCGCTGGATCTTACTCTTACAAGAATTCGATATTGAAATCCGAGATAAAAGAGGAGCAGAAAATCTCGCCGCTGATCATCTTTCTCGTCTTGAAAATCCTGAATTAGAAGTTCTAAATGAATCGGCCATACAAGACAACTTTCCTGATGAATATCTATTGAAGATAGATTATAATGAAATTCCATGGTTTGCAGACTATGCAAATTACTTAGTTTGTGGATTCCTTGAGAAAGGATTGTCGTACCAAAAACGAAAGAAATTCTTTAGTGATATAAAACACTATTTCTGGGAAGATCCACATCTTTTTAAAAGTTGTTCAGATGGAATAATACGCCGATGTGTATTTGGAAATGAAGCTAGTAAAATTTTAAACCATTGTCACACAGGACCAACAGGAGGGCATTATGGGCCTCAACTAACAGCAAGAAAAGTTTATGAAGCTGGATTCTATTGGCCCACAATTTACAAAGACGCACACCTTCTTTGCAAATCCTGTGATGCATGTCAAAGGGCCGAAAAAATAAGTCAACGTGATGAAATACCACAAAATGTCATACAAGTATGTGAAGTATTTGACATTTGGGGTATTGACTTTATGGGACCATTTCCAAAATCTCATAATAATCTCTATATTCTCGTTGCCATTGATTATGTATCTAAATGGGCGGAAGCACAAGCTCTCCTAACTAATGATGCACGAGTTGTAGTCAACTTTTTAAAACGTCTTTTTGCAAGGTTTGGAACACCGAAAGCTTTAATAAGTGATCGGGGTACTCATTTCTGTAATAATCAACTTGAAAAAGTTCTTAAAAGATATGGAGTAACTCATAAAATCTCCACCGCATATCATCCACAAACAAGTGGACAAGTTAAAAATACCAACCGAGCTTTAAAACGCATTCTAGAGAAAACCGTAGGATCCAATCCGAAGGAATGGTCCATTAAATTGGAGGATGCACTCTGGGCTTTTAGAACAGCCTACAAAACTCCAATTGGAACCACACCTTTTAGACTTGTTTATGGAAAAGCATGTCATCTTCTAGTAGAAATTGAACACAAAGCATTTTGGGCTTTGAAGACATGTAATCTTGATATACATGAAGCTGGACGTCTACGATTAAGTCAACTAAACGAATTAGAAGAATTAAGACATGAAGCATACGAAAATTCGTTAATCTATAAAGAAAGAACGAAGAAATGGCATGATAAAAGAATCAGAAGTTTAAAAGAATTTAAAGAAGGAGACAGAGTTCTTCTTTTCAATTCACGATTCAAGCTATTTCCTGGAAAATTGAAATCAAGATGGTCTGGACCATTCATAGTCAAAATAATTTTCCCATACGGAACGATAGAATTAATAAATTCAAATGGGATTGAATTTAAAGTTAATGGTCACAGAGTTAAACACTACATAGATAGTCCAATGGAAGTTGACAACGAAGTTAATCACAATTTCGATACCACTGCTAACTAAGTGTGGGGAGAATCAAATATTTAAAGGATTTTATGTATTTCTGTTAGAGTTAGATTGTCTGTTTTCGTGTAGTTCTCGAAAATGGAACCCGAATGGTCTTTCCCTAGCAGACCCTAAAGAACTAGTCTTCTTCCCCCATTCTGAATTTTTATTTTTTTTTAGGTTTTTACGAAATGAAGACTGCCTGTGAACTAAACCATGGTCAAATGCTACACGCTTTGATCACTAAACGTAATAATGACACACTTCCGAGTGAAATAGTATCAGTAATCAGAGAAAGATTGGACGGAGTAAGAAAAGAATCCAGATGCGAAGATAATAAGTTACAATTTGGTAAAGGAAAATCAAAATCCGCAGCGAAAAGAAGAGCACGACACCTAGAAAGATGTCACAAATGCGAAAAATGGTCACATGGAGGTAAATGTTCAAATAATCAAACCTATTCAAATACCGAATTTGTTACTTTATGCAGAGACGGACCGTTCATATGTTTAGAAGAAAAAACACTGAATGCTCGAGGTTACGCCTATGTAGCCATGGAAAACCAATTAAACCGACTATCTTATGAGTGGGATAGATCGTATAACTAAGAATACTATCTCACAGGTAAGTCTGTACAGTTTTTTTTTTTATTATTTTTATTTTTAACCTTTTGATAATAAACGCTAATTTGTTCGCTATAAAGTATTAAATTGGTATTGAATAAAATTAGGTTTGGCGACCGAAATTATTGATATCATACAAAAATTTATTACATCACTGCGAAATTTAACGTTTATTCTTAAGGTATAAATATCTTTACCGAAATTACTTTACCGAAAAGAGGGGCGTATATTTTTGATAATATTTGATTGATTAAAGTGGGATAAAAAGCCAAAAAGATTTTTAATTTTATTTTTACCATGTTTTTAAAATTAATATATAAATCTTAAATTAATATTGTAAACTTTGTAAAAACAATATATTTAAAATTGTAAATATTTGAAAAATATAATATAAGTTTGGTGTGATTTTATAATATGAATTTTTAAATTAAGTTTGGTGTGAATTTTTAATTTTTAAAATAAGAATTTTTAATTTTATGCATTTCAAATTTAAGTTTGGTGTGAATTTTTAATATTAATTTTGAATTTTATGTATTTTTATTTTAAGTTTGGTGTGAATTTAAAGACAAAAAAAAATTTACTTTATCTCATTAAGTTAAAAATATGATTTTTAAAATTCGTCGTAAGTTGAAGACTAGGTCATTGAACCGAAATTGCTTTACCCGAGGGAGGGACGAGAACTTTTATTATCATTATTTTTAATCTTATTGAATTAAAGTATGCCAAAAACATTAAAAAAAACCCAAAAATCTTAGCTTTTAAAACAATCGCTACAAAAAGACAAATTTTAAAATTTTGTCGAAGGACGGACTAGGACATCGATCCGAAACGACCTCATCCTAAATAACAAGGGAAAAAATTTTTTAAAATTAATTACTTAATTATTTTAATTAGTATAAGATGTGTAAAAAAAATTAAATAAATAAATAAATAAATACAAACTCCGCGACTCGCGGAGTTTGAAGGGTAAAATACCGTGACTCGCGGAGTTCCAAAAATACAGAAAAAAATAAAAGGGCCAAAACTGATCAGTTGCACAACCCAACACACCACAAATTCTGCGAAATAAAACCCGAAAATACACGAAAAAGACCTCCCAAATTCACAATTTTTCACCGTTAATCATCAAATCTTTTACTAAAATCATGTTGAGAAGGATGCTATCAAGGAATTACTCAAGAAAAACGGTAAATTTCTACACCTAAGCACCATTTAATCCGAAAATTAGTGTTCTTGAGCAATTTTTTCCCCAATTCGATTTTGATGCTTTTTAGTGTAATTATGCTTAAATTGCTTATGTATTATGCTTGTATAACCTAGATTGATGCTATTTAACATGATTAGAAGCCTTAAACTTCAAATTTTGAGTAATCTAGGGTTTGTGTTCTTGAGAAAATTTGGGGCTTTTTGATATAAACAGGTTATGGCCGATTTTTGTCATGAATTGTTGCTAAATTAAGTAGTGTAACATGTTTAGGTAGTTAAATGATCCAAACTTTGAACCTAAGCATGATTTTGAGAATTAAATTGGACTTTTTCAAGTCTAAAATTCATGAACTTGATTTTTGAGAGATAAGGCCATTTGAAACTTGTTTAATTGCTAGTAATGATTATTTTGACATGTTATTTGAGTTGAATGCTTATGAACTTGGCGAACATTTTCGTATATGCTTATTTGAAAAAGTGTAGATTTGATGAAAATATGAAAATGAGCTTAAGTTTGATATAAATTGATCATGTCATTGTAATTATTTTGATTGATGATTTTGCTAACACTAATGCATATTTGGATGCACAAAAATTGTGTTTGATGTGTTTTGCAGACTGAAAGGGGTGAATCTTCATCCCCAAGCTCGCAATGCTCCTGCTGAGAATGCGGAACAACAGGAGGTGGATAACTACTGCAAACAAGATATACCTCATCCAGTCATGACATTTTCTGATATGCACTTGGAAGATTTGCACCCGAACTTGAGATTTGACAAACTTTGGATAGATTTTCTAAAATACCAAAGGGGTTTGCATACTCTTCATTCTAAAGCTATTGAAGTACCTAGGGTCATAGAATGGGGACCATTAGAAGCTGTAGAATTGGCCGGGCCAATTAGGGAATTACTTGCACAGAGGTATGGTAATTCTACTTGTGACGACCCGGAAATTTCTGACTAAATTTAAACTTTATCTTTATATTATTCTGACACGATAAGCAATGTTTGTTAAGTTAAATCTCAAGGATTTTAAACTATGTTTATACATTCATTTAAACCTCGACCAAATTCCAATGATTCACGAACCATTAAATGAACATGTATGTATATGTGTATATGTTATAAATTGAAAATGTCAACAAAGTATTTAAACATATAATGCTTTATATGAACGTATTTGTTTCAATATGATTATCGACGAAATTAAAAAAAATAATATATTAAATGATTAGATTATCAGAAACATTGAATTATGATTACAAGTCTCTGTTGAGAGGTCCACTATGATTTGAGAAAATCTATTCCTCTTAACGATATTCGGAATAATTTGTAAAGCTATTTATAAATAAAAATAAAAAGTGTCATTTACCAAAGTTAGACAAAAGCTAGTGGAGAATTGGTTTTCATAATATTCTATTAATCTTTTTTCAAACGTACAAAAACGTTTTCAGTTTAAAAAGAACTTTATTATTAAAACGTATATAACTTTTCTAAATATCCAGAATCACTTTTGACAACTCATTACTTAACCAGTATAATAAATATAACGATATTTATATTTTATTTCATTAAATATATATAACGATTTAAATTAATATTATATATATTTATACGCGTATTATACATACATAGTTTTTATACTTTTACTATACTTTAACTTTACCTTTACTTTACTTTTACTTTACTTTAACTTTAATAATTCACTTTAATAATTCATACTTTAATAATTCACTTTAATAATTCATACTTTAATAATTCATACTTTAATAATTCACTTTAATAATTCATACTTTAATAATTCACTTTAATAATTCATACTTTAATAATTCACTTTAATAATTCATACTTTGATAATTTACTTTAATAATTCATACTTTAATAATTCACTTTAATAATTCAAAAATCTATTATAAATAGAATTCAATAGGTTTCATTATTTCATATAAACTTGAAAATATATTTCTCTAAACTCTCTCAATCGATTTACACACACACACACACACACACACACACACATATATATATATATATATATATATATATATATATATATATATATATATATATATATATAACACACACACACACATATATATATATATATATATATATATATATATATATATATTTGCTCTGTATTATTTCAAGATATTATTAGTATACATAAAATATTACGACGGAGTGATGTCCGAGTGATTTCAAAATAGTTTTTTGAATGAGTCGAAGCTAAAAAAATTATGGTTATAGCTATGGAGGTGGTGGGTATGGTTCATGGGTATGTTCGTGAGGTCAATCTAGTGTTTATCATCTCCGTTGCGTCTACGTACTTTCCTGCAATATTGAATCTCAATATTGATACGTGAGCACTCATAACTTAACTTTTATATATCAATAGTGTATCCCTGACTAGTGCTCGAGTATATAGGATTATGCATGCTTGTACATTCGATATTGTCCTTAGATAGGTTTGTTGAATTCTGAATTAGATACATATGCTACTGAGATAGGTTATATGATATGCATGTCATTGGAAAGCTAGCGAAAAATTAAGAACTTTTCATTTAGATATCGAATGGTTTCGATGAACGGATTTGAAGTTATAGTCAATTGAATTTTAGTATTATTGTTAAAATGATTATTATTACTATCGTCGTTATTATTTTAATAGAAATATCATTGTTATTATAAAATATCATTATTACTATTATGTTAGTATTATCATTTTATCATAATAACATTTTTAGTAAATATAAATATTGTTATTTTTTTATAGAATAATAATAATTATTATTACAAAATAATACAACTTTTACTTATTATTATTATGATCAATATTATTTTACCAAATAAATAGGGGATACAAAGATATTTTTCACCACGCGTAATATAATTACATTAATAATACTTACCACTATAGTTTTACGATATTAAGTGAACTTTATAAATTTTACTACTTAAGATATATAAAAGTATATTTTATCATATATAAACGTTAATATAAATTTTTATTAATAAATGACTTTTATTATTATAAAATTTAATAAATATATTTAAATATATAAAACGACTATAGTTAAGTTATATAATAAACACGTATAAATTTTAGAAGTCATTTTGGGTCAAGTTGACTTTTGTTGACTTTTGCATATTAGTCTCGAGCATTAGGATTGTGGTACACTATGACTTGACCAAAAATTGTTAGACACATATTGACCAACATATAAATATATATAATTAATATAGGTTCGTGAATTCGAGGCCAATCTTGCACTTGTTAAATGACGTTATATGTATTTTTACTACGAAATACAGTATGGTGAGTTTCATTTGCTCCCTTTTATATATATTGTTGGGACTGAGAATACATGCGCTGTTTTTATAAATGTTTTACGAAATAGGCACAAGTACTAAAACTAATTCTACGTGGATTTAAACCAGAAATATACCCTTAGCTTGGTAACATTAAACTACTTGTCTATGTACGGTAGGCGCGAATCCTAAAGATAGATCTATTGGGCCTGACAAACCCCATCCTGACTATGGGATGCTTTAGTACTTCGAGGTTATTTTAAACACACCTGATCTGGTGTACTTCAGAGGGTAAAACCTGAACGTTAAGGCTTGTTACCGGGTGCCTACCATTTATAGAATACTTTTATACACTTGCGAGTGTACATATATTTATAAACGGAAATCTTGTGGTCTATTAATATATTGAAATGATTGTTATGATAAACCAATGAACTCACCAACCTTTTGGTTGACACTTTAAAGCATGTTTATTCTCAGGTATTAAAGAAATCTTCCGCTGTGCATTAGCTCATTTTAAGGATATTACTTGGAGTCATTCATGGCATATTTTGAAAGACGTTGCATTCGAGTCATTGAGTTCATCAAGATTATTATTATGTCAATTATAGTTGGATATATTATGAAATGGTGTGCATGCCATCAACTTTCGTTGTAAAGAAAGTTTGTCTTTTAAAATCGAATGCAATGTTTGTAAAATGTATCATATAGAGGTCAAAATACCTCGCGATGTAATCAACTATTGTGAATCGTTTATAATGTATATGAACGGGTCCGTTCAGTTGGTATCAGAGCGGTGGTCTTAGCGAACCAGGTCTGCATTAGTGTGTCTAACTGATAGTCATTAGGATGCATTAGTGAGCCTGGACTTCGACCGTGTCTGCATGTCAAAAGTTTTGCTTATCATTTTTGTCGGAAATTACCTGCTTATCATTCTTAGTCTAGACACGTCTTACTGCATTGATTGCATGAATAGTGTATAGACAAAATTCATATCTTAGTGTATCTGCTAATCCATATCTTAGTGTATCTGTTACTGTAAACTTTGCCTGACATATCCCGTAATTTCCTCCGTAATCTACGAAATCTTTTGCGCTATATATATATAGATATTCTATGTAATTAGAATACCACCCGATAGCCGAAAAAT
The DNA here is from genome assembly GCF_046630445.1 of Rutidosis leptorrhynchoides. Lineage (NCBI taxonomy): Eukaryota > Viridiplantae > Streptophyta > Magnoliopsida > Asterales > Asteraceae > Rutidosis > Rutidosis leptorrhynchoides. Next base: position 443,626,004 of record NC_092334.1, read on the forward strand.
CATTTCATATCGAAAAATCCTTTATTCAATCGAACGAAATGGAATTCGTCATTAGTTCAAGTCCCTCAAATTCCGTTATGGAATCCCACTCAAGCTCCGAAAGCAGTGTGACCGGAATGGATCAACCAATTAGCCATCATCTATTCTGGATGAGTTGGGGATAGGTTCGTAGCCTCCTCAATAATTGGAGACAAGAAGAAGGTGATCCCTTCCATCCACCACATTGCCCTCTTGGCGATGAACCTGAAGCACTTACCGGCGAACCAGTCCAAAACACCATTTTCTCTCTCATTTCCAGAGTATCTCGTCACGATTATATACTACATCAAATTCTAAATTTTATTTATCCGCTCGTCCGAACCGACAATCACTCTGGTGTAATAGAAGAAGTCAACGAGCTTCGCGCTCGAGTAATGGCTTTAGAGAATATGGTGCAAGGGTTACAAACACCAACAAATAACGAAGTATTAATTCATAATTTCAATTTTATTGAATAAATACTCCGTAAAAGTTATGTAATTTCTAAAGTCTTTAGGGATTATTCAGTTCTAGTTTCAACCGTAAATCAAATGAGTTTAATTTAATATTAACTCATTAAATCTATGTTACATCTGAAGAAAATATGCACATATATATTTTCATAAAGACTGTAATAAAATTCTGTTGTACAAAATATTAATTGTGAAAAAAAAATTTTAACGGGTAGGTAATACCCGAGAGATATATAAATTCACAATTAATATGTTACATTTTTCGAATCTGATTAAGCAAATCATCAACTATACTCCCAAAATCTCACAACAATATACATTCTTGTATAGAAATCAAAACAACCATTCTCACCCAAATTTGATTACGCATTCTGATTTTGACAAATCAAAATTCAAGTCATGATTTAACAGAAGACATCACTCTTAGATTCTTACATCTTTCAAAGCTATACTTTGACTTCAAAACTGTGTTAGAACATCATATGTATATTAACGATTACAAACTGTGTTCAAACTCTCCGAAGTTTTCGAAGACACTTCAAACAATGAATAATCGAGATGATGATCCAACCACAAATTACCCACATTTATGTACCTAAAAATCTCTCGAAGCCAAAGTCATAGTTCGATGCGTATCAGTGTCAGACCCTTTGGCATTTATTAGCTAAAATGACTTTTCAATTCCTCTTCAAAGTAGACAGTTTTGTCACAGCTCCAGCAAGTCAACTTCGACTTTTCAGTCGGACTAGTCTTATTATAACCTCGATAGATACGTTGCCCTTTCGTCATCGTTACTGGGGACCTTTCATATCTCGCCACCTTAGCAATAAACTTACCAACAACTTCAATTATCTTTGACTTTTCGAAAAATCATTATATTTATTGAAATCACATCATTTACTCATTCGCATATTGTAACGAGAATTGTCATACGAATCATCGGAAAATAGTAACCAGTATTTTGAAATCTCGCAGCATGTCTACGCCAACAGTTATATGTGTACGTAAAACGTCTATCTCCTGGACTTACATACTTTGAATGTGAAGTTCTGAAAAATATTTTGAACTGCAAACTAGTTCTTGAAATGCTGACGAAGCATCAAAAACTGTAAACGATCTTAACAGTAAAAAGTTTGATGACAAAGAATAGTAAGGTGGTAAATCTGAGAAAAAGAAAAGGTTTGGAACTGGAAAACGGATTGAACAGACTATGAAGGAGGCTGTGGACAAATCACAAAGACTAAATCTGCCTTCAAAGAATCCAAATGATTCAGTGCCTGCTAAAGTCATTAACGAATACCTTACTCTTTATTCTAAACCTTTACTGACAAATCTTCATCATCATCCATCAATATTAGAAATTCTAAGATATTATCATATCTTTCATTATAAATATCCGCGATATTTCTGAAGATATTTTCATAACTAATCTTATCTGAAGTCATTTATCTCTTTGCGCTATCAGTGTTACATTATATAAGAAACTATTAGTTTCTATATTCTATAAATTTTCGAGTTTAAATTATGAATGTTTTGAAGTAGTGATGGGAACTGAAGCATGAGTTAGTATAATATAATGACACTTGATCAACGTGATTATATTACAGTAAGTCATGCTGAGTTTCTAATGGGACATGACGATTCACAGACCATGCCGTCATCATGTTCCATGTTACACGACTCTTGTATTCTATTAAATCTCTAAAAATATCAAGAATATATTTTCTTGATGATTCGGTCTTTTCAGGGTATTCTGGTAAATTAACAAATCAAGATCGTGCCATTACCATTTCCTTCTTAGAACATTAACTATGTTCATTCTGAAATTCATATCTGCGAATACTGGACCATTACAAACGTTGCTTAATCGCAAGAAGAAGAAACGAAAGGACAAAACTCCAAAATAGAAATTGGAGTATAAATCGCAGCAAATAGAAGGGAGCATTAACTGTGGATGTCAATGATTATAGAAGACAAAAGCAGGGGCTTTGAAATATAAGGGAATATATAAAACCCAACAATCACCCAAAAATTATAAACCGTATATATCGATGCATATAGCAATATAAAGACACGGAAGAACTAAAAACACTATAAAATCGAGAGTATAGTAGAAGTAAATAGATTCTTCTGGAGGCAGATGAAAAAGAAGAACAACAGATATGAAAGTGAGGAGTATATCGAGAATCAGTACTGGATGAAGCATATTGACAAATACTTTAAAATATGAGTTGAGGGAGAAAGAATAGAAGGTGTGAGTTGTAAGGAAACGAAGGAGGTGGATTTATAGTGAAATACCCGACAGAGAAATCAAGATGGATTATCGTATTAATTCAAAGAGAATCATAATCTCCTTAATCACCGAAGCATCAAATCCAACATAGATTACAAAGATTTTCTTTAAATTCGGAGATCAATTGTGATGACGTCAAAAGATATGATGAATCACTATAATCTTATTTCCTTCATTTGCGATAACTTCCCTCATACGCTTTGAGTAATCAAATTATTTTATCCATACTTCTTAGACATGATAAAACTTCATAATCGTCATAATAACATTCTCATTATTAGCCATAACGACCTCTATCAAATTTCGGGGACGAAATTTCTTTAACGGGTAGGTACTGTGACCACCCGGAAATTTCCGACTAAATTTAAACTTTATCTTTATATTATTCTGACACGATAAGCAATGTTTGTTAAGTTAAATCTCAAGGATTTTAAACTATGTTTATACATTCATTTAAACCTCGACCAAATTCCAATGATTCACGAACCATTAAATGAACATATATGAATATGTATGTATATGTGTATATTTTATAAATTGAAAATGTCAACAAAGTATTTAAACGTATAATGCTTTATATGAACGTATTTGTTTCAATATGATTATCGACGAAATTAAAAAAAAAATATATTAAATGATTGGATTATCAGAAACATTGAATTATGATTACAAGTCTCTGTTGAGAGGTTCACTATGATTTGAGAAAATCTATTCCTCTTAACGATATTCGGAATAATTTGTAAAGCTATTTATAAATAAAAATAAAAAGTGTCATTTACGAAAGTTAGACAAAAGCTAGTGGAGAATTGGTTTCCATAATATTCTATTAATCTATTTTCAAACGTACAAAAACGTTTTCAGTTTAAAAAGAACTTTATTATTAAAACGTATATAACTTTTCTAAATATCTAGAATCACTTTTGACAACTCATTACTTAACCAGTATAATAAATATAACGATATTAATATTTTATTTCATTAAATATATATATAATTATTTAAATTAATATTATATATATTTATACGCGTATTATACATACATAGTTTTTATACTTTTACTATACTTTAACTTTACCTTTACTTTACTTTTACTTTACTTTAACTTTAATAATTCACTTTAATAATTCATACTTTAATAATTCACTTTAATAATTCATACTTTAATAATTCATACTTTAATAATTCACTTTAATAATTCATACTTTAATAATTCACTTTAATAATTCATACTTTAATAATTCACTTTAATAATTCAAAAATCTATTATAAATAGAATTCAATAGGTTTCATTATTTCATAAAAACTTGAAAATATATTTCTCTAAACTCTCTCAATCGATTTATATATATATATATATATATATATATATATATATATATATATATATATATATATATATATATATATATATATATATATATATATTTGCTCTGTATTATTTCAAGATATTATTAGTATACATAAAATATTACGACGGAGTGATGTCCGAGTGATTTCAAAATAGTTTTTTGAATGAGTCGAAGCTAAGAAAATTATGGTTATAGCTATGGAGGTGGTGGGTATGGTTCATGGGTATGTTCGTGAGGTCAATCTAGTGTTTATCATCTCCGTTGCGTCTACGTACTTTCCTGCAATATTGAATCTCAATATTGATACGTGAGCACTCATAACTTAACTTTTATATATCAATAGTGTATCTCTGACTAGTGCTCGAGTATATAGGATTATGCATGCTTGTACATTCGATATTGTCCTTAGATAGGTTTGTTGAATTCTGAATTAGATACATATGCTACTGAGATAGGTTATATGATATGCATGTCATTGGAAAGCTAGCGAAAAATTAAGAACTTTTCATTTAGATATCGAATGGTTTTGATGAACGGATTTGAAGTTATAGTCAATTGAATTTTAGTATTATTGTTAAAATGATTATTATTACTATCGTCGTTATTATTTTAATAGAAATATCATTGTTATTATAAAATATCATTATTACTATTATGTTAGTATTATCATTTTATCATAATAACATTTTTAGTAAATATAAATATTGTTATTTTTTTATAGAATAATAATAATTATTATTACAAAATAATACAACTTTTACTTATTATTATTATGATCAATATTATTTTACCAAATAAATAGGGGATACAAAGATATTTTTCACCACGCGTAATATAATTACATTAATAATACTTACCACTATAGTTTTACGATATTAAGTGAACTTTATAAATTTTACTACTTAAGATATATAAAAGTATATTTTATCATATATAAACGTTAATATAAATTTTTATTAATAAATGACTTTTATTATTATAAAATCTAATAAATATATTTAAATATATAAAATGACTATAGTTAAGTTATATAATAAACACGTATAAATTTTAGAAGTCATTTTGGGTCAAGTTGACTTTTGTTGACTTTTGCATATTAGTCTCGAGCATTAGGATTGTGGTACACTATGACTTGACCAAAAATTGTTAGACAAATAATGACCAACATATAAATATATATAATTAATATAGGTTCGTGAATCTGAGGCCAACCTTGCACTTGTTAAATGACGTTATATGTATTTTTACTACGAAATACAGTATGGTGAGTTTCATTTGCTCCCTTTTATATATATTTTTGGGACTGAGAATACATGCGCTGTTTTTATAAATGTTTTACGAAATAGGCACAAGTACTAAAACTAATTCTACGTGGGTTTAAACCAGAAATATACCCTTAGCTTGGTAACATTAAACTACTTGTCTATGTACGGTAGGCGCGAATCCTAAAGATAGATCTATTGGGCCTGACAAACCCCATCCTGACTATGGGATGCTTTAGTACCTCGAGGTTATTTTAAACACACCTGATCTGGTGTACTTCAGAGGGTAAAACCTGAACGTTAAGGCTTGTTACCGGGTGCCTACAATTTATAGAATACTTTTATACACTTGCGAGTGTACATATATTTATAAACGGAAATCTTGTGGTCTATTAATATATTGAAATGATTGTTATGATAAACCAATGAACTCACCAACCTTTTGGTTGACACTTTAAAGCATGTTTATTCTCAGGTATTAAAGAAATCTTCCGCTGTGCATTAGCTCATTTTAAGGATATTACTTGGAGTCATTCATGGCATATTTTGAAAGACGTTGCATTCGAGTCATTGAGTTCATCAAGATTATTATTATGTCAATTATAGTTGGATATATTATGAAATGGTGTGCATGCCATCAACTTTCGTTGTAAAGAAAGTTTGTCTTTTAAAATCGAATGCAATGTTTGTAAAATGTATCATATAGAGGTCAAAATACCTCGCGATGTAATCAACTATTGTGAATCGTTTATAATGTATATGAACGGGTCCTTTCATTACTTTTAACGATTGGGTACGGTTATTCAACATACGTAGACCTGTATATAAAGTATGGTGTGAAGAATTGTTGTGTAGTATAGAATTAAATGATAGGGTAGCTAGTTTAACCGATCGATCTTTTATTAGATTTTTGTTAGGAGGTTCGATGCGTCACATGTCTTTACTAGACATGGCTCAGGCTTTACGTATATATACGCCTGAGGAGTTAGCATCTGCCGATTGTAGAGGGTTGATACTAAATGGTAGAAAGATAGACGAAAATATTGATACGCATGGTGTATGGAGTCAAATGACTAGCCATCACCGATTTAAAGGGGGAAATTACTCTTATTTGGATATAGATAGAGCAGAGTTAAGAGTAATTCGTAGGTTTTTAGCTAATTCGATTACACAAAGAGGTAAGAATAAGGAAAAGGTAAATGAACAGGATTTGTTTTACCATATGTGTATTCGAGACCCACAAAGCGCTGTAAGTATACCTTATTGTGTGGGTTATTATTTATCAGCTATGGTTAGGGGGATGAGACCGCATAGCATAATAGGAGATGGAATATTTATTACTTTGATTGCTGAATATCTCGGTGTGGATATAAGTCGGGGGGGATTACTAATCGAAGAACCAGAACCCCGAGATACAATAGGTTTAAATGTATACCATGGTGCTAAGGTTTTGAAGAGGCGAAATAACGCCGCAGTACGATATAATGGTAGACATCCACAGGTTGAGAGAAACCAACAGCAAGGTAATGTAGGAGGGGGAAATGAAATGGCAGAAATGCAAAGGTTTATAGCTTCACAAGAGTATGAAAATGCTAGACATAGAGCATTTGAAGATTGGCAAGTTCATCAAAACCAAATCATAGCTTATTGCCAACATATAGGTAGAAACTATATTCCTACTCCATCGCCCATATTCCCTCCCTGGTCTATAGAGATCCAACCACCGTATCCTACGTATAACCCAGCCGAAGCATTTTATAGCACATATGGTTATGCATGGAACCCCTTCTGGTATCAGTATCATCCCTAGTCTACTTAGTTTTTATTTTTATTTTTATTTGTAATATTGATACATTTAATACTTATGTTGGATTTGTAATAGTTTTATTATTTTCTAAATTTTATTATTAGATTTTAATAATTTTTGAATGTGGGGTAATATACCAAACTTCAAAAATATATATATATATGTTGCAGTTTATCTTATGTACACAACAGGGTAAAACAACGCATTTTCAAAGACTGGCATTAAGTTCAGCAAAAGCAACTAATTTTGGCGACAAGATGCAAAATATATGAGAAATAACAACAAGACGGAATGAACAAATGATATGCACCATTTATCATTCAGCAAACAAACGCCAATATGTTTGGAAACTTTGGTAAAATTTAATCATTTTCACACAAATCACCCTCAATAATTTAAATTGTTACTGATTTCTTGCAAATGAGGGCATTGCAAGATCTTAAGTGTGGGAAGGGGTTAAATTCTTTCGGATTTTAAAATTTTTACTTTATACACTTGGTTACCATTAAAAATACTAGTAAAGCAGTAGTTGTATTAGAATCTAGTGCTCTCTGATAATAAAGAACAGCCCTAGTCTTATATACTGACTACCCAATTCTAGTAAAAATTTTCAAAATTTTCAATTAAATGAACTCAAAATCATGTTTATACATATTTATGAATGATAAAACTAGGTTTTAACACCGAAATTATTGTTACCTCAGAAAGGACAAAAATTGAGAAACAAACCAAAATGTTAAAATTCATTTAAAATGGAATAGAGGACAATAAAAAGGAAAATAAAAGCCAAGTGTGGGAAAATTTACCAAGATATTTTAAACATCTGTCACATACTTTTGCTTTGGACTAAACTAAACTGTTTTACCCGATGAAAGAAAAGAAGAGATGGATCTACACGATGAATCAATTCCATCGTTAAAAGGAAGTAAAGTCTTTCAAAAAAGAAACGCGCTTCTTGATTTAGGTCAGGAAGTTGTCGTCCAGACCAGCTGTAGGTTGACGAAAAATCTAGAAAAGTCATCACTAAAATCAGCAGGAAATCCACGGACCTCAGCATTAAACAGGGTCGCCAAGTGGTCAGATTTATCCTAACCATGAGAAGGATTTATCTCGTACAATGGGGGGGCACCATGCAAATTAGCTGGATAAGACTAATGAATCAGATCCCAGAAAGGATAATCTCCTTAACAGATCAAAAATCAGCTTTTAAGCCTGATATTACTCAATCCTTGAGATTGACCTTAAAGATTGAGAATTACAAACTCATGGAATTCAATGATATCTAAACTCGAGCCTGAACGAGAAAATATTTTGATCAAAATTACAAACCGATTTGTTTTCTAAAAACCCATTTTCAATGCGTTCATTACCATTGAACGTAAAATCCTAGGAATTCACCTGGAATTCATTAGGTCACCTGAACCAATTCGGGTGTCAACCATAAGAACGGTGGTTGCATAGCATGGTCAAAGACAGGACCTTGTGCCAGACCGACAAATTAAAAGGGTGAGCTTTACTATTGCTCCTACAAAGGATAGTAATTGCATCCGACACGTTATAGACCATAATTAAAAACATGTCAGAGGACAATGCCTTAACAGTTGCTTGTTCAACGCTTTCCTTTACAACCGGACGGTAGTTTACCGAAAGGTAATATACGGGACAAGTAAACTGGACGTGTTGCTTTCCTAATACAAGGTTAGCAAGTAGGTGACACAAAACCGCAAGTTTTGAGCTAAAATTTTCAAATCTGAAACCCACCAAACCCACAAAAATAATTTGCAAACACCGGTGAAGGGTTATTCTGGAAAACTTATCTAGGGTAAAAACTAGATTTAATTTTCAAAAGATCAAATGTTTTCATAAAGATCCAATTTCCTTAATGGATCTAAATTTTTATAGTCATGTGGGACTGTAAACCATATCGTTACTACCATTGTTTATACCTCCGTATAGAAATCACTGATGTACAAAGTGTGAAGAATAAAGAAGTGATTCTAGTATTTCAAGACTATATTGCTTAAGGACAAGCAACGCTCAAGTGTGGGAATATTTGATAATGCTAAAAACGAACATATATTTCATAGCATTATTCCCCAAGAAATACAAGCTTTTAGTTGCAATTGTTCTATTTACAAGTGATATTCGTTTAAATATTAAAAGGTGAAGACAAAAGACAGATTCGACGAATTGAAGACGCAAACGACCAAAAAGCTCAAAAGTACAAAATACAATCAAAGAGGTTCCAATTATTGATAAGAAACGTCTCAAAATTACAAGAGTACAAGATTTAAAACGCAAAGTACAAGATATTAAATTGCACGCAAGGACGTTCGAAAATCCGGAACCGGGACCAGAGTCAACTCTCAACGCTTGACGCAACGGACTAAAAATTACAAGTCAACTATGCACATGAATATAATATAATATATAAATAATTCTTAAAAATTATATATATATTATATTATTATTTAAAATCGTCGGCAAACAAAGAGCCAAGGCTGAATGAGCTGTAAAAACGAACTCTGCGACTCCCGGAGTTTGAAGAAGAAAAGGGCCGCGAGTCGCGGAGCCCCAAATGTTGAAACTGCCTATAAAGCTCGCGCATTCTGATCGTAAAAAGATATCCAATATATCAATCTCTCTATCTATATACGTAATATTTATATTTATAATTTATATTTTAATTTTAATTTTAATTTTTATCCTAATAATAAGGGTATGTTAGCGAATGTTGTAAGGGTGTAAGTCGAAATTCTGTCCGTGTAACGCTACGCTATTTTTAAACATTGTAAGTTATGTTCAACCTTTTTAATTTAATGTCTCGTAGCTAAGTTATTATAATGCTTATTTAAAACGAAGTAATCATGATGTTGGGCTAATTACTAAAATTGGGTAATTGGGCTTTGTACCATAATTGGGGTTTGGACAAAAGAACGACACTTGTGGAAATTAGACTATGGGCTATTAATGGGCTTTATATTTGTTTAACTAAATGATAGTTTGTTAATTTTAATATAAAGATTTACAATTGGACGTCCCTATAAATAACCATATACACTCGATCGGACACGATGGGCGGGATATTTATATGTACGAATAATCGTTCATTTAACCAGACACGGGAATGGATTAATAGTCACTAGAATTATTAAAACAGGGGTGAAATTATGTACAAGGACACTTGGCATAATTGATAACAAAGTATTAAAACCTTGGGTTACACTCCGTCGACATCCTGGTGTAATTATTAAACAAAGTATTAAAATCTTGTTACAGTTTAAGTCCCCAATTAGTTGAAATATTTGACTTCGGGTATAAGGATAATTTGACGAGGATACTCGCACTTTATATTTATGACTGATGGACTGTTATGGACAAAAACCAGACGGACATATTAAATAATCCAGGACAAAGGACAATTAACCCATGGGCATAAAACTAAAATCAACACGTCAAACATCATGGTTACGGAAGTTTAAATAAGTATAATTCTTTTATTTCATATTTAATTTCCTTTATTTTATATTTAATTGCACTTCTAATTATCGCATTTTATTTTATTGTTATTGTATTTAATTGCACTTTTAATTATCGTACTTTTTATTATCGCAAGTTTATTTTATCGCACTTTCATTTATCGCAATTTCATTATCGTTATTTACTTTACGCTTTAAATTAAGTCTTATATTTATTTATTATTTTACATTTGGTTTTAACTGCGACTAAAGTTTTAAAATCGACAAACCGGTCATTAAACGGTAAAAATCCCCCTTTATAATAATAATATTACTTATATATATATTTGTATTTTTAAAAAGTAAACTAATATAGCGTTAAGCTTTGTTTAAAGATTTTCCCTGTGGAATGAACCGGACTTACTAAAACTACACTATTGTACGATTAGGTACACTGCCTATAAGTGTTGTAGCAAGGTTTATGTATATTCATTCTATAAATAAATAAATATCTTGTGTAAAATTGTATCGTATTTAATAGTATTTTCTTGTAAAATATAAAGCTATTTTATATACACCTCGCACGACATCAAACGCCTATATATTTATATATATCTGTATATATATATATTTGTATTTACATATCTCTGTATTTGTATATCTCTTATATTTATTTATTTTTATAGTTTATAATTAATCATAATATTAAGTAATGCTCTTAATATTATACTTAAGAATAGATAATAATGCAAATTTATAATATAATAATAATAATAATGATAATAATAATAATAATAATAATAATAATAATAATAATAATAATAATAATAATAATAATAATAATAATAATAATAATAATAATAAAAATAATAATAATAATAATAATAATAATACTAGTGATGATTATAATAGTTACTATAAAATGTATAATAATAACAATAATACTAATTATGATAATATTAGTAATAATAGTATAACAATTTATATTTACATCCATTTTCATAATAACATTAATGATACTATTGTAGATGTTAATTTTACAGTAATAATATTATTACTATAACAATTATAGTTTAATTTATAATTACATTTTCTATATCAGATATTAACATTACATGTTATTAATTATATGATATATATATATATATATAATGCTAATAATAATACTTAATGTCAATACTTAATAATAATAATTCTTAATTCAATTGATTAAATATTATTATTTCCAATTATTATATTTATTTACATTTATGTATGTATACACATGTACATATTTATTTACAAATAATTTGTTCGTGAATCGTCGGGATTAGTCAAAGGGTAATTGAATATATGACTATAGTTTCAAACTTTTCGAGACTCAACATTACAGATTTTGCTTATCGTGTCGAAATCATAATAAGATGAAGTTTAAATTTGGTCGAAAATTGCCGGGTCGTCACAAATATGCCCCTTTTTAGCTTGGTAGCCTAAGAATTTGGGAACAGACCCCCAAATTGACGCGAATCCTAAAGATAGATCTATTGGGCCCAACAAGCCCCATTCTGGAATTTGGAATGCTTTAGTACTTCGAAATTATCATGTTAATGTCGGTTACCAGGTGTTCACCGTATGAATGATTTTTATCTCTATGTATGGGATGTATTGAAATATGAAATCTTGTGGTCTATTATTTCGATTGATAAATATATAGGTTAAACCTATAACTCACCAACATTTTTGTCGATGTTTAAAGCATGTTTATTCTCAGGTGATTATTAAGAGCTTCCGCTGTTGCATACTAAAATAAGGACAAGATTTGGAGTCCATGCTTGTATGATATTATGTAAGAACTGCATTCAAGAAACTTATTTTTGATGTAATATATTCTTATTGTAAACCATTATGTAATGGTCGTGTGTAAACGGTATATTTTAGATTATCATTATTTGATAATCTACGTAATGCTTTTTAAACCTTTATAGATAAAATAAAGGTTATGGTTGTTTTAAAAATGAATGCAGTCTTTCAAAAACTACTCATATAGAGGTCAAAACCTCGCAACAAAATCAATTAATATGGAACGTTTATAATCAATATGAACGGGACATTTCAGTTGGTATCCGAGCATTGGTCTTAGAGAACCAAAAATTTGCATTAGTGTATCTTATTGAGTTTGTTAGGATACATTAGTGAGTCTGGACTTCGACCGTGTTTTCTTTAAAAACGATTGCTTAACACTTTTGTTGGAAACTATATATTATTAACATGTAAATATTATGTGATATATTAACCTCTTAATGTGTTTGATATTGTGTGATAGATGTCTACCACTAGTACAAATCCCATTGACTCACCTAATAATAATGAAGAGTCGAATATAATTTGGGAATATTCACAAATTCCCGAAGAGGAACCGAAAGAAGAGGAACCGGAAGAAGAGGAACCGGAAGAAGAGGAACCGGAAGAAGAGGAATCAGAAGAGGAGGAACTGGGAGAGGAGGAACCGGAAGAAGAAGAGGTTCCGGAGGATGAAATTTTGATACCTACAGTAAATCGATTAAATAAAAGAAAATCATCAACCAATGGACCAAAGTTAAAAATGGTCATTGGTGTTTCCACCGAGGAAGCAAAATATTGGGAAGATTACCAATTTTCTGATGCATTGGATCCCGATGAGGATTCCGATAATGTTATAGAAATTACCTCGACCCAATTTAATATGGCAAAAGAAAATAATAAGGGAAAAGGTATAAAAATAGAGAAACCTGATTCCAACCCCGGTGAACTTTATATGTATCGGCAACGTCCGTATTTCCTAAATTGTAACAATAACCCGGGAACATCTAAACCACCAGGTTTTTCTAAACCATTGTGGAAAATGACGGCTCGTATTAGAGGAACATCATATATCCCTAGAAAATTAGGAAAACGAACCAAGTCCGAAGAAGAAGAAACCAGTGATTCAGATTAGAGGGTTGTAATCATGTTGTGTATTATATATATTGTAGTGTGCTTGTACTTTTATGTTCTATGTAAAAATTGTTTGTATTGTTTGTTAATTATCTTTTACGAATCTAATCCTTGTCTATTTTATAGTATAAAAACACAAAATAGACGTTAAGGATAGACAACCAAAAATTTTAGAAGACCTACCAGGAGATATGATTGATGAAATCTTGTCTAGAGTCGGGCAGAATTCATCAGCACAATTAGTTACGGCAAAATTAGTTTGTCAAATGTTTGAAAGACATTCCAGGCATGCCTTAGTATATAAAAGGCTTTCCTTTGAAAGATGGGGTATATCACATTGGGGAGACTTTAAGCTACGCCAAGTTTTCTTTAAGTCATTTAGTGCGGGAAACCCAGATGCAATTTTACGCTACGGGTTATGAACCTATTTTGACTCAACATATCCCAACATAGAATTTCGTGAATTAGAAAGAGCTTCTAACATGCAACATAAAGAAGCATGTTATGCTAACGGGTTAGTGATGTTCGCTTCTTACCAAAGTGAGAAAAAGAACATCGGATTGCAACTTTTAAATAAAACCTTCCCACAAGTGACGGATTCAGTAGTTGGGGTGAGAAACAAGGTTTTTAGATTATTACGGGGCTGTTGGACATTACGAAACCCTCGTCATTTTGACGACATTACAACATGCTGCCTAGCCAATGGTCATAACGGTTATTTTCCAAAAGACCAAGGATGGGAAGTCGTTTTAGTAAAACCAGAATGCATGACTTGTTTCTGGACTTATGAATTACGTGTCTTTATTTCCTTTGCTAAACAACTTGCGTATTAACTAGATTTTTCTTCAAAACTATCCTGTATCAAAGTGTACTATATTTCATGTTATATGTAGTATAGCGAAGCTGTAAGTTTGAAGAATATTCGTATGTGATATATTATTATAATCAGTTTTTCATATGGAATTGTAGTAGTTGAATTGTATATTAGCTACTAAGTATGAATTTAACGGGTAGGTAGTACCCGAATTTAAACTTATAAAACGCTAATATGAAGAAAAAGCTTTCATAAATGAGTTCATATTATGCTACAAATACTATTTGTAGTGACCCGAACTTTTCCATGTTTATATATATTAATTGAGATTGATATTTACATGATTAAATGTTTCCAACATGTTAAGCAATCAAACTTGTTAAGACTTGATTAATTGAAATATGTTTCATATAGACAATTGACCACCCAAGTTGACCGGCGATTCACGAACGTTAAAACTTGTAAAAACGACATGACGATATATATATGGATATACATATGGTTAACATGAGATTATGATAATTAAGTATCTCCATAAGTATATTAACAATGAGTTATATACATATAAACAAGACTACTAACTTAAGGATTTCGAAACGAGACATATATGTAACGATTATCGTTGTAACGACATTTAAATGTATATATATCATATTAAGATATATTAATATATCATAATATCATGATAATATAATAATTTAACATCTCATTAGATATAATAAACAATGGGTTAACAACATTAATTGAGATCGTTAACTTAAAGGTTTCAAAACAACACTTACATGTAACGACTAACGATGACTTAACGACTCAGTTAAAATGTATATACATGTAGTGTATTTAGATGTATTAAAATACTTTTGGAAGACTTCAAGACATATATCAAAACACTCATACTTAACGAAAATGGTTACAGTTACTTTCCCATTCTTTTCTTTCATCAAGAATTCTAGTCGTATTCTTACCCGTATTATACACAGCTTCAAAACGTAATTACTATGGGTATATACCAATAGGAACTAGCATGGGATTCCACTCTTGATTATGTCATGTATGACTAATCAATTTTAACTTCTACCATGAGCTAGTCAACTAACTAGAACTCCTTTTAACCCCACTCACCACTCACCAATTACCACTCATCATTCACTCCATTTCACTTCCAATTCTCTTTCTAATTCTCTCTCAACACACACACACTATTATGAACGTATTTTTCCAGTATTTAATCATCATCTTCATCAAAAATCACTTCAATAATCAAGCTATAATCATCATAGGAAGAACACTTCAAGAACACTTCAAAAATCCCTTCAAGTTTACTAATTTACTTCCAAGCTTTCTAATCCATTCCAAGTAATCATCTAAGATCAAGAAACCTTTGTTATATATAGTAGGTTATCTTTCTTATTCAAGGTAATATTCATATTCAAACTTTGATTCAATTTATATAACTATAAACTATCTTAATTCGAGTAAAAATCTTACTTGAACTTGTTTTTGTGTCATGATCCTACTTCAAGAACTTTCAAGCCATCCAAGATCCTTTGAAGCTAGATCATTTCTTGTCACTTCCAGTAGGTTTACCTACTAAACTTGAGGTAGTAATGATGTTCATAACATCATTCGATTCATATATATAAAACTATCTTATTCGAAGGTTTAAACTCGTAATCACTAGAACATAGTTTAGTTAATTCTAAACTTGTTCGCAAACAAAAGTTGATCCTTCTAACTTGACTTTTAAAATTAACTAAACACATGTTCTATATCTATATGATATGCTAACTTAATGATTTAAAACCTGGAAACACGAAAAACACCGTAAAACCGGATTTACGCCGTCGTAGTAACACCGCGGGCTGTTTTGGGTTAGTTAATTAAAAACTATGATAAACTTTGATTTAAAAGTTGTTATTCTGAGAAAATGATTTTTATTATGAACATGAAACTATATCCAAAAATTATGGTTAAACTCAAAGTGGAAGTATGTTTTCTAAAATGGTCATCTAGACGTCGTTCTTTCGACTGAAATGACTACCTTTACAAAAACGACTTGTAACTTATTTTTCCGACTATAAACCTATACTTTTTCTATTTAGATTCATAAAATAGAGTTCAATATGAAACCATAGCAATTTGATTCACTCAAAACGGATTTAAAATGAAGAAGTTATGGGTAAAACAAGATTGGATAATTTTTCTCATTTTAGCTACGTGAAAATTGGTAACATATCTATTCCAACCATAACTTAATCAACTTGTATTGTATATTATGTAATCTTGAGATACCATAGACACGTATACAATGTTTCGACCTATCATGTCGACACATCTATATATATTTCGGAACAACCATAGACACTCTATATGTGAATGTTGGAGTTAGCTATACAGGGTTGAGGTTGATTCCAAAATATATATAGTTTGAGTTGTGATCAATACTGAGATACGTATACACTGGGTCGTGGATTGATTCAAGATAATATTTATCGATTTATTTCTGTACATCTAACTGTGGACAACTAGTTGTAGGTTACTAACGAGGACAGCTGACTTAATAAACTTAAAACATCAAAATGTATTAAAAGTGTTGTAAATATATTTTGAACATACTTTGATATATATGTATATATTGTTATAGGTTCGTGAATCAACCAGTGGCCAAGTCTTACTTCCCGATGAAGTAAAAATCTGTGAAAGTGAGTTATAGTCCCACTTTTAAAATCTAATATTTTTGGGATGAGAATACATGCAGGTTTTAAAAATGATTTACAAAGTAGACACAAGTACGTGAAACTACATTCTATGGTTGAATTATCGAAATCGAATATGCCCCTTTTTATTAAGTCTGGTAATCTAAGAATTAGGGAACAGACACCCTAATAGACGCGAATCCTAAAGATAGATCTATTGGGCCTAACAAACCCCATCCAAAGTACCGGATGCTTTAGTACTTCAAAATTTATATCATATCCGAAGGGTGTCCCGGAATGATGGGGATATTCTTATATATGCATCTTGTTAATGTCGGTTACCAGGTGTTCACCATATGAATGATTTTTATCTCTATGTATGGGATGTGTATTGAAATATGAAATCTTGTGGTCTATTGTTACGATTTGATATATATAGGTTAAACCTATAACTCACCAACATTTTTGTTGACGTTTAAAGCATGTTTATTCTCAGGTGAATATTAAGAGCTTCCGCTGTTGCATACTAAAATAAGGACAAGATTTGGAGTCCATGTTTGTATGATATTGTGTAAAAACTGCATTCAAGAAACTGATTTCGATGTATCCTATTTGTATTGTAAACCATTATGTAATGGTCGTGTGCAAACAGGATATTTTAGATTATCATTATTTGATAATCTACGTAAAGCTTTTTAAACCTTTATTTATGAAATAAAGGTGATGGTTTGTTTTAAAAATGAATGCAGTCTTTGAAAAACGTCTCATATAGAGGTCAAAACCTCGCAACGAAATCAATTAATATGGAACGTTTTTTAATCAATAAGAACGGGACATTTCAGTTGGTATCAGAGCGTTGGTCTTAGAGAACCAGGATTTTTTCATTAGTGTGTCTTATCGAGTTTGTTAGGATGCATTAGTGAGTCTGGACTTCGACCGTGTTTACTTGAAAAATGATTGCTTAACAAATTTTGTTGGAAACTATATATTTTTAACATGTGAATATTATGTGATATATTAATCTCTTAACATGTTTGATATTATGTGATAGATGTCTACCTCTAGAACAAGTCCCATTGACTCACCTAATAATAATGAAGAGTCAAATGTAAATTGGAATGATTCGTGGACTGATTCACAAGTTCCCGAAAAGGAACCGGAAGAAGAGTCGGAACCAGAAGAAGAATCGGAACCGAAAGAAGAATCGGAACCGGATGAAGAAATAGAACCGGTGGGGGAAATAATAAAACGGTTAAGTAAAAGAAAATCCTCAACAAACCGACCAAGGATAATTATGGTCAATGGTGTTTCCGCTAAGGAAGCAAAATATTGGGAGGATTACCAATTCTCCGATGAATCAGATTCCGACGAGAATTCCGATGATGTTATAGAAATTACCCCAACTGAATTTAAAAAGGCAAAAGAAAATAATAAGGGAAAGGGCATAAAAATAGAGAAATCTAATTCCAACCCCGATGAACTTTATATGTATCGTCAACCCCCGAAGTCCTTAAGTTGTAATAATGACCCGGGAACCTCTAAACCACCAGGTTTTTCTAAACCAATGTGGTTAACGACGGCTCGTATTAGGGGAACATCATATATCCCTAGAAACATGGCAAAACGAACCAAAACCGAAGAAGAAGAAACAAGCGAGCCGGAATAAGATAGTTGTATTCGTGTGGTGTAATATATGTAATATAGTGTGCTTATACTTTATGATATATGTAAAAATTGCTTGTATTAATAAGTATTTTTTTTATGAATCTAACTCTTGTCTATTTTACAGTATAAAAACACAAAATGGATAGACAACCCAATATTTTAAGAGACCTACCCGGAGACATGATTGAAGAAATCTTGTCTAGAGTCGGTCAGAATTCTTCGGCACAACTATTTAAGGCGAGATCAGTTTGTAAGACATTCGAAGAACATTCCAAGAATGCCTTGGTTTATAAAAGGCTTTCGTTCGAAAGATGGGGGATATCACATTGGGAAATCCATAAGTTACGATGTGTTTACTTTGACGCATATATTGCGGGGAACCCAAATGCTATTTTACGCAATGGGTTAAGAAATTATTTTGACTCAATATATCCGAATATTGGACTTCGTGATTTAGAAAAAGTGGCTAACATGCAACATAAAGAAGCATGTTATGCTTACGGATTAGTAATGTTCGCTTCTCACCAAAGTGAGAACAAGAACATCGGCCTATAATTATTAAACAAAACGTTCCCACAAGTGACGGAGTCGGTAATTGGGGTAAGAAATGAGGTTTTTAGATTGTTACGGGACTATTGGACATTACGTAACCCTCGTCCCTTTCACAACGTTACAACACGCTGTCTTATCAACGACCATAATGGTTATGTTCCACAAGACCAAGGATGGGAAGTAGTCCTAGTAAAACCAGAATAAATGACTTGTTTCTGGACGTATGAATTACGTGTCTTTATTGCCTTTGCTGAACGACTTGTGTACTAGCTAGAATTATCTTCACAACTATCTTGTATCAAAGTTATTGTGTGCTATATTTCATGCTTTATGTAAAATAAGCGGTATTGTAAGTTTGTAAAATATTGTATAAAAGTTTGAACGCGAAATATTATTATAATCAGTTTTTCATATAGAATTGTAGTAGTTGAATTGTATATTAGCTACTAAGTATGAACTTAACGGGTAGGTACTACCCAAATTTAAACTTATAAAACGCTAATATGAAGAAAAAGCTTTTATAAATGAGTTCATATTATGCTACAAAATACTATTAACTACTCTTAATATTCTGCATGATTAACTTGTTCCATTTGACTATTTTGAAGGAAATGGCACCGACTACTCGACACACCGTGAATATGAATGAAGAGGAATTCCGTACTTTTCTAGCTTCAAACATAGCCACAGTACAGGCTGCGCTACATACCAACAATAACCTTGGATCTAGCAGTACAGGAAATCGTGTAGGATGCACCTACAAAGAATTCACTGCCTGCAAACCTTTGGAATTTGATGGAACCGAAGGACCGATCGGATTGAAACGGTGGACCGAGAAGGTCGAATCGGTGTTTGCCATAAGTAAGTGTACTGAAGAGGACAAAGTGAAGTACGCTACACATACCTTCACAGGTTCTGCGTTAACATGGTGGAATACCTATCTAGAGCAAGTTGGACAAGACGATGCGTACGCACTACCGTGGTCAGCATTCAAGCACTTGATGAACGAGAAGTACCGTCCCAGAACCGAGGTCAATAAGCTCAAGATAGAACTTAGAGGGTTACGAACCCAAGGATTTGATATTACCACGTGTAGTAACCCGAGCTAATCCATCCAGACGATGTCCATATTGATTACAAACGCATTACAACAGTTGATAACATTGCGAGGTACTTGACCTCTATATGATACATTTTACAAACGTTGCATTTATTCTTAAAAGACAATCTTTCTTTTCATCAAGAGTTGACATATACACCTATTATTTCATAATGTTCAAATGACTTAATCTGCCATTTACTTAATAATAGTCTCTAATGATCTTCAATGACTCGAATGCAACGTCTTTGAATCATAGCTTAAATGGTCCCAAGTAGTATCCTTAATATGAGCTAATGCACAGCGGAAGACTTAATTCATACCTGAGAATAACATGCTTTAAACCGTCAACATAAAGTTGGTGAGATATATAGGTTTGATGCTAGCAGCGTTATAACATTGGACCACAAGATTTCATACATATACATAATACACTCGCAAGTGTATGAAAAAGTCGTTGAGCACTTGGTAACCATACTTAACATTTAAATCACAGCAGCATATTCTTAAATAAACCCTACACCGTACCAAGTGTAGTAACGAAACGAAGTACTGTGCAACCGTTAAAAACTGGTCGTCCAGCCCGGTTGGGGTTGTCAGGCCCGATAGATCTATCAACAGGATTCGCGTTTACGCTCCTCACGTAAATATTAGCTACCAAGTATAAAGAGATATGCCATGGTACAACTCAACGTAGAATTTATATTTTTGATCACTTGTGTCCATAACGTAAATCATTTATAAAAACAGCGCATGTATTCTCATCCCAAAAATATTTAAAGTTCAAAAAGGGACTATATACTCACCATACTGTATTTTGTAGTAAAAATACATATAACACCATTAATCACGTATAAGGTTGGCCTCGGATTCACGAACCTATATCAATTGTATATTTATTAATTCACACAATCGTAATTGAATATTTTTATACATATATATTATTTGTTTGTTACTAATATTGATAAAAATATTAATAATTATAATACTTGTGATAATAATATTACTTTTGTAAAAATTAACACTTCTGTAATTTATATAAAAGAAAATAATGTTAATATTTACGGAAATGATAATACTTTATATTACTTTCATAATAATAATAATAATAATAATAATAATAATAATAATAATAATAATAATAATAATAATAATAATAATAATAATAATAATAATAATAATAATAATAATAATAATAATAATAATGTTAAAAATAAAAATAAAGTTATAATAATAATATATTTTTTTTTACTAATGATAATAACAATAATAATAATACTTAATTTAGTAAATATAATGATAGTAGTAGTAATTTTAATAATAAAACTAATAATAAAGGTATTAAATAATACCTTAAATCCATAAAAACAATTAGACTGTAGAGGTCGGGACTCGAACCCAAGACCTCTCGCTAACACACTACACACTCAAACCATTCCTCCAGCTTCGTTTTTCTGATTTAATTCCCACGCATAATTTTATTATCCATGTTCAGTAACCATCATCTTCAACAACTCAAACAATCAAAACCCAAATCAAGAACATAACAGTTAAGTTGAGGTTTGAATTATGATGTGGGTTCAACATAGAACTACCAGTTAGGGTCGATTTAAATCACAACGATAAAAAAAAAAAATTAAAACAGCAAGAACACTTGCAGCTACCGTCGCTGCCCTTTTTTTAAAAAAAAAAATTATTGATTAAGAAATCAATAACGTTTTATGTTATGACTATAACACGAAATAGATGTTAAATCGTTTATAAAAACTGCTGAGATTATTAATTAGACTCGAATTATAACAGTTAACTCGAATTTTATCAATATCCAATCGGTTGACTTTTATTCTCCAAAGTTTTGACTGTAAAATTCGTGATGGATATGTTGATTTGAATTCTGAAACTTTGTAGATAGTTTTAGTAAGTAATTCCTAACAAGATTGTTTTATTACATTTTGACCTTTGATTCAATATAGAGTTTTGGCCAAACGGATTCAAGAACAGAGGCGACCCGATTTACTTCCTGTATTTCTGTCTCAATTCCCTCTCAACTTACAGTTGTATTTATAATGTATGATTCTTGAATGTTTATAATGCGTAACAGATTTAATATAACAACAAAATTTAAAAAACAGGATGATGGAACAGGTCACCTAATATTGTACCAAGATTTTGACAGAAAACTAAATATAATGTAAAATAAATAGAGTATAATCGTGCTTAGTAACAAATTCCCTTAAATTATGGGGTAGAATATGGCTCAACACAAGTTACAAATAGACACAAACAAAATTGGTATAGTTCTGATTGTAACATATAGCAACTGGTACGTTCCTTTTTATTATTATTTTTTTTATTATAATTAGTAATAATTAATAATAAATATTTTAATCATAATAAATAATAATAATACTAATAATTATTATATTGATAATAATTCTAATAATACCGGATAATGATATTAACTATAAAAATGATAATAATAATATTATTCATAATACCACAAATAACACTAATTATAATGATATAATAACACTAATAATAATAATAATAATAATAATAATAATAATAATAATATTATTATTAATAATAATAATAATAATAATACTAATAATATTAATAATATCAAAATAATACCTAATAATAATAATAAGTATATTGATAAGAATTATAAATGTGATGATAATAATAATTTTAAATGAAATTGGAACTTCTTAATAATAATAATAAATAATCATAATAATAGTAATTAGGATTTTAGTTTTAATCTTTCTTATAATAAGATTTATATTTAACATCTTTATTTACAACTAATTGTTCGTGAATTGCCGAGAGCAGTCAAAAGGGTAACTGATTATTCGAATATAGATTTCAAACTTTCTAGACTCAACTTTACAGATTTTGCTTACCGTGTCAGAAACATATAGAGTTTAAGGTTTAAATTTGATCGGAAATTTCCGGGTCGTTACAGTACCCACCCGTTACAGAAATTTCGTCCCCGAAATTTTATAGAGGTTGTCATAAATAACAAAAGAGATGTTTTCATGACGAATATGAGGTAATAATAAAGTTTTATCATTATTGAGAGATTTAGATAAAACGATTCGATTATGTAAGACGCACGAGTGAAGCTATCACAAAAGAATGAAATGAGTGAATATGGAATTGTTTTAACCGATGACGTGATTAGGATTGATTTCCAGAATTTAAGGGATTTAAAGAAAATCTTATGTAATAAAATTTGGTTCTTCAACAATTTAGGAAACAGGATCTCCTTTGATTTAATGCGGTAATCTGTTTCAATTTCTTTGTCGGATATTTCACTATAAATCCACCTCCTTCCCTTCCTTGCTCCCATACCTCACATCTCCTACTCTTCCTCCTCTATTTCATACCTTAAGGTATTCTTTAAAATGCTTCATCCTGTTCTGATTTTTGTTATACTTCTAACTTTCATATCTTTCATTCTTCTTTTTCATCTACCACCAGAAGAATTTATTCACTTTTATGATTTCCTTGGAATTATAATGTTTCTAATTCTCCCGTGTCTTTACGTTGCAATACGTATTGATATACACGGTTTGTAATTT
Source organism: Rutidosis leptorrhynchoides (assembly GCF_046630445.1). Taxonomy (NCBI): domain Eukaryota; kingdom Viridiplantae; phylum Streptophyta; class Magnoliopsida; order Asterales; family Asteraceae; genus Rutidosis; species Rutidosis leptorrhynchoides. The sequence goes on from NC_092334.1 coordinate 443,650,029, forward strand.
CTGGGTGGTCGTTGGGTTTTATATCTTCCCTTATATTTCGATGTTCCTACTTCTGTCTTCTATAATCATTGTCATCCACAGTTAATGATTTCTCCTATTTGCTGCGATCTATACCCCAAATTTTATTTCTAAGCTTCATTCTTTCGTTTCCTCTTCTTACGGTTAAGCGTCTCTTTTAATGGTCCGGAGTTCGTAGGTATGAGATTTGGAATGAACATAGCTAATGTTCTCAGAAAGGAATGGTAATGGCACGATTTTGATTTGTTAAATTACCAGAATATCCAGGAAAATAGAACTATCAAGATGATTTGTTCTTAATATGTTTTGGAATTGGATAGAATGTAAGAGCCGTGTAACATGGCATATGATGACGGTACTGTGAATCATCACATTCCATTAAAAACTTAACATGACTTACTGTAATATGATGAAGTTGATCAAGTTTCATTATATTATACTAATTCATGCATCAGTTCCCAACACTACTTCAAAACATTCATATTTTAACTTCAGAGGTTTCAGAATTTAGAAAGTAACACAGTTTCTTTTATGTTGTAACACATATATTACGGAGGGATTCATGATCTCAGATAAGTTGTGAATATATCTTCAGAAATATTGAGGATATTTACAATGAAAGGCACAATGATATCGATGGATAACGAGGAAGATTTGTCTGTGAAGGTTTATAATGAGGAATAGGGTTCTTACTAACGATTTTTGCAGGCACTGAATCGTTTGGATTCTTTGAAAGCAGGTTCAGTCCTTGTGATTTATCCACAGCCTCTTTCATACTTTGCTCAATCCGTCTTCCGGTTTCAATCCTTCTCTTTTCTTAGCTTTACCACCATACCATTCTTTATCATCAATCTTTTGATTGTTAAAGTCGTTTACAGTTTTTGCTGCTTCATCAGCATTTCAAGAACTACTTCATAGTTTAGGGTGTTTTTCAGAAACTTCACATTCGAAATATGAAATTCTTAGGGATAAACTTTTTCGATATAACTGGGAGAATTTCTACGAGATTTTCAAAATACTGGTTGCGGATTTCACCAGAAAGATAATGAGTTGCTGGTACATCTGCTGATGATGTTGTGAAATATGAAAGGTTTTCTGGTAACGACGGCGAAAGGACAAGGTATAAATATCAAAGTTATAATAGGAGTAGTCTCACTGAAAAGTCGAAGTGGAGCTGTGACAAAATTAGCTTCTTGAAAAGGAATTGTAGGATTGTTTTTGCTAATAAATGACAAAGGATTCAACACGGTATGTGTTAAACTATGAATTTGGTTTCGAGAGTTTTTCGGGTGCATAACTGTCTGCATGAATCTTTCTTCCATAAACGAGGTGCAGCTGGTTCAACTTCTCGATCAAGGTGTTTTCAAGAATCATGATAGGTTTGAACGCGGGTTGTAATCATCAAGATACAAATGAGGTTTAAGATGAAGTCAAGTGGCAAACTTGAAGATTAGTTTTAGTTTCATATGTTATAATCAATATTTTAATTCATTTTAATTATCCAAAGTTAGCAGTCCAATAGTCCGATTGTCCAATAGTCCAATGAATTCATATAGAAATTAAATATATATAATATTCGAATTAATTAATACGTATCGTGACCCGTATACCGGTCTCAGTGTCGATCACAACTCAAAACATATATATATTTTGGAATCAACTCCAACCCTGTATAGCCAACTCCCACCTTCACATATAGAGTGTCTGCGGTTGTTCCGAAATATATATATAGATGGGTCGATATGATAAGCCGAAACCTTGCATACGTGTCCCGTTATTTAAAGTGCGTAAAATAAATAAATATATATCATGACCTATTATACAACGTGTTGTCTCAGAATTAATCCGACGTATTGTTGTACATGTGTCCCGACAGTATGTACAGTGTAAAGACCCGTCCTAATCTATCCGGACGAAGTCCATATCGATTATAAACGATTTACAACAGTTGATTACATCGCGAGGTACTTGACCTCTATATGATACATTTACAAACATTGCATTCTTTTTTGAAAAGACAATCTTTCATTACATCGAAAGTTGACGGCATGCATACCATTTCATAATACATCTATCTATAATTGACTTAATAATAATCTTGATGAACTCAACGAATCGAATGCAACGTCTTTTGAAATATATTATAAATGACTCCAAGTAATATCTCTAAGATGAGCAAACGCACAGCGGAAGATTTCTTTAATACCTGAGAATAAACAAGCTTTCAAGTGTCAACCAAAAGGTTAGTGAGTTCATTAGTTTAACATAAATAATCATTTCCATCATTTTAATAGACCACAAGATTTGCATTTCACATAAATATACGTCCCATGCATAGAGACAAAAATATCATTCATATGGATTGAACACCTGGTAATCGACATTCACAATATGCATATAAGAATATCCCCATCATTCCGGGATCCTCCTTCGGACATGATATAAATTTCGAAGTACTAAAGCATCCGGTACTTTGGATGGGGCTTGTTGGGCCCGATAGATCTATCTTTAGAGTTCGCGTCAATTAGGGTGTCTGTTCCCTAATTCTTAGATTACCAGACTTAATAAAAAGGGGCATATTCGATTTCGATCATTCAACCATATAATGTAGTTTCGATTACTTGTGTCTATTTCGTAAAACATTTATAAAAGCGCATGCATTCTCAGTCCCAAAAATATATATTGCAAAAGCATTTAAAAGGGAGTAATGAAACTCACCTAATGTATTTTGTAGTAAAAATACATATGACTATATTGAACAATGTAGGGTTGGCCTCTGATTCACGAACCTAAATCATTTGTATATATATATTAAAACAGATAATTGTAATCAAACAAGTGTATATCTATTATTGTATGTATTAAGATTAATATTCTTATAAATATAATTTTATTAATACTTTCTTTACGTTATAATACTTATTTGATATTTAATTAATGTTGCTAGTTAAGACGAAATTTTATGTAACATTAATATACTTTATTCAATAAATATATTTGTATTTATATATAAATATATCTTTTGTTTTTGTAAGATTATTATCAATTGTAGAAATACTAATTTAAGGATAATAATAATACCGATAATAGTTGTTTTAATAAAAATGGTAATTTTATTAATGAGGATAAGTAAAATAATAGTTTTAGTAAAAATAGTATTTTCAATAGTAATGATAAGTTTAATAATAATTAATGTTTAAAAGAAATTTTAATGATCATAGTTGATAATACTAGATTTATGTTAAAAGGGTACTCCTAGTATACTAATATTAATGATAATAATAACAATTTGCATAATAACAATTATTAATACATAATGATCATACGTAGTACTAAATATAGTGATAATAATATTAATTGTATTGATGGTAGTAATAAATATAATAATAACACTATAATACTAACTAACTAACTAATAATAATAATAATAATAATAATAATAATAATAATAATAATAATAATAATAATAATAATAATAATAATAATAATAATAATAATAATAATAATAATAATAATAATAATAATAATAGTAATAATAATAATAATAATAATAACATTATTTATTAATAATTATAATCATAACAATAACAATAATAATAATAATAATAGAATTAGAAGTAAATGTGTATACCCTTTAGGAACTTTGTCTAAAAAGAATTGTCCCGGATGAGACTCGAACCCGCGACCTCCTGAATAACCTTCAACACCCTTAACCAGCGGGCTGTTGCCCATTTTTCAGTTTTATAAAGCCACTAAATTTATATAACCCGTATCTGTGATTCCTATCTCTTCTTCTTCCTCACTTAATACAAGTCGACCAGAGTTTGATTATCACATTAAATCAGTTTTAGGATTTATAACTAGAGCATAAACTATTATCCTGTAATGATTACATTATTTGAAAAAAAAAAAATAAGCAATTCTGTAACAGCTTTTCTATATTTACGAAGAACACAAATTATGATTTTGAAATTGGGACAGTTTTAGACTACGCTTTCAACATGAAATAAGTTTCAAATCTTTTCTATAATCTAACTGAATCCTCAATTTAACTCAATTCATCAAACTGATTTCGAATTTTACCAAGAACAGATAGTTTGACTTTTAGAAAAACAACTTTGACTCCAAAATTTGAACGTGATAAGAAAAAGTGGACCTTGAAACTTTCCAGATAGTTTATATGAAAGATTTCTAACATATCTGCATTAATAGATTTATAAAATTGTTAAGAAATCGAAGAAACAAATAAATGGTACACGTACAGGGGTCAGAGACTTCTTCTTCTGACTTTCTTTGATAAAATGTTCGATTAAATACAGTTAGAGTGTATTGTGTGAGTGGAAAATATATTTGGATATCGATTGGTTTATGTCCAACCCCATATGCTCGATTGTATATAAGTATTGGAGGTACTAGTCGATTTTCTCACAGACAAACATGAATAATAATTAATAAAAATAAAAAATATATATATAAAAGGTTGAGAGTGATAGGAAACGGGATTTGTTGGTATTATGGTAATGCTAGGTCCCTGTGTCGACAATAGAATCAGATAAAGGAATAACAATATACAGATAGGAACAAAACCAGAATTTTATTCTATAGAATTTTCATTTTTAATTAATTTTAATATTTATTAATATAAATATAATAATAATAATTATGTTAATATTATTAGAAATAATAAAATTATAGATTATAGAGAATTCATAATAATAGAAATAATAATAGTAATCTTACTAATCAAAATAATACTACTAATAATAATAGAAATAATATTGATAATATCATTAATACTAATAATCATTTTTAATAATAAAGATAATAATAATAATATCTAGTAATGATACAAATAACAATTTACATGTATTAAATTTTATATCTATATATAATAATACTCATAATAGATTTTTAACATTTAACGTTAATATATATTTTGATGAAAGTAGTAATAACATTACTAATATAATAATTATATTTTAACTTGTAATTGTATCTACTATAATAATATTACAATTTATTAGTTATGTAGTATTTACTATATTATATGATAATATTCATTGAATCTTTAATATTCATACATTTTGTATTATTACAACATGATAATAATTATTAATAGAAATTATATATAGATTTGTAGTTATATATAAACATATTCATTTTAATAGTAACTTATTTATTCTAATTATTTTTTTTACATTTTAAATCTAAACAACTATATTATATTTTTATTATTTTAATTCATAATATATATTTATATTTATATTTATATATATATATATATATAATCATGTTATCTATACACAATTGTTCGTGAATCGACGGGAATAGTCAAAGGTTAAATGAATTCATGTAAACAGTTCCAAAATTTTTAAGACTTGGTTTAACAGACTTTACTTATCATGTCGAAATCATTCAAAGATTAAGTTTAAATTTGGTCGGAAATTCCCGGGTCGTCACAGTACCTACCCGTTAAAGAAATTTCGTCCCGAAATTTGAGTGGGATCATCATGGCTAATAGTAAGAATGTTTTCCAGACAAATATGAGCTGATAACTAGAGTTTTATTACTGTTGAGAAATATGGATAAGATAATTCGTCTACTCGAAGAGTACGAGGGAAGTTATCGCAAAAGAGTGAAATAAAGAAGTAAAGATTTGTCTTAGCTTTTGACGTAGTCAGGTTGAATTTAGAAAAATAAGGTGCGTCTTATCTTTTGACGTAGACGGTTGAATTTAGAAAATAAGGTGCGTCTTATATTTTGACGTAGACGGTTGAATTCCGGAATTCAAGGGATTTAAAGAAAATTTTCGAAATCTAAAAGATTTTATTCTTTGGCGAATAAATGAATTAAGATCTCTATAATTAAATACGGTGATCTTCCTTGATTACTCTGTCTGATATTTTTATTATAAATTTAACTCTTCCGTTCCATTATGCTCACCATTCCTATACTTTCCTTCATATTTCATACATCCAAAAGATTGTGAAAATGCTTAATCCAGTTCTAATCCTTGATATTTTCCTAATTATCATTCCTGTCATCCTTCCTTTCAATCTTCCACCAGAAGAATCTGTTTACTTCTAATATTACCTTGGGATGATGCTATTCTTAATTATACCGTGTCTTTATATTGCTATTCGTATTAATATCCACGGTTTGCAATCTCCGTGTTGTTATTGGGCTTTATATTTTCTCTTATATTTTGGAGCTCTTTTCCTTTTTATTCTCTTCTCGACCTCTAGTAAAGTGAGTAATGGTTCAGAATTCGTAAATATGGAGTTTCGAATGAACTCCATGTTCTAAGCAAGAAAGAACGTGATCGCACGATTTGATTTGTCAAATTACCAGAATCACTGAGGATAGAACTATCAAGAATATATTTTCTTGATATGTTCAGAAGTTATGTAGAATAAAAGAGTTATGTAACATGACACATGATGATGGTATGATCTACTGTGAACCATCATCACGTTTCATTAGAAACTCAGCATGACTTACTGTAATATAATCACGTTGATCAAGTGTCATTATATTATACTAACTCGTGCATCAGTTCCCAACACTACTTCAAAAACATTCATATTTTAGACTCGAAAGTTTACAGAATATAGAAACTAACAGTTTCTATATGATGTAACACTGATAGCACGAAGAGATTAATGATTTCAGATAAGAATAATTATAAAAATATCTTCAGAAATATGGAGGATATTTATAATGAAAGATACGATAATATCTTTGAATATCTAAGATCAGAGAATGATGGAGACTATATTGTCTGCAAGGGTTTAGAGTAACGAGCAAGATATTCGCTAAAGGCTTCAGCAGACATTGAATCATTTAGATTCTTTGAAGTCAAACTTATTCTTTGTGATTTGTCCACGGCTTTCTTCATAACTTCGCATAATCTGCTTTTCGGTACTAAATTTTCTCTTGAATGTTCCCAATATAATGATACACAAGAAGCACGAAGAGGTATATAATTTCGAACGAGAATATTTTTGAAAATATCCTCAGAAATATCGAAGATATTGATGATGATATTTTGGAATTTCTAAGTTCGACGGTTGATGGAGAAAGATTTTTCGCAAGATTTTAACATGACTTCGGAGCAAGATATTCTCTAAAGATTTCATCGGATTTAGAATTACCTGGATTCTTTGAATATAGGGTTTGGTCCTTGTATTTGTCCTTGGTCTCCTTCGTGGTTAGCTCAATCCTTTTTCCAGTTCCAACTTTTCTGAGCTTTTCCAACATACTATTCTTTATCATCAACTTCCGATGATTAAGGTCGTTTACGGTGGTCTATGGTTTCTGCTGTTTCATTCAACTTTTTCAACATTCATAGTATTGATTTGTGACTGAGTACTTTTCAGAATTTCAGAATGAGAGATCATAATTCTAAGAGATAAATGTCATACATATAACTGTTGATGTAGATATGATGTGATTTTTCAAAGTACTGATTGCTGGTTCCCGGTAATTGGTATGGCAGTTCTCGTTACAAGATGCGGATGAGTATATGATTGGGTTTCAATGAATAAATATAATGATTTGTCAGAGAGATCTAAGCCAAGAAGCAATGAGGTTGCTGGTACGTTTGCTGATAATATAGTGGAATATAAAAGAATTCTTCGGTATCAAAAGGGTAATCGTAAATATATCAGGATTATAGTAAGGCTACTTCGAATGAAAAGTCGAAGTTGACTTGCTGGAGCTGTGACAAAATTGGCTACTTTGAAAAGGGATCGCAAATTTTTTTTTTTTTTTTTTGCTAATAAATGCCACAGGATCTAACGCGGCTACGTGTTAAACTTTTACTCAGTTGCTGAGAGTTTCTCAGGTGCATAACTTATATGCATAAATCTTTTCTTCTTCCGTAGATGGAGTGCGGTAGGTTCATCCTATCGATTGAAGTGTTTTCAAGAATTATGAAAGGTTTGAACGCGGATTGTAATCGTCAAGATACAAATGAGGTTTAAGATGAAATCAAGTGGCAAACTTGAAGAATTGTTTAGTTTCATATGTTATAATCAGTATTTTAATTCATTTTAATTGTCCAATATTATTAGTCCTCAGTCGATAGTCCACAGTTGACAGTCCAATAATTCATTTATAGTTTAATATATAATATTCGAATTAATTAATACATATCGTGACCCGTGTACATGTCTCAGACTCGATCACAACTCAAATTATATATATTATTGTAGAATCAACCTCAACCCTGTATAGAGAACTCGATCATTACTGCATATAGAGTGTCTATGGTTATTCCAAATAATATATATAAATGCGTCGATATGATATGTCAAAACCTTGTAAACGTGTCCCGATATTTAAAGTGCGTAAAATAAATACAGAATTTAAATGACAATAAATAAAATTGCGAGAACGTAAATTGCGATAATTAAATTGCGATAAATAAAATTGCAATAAATAAAATGTATTACGGAATTAATTAGTTAGCTAGGAACAGTTAGCGTGGATTCTTAACAAAATTTCTCATAGTTAATTTGTTTGTTTCTAACAAATTTTATTTTGTCAAATGTTTTCTTCATTATGCCACTTGTTGGATTCTGATAGATCAAAATCCAAATATGAAATTGGATGAAAATGGTTATTCTGCGGTGAACGGATACGTATATCGGTGGTTGTAAATAGGATAGTAAATGATTGTTGAATCAGATTCGAAGATTGTACAATGTAACTTATTAATATGAAATCTAAATATTCTTCGGGTATTACCTACCCGTTAAAATATTTTCATCATTAACAGTTTGTACAAAAGAATTTTTAAATTACAATCTTTATGAAAACATATATACATATATTTTCTTAAGATATAATCACGGATTTAATGAGTTAATGTGCTATTAATCTCATTTGATTTACCATTAGAACAAGAATATATAATCTCTAAAACATTAGAGATTACATAATCGCCATGTCGAACGAAAATAACATAGATAGAACGATACGTAGAACGATGATTATACTCGAGGTACAGAATGAGATGTCGAAGCTGGTGATGCGGGTGTTGTTGTTGGTGGTACTAATGCTGTTGGTGCTAAGGTTGGTGATGTTACTGGTGTTGTTGATACGGCTGGTGCTTGCAAATTGTGTACCATGCTCTCTAAGGTTAACACTCGAGCTCGGAGTTCTTTAACTTCTTCTACTAACCCTGGTTGGTTATCAGTGTGAGGTAGAGATCGGATATCTTCTCTAGTTCCGTTAATGGTAGTCTCAAGACGAAAAATTCTAGCAAAAAGGGTATAAACGGTGTTGCGAACAGGTTCGCCTGTGAGCGGGTCGAGTACTCCAAGGTTATGTGGTAGATTCGGTTCATGATATGGAGTACCTTCTTCCCTTCTCCATAGGGTGAGTATGTCGCGAACCCACCCCATTTTCTCCAGTAATCACGGTAGTTGATTGGTTGGTGTTCTCCTGTCACGCTGTCTTCGGAGTCAGAGGAACTTGGTCGATTCGTAGAGGCCATCTTACGCGATCTCAGGAAAGATTTTTGGTATGAAGAGTTTAGTGGCAGAAATTGATAGTTGGATGGTATTCTCAATGCATAATTTGCATAGATATATATAGTACCAGGATCCCTTAAATTAAGGAGAAATTTATGAGAGATATCAGGAAAGGTCTACAGTAATAGATATGCTAAGATATGAATTATCAGATACGCTAAGATATGAATTTTATCTATACACTATTCATGCAGTCAATGCAGTAAAACGTGTCTAGACTAAGAGTAATGAGTAAGTGATTTCCTAAGGATGATAAGCAGATGATTTTCGTCAAAAATGATAATCAAAACTTTTGACATGCAGACACGGTCGAAGTCCAGACTCACTAATGCATCCTAACAACTATCAGTTAGACATACTAATGCAAGACCTGGTTCGCTAAGACCACCGCTCTGATACCAACTGTAAAGACCCGTCCTAATCTATCCGGACGAAGTCCATATCGATTATAAACGACTAACAACAGTTGATTACATCGCGAGGTACTTGACCTCTATATGATACATTTACAAACATTGCATTCTTTTTTGAAAAGACAATCTTTCATTACATCGAAAGTTGACGGCATGCATACCATTTCATAATACATCTATCTATAATTGACTTAATAATAATCTTGATGAACTCAACGAATCGAATGCAACGTCTTTTGAAATATATTATAAATGACTCCAAGTAATATCTCTAAGATGAGCAAACGCACAGCGGAAGATTTCTTTAATACCTGAGAATAAACAAGCTTTCAAGTGTCAACCAAAAGGTTAGTGAGTTCATTAGTTTAACATAAATAATCATTTCCATCATTTTAATAGACCACAAGATTTGCATTTCACATAAATATACGTCCCATGCATAGAGACAAAAATATCATTCATATGGATTGAACACCTGGTAATCGACATTCACAATATGCATATAAGAATATCCCCATCATTCCGGGATCCTCCTTCGGACATGATATAAATTTCGAAGTACTAAAGCATCCGGTACTTTGGATGGGGCTTGTTGGGCCCGATAGATCTATCTTTAGAGTTCGCGTCAATTAGGGTGTCTGTTCCCTAATTCTTAGATTACCAGACTTAATAAAAAGGGGCATATTCGATTTCGATCATTCAACCATATAATGTAGTTTCGATTACTTGTGTCTATTTCGTAAAACATTTATAAAAGCGCATGCATTCTCAGTCCCAAAAATATATATTGCAAAAGCATTTAAAAGGGAGTAATGAAACTCACCTAATGTATTTTGTAGTAAAAATACATATGACTATATTGAACAATGTAGGGTTGGCCTCTGATTCACGAACCTAAATCATTTGTATATATATATTAAAACAGATAATCGTAATCAAACAAGTGTATATCTATTATTGTATGTATTAAGATTAATATTCTTATAAATATAATTTTATTAATACTTTCTTTACGTTATAATACTTATTTGATATTTAATTAATGTTGCTAGTTAAGACGAAATTTTATGTAACATTAATATACTTTATTCAATAAATATATTTGTATTTATATATAAATATATCTTTTGTTTTTGTAAGATTATTATCAATTGTAGAAATACTAATTTAAGGATAATAATAATACCGATAATAGTAGTTTTAATAAAAATGGTAATTTTATTAATGAGGATAAGTAAAATAATAGTTTTAGTAAAAATAGTATTTTCAATAGTAATGATAAGTTTAATAATAATTAATGTTTAAAAGAAATTTTAATGATCATAGTTGATAATACTAGATTTATGTTAAAAGGGTACTCCTAGTATACTAATATTAATGATAATAATAACAATTTGCATAATAACAATTATTAATACATAATGATCATACGTAGTACTAAATATAGTGATAATAATATTAATTGTATTGATGGTAGTAATAAATATAATAATAACACTATAATACTAACTAACTAACTAATAATAATAATAATAATAATAATAATAATAATAATAATAATAATAATAATAATAATAATAATAATAATAATAATAATAATAATAATAATAATAATAATAATAATAATAATAATAGTAATAATAATAATAATAATAACATTATTTATTAATAATTATAATCATAACAATAACAATAATAATAATAATAATAGAATTAGAAGTAAATGTGTATACCCTTTAGGAACTTTGTCTAAAAAGAATTGTCCCGGATGAGACTCGAACCCGCGACCTCCTGAATAACCTTCAACATCCTTAACCAGCGGGCTGTTGCCCATTTTTCAGTTTTATAAAGCCACTAAATTTATATAACTCGTATCTGTGATTCCTATCTCTTCTTCTTCCTCACTTAATACAAGTCGACCAGAGTTTGATTATCACATTAAATCAGTTTTAGGATTTATAACTAGAGCATAAACTATTATCCTGTAATGATTACATTATTTGAAAAAAAAAAATAAGCAATTCTGTAACAGCTTTTCTATATTTACGAAGAACACAAATTATGATTTTGAAATTGGGACAGTTTTAGACTACGCTTTCAACATGAAATAAGTTTCAAATCTTTTCTATAATCTAACTGAATCCTCAATTTAACTCAATTCATCAAACTGATTTCGAATTTTACCAAGAACAGATAGTTTGACTTTTAGAAAAACAACTTTGACTCCAAAATTTGAACGTGATAAGAAAAAGTGGACCTTGAAACTTTCCAGATAGTTTATATGAAAGATTTCTAACATATCTGCATTAATAGATTTATAAAATTGTTAAGAAATCGAAGAAACAAATAAATGGTACATGTACAGGGGTCAGAGACTTCTTCTTCTGACTTTCTTTGATAAAATGTTCGATTAAATACAGTTAGAGTGTATTGTGTGAGTGGAAAATATATTTGGATATCGATTGGTTTATGTCCAACCCCATATGCTCGATTGTATATAAGTATTGGAGGTACTAGTCGATTTTCTCACAGACAAACATGAATAATAATTAATAAAAATAAAAAATATATATATAAAAGGTTGAGAGTGATAGGAAACGGGATTTGTTGGTATTATGGTAATGCTAGGTCCCTGTGTCGACAATAGAATCAGATAAAGGAATAACAATATACAGATAGGAACAAAACCAGAATTTTATTCTATAGAATTTTCATTTTTAATTAATTTTAATATTTATTAATATAAATATAATAATAATAATTATGTTAATATTATTAGAAATAATAAAATTATAGATTATAGAGAATTCATAATAATAGAAATAATAATAGTAATCTTACTAATCAAAATAATACTACTAATAATAATAGAAATAATATTGATAATATCATTAATACTAATAATCATTTTTAATAATAAAGATAATAATAATAATAATAATATCTAGTAATGATACAAATAACAATTTACATGTATTAAATTTTATATCTATATATAATAATACTCATAATAGATTTTTAACATTTAACGTTAATATATATTTTGATGAAAGTAGTAATAACATTACTAATATAATAATTATATTTTAACTTGTAATTGTATCTACTATAATAATATTACAATTTATTAGTTATGTAGTATTTACTATATTATATGATAATATTCATTGAATCTTTAATATTCATACATTTTGTATTATTACAACATGATAATAATTATTAATAGAAATTATATATAGATTTGTAGTTATATATAAACATATTCATTTTAATAGTAACTTATTTATTCTAATTATTTTTTTTACATTTTAAATCTAAACAACTATATTATATTTTTATTATTTTAATTCATAATATATATTTATATTTATATTTATATTTATATATATATAATCATGTTATCTATACACAATTGTTCGTGAATCGACGGGAATAGTCAAAGGTTAAATGAATTCATGTAAACAGTTCCAAAATTTTTAAGACTTGGTTTAACAGACTTTACTTATCATGTCGAAATCATTCAAAGATTAAGTTTAAATTTGGTCGGAAATTCCCGGGTCGTCACATACAGTGCAGAAATTAAAATTGCGAGAATGTAAATTGCGATAAATTAAATGTTAGCCGGGAACATTTAGCTAGGAACAGTTAGCGTGGATTCCTAACAATATTTCAATTTATTTAATTCGTCTGTTTCTAACAAATTTTATTTTGTCCAATGTTTTCTTCTTTATGCCACTTGTTGGATTCCGATAGGTCAAAATCCGAATATGAAATTTGGATGAAAATGGTTATTCCAGGGTGAGCGGATATGAATATCGGTGGTTTTAAGTAGGATAATAAATGACCGTTGAATCAGATTCGAAGAATGTACAATGTAATTTGTTAATGTGAATTTTAAATATTCCTTGGGTACTACCCACCCGTTAAAATATTTTCATCATTAACAGTTTGTACGAAAGAATTTTTAATTACGATCTTTATGAAAATATACTTGCATATATATTTTCTTCAGATGTAATCATGGATTTAATGTGTTAATGAGATTTTTTTATACTCATTTGATTTATTGTTAGCACTTGATTACATGATCTCTAAAACTTTAGAGATTACATAATTGCCATGTCGGACGAAGATAAAATGATGTGGAATGATACGTAAAGCGAAAATAATCGATGTAGATCGATGTGTAGAAGAAAGTTCGTACTCGATGTACAGATGGTGATATTGAGGCGTGAAATGTTGAAATTCGAGGTACAGGTTGTGATATTGAGGGTTACAGCACGGTTATGGTTTAGGGATAATAAGGGTACTATCGACGTCGATAATGGTGGTACTGATTATGCTGCTGGTGCTGCTGCTGATATTCGTAACCTTCGGACCAGGTTCTCCAAAGTCGTCACATGAGCGCGTAGTTCGTTAACTTCTTCTAGTACTACGGAATGATTGACGGTTGAGACGAGAGGTTGAGTAAGATTTGAAATATAGAATAATATATAATCGTGACGGGATACTCTAGAAATGAGAGGGTAAATGGTTTCTCGAACAGGTTCGCCGGTAAGTGCTTTCAGGTTCATCGCCAAGAGGGCAATTTGAGAAGAATCTTTGACGTGAAATGATTTTCGAATATAGAATGATATTCTAACTTCATAGAATATCTATAATAATAAAGATTTCGTAGCCTACAGAGGATCTTACGGCATATGACAAGCTAGTCTACAGATGCGCTAAGATATGAATTTTTGTCTATACACTATCGATGCACTAAATGCAGTAAGACGTGTCTAGACTAAAGAATGATAAGCATACAATTCCCTAAGGATGATAAGCAGATGGTTTCCGACTAGAAATGATAAGCAAAACTTTTTGGCAGGTAGACACGGTCAAAATCCAGACTCACTAATGTATCCTAACAACTACCAGTTAGACACACTAATGCAAGGCCTGGTTCGCTAAGACCAACGCTCTGATACCAACTGTAGAAACCCGAGCTAATCCATCCGGACGATGTCCATATTGATTACAAACGCATTACAACAGTTGATAACATTGCGAGGTACTTGACCTCTATATGATACATTTTACAAACGTTGCATTTATTCTTAAAAGACAATCTTTCTTTTCATCAAGAGTTGACATATACACCTATTATTTCATAATGTTCAAATGACTTAATCTGCCATTTACTTAATAATAGTCTCTAATGATCTTCAATGACTCGAATACAACGTCTTTGAATCATAGCTTAAATGGTCCCAAGTAGTATCCTTAATATGAGCTAATGCACAGCGGAAGACTTAATTCATACCTGAGAATAACATGCTTTAAACCGTCAACATAAAGTTGGTGAGATATATAGGTTTGATGCTAGCAGCGTTATAACATTGGACCACAAGATTTCATACATATACATAATACACTCGCAAGTGTATGAAAAAGTCGTTGAGCACTTGGTAACCATACTTAACATTTAAATCACAGCAGCATATTCTTAAATAAACCCTACACCGTACCAAGTGTAGTAACGAAACGAAGTACTGTGCAACCGTTAAAAACTGGTCTTCCAGCCCGGTTGGGGTTGTCAGGCCCGATAGATCTATCAACAGGATTCGCCTTTACGCTCCTCACGTAAATATTAGCTACCAAGTATAAAGAGATATGTCATGGTACAACTCAACGTAGAATTTATATTTTTGATCACTTGTGTCCATAACGTAAATCATTTATAAAAACAGCGCATGTATTCTCATCCCAAAAATATTTAAAGTTCAAAAAGGGACTATATACTCACCATACTGTATTTTGTAGTAAAAATACATATAACACCATTAATCACGTATAAGGTTGGCCTCGGATTCACGAACCTATATCAATTGTATATTTATTAATTCACACAATCGTAATTGAATATGTTTATACATATATATTATTTGTTTGTTACTAATATTGATAAAAATATTAATAATTATAATACTTGTGATAATAATATTACTTTTGTAAAAATTAACACTTCTGTAATTTATATAAAAGAAAATAATGTTAATATTTACGGAAATGATAATACTTTATATTACTTTCATAATAATAATAATAATAATAATAATAATAATAATAATAATAATAATAATAATAATAATAATAATAATAATAATAATAATAATAATAATGTTAAAAATAAAAATAAAGTTATAATAATAATATATTTTTTTTACTAATGATAATAACAATAATAATAATACTTAATTTAGTAAATATAATGATAGTAGTAGTAATTTTAATAATAATACTAATAATAAAGGTATTAAATAATACCTTAAATCCATAAAAACAATTAGACTGTAGAGGTCGGGACTCGAACCCAAGACCTCTCGCTAACACACTACACACTCAAACCGTTCCTCCAGCTTCGTTTTTCTGATTTAATTCCCACGCATAATTTTATTATCCATGTTCAGTAACCATCATCTTCAACAACTCAAACAATCAAAACCCAAATCAAGAACATAACAGTTAAGTTGAGGTTTGAATTATGATGTGGGTTCAACATAGAACTACCAGTTAGGGTCGATTTAAATCACAACGATAAAAAAAAAAAATTAAAACAGCAAGAACACTTGCAGCTACCGTCGCTACCCTTTTTTAAAAAAAAAAAAATTATTGATTAAGAAATCAATAACGTTTTATGTTATGACTATAACACGAAATAGATGTTAAATCGTTTATAAAAACTGCTGAGATTATTAATTAGACTCGAATTATAACAGTTAACTCGAATTTTATCAATATCCAATCGGTTGACTTTTATTCTCCAAAGTTTTGACTGTAAAATTCGTGATAGATATGTTGATTTGAATTCTGAAACTTTGTAGATAGTTTTAGTAAGCAATTCCTAACAAGATTGTTTTATTACATTTTGACCTTTGATTCAATATAGCGTTTTGGCCAAACGGATTCAAGAACAGAGGCGACCCGATTTACTTCCTGTATTTCTGTCTCAATTCCCTCTCAACTTACAGTTGTATTTATAATGTATGATTCTTGAATGTTTATAATGCGTAACAGATTTAATATAACAACAAAATTTAAAAAACAGGATGATGGAACAGGTCACCTAATATTGTACCAAGATTTTGACAGAAAACTAAATATAATGTAAAATAAATAGAGTATAATCGTGCTTAGTAATAAATTCCCTTAAATTATGGGGTAGAATATGGCTCAACACAAGTTACAAATAGACACAAACAAAATTGGTATAGTTCTGATTGTAACATATAGCAACTGGTACGTTCCTTTTTATTATTATTTTTTTTATTATAATTAGTAATAATTAATAATAAATATTTTAATCATAATAAATAATAATAATACTAATAATTATTATATTGATAATAATTCTAATAATACCGGATAATGATATTAACTATAAAAATGATAATAATAATATTATTCATAATACCACAAATAACACTAATTATAATGATATAATAACACTAATAATAATAATAATAATAATAATAATAATAATAATAATAATAATAATAATAATAATAATAATAATAATAATAATAATAATAATAATAATAATAATAATAATAATAATACTAATAATATTAATAATATCAAAATAATACCTAATAATAATAATAAGTATATTGATAAGAATTATAAATGTGATGATAATAATAATTTTAAATGAAATTGGAACTTCTTAATAATAATAATAAATAATCATAATAATAGTAATTAGGATTTTAGTTTTAATCTTTCTTATAATAAGATTTATATTTAACATCTTTATTTACAACTAATTGTTCGTGAATTGCCGAGAGCAGTCAAAAGGGTAACTGACTTTTCGAATATAGATTTCAAACTTTCTAGACTCAACTTTACAGATTTTGCTTACCGTGTCGGAAACATATAGAGTTTAAGGTTTAAATTTGATCGGAAATTTCCGGGTCGTTACACCACGTACGAAAGACGATTCACAGAATTGTGCCTATTGTGTCCGGGAGCATTCGAAGATGAGGAAGAGAAGATCGACGCGTTTGTGAAAGGATTAACGGAAAGAATCCAAGAAGATATAAGTTCACACGAGCCCGCCTCCATACAACAGGCATGTAGAATGGCTCACAAACTAGTGAACCAGATTGAAGAAAGAATTAAAGAACAGACTGCTGAAGAGGCCAATGTGAAGCAAGTCATAAGAAAGTGGGAGGAAAACGGTGATAAGAATCACCAATACAACAACAACAACAATTACAACAATAATCGCAACAATTATCCCAACAATCGCAACATCAATCGCAACTACAACAAATGGCCCAACAACAACAACAACAACAACAACAGCAACTACAACAATCATCCCAACAACAATAATAACCGCAACAACAACAACAATCAGAAGCAGCTATGCCAAAGGTGTGAAAAGTATCACTCGGGGTTCTGCACCAAATTTTGCAACAAGTGTAAAAGAAATGGTCATAGCGCGGCGAAGTGTGAGGTCTACGGACCAGGGGTTAATAGAACGAAAGGAACAAATGGTGTCGGAACGAGTAATGGCGGAGCAAGTAGTGTCGGAGCAAGTTATGCCAATGTAGTTTGTTATAAATGTGGAAAACCGGGCCACATTATTAGAAATTGCCCGAACCAGGAGAACACGAATGGACAAGGCCGCGGAAGAGTATTCAATATTAATGCGGCAGAGGCACAGGAAGACCCGGAGCTTGTTACGGGTACGTTTCTTATTGACAATAAATCTGCTTACGTTTTATTTGATTCGGGTGCGGATAGAAGCTATATGAGTAGAGATTTTTGTGCTAAATTAAGTTGTCCATTGACGCCTTTGGATAGTAAATTTTTACTCGAATTAGCAAATGGTAAATTAATTTCAGCAGATAATATATGTCGGAATCGAGAAATTAAACTGGTTAGCGAAACATTTAAGATTGATTTGATACCAGTAGAGTTAGGGAGTTTTGATGTGATAATCGGTATGGACTGGTTGAAAGAAGTGAAAGCAGAGATCGTTTGTTACAAAAATGCAATTCGCATTATACGAGAAAAAGGAAAACCCTTAATAGTGTACGGAGAAAAGGGCAACACGAAGCTACATCTTATTAGTAATTTGAAGGCACAAAAACTGATAAGAAAAGGTTGCTATGCTGTTCTAGCACATTTCGAGAAAGTACAAACTGAAGAAAAGAGCATCAATGATGTTCCCGTAGCAAAAGAATTTCCGGATGTATTTCCGAAAGAATTACCGGGATTACCCCCACATCGATCCGTTGAATTTCAAATAGATCTTGTACCAGGAGCTGCACCAATAGCTCGTGCTCCTTACAGACTCGCACCCAGCGAGATGAAAGAACTGCAAAGCCAATTACAAGAACTTGTAGAGCATGGTTTCATTCGACCAAGCACATCACCGTGGGGAGCTCCTGTTTTGTTTGTCAAGAAGAAAGATGGTACATTCAGGTTGTGTATCGACTACCGAGAGTTGAACAAACTTACCATCAAGAACCGCTACCCACTACCGAGAATCGACGACTTATTTGATCAACTACAAGGCTCGTCTGTTTATTCAAAGATTGACTTGATGGAATTCATCACATAAACAAAGTCATAAAACCCATTTTATGTGTATATAAATTCGTGTATATGTATATATTAAGCGGAAGCAATTTAAAGTTTATGCATGTATAGTTTAACCTTTTAAACATGAATTCCATTTATAGATCTAGTCTTGAAAATATATTAAAATGTAAAAGAAGCTAGTAAGAAGTTTATACCTTCTCCAAAAGGAGGTAGAAGCAACAAGGATGGAGATGATGAATAGAAGCTAGTTTCTAACTTGAAACCTCAAGAGATAATACCCACAAGCCTTAGTACAACAACACCCTTGTATGTAGTTAGGATTTTCACACCAAAATAAGCTTGAAATCAAACTTGAAGAACCCTTTTGTCCTCTCCAAAATTTCGGCCAAGAAAAGAGGTGAGGAGGAGATTTTGGTTATTCAAAATTGCAAGTAATGAAGTGTGAGAAAAGTGCCAAAAGGTAATGCATCAAATGGAGAGTTTAAGCAACCAAGACAAGGTATGGGGTGGCTTGTCTTAGAGCCATAAAACCGCCACCCCACCCATTGGTGGAGGAAATGATTTAATTTTTCTTTTATTTCAAATTAATAAGATTAATTTGATAAATAAAAACCCATTTGATACTTACACTCCATTCTTTATAAAACCTATTATAAAGATAAGTAAATATATTTATTTACTTGTACATATACTTAATTTTATAACCATTTTATAAAATTATCACACTTACATTTATAATTATCAAAATAATTATTCAAGCATATTATCTTTAGAAAACCAATTTCTAAAGTCAAAGTGTCTAGTATTTATTTTAAAGATCCATTCATTAAAACAAATACTAGTAAGGTGTTGTCGGCTTGTTATTGGGTATGACCCGACTTGGATCATAACATATTGGCCACATTAATCAATTATGTCTCTCAGGCATATGAAATACCTTCAATCTCCCACTTGCACGAGAAACATAAGGAATTAATGCAAGTGACGGATACCACCTAACGACCGTCCATCACCCCCAATGTGTTATGACTTGGTGCCATTCAATAACATCATCCCTTTCGAGTTCCCATCTCGAATATGATTAGGTGAATCTTTCAATACATCCTTTTGTCCTAGATGTCATGTTAAATCCAAGAGACATAGAATGATCACTCTCTTATAGATCTAACTTTATCAGGCCTTAGACATCTGACTCTCAACGAATAAGAGGGACAAATTCCATCTTGACTACATACGTCCTAGACACTACACTTCGTACCATACCTGAAGCCTCCCTTATGTACTACCATGTTTCAGAATAGCGAAGGAAAGAATCAAGGCACAATATTCGGTGAATATCTGAACCCAATATGTGTCTCAGGTCAGAGGATATAATGATATTCTCCTTTACTCAAGATTACATGTGATCAACCACAAAGGCTCCATATAGTAAATCTTGAGAGCGGGTCTTCCAATATTTGTGTCCCACAAATATCTATGAACCTTGGTCGCAACCTTGCCCCACATTCACCATTTGAATGCTAACCAATCCAAGTTCATAATAGTCTAAACCTCACACTTGTTCCCACAAATGTGATCAACTACGAAATTCAGAACAATAGTTTATTCATGGATAAAATATGCAAAATTGGAACATGACTCATAAATAAATTAATACCATAATTATATTAATGAGTTTGAACTAATTCGTTCCGTTACAATACATAAAATAGATCAATTCCAATCACTAGAATATCGAAGCCCTAATGCACAAACATGTCCCTCATGTTTTGGCCCATGTAAAAGCTTCGTGAGTGGATCCGCAACATTTTGATCTGTGTGAACTTTGTGAATACATATCTTTCCCTTTTCAACCTCATCCCTGATGTAGTTGAATCTCCGCTCAATGTGACGAGTCTTTTGATGAGCACGAGGTTCCTTGATTTGAGCAATCGCACCCTCGTTGTCACAAAAGATCTCAAGAGGGTCCTGAATGGAAGGGACCACTCCTAAGTCGTCGATGAATTTCTTCATCCATGCAGCTTCCTGAGCTGCCAATGAGGCGGCAATGTACTCCGACTCTGTAGTGGATAACGCAACAACTTCCTGTTTCGCACTCTTCCAAGAGACCGCACCACCATTTAACATGAATACATAACCGGATTGTGATCGAGAGTCATCTCGATCAGTTTGGAAACTCGCGTCCACGTAACCTTTTACAGCGAGTTCCTCCTCACCAGACCCATATATTAGAAACATATCCTTAGTCCTTCTAAGGTATTTCAATATACATTTAACCGCAGTCCAATGACTATTTCCTGGGTTATTCTGGTATCTACTTGTCAAACTTAGAGCGCATGACACATCCGGTCTAGTACATATCATTGCATACATGATAGACCCAATAGCAGATGCGTATGGGACTTTCTTCATTCTCTCTTGTTCATCTTTGGTGGTAGGACACTGAGATGAACTGAGAACGGTTCCCTTTTGAATAGGTACCAAACCTTTCTTAGAGTTTTCCATCTTGAACCTTTTCAAGATTTTATCAATGTATGTACTTTGACTTAAACCTATCAACTTCTTGGATCTATTACTATAGATACCAATCCCCAATATGTATTGTGCTTCTCCAAGATCCTTAATGGAGAAGCAACCTTTTAACTAAGTTTTGACCTCTTGCATTGTGGTTATATCATTCCCAAATAATAATATATCATCCACATATAGCACAAGGAACATTATGGAGCTCCCACTAGCCTTCTTGTATACACAAGCTTCATCACCATTTTTAATGAAGCCAAATTTCTTTGCCTCTTCATTAAAACGATGATTCCACATCCTAGATGCTTGTTTCAATCCGTAGATTGATTTCTTTAACTTGCATACCTTTTTAGGATTTTTCGGATCAACAAAACCTTCGGGCTGTACCATATAGACATCTTCCTCAAGATACCCATTTAGGAAAGCGGTTTTGACATCCATTTGCCAAATTTCGTAATCATAATGAGCAGCGATGGCAAATAATATCCTAATAGACTTTAGCATTGCCACAGGCGAAAAAGTTTCATCATAGTCAACCCCTTGAGTTTGAGTGAAACCCTTTGCTACAAGTCTAGCTTTGTATGTATCCAAGTTTCCATGTATGTCGGTTTTCTTCTTGAAAAGCCACTTGCAATCAACTAGCTTAGAGCTAGGAGGTTGCTCAACAAGTTCCCAAACTTGGTTTTCATACATGGATTGCATCTCGGCGTTCATGGCTTCCTGCCATTTATCTTTATCAATCCTTGATAAAGCATCTTTGTAGTTTGTCGGTTCATCCAAATCAACCGTATAGCAACCATCCACGAGAAACCCATATCTCTCGGGAGGATTACTAATCCTACTAGATCTTCGAACGTCTTGTGTACTTTGATCATCCACATGATCATTTTCAACATCCTCATGTTGAGTGCTAGTGTCAACCAATTGTGTATCATCAGCTTGATCTTGTACCTCTACAAGATCTATTTTCCTTTCACCATTACCTTCCATAAGGAACTTGGTTTCAAGAAATTCCGCTTTCCGAGCTACAAATACCGTTTGCTCGGATGGATCATAGAAGTAATATCCCATGTCATCTTTGGGATATCCTATGAAGATACACTTTGTGGATCGAGCATGTAGCTTATTTGCTACATAACGCTTAGGATAAGCTTCACATCCCCATACTTTCAAGTATGAAAGAGAAGGAGGTTTTCCAAACCACATCTCATGAGGAGTTCGTTCCACTTTCTTGGTTGGGGCCATATTTAAAATACGAGCCGCGGAGCTTAGATAATAACCCCAAAATGATAGAGGTAACGAGCTTCTTGCCATCATAGATCGAACCATATCCATTAGGGTTCGGTTCCTCCTTTCGGAAACTCCATTAAGTTGGGGTGTTCCGGGTGGAGTAAGTTGTGAGATAATCCCACAACTCCTAAGATGATCTTGGAAAGCATCGCTTAGGTATTCACCTCCTCTATCGGTACGTAGTACCTTAATTGTCTTATTGAGTTGATTTTGTACTTCGTTTTGATATTCTTTGAATGCTTCAAACGTTTCGTCCTTGTGTCTTAATAAGTAGACATATCCGAAACGACTAAAGTCATCAATGAAAGTAACAAAGTATCTTTCACCATTCCTAGTCATGGGTTTAAAGGGTCCACATACATCCGAATGTATTAATCCCAATAAATCTTTAGCCCTTTCATAAGTCCCTTTGAAAGGTGCTTTAGTCATCTTGCCTTGTAAACAAGATTCACATACATCAAACGAATCCATTTCATTTGATTTCAAAAGTCCATTCTTTTGAAGTGTATGCATTCGGTTCTTGTTTATATGACCAAGGCGACAATGCCATAAATAGGAATCACTCAAATCCCTTTTGAGTTTCTTGGTGCTAGCATGGTATATAGAGCTCGATGATGCGTCATCATGAACCAATTCATAAATTCCATTTGAAGGCGAAGCCTTGAAATAGAATACATTATCTAAACAAAAATGGATATCATCATTAATAAAATTAACATTAAATCCACATTGTCTCAAACGGGAAATAGAAATAATGTTTCGACATAAGTCGGGTGCATACAAAACATCATTCAAAATAAGTTCCAAGCCACTTGGAAGTTTCAACACAAAGTCTCCTTGAGCTTTCACTTGCACTTTAGCTCCATTTCCCATGAAGAGACTTGATGTTCCCGTTTGCTTGTTACTTCTTTTGAACCCCTGCAAGGAATTGCAAATGTGAGTTCCACATCCAGTGTCTAATACCCATGTATTAGAAGAAGTAATACTAAGCTCTATATATACCATATATATATTACCTGAGGTTTGCCCTGCATCCCTCTTGTCCTTCAACTCCTTAAGATAGACCGGGCAATTTCGCTTCCAGTGACCCATTTCACCGCAACCAAAACACGGGTCTTCTTTGGGGTTTGCCTTCTCGGCTACCTTTTGCTTCTTAGCCTTGTTGATGGTTGGGGTAACCATCTTCCCCTTCCCTTTGCCTTGATAGGCGGGTCCCTTTCTCTTAGCCACCTTTGGCTTAGAGGTGTTACCTTTAGACCCACCTTGATCGATCGCTAACACGGGTAAAGCCCTTTTACCCATGCTAGTTTCCGCCGTTCTTAGCATACCGTGAAGCTCACCTATGCTCTTATCCATCCCATTCATATTGTAATTAATTACAAATTGATCAAACCTTTTTGATAGGGAGTTAAGGATAAGATCGGTGGCTAACTCATTAGATATGTTTAGGTTAAGACGGTTAGCACGATCGATAAGGCTTTTCATCTTAAGTACATAAGATGAAACCGATTGGGTATCGTCCATACGACAAGCATGTAGCGCCCGAACCGTTTCGAAACGCTCAACACGCGCTTGTTGGAGGAACATCTCCTTCAATTGCGTTATCATGTCGTATGCACTATGATGCTCGAAATCCTTTTGGAGTTCGGGTATCATAGTCCCAAGCATTAAGCATGAGACTTGAAGGGAGTCGTGGCAATACTTATCGTAAGAGGCCATTGCCTCCACATCATTCTCATCCGGTTGATCGGGAATGGGGTCCTCAAGCACATACATTTTATCCTCTTGTTTGAGGACAATCCGAAGATTGCGGAACCAATCCATAAAGTTTGTATGGTTGAGTTTGTCTTTCTCGAGGAGAGACCGTAACGATAGGTTGTTCATGTTAAGTGGTGCGTTTTGCATGTTGTTGTTGTTATTAGCGGCCATCTACAAAATTCAACAAAGTCCTTTTAAGTATCGATTTTAAATTTAATAAACAATACCCTTTAAATTTGTTTTATTAAATATTAGAATCCAACGGTAAATAAAATTTCGGTTAGGTGACCTTTATCCCGTCATTTGATTTAGCTAGGTAGTTTTAATGACAATTGCAATCCTTTTGCAACTTCTAAGTTATGGGATCATGCAATCCTTTTGCATGGCATATTAATCCCATCAACGCCTATTTGTTCCTCATGCTTCGGTGACCCTAAGTTCATGATTCCCAAATCAAGTCGTCCTTCTTGCGTAAACATGTAGACTTAACATACAAGTGGTTAGGTGACCTTTATCCCACATGTATGCGAAGTGTACCTTATTCATATTAGTTCACTCATGACGGTTAGGTGACCTTTATCCCATCAAGAGTTTCCTAATATGTCCAAGTGTTTCCACAAAAGGATGGCGTTTAACTTGTTTTAGTTAAAGGGATTTTAAGTTTCCTACATTCTAGTTTAGAAAACAAAATGCTATACACCAACATGCATTTGGTGTGTAGTGTTTATTTTTTTTTTTTTTTTATGAAAAACCCATTTTCATGTCCTTATTAGTAAACCAATTACTAATTATAACCATTTCATCACCTTTTAAATAAACTGTTTTATTTAACTCTAATAACCAATTATTAGTGTCATTTTGTTATGTTTTTATTATAACCATTTTATAATGTATTATGAAAGTGTGAACATGTGATGATCTTGTAGCAACCAAACATACAAACATACACAAGCATGCATAACAAAGTGTTCACAATCAAGAGCCATTTGGTGGACATTTGTTTAGCCAAAACAAATGTCACCTAAGAGGGTTAACCAAAGTAAGAGATTTTTACCAAAATCTCCCACTTAATCTTGTAATCTTCAAAGCTCCATCTTGTAATCTTCATCATGAGTCTTCACTTTCATTTTACAAAATTATATCCTAATACAATTTTTCTAGAAAATGAAATAACAACCTATTCTATTTTTACAAACCAAATAGAATAAATTACATCAACAAATTACAAGATTAATTACAACTTTTACAAACCAAAATTACCAAAATTATTACAACCATATGAATGAATATTACAACCAAGAATAATAACCAAATCATCCAAACATTCAACCACACGGTCTAGGCTCGATTGTGAACAACAAAATAACAATAATCTTGGCCAAACTTGAAGTCCAAACCCACTTTTGGAAGCCCAAAAATTCGGCCAACACCATAAACCCACCAAAACTCAAAATTTTTTTACATTCTACTTTCATGCATGTTGGTAGATTGTAAAATAAATGAGTTTACTAGCCAAAAACAAGAAGCATATTAACAAGACTTTGGCTCTGATACCATTGATGGAATTCATCACATAAACAAAGTCATAAAACCCATTTTATGTGTATATAAATTCGTGTATATGTATATATTAAGCGGAAGCAATTTAAAGTTTATGCATGTATAGTTTAACCTTTTAAACATGAATTCCATTTATAGATCTAGTCTTGAAAATATATTAAAATGTAAAAGAAGCTAGTAAGAAGTTTATACCTTCTCCAAAAGGAGGTAGAAGCAACAAGGATGGAGATGATGAATAGAAGCTAGTTTCTAACTTGAAACCTCAAGAGATAATACCCACAAGCCTTAGTACAACAACACCCTTGTATGTAGTTAGGATTTTCACACCAAAATAAGCTTGAAATCAAACTTGAAGAACCCTTTTGTCCTCTCCAAAATTTCGGCCAAGAAAAGAGGTGAGGAGGAGATTTTGGTTATTCAAAATTGCAAGTAATGAAGTGTGAGAAAAGTGCCAAAAGGTAATGCATCAAATGGAGAGTTTAAGCAACCAAGACAAGGCATGGGGTGGCTTGTCTTGGAGCCATAAAACCGCCACCCCACCCATTGGTGGAGGAAATGATTTAATTTTTCTTTTATTTCAAATTAATAAGATTAATTTGATAAATAAAAACCCATTTGATACTTACACTCCATTCTTTATAAAACCTATTATAAAGATAAGTAAATATATTTATTTACTTGTACATATACTTAATTTTATAACCATTTTATAAAATTATCACACTTACATTTATAATTATCCAAATAATTATTCAAGCATATTATCTTTAGAAAACCAATTTCTAAAGTCAAAGTGTCTAGTATTTATTTTAAAGATCCATTCATTAAAACAAATACTAGTAAGGTGTTGTCAGCTTGTTATTGGGTATGACCCGACTTGGATCATAACATATTGGCCACATTAATCAATTATGTCTCTCGGGCATATGAAATACCTTCATGACTTACGTTCCGGGTATCATCAAATGCGGGTGAAAGAAGATGATATTCAAAAGACTGCTTTCAGAACACGTTACGGCCATTACGAGTTTATGGTCATGCCATTTGGTTTAACTAATGCACCAGCTGTGTTCATGGACCTTATGAACCGAGTGTGTGGACCATACCTTGACAAGTTTGTCATTGTTTTCATTGATGACATACTTATTTACTCAAAGAATGACCAAGAACACGGTGAACATTTGAGAAAGGTGTTAGAAGTATTAAGGAAGGAAGAATTGTACGCTAAATTTTCAAAGTGTGCATTTTGGTTGGAAGAAGTTCAATTCCTCGGTCACATAGTGAACAAAAAAGGTATTAAGGTGGATCCGGCAAAGATAGAAACTGTTGAAAAGTGGGAAACCCCGAAAACTCCGAAACACATACGCCAGTTTTTAGGACTAGCTGGTTACTACAGAAGGTTCATCCAAGACTTTTCCAGAATAGCAAAACCCTTGACTGCATTAACGCATAAAGGGAAGAAATTTGAATGGAAGGATGAACAAGAGAAAGCGTTTCAGTTATTGAAGAAAAAGCTAACTACGGCACCTATATTGTCATTGCCTGAAGGGAATGATGATTTTGTGATTTATTGTGACGCATCAAAGCAAGGTCTCGGTTGTGTATTAATGCAACGAACGAAGGTGATTGCTTATGCGTCTAGACAATTGAAGATTCACGAGCAAAATTATACGACGCATAATTTGGAATTAGGCGCGGTTGTTTTTGCATTAAAGACTTGGAGGCACTACTTATATGGGGTCAAAAGTATTATATATACCGACCACAAAAGTCTTCAACACATATTTAATCAGAAACAACTGAATATGAGGCAGCGTAGGTGGATTGAATTGTTGAATGATTACGACTTTGAGATTCGTTACCACCCTGGGAAGGCAAATGTGGTAGCCGATGCCTTGAGCAGGAAGGACAGAGAACCCATTCGAGTAAAATCTATGAATATAATGATTCATAATAACCTTACTACTCAAATAAAGGAGGCGCAACAAGGAGTTTTAAAAGAAGGAAATTTAAAGGATGAAATACCCAAAGGATCGGAGCAGTATCTTAATATTCGGGAAGACGGAACCCGGTATAGGGCTGAAAGGATTTGGGTACCAAAATTTAGAGATATGAGAGAAATGGTACTTAGAGAAGCTCAAAAAACCAGATACTCAATACATCCTGGAACGGGGAAGATGTACAAGGATCTCAAGAAACATTTTTTGTGGCTGGGTATGAAAGCCGATGTTGCTAAATACGTAGGAGAATGTTTGACGTGTTCTAAGGTCAAAGCTGAGCATCAGAAACCATCAGGTCTACTTCAACAACCCGAAATCCCGGAATGGAAATGGGAAAACATTACCATGGATTTCATCACTAAATTGCCAAGGACTGCAAGTGGTTTTGATACTATTTGGGTAATAGTTGACCGTCTCACCAAATCAGCACACTTCCTGCCAATAAGAGAAGATGACAAGATGGAGAAGTTAGCACGACTGTATTTGAAGGAAGTCATCTCCAGACATGGAACACCAATCTCTATTATCTCTGATAGGGATGGCAGATTTATTTCAAGATTCTGGCAGACATTACAGCAAGCATTAGGAACTCGTCTAGACATGAGTACTGCCTATCATCCACAAACTGATGGGCAGAGCGAAAGGACGATACAAACGCTTGAAGACATGCTACGAGCATGTGTTATTGATTTCGGAAACAGTTGAGATCGACATCTACCGTTAGCAGAATTTTCCTACAACAACAGCTACCATTCAAGCATTGAGATGGCGCCGTTTGAAGCACTTTATGGTAGAAAGTGCAGGTCTCCAATTTGTTGGAGTGAAGTAGGGGATAGACAGATTACGGGTCCGGAGATTATACAAGAAACTACCGAGAAGATCATCCAAATTCAACAACGGTTGAAAACCGCCCAAAATCGACAAAAGAGCTACGCTGACATTAAAAGAAAAGATATAGAATTTGAAATTGGAGAGATGGTCATGCTTAAAGTTGCACCTTGGAAAGGCGTTGTTCGATTTGGTAAACGAGAGAAATTAAATCCAAGGTATATTGGACCATTCAAGATTATTGATCGTGTCGGACCAGTAGCTTACCGACTTGAGTTACCTCAACAACTCGCGGCGGTACATAACACTTTCCACGTCTCGAATTTGAAGAAATGTTTTGCTAAAGAAGATCTCACTATTCCGTTAGATGAAATCCAAATCAACGAAAAACTCCAATTCATCGAAGAACCCGTCGAAATAATGGATCGTGAGGTTAAAAGACTTAAGCAAAACAAGATACCAATTGTTAAGGTTCGATGGAATGCTCGTAGAGGACCCGAGTTCACCTGGGAGCATGAAGATCAGATGAAGAAGAAATATCCGCATCTATTTCCAGAAGATTCGTCAACACCTTCAACAGCTTAAAATTTCGGGACGAAATTTATTTAACGGGTAGGTACTGTAGTGACCTGAACTTTTCCATGTTTATATATATTAATTGAGATTGATATTTACATGATTAAATGTTTCTAACATGTTAAGCAATCAAACTTGTTAAGACTTGATTAATTGAAATATGTTTCATATAGACAATTGACCACCCAAGTTGACCGGCGATTCACGAACGTTAAAACTTGTAAAAACGACATGACGATATATATATATGGATATACATATGGTTAACATGAGATTATGATAAGTAAGTATCTCCATAAGTATATTAACAATGAGTTATATACATATAAACAAGACTACTAACTTAAGGATTTTGAAACGAGACATATATGTAACGATTATCGTTGTAACGACATTTAAATGTATATATATCATATTAAGATATATTAATATATCATAATATTATGATAATATAATAATTTAACATCTCATTAGATATAATAAACAATGGGTTAACAACATTAATTGAGATCGTTAACTTAAAGGTTTCAAAACAACACTTACATGTAACGACTAACGATGACTTAACGACTCAGTTAAAATGTATATACATGTAGTGTATTTAGATGTATTAAAACACTTTTGGAAGACTTCAAGACATATATCAAAACACTCATACTTAACGAAAATGGTTACAGTTACTTTCCCATTCTTTTCTTTCATCAAGAATTCTAGTCGTATTCTTACCCGTATTATACACAGCTTCAAAACGTAATTACTATGGGTATATACCAATAGGAACTAGCATGGGATTCCACTCTTGATTATGTCATGTATGACTAATCAATTTTAACTTCTACCATGAGCTAGTCAACTAACTAGAACTCCTTTTAACCCCACTCACCACTCACCAATTACCACTCATCATTCACTCTATTTCACTTCCAATTCTCTTTCTAATTCTCTCTCAACACACACACACTATTATGAACGTATTTTTCCAGTAGTTAATCATCATCTTCATCAAAAATCACTTCAATAATCAAGCTATAATCATCATAGGAAGAACACTTCAAGAACACTTCAAAAATCCCTTCAAGTTTACTAATTTACTTCCAAGCTTTCTAATCCATTCCAAGTAATCATCTAAGATCAAGAAACCTTTGTTATATATAGTAGGTTATCTTTCTTATTCAAGGTAATATTCATATTCAAACTTTGATTCAATTTCTATAACTATAAACTATCTTAATTCGAGTAAAAATCTTACTTGAACTTGTTTTTGTGTCATGATCCTACTTCAAGAACTTTCAAGCCATCCAAGATCCTTTGAAGCTAGATCATTTCTTGTCACTTCCAGTAGGTTTACCTGCTAAACTTGAGGTAGTAATGATGTTCATAACATCATTCAATTCATATATATAAAACTATCTTATTCGAAGGTTTAAACTCGTAATCACTAGAACATAGTTTAGTTAATTCTAAACTTGTTCGCAAACAAAAGTTGATCCTTCTAACTTGACTTTTAAAATTAACTAAACACATTTTCTATATCTATATGATATGCTAACTTAATGATTTAAAACCTGGAAACACGAAAAACACCGTAAAACCGGATTTGCACCGTCGTAGTAACACCGCGGGCTGTTTTGGGTTAGTTAATTAAAAACTATGATAAACTTTGATTTAAAAGTTGTTATTCTGAGAAAATGATTTTTATTATGAACATGAAACTATATCCAAAAATTATGGTTAAACTCAAAGTGGAGTATGTTTTCTAAAATGGTCATCTAGACGTCGTTCTTTCGACTGAAATGACTACCTTTACAAAAACGACTTGTAACTTATTTTTCCGACTATAAACCTATACTTTTTCTGTTTAGATTCATAAAATAGAGTTCAATATGAAACCATAGCAATTTGATTCACTCAAAATGGATTTAAAATGAAGAAGTTATGGGTAAAACAAGATTGGATAATTTTTCTCATTTTAGCTACGTGAAAATTGGTAACAAATCTATTCCAACCATAACTTAATCAACTTGTATTGTATATTATGTAATCTTGAGATACCATAGACACGTATACAATGTTTCGACCTATCATGTCGACACATCTATATATATTTCGGAACAACCATAGACACTCTATATGTGAATGTTGGAGTTAGCTATACAGGGTTGAGGTTGATTCCAAAATATATATAGTTTGAGTTGTGATCAATACTGAGATACGTATACACTGGGTCGTGGATTGATTCAAGATAATATTTATCGATTTATTTCTGTACATCTAACTGTGGACAACTAGTTGTAGGTTACTAACGAGAACAGCTGACTTAATAAACTTAAAACATCAAAATATATTAAAAGTGTTGTAAATATATTTTGAACATACTTTGATATATATGTATATATTGTTATAGGTTCGTGAATCAACCAGTGGCCAAGTCTTACTTCCCGACGAAGTAAAAATCTGTGAAAGTGAGTTATAGTCCCACTTTTAAAATCTAATATTTTTGGGATGAGAATACATGCAGGTTTTAAAAATGATTTACAAAGTAGACACAAGTACGTGAAACTACATTCTATGGTTGAATTATCGAAATCGAATATGCCCCTTTTTATTAAGTCTGGTAATTTAAGAATTAGGGAACAGACACCCTAATTGACGCGAATCCTAAAGATAGATCTATTGGGCCTAACAAACCCCATCCAAAGTACCGGATGCTTTAGTACTTCGAAATTTATATCATATCCGAAGGGTGTCCCGGAATGATGGAGATATTCTTATATATGCATCTTGTTAATGTCGGTTACCAGGTGTTCACCATATGAATGATTTTTATCTCTATGTATGGGATGTGTATTGAAATATGAAATCTTGTGGTCTATTGTTACGATTTGATATATATAGGTTAAACCTATAACTCACCAACATTTTTGTTGACGTTTAAAGCATGTTTATTCTCAGGTGAATATTAAGAGCTTCCGCTGTTGCATACTAAAATAAGGACAAGATTTGGAGTCCATGTTTGTATGATATTGTGTAAAAACTGGATTCAAGAAACTGATTTCGATGTATCATATTTGTATTGTAAACCATTATGTAATGGTCGTGTGTAAACAGGATATTTTAGATTATCATTATTTGATAATCTACGTAAAGCTTTTTAAACCTTTATTTATGAAATAAAGGTTATGATTTGTTTTAAAAATGAATGCAGTCTTTGAAAAACGTCTCATATAGAGGTCAAAACCTCGCAACGAAATCAATTAATATGGAACGTTTTTTAATCAATAAGAACGGGACATTTCACTATTGACTACTCTTAATATTCTGTATGATTAACTGGATTCAGTTGGCTATTTTGAAGGAAATGGCACCGGCGACTCGTCAGAATTTGAACATGAGCGAGGAAGACTTCCGTGTTTTCCTTGCAGCAAACATGAAATTTCCCGTTCATATTGGTTATAAACGTTCCATATTAATTGATTTCGTCGCGAGGTTTTGACCTCTATATGAGACGTTTTTCAAAGACTGCATTCATTTTTAAAACAACCATAACCTTTATTTTATCGATAAAGGTTTAAAAAGCATTACGTAGATTATCAAATAATGATAATCTAAAATATACCGTTTACACACGAACATTACATAATGGTTTACAATATGAATATATTACATCAAAAATAAGTTTCTTGAATGCAGTTTTACATAATATCATACAAGCATGGACTCCAAATCTTGTCCTTATTTTAGTATGCAACAGCGGAAGCTCTTAATAAACACCTGAGAATAAACATCCTTAAAACATCAACAAAAATGTTGGTGAGTTATAGGTTTAACCTACATATTATCAAATCATAATAATAGACCACAAGATTTCATATTTCAATACATCCCATACATAGAGATAAAAATCATTCATACGGTAAACACCTGGTAACCGACATTAACAAGATGCATATAAGAATATCCCCATCATTCCGGGACATCCATCGGACATGATATAAAAACTCGAAGTACTAAAGCATCCGCTACAACGGATGGGGTTTGTTGGGCCCAATAGATCTATCTTTAGGATTCGTGTCAATTAGTAGACTGGTTTACTAATTCTTAGGTTACCAAGTAAAAGGGGCATATTCGGCTTTGATCGTTCAATCATAGAAAGTAGTTTCATGTACTTTTGTCTATTTTTTAAAACATTTATAAAGCTGCATGTATTCTCATCCCAAAAAATTAGATTTTTAAAAGTGGGACTATAACTCACTTTCACAGATTTTTACTTCGTCGAGAAGTAAGACTTGGCCACTGGTCGATTCACGAACCTATAACAAATATGTACATATATATCAACGTATGTTCAAAATATATTTACAACATTTCTAATACGTTTTAATGTTTTAAGTTTATTAAGTCAGATGTCCTCGTTAGTAACCTACAACTAGTTGTCCATAGTTAGATGTACAGAAATAAATTGATATATACTCTTGACCCAATCCACGACCCAGTGTATACACGTCTCAGGCTAGATCACAACTCAAAGTATATATATTTTTGGAATCAACCTCAACCCTGTATAGCTAACTCCAACAAAACTGCATATAGAGTGTCTATGGTTGTTCCAAATAATATATATAGATGGGTCGATATGATATGTCAAAACATTTGAATACGTGTCTATGGTATCCCAAGATTACATAATATATTAGAATATATGTATTATACAATATAAGTTAGATAGGATATGATTAATATAGATTTGTTACCAATTTTCACGTAGCTACAACAAGTAAAAATATCCAATCTTGTTTTACCCATAACTTCTTCAAATTTTAAATCCGTTTTGAGTGAATCCAATTGATATGGTTTCATATTGAACTTAAGTTTATGAATCTATATAGAAACATTATAAGTTTATAGTCGAAAATACAGGTTACAAGTCATTTTTGTAAAGGTAGTCATTTCAGTAGAAAGAACGACGTCTAGATGACCATTTTGGAAAACATACTTCCACTTTGAGTTTAATCATGATTTTTGGATATAGTTTCATGTTCATAAGAAAAATCATTTTTCCAGAAGAACAACTTTTAAATCAAAGTTTATCATAGTTTTAATTAACTAACCCAAAACAGTCCGCGGTGTTACTACGACGGCGCATATCCAGTTTTACAGTGTTTTTCGTGTTTTCAGGTTTTAAATCATTAAGTTAGCATATCATATAGATATATAAAATGTGTCTAGTTGATTTTAAAAGTCAAGTTAGAAGGATTAACTTTTGTTTGCGAACAAGTTTAGAATTAACTAAACTATGTTCTAGTGATTTCAAGTTTAAACCTTCGAATAAGGTAGTTTTATATATATGAATCGAATGATGTTATGAACATCATTACTACCTTAGGTTTTGTGGATAAACCTACTGGAAATGAGAAAGATAGATTTAGCTTCAAAGGATCCTTGGATGGCTTGAAAGTTCTTGAAGTAGAATCATGACACGAAAACAAGTTCAAGTAAGATTTCCACTCGAAATAAGATTGTTATTGTTATAGAAATTGAATCAAAGTTTGAATATGAGTATTATCTTGTATTAGAAAGATATCTTACTGTAAATAATAAAGATTTCTTGAGGTTGGATGATCACTTTACAAGATTGGAAGTAAGCTAGCAAACTTGGAAGTATTCTTGATTTTATGAAACTAGAACTTATAGAATTTATGAAGAACACTTAGAACTTGAAGATAGAACTTGAGAGAGATCAATTTGATAAATAAAATTGATGAATGAAAGTGTTTTTAGGTGTTTTTGGTCGTTGGTATATGGATTTGATATAAAGGATGTGTAATTTTGTTTACATGTAAATAAGTCATGAATGATTACTAATATTTTTGTAATTTTATGAGATATTTCATGCTAGTTGCCAAATGATGGTTCCCACATGTGTTAGGTGAATCACATAGGCCACTAAGACCTAATCATTGGATTGTATATACCAATAGTACATACATCTAAAAGCTGTGTATTGTACGAGTACGAATACGGGTGCATACGAGTAGAATTGTTGATGAAACTGAACGAGGATGTAATTATAAGCATTTTTGATAAGTAGAAGTAATTTGATAAGTGTCTTGAAGTCTTTCAAAAGTGTATGAATACATATTAAAAAACTACATGTATATACATTTTAACTGAGTCGTTAAGTCATCGTTAGTCGTTACATGTAAATGTTGTTTTGAAGCCTTTAGATTAACGATCATGTTAAATGTTGTTAACCCATTGATAATGCTAAAAACGAACATATATTTCATAGCATTATCCCTCAAGAAAGACAAGCTTTTAGTTGCAATTGTTCTATTTACAAGTGATATTCGTTTAAATAATAAAAGGTGAAGACAAAAGATAGATTCGACGAATTGAAGACGCAAACGACCAAAAAGCTCAAAAGTACAAAATACAATCAAAGAGGTTATTGATAAGAAACGTCTCAAAATTACAAGAGTACAAGATTCAAAACGCAAAGTACAAGATATTAAATTGTACGCAAGGACGTTTGAAAATCCGGAACCGGGACCAAAGTCAACTCTCAACACTCGACGCAACGGACTAAAAATTACAAGTTAACTATGTATATAAATATAATATAATATATAATTAATTATATAAATTATATATATATTATATTTATATATTAAAACCGTCGGCAAGAAAGGTTCCAAAATGAGATGAGCTGTAGAAACAAACTCTGCGAGTTGCGGAGTTTGAAGGCCAAAAAGGCCACGACTCGAAGAGCCCCCCTGGACAAAAATGCCTATAAAAGCCAGCGCAATTCGACATTTTAAAAATCCATATATCAATCTCTCTATCATCAATGTATATATATATATATATATATATATATATATATATATATATATATATATATATATATATATATATATATATATATATATATATATATATATATATATATATATATATATATATATATTTATATTATAATTATAATTTTAATTTTAATTTCCAATAATAAGGGTATGTTAGCGAATGTTGTAAGGGTGTAACTCGAAATTCTGTCCGTGTAACGCTACACTATTTTTAATCATTGTAAGTTATGTTTAACCTTTTTACATTAATGTCTCGTAGCTAAGTTATTATTATGCTTATTTAAAACGAAGTAATCATGATGTTGGGCTAATTACTAAAATTGGGTAATTGGGCCTTGTACCATAATTGGGGTTTGGACAAAAGAACGACACTTGTGGAAATTAGACTATGGGCTATTAATGGGCTTTATATTTGTTTAACTAAATGATAGTTTGTTAATTTTAATATAAAGATTTACAATTGGACGTCCCTATAAATAACTATTGTAACGACCCGCACTTTTTCGATCGTTCTATACTTATAAGATTAATATTTACATAAATTAAACCTTACCAACATGATAAGCAATCCAAATTGTTGAGACTTATGTTTTCGAAAAGAGTTTTACACAACGTTTGACCGTCTAGTTTGACCGATGATATCACGAACTATACAATATATGATAATTATACGTTTGTGTATATATATGTATATATACATATTTAACATGATCTAAGAATGTTTTAATATCTCATTTTGTATTAATAACAATAAGTTATAAGTATATTTTGAAACTACTAACTTAAGTTTTCAAAACGATAACCATACGTAACGTTATTTGACTTAAATACTTATAACCTATAATGTTTATACATATATCGTATAAGTAATGTATTTAATCACTTTTAAAGGGCTTACATACATAAAACAATATAAGTATATTTACAAAAGATAGCTATATTTGAATCCTCGTTCCGTTTTCTCAAAGATTTCTATACGTATACCTAGGGTATATGTACCCGTATCATACGCAGCTTCTAGATGTATTTACTATTGGTATATACCAATAAAAATCTGCTCCTTAGCAGCCTTAAATGATTAAGAAACATGTGGAACCAACCATTTGTCAAGTATCATGAATTATTTAGCAAGAAAACAAAGTTAGGTATCTTTTTTTTCCTTTATAACCTAAAAACGTTTTTATGCATGCACACCATTTCTTCACCCCATTTTCTCATACTTACACTTCCATTTCTCTCTCAAAATACTCTTAACTTCATACTTGATCATCTCCAAGCATTTTCCCCATCATTTAGCTTCAAAAACAACACTTAAACCTCATAAGAAAACCTTACAAAAACACTTCAAGAAATCCTTCCAAGAACACCAACTTACTTCCAATCTTTCATCCACTTCCATCACCCTTTTGGTTCTAGGTTCTTACTCCTCTTTTACAGCAACCTTGTCCAAGGAACTTGAGGTAGAATCTATGTTCATAACCTTATTCGATTCATATATATATAGCTATCTTATTTTGTGGTATAAAAGTTTAACAACAAGAACATAGTTTGAAAGTTTTCAAACTTGTTTGCAAACTAAATAGATCCTTCTAACTTAACTTTTAAAATACTTCAAAACCTGTAATATATCTTAAATATATGCTAATTTAATAAGGTATAACTTGGTTTTTCAAAGAACACCTTAAAAACTGAATTTACGACATCGGAGTGCAACCGGGGGCTGTTTTGGGTTGGATAATTAAAAACCATCTTAAACTTTGAATTGGAGGTTTATTTTCTGGAAAAATGATTTTTACTATAAATATGATAACACATAAAAATTTCATGATTTAACTCAAAGTATAAGTATTTTTAGAAAAATAATCATTTAAGGTTGTTTACATGATGGAAAATGATTAACTTCATAAGTTTCACTAAAGTTTGACCTATGACCTGTGATTTCGAATACAAACTAAGGTATTTACAGTTCATAGTCTTAAAGAGGGACTCGATCCAAGGAAGTGGCAAGTTGAATCAACGAAAACGGAGTTGTAACGAAGAAACTATGACCAAAACGAGATCGGATATCTAAGACTAGTTTAGCTACGAAAATAATTGGAGAAAATTAAATAAATCACATCTTTTTAAAATAACATGATATTTTATATATATGTACTCATAATTTAATTTTATATGGTTCAGGATCACCCGTAAACAATACGAGAAGATTAATCATAAGATCCCATGATTGTACGCAACATGTCATTTGACAACACCGGTACTTTATGTACGCAACACGTCATTTGACAACACCGGTACCGTGGGTCAAGATTAATCTCGACCAATACATATACGTTGGGGGTTTTATTTATTTCGTTGGGGGTTTATTAAACATCTAAATATGAACCATTAAAATTGAATTACTAACAACGAACTGCTAACTACGGACTAAGGAATTATAAAAAGTATTAAAAGTATAACAAGAATATATATGTGACGTTGTTTAAAAAGAAAAGGTATTGATATATTATATATGGATAGGTTCGTGATATCAACCGGGAGACCAAGTCAAAATATATATATCTTCAAGACGAAAGTGAGTATATAGTCCCACTTTTAAACTCTAAATATTTCGGGATGAGAATACATGTATTTTATGTTTTACGTTATGGACACAAGTAACTGAAAAATATATTCTACATTGAGTTGTACCACTGGCATACTTCCCTGTAGCTTGGTAACTAATATTTACAGCGGTATTGTAAACGCGAATCCTGTTGATAGATCTATCGGGCCTGACAACCCCAACCGGACTGGATGACCAGTATTCAACGGTTGCACAGTACTTCGTTTTGTGACTACACTTGGTACGGTGTAGTAAGATTTCATATTAAAGGGAATATGCGACGTGATTAAATGTTAAGTATGGTTACCAAGTGCTCAACCACTTAGAATATTTTTATGAAAATGTTTATATATGAAATCTTGTGGTCTATATATATATATATATATTGCTGCCGGCACTAAACCGATATCTCACCAACTTTATGTTGACGTTTTAAACATGTTTATTCTCAGGTGATAATT
The DNA here is from genome assembly GCF_046630445.1 of Rutidosis leptorrhynchoides. Classification (NCBI taxonomy): domain Eukaryota; kingdom Viridiplantae; phylum Streptophyta; class Magnoliopsida; order Asterales; family Asteraceae; genus Rutidosis; species Rutidosis leptorrhynchoides. Next base: position 443,690,060 of record NC_092334.1, read on the forward strand.
AGAAGCTTCCGCTGCATTATGTTGAATTTGAGCAGGATCTTGCGTACACATATTTGTGTCAAAAATAAAACTGCATATCCAAGAACTTGTGTTGTAAAATATGCTAGAAATCGTGTTGTTATCATCATTTGTAAAGTTTGTAAGTCGAAGATTATCGCTAAACGATAATCATCTTTATTTCGTCCAAAGCTTGTATCAAAAATAAGAATCATGGTTTGTAATGTATAATATATGCAGTTTTTCTTTTAAAAATATCGCATATAGAGGTCAATACCTCGCAATGAAATCATACGTTATCTAACACGTTCTTACGGTTAAGGACGGGTTATGACTTGTGGTATCAGAGCGGTGGTCTTAGCGAACCAGGTTTGCATTAGTGTGTCTAACTGATAAGTCGTTAGGATACATTAGTAAGTCTGGACTTTGACCGGGTCTTATTTAAAAACCATTGCTTATCATCGTTGGTTAAAATTTATATGTAAATATTATGTAGTACTAATGGGTTAGTTGTTGTGTGATAGATGTCGGGCTCAAAACTTGTTATCACATTCAGCGACTCCGAACCAGAATCTTCAGATGATGTTCAAGTCATTAACCTATCCGATGACGAAAATAATATCTTTGGGGAAGACTCACAAATTCCGGATGAACCGACTATAGAGAACCCGGAAAGTGAACCCGAGGAGGAAAGTGAACCCGAGGAGGAAAGTGAACCCGAGGAGGAAAGTGAACCCGAGGAAGAAATACAGGAAATTACAAAAGACGAGTTCGAACTAGGAAAGAAACGAAAGGCTAATGAATTAGAAAATTCAAATCCTGAGTTTAATAAGGATGATGTGGCACCAACTCCACTAGACACTACCACCCCTATTCCCGCTATTCCTATTCGTTCTATCCCGGCATCCAGTTCTTCAGTCCCACAACCAAAATATAGGCAGACAGCCAGGATAAGCGTTAAGCGATTCTTTGAACCTAAACGTCCTAGAAAATAGACCAAACGATGCGCTGCCGTATTAAACCATGGGATCATATAATGTTTTGTATAATATTATTAGTGTGGTTTGCTTAATGTTCGATGTAAGATAAGCATATGTAAAATAGTGAAGTGTGAAATGCAATAATTTTCCATGGTTAAGTATTATTTAGATGGTAGTAATTGATTCTGTACTAAGCTATTAAGTATGGACATTAACGGGTAGGTACTACCCTAGATATAATTATAAAACGCTAATAAGAAGAAAAGGCTTTTATAATAATACCTGGTTCATATTATTAATAAGCTATAATGTACTGTAAATATACACTACATCTATAATATTCCATGTGAATAATTATTTTCTTTTCATTCTTATAGAAGAATATGGCGCGATTGAACCGAATGACGGAACAAGAAATCCAGGAACTCATCAATCAACGAGTGAACGACAGAATGTTATGGGTCGAGGCTGCAAGAGGTGCTGCAGTTAACCCAAATCCTCGTGTGGGGTGCACTTACAAAACTTTTCAAGCTTGCAAGCCCTCATCATTCAGTGGAACAGAAGGACCGATCGGTTTAACCCGATGGATAGAAAAGATGGAGACTGTGTTTAAAATCAGTGGTTGTGTTGAAAAGGACATGACCAAGTATGCATCATGCACTTTACAAGATAGTGCACTCACGTGGTGGAAAAATTATGTGAAGGCTGTAGGAGGAGATGTAGCTTATGATACTCCATGGGAAGAATTCAAAACAATGTTAATCAACGAATATTGTCCAAGGAACGAGGTTAGGAAGTTGGAAGATGAATTACGAAGTCTGAAGGTTGTTGGTACTGAAATCACCAACTACAATCAGCGATTCATGGAATTAGTTTTGCTATGTCCTGAATTGGTTCCAACCGAAGAACGGAAGATTGAAATGTACAAAGATGGTTTGCCCAAAAAGGTCAAGGCAAACGTTACAGCATCGAAACCTAAGACAATTCATGAAGCTATAACCATGGCAAACGAGCTAATGGATCAGGTCATCATGGATAAGAAAGTATCCAATATTGATGTGAAGGTATCAGGTAACAAAAGAAAGTGGAATGGAAATTATGATCGAGGTAACCAACAACAATCTTTTAAGAAACAAGAAATCACGCAAGGTGCGGGTAGTGGTTTAAGCTTTGGTTATAAAGGACAAAATCCTTTATGCAACCGATGCCACAAACATCACTCTGGTTACTGTAATGTGGTATGCAACAAATGTAATCGAAAGGGTCATCTTGCTGAAGATTGTAGGGCTCTCGTTATAAATACAAATGGTACCAAGACTCCTGCCACCAATGCAAATAGAACTGCTTTGGCTACCATTACTTGTTATGGGTGTGGAAAACAAGGTCACTATAAGATCCAGTGCCCGAATCCAGAGAAAAATATCGGACCTACACGAGGGAGAGCATTTGTTATTAATGCTAGAGAGGTGTGTGAAGACCCGGAGCTTGTTACGGGTACGTTTACCATTAATAACTTATCCGCATCTATTATATTTGATACTGGTGCTGATAGAAGTTACGTGTGTAGAGACTTTCACGCTAAATTGAATTGTTCATCATTACCTCTAGATGCTAAGTACATGATTGAGTTAGCTAATGGTAAACTAATTAAAGCCGATAAAATTTGCCATGATTGTAAAATAAATTTAGCCGGAGAAACATTTAAGATTGATTTGATACCCGTAGAATTAGGAAGTTTTGATGTAATAGTCGGCATGGACTGGATGTCTAAAATAGGAGCCGAAGTTGTGTGCGCCAAGAAGGCAATTCGCATTCCTCGTAAGAATAAAACGCCAGTAATGATTTATGGAGAGAAGGGTAACTCAAAGCTAAAACTCATTAGTTATTTGAAAGCTCAAAAGTGCTTGAAGAAAGGGTGCTATGCTATCTTAGCACATGTTAATAAAGTCGAAAAGAAAGAAAAAGAGAAGTGCATCAATGACGTGCCTGTGGCAAGAGATTTTCCTGAAGTATTTCCGGAAGAGTTGCCGGGATTACCTCCATTTAGATCTGTAGAATTTCAAATAGATCTTGTACCAGGAGCTGCACCGGTTGCCCGTGCTCCATATAGACTTGCACCGTCCGAGTTAAAAGAACTTCAGAGTCAGTTAAAAGAATTACTGGATCGTGGATTCATACGACCAAGTACTTCACCGTGGGGAGCTCCAATTTTATTCGTCAAGAAGAAAGACGGATCTTTCCGAATGTGTATAGATTATCGTGAATTAAATAAGTTAACTATCAAGAATCGGTATCCACTACCGAGAATTGACGACTTATTTGATCAACTCCAAGGATCATGTGTGTACTCGAAAATTGACCTAAGATCGGGCTATCATCAATTACGTGTCAAAGAAGAAGATATACCGAAAACTGCTTTTCGGACACGCTACGGTCATTACGAATTTTTGGTTATGCCGTTTGGATTGACGAATGCACCAGCTGTATTCATGGACCTCATGAATCGAGTTTGTAGTCCATATTTAGATAAGTTTGTTATCGTTTTCATTGATGATATTCTTATCTATTCCAAGAGTGAGCAAGAGCATGAGCAGCATGTAAGGTTGATATTAGAGTTGTTAAGAAAAGAACAGCTATATGCTAAATTTTCTAAATGTGCTTTCTGGTTGAAAGAAGTGCAATTTCTTGGCCACGTTGTTAGTAGCAAAGGAATTCAGGTTGATCCAGCAAAAATTGAAGCCATTGAAAAATGGGAGACTCCTAAGACACCAACGCAGATACGCCAATTTTTGGGTTTAGCCGGTTATTATAGAAGGTTTATTCAAGATTTTTCCCGAATAGCTAAGCCGTTGACAGCATTAACGCAAAAAGGGAAGAAATATGAATGGACTTCTGAGCAGGAGAGTGCATTTCAATTACTGAAAAAGAAGTTGACTACGGCGCCTATTTTATCGTTACCAGAAGGGAACGATGATTTCGAAATATATTGTGACGCTTCGCGACAAGGTTTTGGTTGCGTTCTTATGCAACGGAAGAAAGTTATTGCATACGCATCCCGACAATTAAAGATTCACGAGCGGAATTATACGACGCATGATCTAGAATTGGGAGCAGTTGTGTTTGCATTGAAGATATGGAGACACTACTTGTATGGGGTTAAATGCACTGTGTTTACTGATCATAAAAGCCTTCAACATATTTTTGATCAGAAACAGCTGAACATGAGACAACGTAGGTGGGTCGAGTTAATAAACAACTATGATTGTGAAATTCGTTATCATCCCGGGAAGGCGAACGTGGTGGCCGATGCTTTAAGCAGAAAGGAACGAGAACCAATTCGAGTACTAGCGATGAACATAAAAATTCGCATGAATCTCAACTCACAAATCAAAGAAGTTCAACGAGAAGCACTTACTAAAGAAAATATAGGAAATGAAATAATGAAGAAGTATGAGAAGCAACTCGTTATGCGGGAAGATGGAATTCGATATTTTGCAAATCGTATTTGGGTACCGAAGTTGGGTGGATTAAGGAAGTTGATATTAAATGAGGCACATAAGACAAGATACTCGATACATCCTGGAGTTGGAAAGATGTACCAAGATCTTAAGACACATTATTGGTGGCCTAATTTAAAGACAGACGTTGCAACATATGTTGGGGAATGTTTAACTTGTTCCAAAGTCAAAGCTGAACACCAGAAGCCGTCAGGGTTACTTCAACAACCAGAAATCCCAGAATGGAAATGGGATGGTATTACCATGGATTTCATCACGAAGTTACCAAAGACTGCCTGGGGATACGACACCATTTGGGTGATTGTTGATCGTCTCACCAAGTCTGCGCACTTCTTGCCTATAAAGGAAATGGATAGAATGGAGAAACTATTACGATTGTATATAAAGGAAGTTGTTTCAAGGCATGGAATACCTATTTCCATTATATCCGATCGTGATAGTAGATTTACATCAAAGTTCTGGCAATCACTACAGGAGGCCCTAGGAACTCGTTTGGATATGAGTACCGCGTATCATCCGCAAACCGACGGGCAGAGTGAAAGAACGATTCAGACTCTTGAAGACATGCTCAGGGCATGTGTGATCGATTTTGGAAACGGATGGAATAAATATCTACCATTAACAGAATTCTCGTATAATAATAGTTATCATGCGAGCATTAAAGCTGCGCCATTCGAAGCATTGTACGGAAGGAAGTATAGATCTCCTATTTGTTGGAATGAAGTAGGAGATCGACATTTAACTGGTCCCGAGATCATACACGAAACGACTGAGAAGATAGTACAAATCAAGGAGAGATTGAAAACAGCCCGTAGTCGCCAAAAGAGCTACGCCGATGTCCGAAGGAAACCATTAGAGTTTCAGATCGGTGACATGGTAATGCTAAAGGTGTCACCTTGGAAAGGTGTGATACGTTTTGGAAAAAGGGGTAAACTGAACCCAAGATATGTAGGCCCGTTCAAGATCATCGAACGCATTGGACCGGTAGCTTATCGACTCGAGTTACCGCAACAACTCGCCGGAGTACATAATACCTTTCACGTCTCAAACCTTAAGAAGTGTCTTGCAAAGGAAGACCTCACCATTCCTCTTGAAGAAATCCATGTCGACGAGAAACTACAATTCGTCGAAGAACCAATCGAAATCATGGACCGTGAAGTTAAACAGCTCAAGCAGAGCAACATACCGATCGTTAAGGTTCGTTGGAATGCTCGAAGAGGTCCCGAGTTTACGTGGGAATGGGAGGATCAGATGAAACAAAAGTATCCACACTTGTTTCTCGATGACGCAAAATAGGTACAATTTTAAAATTTCGGGACGAAATTTATTTAACGGGGAGGTAATGTAACGACCCGCACTTTTTCGATCGTTCTATACTTATAAGATTAATATTTACATAAATTAAACCTTACCAACATGATAAGCAATTCAAATTGTTGAGACTTATGTTTTCGAAAAGAGTTTTACACAACGTTTGACCGTCTAGTTTGACCGATGATATCACGAACTATACAATATATGATAATTATACGTTTGTGTATATATATGTATATATACATATTTAACATGATCTAAGAATGTTTTAATATCTCATTTTGTATTAATAACAATAAGTTATAAGTATATTTTGAAACTACTAACTTAAGTTTTCAAAACGATAACCATACGTAACGTTATTTGACTTAAATACTTATAACCTATAATGTTTATACATATATCGTATAAGTAATGTATTTAATCACTTTTAAAGGGCTTACATACATAAAACAATATAAGTATATTTACAAAAGATAGCTATATTTGAATCCTCGTTCCGTTTTCTCAAAGATTTCTATACGTATACCTAGGGTATATGTACCCGTATCATACGCAGCTTCTAGATGTATTTACTATTGGTATATACCAATAAAAATCTGCTCCTTAGCAGCCTTAAATGATTAAGAAACATGTGGAACCAACCATTTGTCAAGTATCATGAATTATTTAGCAAGAAAACAAAGTTAGGTATCTTTTTTTTCCTTTATAACCTAAAAACGTTTTTATGCATGCACACCATTTCTTCACCCCATTTTCTCATACTTACACTTCCATTTCTCTCTCAAAATACTCTTAACTTCATACTTGATCATCTCCAAGCATTTTCCCCATCATTTAGCTTCAAAAACAACACTTAAACCTCATAAGAAAACCTTACAAAAACACTTCAAGAAATCCTTCCAAGAACACCAACTTACTTCCAATCTTTCATCCACTTCCATCACCCTTTTGGTTCTAGGTTCTTACTCCTCTTTTACAGCAACCTTGTCCAAGGAACTTGAGGTAGAATCTATGTTCATAACCTTATTCGATTCATATATATATAGCTATCTTATTTTGTGGTATAAAAGTTTAACAACAAGAACATACTTTGAAAGTTTTCAAACTTGTTTGCAAACTAAATAGATCCTTCTAACTTAACTTTTAAAATACTTCAAGACCTGTAATATATCTTAAATATATGCTAATTTAATAAGGTATAACTTGGTTTTTCAAAGAACACCTTAAAAACTGAATTTACGACATCGGAGTGCAACCGGGGGCTGTTTTGGGTTGGATAATTAAAAACCATCTTAAACTTTGAATTGGAGGTTTATTTTCTGTAAAAATGATTTTTACTATAAATATGATAACACATAAAAATTTCATGATTTAACTCAAAGTATAAGTATTTTTAGAAAAATAATCATTTAAGGTTGTTTACATGATGGAAAATGATTAACTTCATAAGTTTCACTAAAGTTTGACCTATGACCTGTGATTTTGAATACAAACTAAGGTATTTACAGTTCATAGTCTTAAAGAGGGACTCGATCCAAGGAAGTGGCAAGTTGAATCAACGAAAACGGAGTTGTAACGAAGAAACTATGACCAAAACGAGATCGGATATCTAAGACTAGTTTAGCTACGAAAATAATTGGAGAAAATTAAATAAATCACATCTTTTTAAAATAACATGATATTTTATATATATGTACTCATAATTTAATTTTATATGGTTCAGGATCACCCGTAAACAATACGAGAAGATTAATCATAAGATCCCATGATTGTACGCAACATGTCATTTGACAACACCGGTACTTTATGTACGCAACACGTCATTTGACAACACCGGTACCGTGGGTCAAGATTAATCTCGAACAATACATATACGTTGGGGGTTTTATTTATTTCGTTGGGGGTTTATTAAACATCTAAATATGAACCATTAAAATTGAATTACTAACAACGAACTGCTAACTACGGACTAAGGAATTATAAAAAGTATTAAAAGTATAACAAGAATATATATGTGACGTTGTTTAAAAAGAAAAGGTATTGATATATTATATATGGATAGGTTCGTGATATCAACCGGGAGACCAAGTCAAAATATATATATCTTCAAGACGAAAGTGAGTATATAGTCCCACTTTTAAACTCTAAATATTTCGGGATGAGAATACATGTATTTTATGTTTTACGTTATGGACACAAGTAACTGAAAAATATATTCTACGTTGAGTTGTACCACTGGCATACTTCCCTGTAGCTTGGTAACTAATATTTACAGCGGTATTGTAAACGCGAATCCTGTTGATAGATCTATCGGGCCTGACAACCCAAACCGGACTGGACGACCAGTATTCAACGGTTGCACAGTACTTCGTTTTGTGACTACACTTGGTACGGTGTAGTAAGATTTCATATTAAAGGGAATATGCGACGTGATTAAATGTTAAGTATGGTTACCAAGTGCTCAACCACTTAGAATATTTTTATGAAAATGTTTATATATAAAATCTTGTGGTCTATATATATATATATATTGCTGCCGGCACTAAACCTATATCTCACCAACTTTATGTTGACGTTTTAAACATGTTTATTCTCAGGTGATAATTAGAAGCTTCCGCTGCATTATGTTGAATTTGAGCAGGATCTTGCGTACGCATATTTGTGTCAAAAATAAAACTGCATATCCAAGAACTTGTGTTGTAAAATATGCTAGAAATCGTGTTGTTATCATCATTTGTAAAGTTTGTAAGTCGAAGATTATCACTAAACGATAATCATCTTTATTTCGTCCAAAGCTTGTATCAAAAATAAGAATCATGGTTTGTAATGTATAATATATGCAGTTTTTCTTTTAAAAATATCGCATATAGAGGTCAATACCTCGCAATGAAATCATACGTTATCTAACACGTTCTTACGGTTAAGGACGGGTTATGACAACTATATACACTCGATCGGACACGATGGGCGGGGTATTTATATGTACGAATAATCGTTCATTTAACCGGACACGGGAATGAATTAATAGTCTATGGAATTATTAAAACATGGGTGAAATTATGTACAAGGACACTTGGCGTAATTGTTAACAAAGTATTAAACCTTGGATTACACGCAGTCGATATCCTAGTGTAATTATTAAACAAAGTAATAAAACCTTGTTACAGTTTAAGTCCTCAATTAGTTGGAATATTTAACTTCGGGTATAAGGATAATTTGACGAGGACACTCGCACTTTATATTTATGACTGATGGACTGTTATGGACAAAAACCAGACTGACATATTAAATAATCCAGGACAAAGGACAATTAACCCATGGGCATAAAACTAAAATCAACACGTCAAACATCATGATTACGGAAGTTTAAATAAGCATAATTATTTTATTTCATATTTAATTTCCTTTATTTTACATTTAATTGCACTTCTAATTATCGCACTTTTATTTATTTTCATTGTATTTAATTGCACTTTTAATTATCGTACTTTTTAATTATCGCAATTTTATTTTATCGCACTTTTATTTATCGCAATTTCATTATCGTTATTTACTTTACGCTTTAAATTAAGTTATATTTATTTTTAATATTTTACATTAAGTTTTAACTGCGACTAAAGTTTTAAAAATCGACAAACCGGTCATTAAACGGTAAAAACCCCCCTTTATAATAATAATATTGCTTATTTATATATTTGTATTTTTATAAATCAAAACTAATATAGCGTTAAGCTTTGTTAAAAAGATTCCCTGTGGAACGAACCGGACTTACTAAAAACTACACTACTGTACGATTAGGTACACTGCCTATAAGTGTTGTAGCAAGGTTTAAGTATATCCATTCTATAAATAAATAAATATCTTGTGTAAAATTGTATCGTATTTAATAGTATTTCCTGCTAAAATTTAATAATATTTTATACCCCTTAGCTTTAACCATCAAGTATTTTTGGTGCCGCTGCCGGGGACTTTTTAAAATCTACCTTAAAAGCCGGAAGCGTAACGCTATATAAAAAAAAGATTTTTATTAAGTTTTATTTAGTTTTTGTAAAAATACATTTTTTAAAAAAAATCAAAAATATAAATAAAAAAAAACGTAAAAAAATATATATATAAATCTATTTTTAAGATTTTTATAAAATCATAAAGTATTTCTATTTTTATTTTAGTTTTTAAAACATAAGTTTTTATTTAATTTATATAAATATTTTAGTTAATTATTAAACCAGAAAAAAAAAAATAAATAAAACCGAAACCTGTCGAAACTTGACCTGTCTCATTTGAATTTTCAAACCCCGCGACCCGGAAATTTTTTAAACTGGGTTCACCGCGACTCGCGGAGCCACCCTGACACCGACAGAAACCCTAATTTCGCATTTAATACGGAGTTTATTATTATTATTATTATTATTTAAAACCCTAATTAAGTTTTTAGTTTTTAATTAGTTAATTTAAGTTATTATTTTGTTTAATTAGTTTATAAAATTAATAGTTTTTTAAAATAAATAATATAAAAATAATATTTTTATAAAAATTGTAATTTTTACAACTTTTAGTTTATTTTTATATTTTGTCCCTTTTTATTCGTTTTTAGCGTAATTTTTGTATTTTTCGTTCGTATTTAGTTTTAAATATAGTTTTTGCCATAGTTATTTTTATTTCTAGATTTTTAGGCTCTGCCGTAAAATCCCTTAAGTGCTTTTTCTTTAGACTAAGATTTAGGTGCTTTAGAATTTTGCGACGCCTTTTTAAGTTTTAGTACCTTTTTAAGTTATTGCCATTTGGGATATAGTTTTACTTTTAAGCTTTAATATTTTTAGACGCAACTTTTAATTCTTAGTTTTTAGTTCCTTTTTAAGTTTCGACGCGCTACTTTCTTATTTTTATTTTCGACGCCTTTTACCTATGTATCAATTATCACTCCAATTAGTAATCTCAATTTGCAATTTTAATTTTAAGTTAGTGATAATAATAAGGTTGGGTTAGTCGAGTGTTTTAAAGTTTTATAGTCATTTTTTTTCTTTCTTATTTTTCGACGCCTTTTATTTTTCAACCCTTTTATTTTTCGACGCGCAATCTTTTTCTTTCTTATTTCTCGCCATTCTAGTTTTGAGGACATAGAATTTTTTTTTTCTACTTCTTATCTAAATTTCTTAAAATTACGAAAATTTATTTTAAGTGGTTAAATTGATAGACATCAAAATTTTCTGGTTCGTAGTAATAGTTGGATTTGTACGTGGACCGGGTTATTGGAGCCAAACAGTACTCAATTATATTGAGACCAAACGAATCCTGCCCCTCTGCTGCATCTTTTGGTTATTCGAAACGTGGGCAAAATCAGAAAAGTCTATTAATTGGATAATTTATATAATTTTTCTTTCCTTTTAAAAACTAATAGGATATTCAGTGAATGCACCGAGCAAGACGTTCACCACCTTTTGTACGTTCACCACCTGTAACTCGATCAATACATCTAGCTAATATTGTCACCGTTGATTTTTCTTTAGAATCGTCATCCAGTCGACCAAGTACTCCAATTCAAATTTCCGATAATCCATTTTTTGAACCCGACCTCACAATTGAGAATCCGGAGAATATTCAGGGACGATTCATAGATCCTGAACCATTAATCTTTCCTCCGAAACCACCAATCATTCAAACAGAGATTGTTGAGGAACGAACCATTAAATCAGAATCCTTTAGTGATTCAGATTCAACAAATTCAATTATGGAAAATCTGGAACCTTTAAGTATGGAAGACCGAATGCGAGCTAAACGCACTGGCCAAGGTCACGCAATTACTCATCCTGACATTAATGCGCCAGATTATGAAATCAAAGGACAAATTCTACATATGGTGACTAATCAATGCCAATTTAGTGGTGCGCCGAAGGAAGATCCAAACGAACATCTTCGTACCTTTAATAGGATCTGCACACTATTTAAAATCTGAGAAGTGGAGGACGAACAGATATATCTCATGTTATTTCGCTGGACTTTAAAGGGAGAAGCCAAAGATTGGTTGGAATCGTTACTAGAAGGGGCGATTGATACATGGGACGTTTTAGTTGAAAATTTTCTTAAACAATTCTTTCCGGCATCTAAAGCCATAAGACTTCAAGGAGAAATTGTTACATTCACACAGAAACCAAATGAAACTCTATATGAGGCGTGGACAAGATTTGGGAAGTTATTAAGAGGATGTCCGCAACATGGTTTAGACACTTGTCAAATAGTACAAATATAATACCAAGGATGCGACATCACTACAAGGAAAGACATAGATATAGCAGCTGGTGGTTCTATTATGAAGAAAATTGAAACTGATGCTTATAAAATTATTGATAACACTGCTTCCCACTCACATGAGTGGCACCAAGAAAAAGATATCGTTAGATCATCTAAAGCAGCTAGAGCCGATTCTAGTCATGACTTAGATTCCATTTCCGCAAAGATAGACGCTGTCGAGAGACGAATGGAAAAGATGACTAAGGATATTCACTCAATACGAATTAGTTATGAGCAGTGTGGAGGACCACATTTGACAAAAGATTGTCTCAGTATTGAACTAACAATGGAACAAAGAGATAATATTTCATACATAAACCAAAGGCCTGGAAATAATTATCAGAATAATTATCAACCGCCAAGACCGATTTACAATCAAAACCAGAACTATAACCGAAATATTCCATACAACAACCAACAAGGTCCTAGCAATCAACAAGTATCCAATAATACTTACAACCAGCAAAGACCTAATTTTCAAAACAAACCACCACAAACCGATGATAAAAAGTCGAATTTAGAAGATATGATGACGAAGCTAGTTGAAACTCAAACGCAGTTTTTCACATCTCAGAAACAAACCAATGAACAAAATACTCAAGCATTTAGAAATCAACAAGATTCTATTCAAAATTTGGAACAAGAAGTGAGTAACCTAGCAAGGTTAATAGGTGAAAGAAAACCGGGAAGTCTACCTAGTGATAAAAATGCTAACCCCTGAAATGAAACAGCTAAAGCCATTACCAAAAGAAGTGGTACAACATTTAACCACCTGAAATACCTGTAATTTCTGATGAAGCTATTCCTACTCCACAATAACCACAACCTGAACAAGATAAGGAAACAGAACCGGTAGTTGAAAAGGTTAATGAAGATAACACAGTTAAAGCTAAACCTTATGTTAAACCATACCAACCACCACTTCCTTATCCGATTAAAATGAAGAAAGAGAAACTTGAAGCCGAGCAATCCAAATTCTTGGATATGTTTAAACAAATAAATGTCAATCTTCCTTTCATTGATGTAATTTCAGGAATGCCTAGATATGCTAAATTTCTGAAAGATCTAATATCTAATAGAAAGAAAATGGAAGAACTCTCGGCCGTTACTATGAATGCTAATTGTTCTGCAGTGCTGTTGAATAAGATACCAGAAAAATTATCTGATCCAGGAAGTTTCACAATTCCATGTTTTCTGGGTAGTCTTAGTTCAATAGAAGCATTGGCAGACTTAGGTGCTAGTATAAATTTAATGCCGTATTCACTATACGCTAAACTAGACCTTGGAGAATTGAAACCAACAAGAATAAGTATACAACTAGCCGATAGATCAATAAAATATCCTAGAGAGATAATGGAAAACATGCTAGTTAAAGTTGGTACTTTAGTATTTCCAGTAGATTTTGTTGTACTGGACATGGAAGAAGATTCTCAAGTTCCTCTCATATTAGGAAGACCATTCTTAAACACGGCTAAAGCAATGATAGACGTGTTTGGTAAGAAACTGACCCTAAGTATAGAGGACGAGAGTGTTACCTTTTCATTTGATAGAGCAATGCAACAACCGCAATCTGCAGATGATACATGTTATTATATTCAAACTATAGATTCACATGCAGAATTGTTAGAAGAATTTCCAGAATTACAAGGAACAGGAGAATGTTCTTTAGGAGAAGGAACTGAACCAATTGATGAAACAAAAATGTTAGCTACACTAATAGCTAATGGATATGAACCAACAACTGAAGAAATTCAAATGCTAAAAGAAGAAGACAGATATCGATACAAATCATCGATAGAAGAACCACCGACATTAGAGTTAAAGCCACTTCCAAACCATTTGGAATACGCTTATTTACATGGTGAATCTGAATTACCTGTAATAATATCGTCTTCTCTTACTGAAAATGAGAAATCACAACTCATTTCTGTGTTGAAAGCTCATAAACCAGCCATTGCATGGAAGATTCATGATATAAAAGGAATAAGTCCTTCGTATTGCACACATAAAATCCTTATGGAAGAAGGTCATAAAACATATGTGCAACGCCAACGAAGACTAAATCATAATATGCAAGATGTTGTTAAAAAAGAAATTATTAAACTGCTTGATGCAGGTTTAATTTATCTAATTTCTGATAGTCCATGGGTAAGCCCAGTTCAATGCATACCTAAGAAGGGTGGCATGACTGTCATTACAAATGAGAAAAATGAGCTTATTCCTACTAGGACTGTAACATGATGGCGTGTATGTATTGATTATAGAAAATTAAATGACGCCACCAGAAAAGATCACTTTCCCTTACCTTTTATTGATCAAATGTTGGAAAGATTAGCCGAAAATAGTTACTATTGTTTTCTTGATGGATTTTCCGAATATTTTCAAATTCCAATAGCACCCGAGGACCAAGAGAAAACCACATTCACGTGCCCTTATGGTACTTTTGCTTACAAACGCATGCCATTTGGACTTTGCAACGCCGATGCAACCTTTCAAAGGTGCATGATGGCGATTTTTCACGACATGATAGAAGAATGCATGGAAGTTTTCATGGATGACTTTTCAGTCTTCGGTGATACATTTGAAACATGTCTAGTTAATCTTGAACGAATGCTTATTAGATGCGAACAATCAAATCTAGTACTTAATTGGGAGAAATGCCATTTCATGGTTAAAGAAGGCATCGTTCTTGGTCATAAAATCTCAAAGGAAGGAATTGAAGTGCATAGAGCTAAAGTAGATGTAATTGCTAAACTTTCACATCTCACCAATGTTAGAGGAGTTAGGAGTTTTCTAGGGCATGCCGGTTTTTACCGACGTTTCATTAAAGATTTTTCTAAAATTGCCACTCCTATGAATAAACTCCTAGAAAAGGATGCTCCATTCGTCTTTTCAGATGAATGCATCAAATCTTTTAATATTCTTAAAGAGAAACTCACTAATGCGCCGATCATGATAACACCAAATTGGAATCTACCGTTTGAACTAATGTGCTATGCAAGTGATTTTGCAATGGGAGCCGTTTTAGGACAAAGGATTGAAAAAAGATTTCAACCTATATAGTATGCTAGTAAGACGTTACAAGGAGCACAAACGAACTATACAACTACTGAAAAAGAACTCCTTGCTATTGTCTTTGCTTTTGACAAATTTCGTTCATATCTCGTTCTAGCAAAAACGGTGGTCTATACCGACCATTCTACTCTTAGATACCTATTTTCGAAACAAGATGCTAAACCAAGATTAATCCGTTGGATCTTACTCTTACAAGAGTTCGATATTGAAATTCGAGATAAAAGAGGAGCAGAAAATCTCGCCGCTGATCATCTTTCTCGTCTTGAAAATCCCGAATTAGAAGTTCTAAATGAATCGGCTATACAAGACAACTTTCCTGATGAATATCTATTGAAGATAGATTATAATGAAATACCATGGTTTGAAGACTATGCAAACTACTTAGTATGTGGATTCCTTGAAAAAGGATTATTGTACCAAAAACGAAAGAAATTCTTCAGTAATATAAAACACTATTTCTGGGAAGATCCACATGTGTTTAAAAGTTGTCCAGATGAAATAATACGTCGATGTGTATTCGGAGATGAAGCTAGTAAAATTTTAAACCATTGTCACACAGGACCAACATGAGGGCATTATGGGCCTCAACTAACAGCAAGAAAAGTTTATGATGCTGGATTCTATTGGCCTACAATTTACAAAGACGCGCACCTTCTTTACAAATCCTGTGATGCTTGTCAAAGGGCCGGAAAAATAAGTCAACGTGATGAAATGCCACAAAATGTCATTCAAGTATGTGAAGTATTTGACATTTGGGGTATTGACTTTATGGGTCCATTTCCAAAATCTCATAATAATCTATATATTCTCGTAGCCATTGATTATGTATCTAAATGGGCGGAAGCACAAGCTCTCCCAACTAACGATGCACGAGTTGTAGTCAACTTTTTAAAACGTCTTTTTGCAAGGTTTGGAACACCGAAAGCTTTAATAAGTGATCGGGGAACTCATTTTTGTAATAATCAACTTGAGAAAGTTCTTAAAAGATATGGAGTAACTCATAAAATCTCCACCGCATATCATCCACAAACAAGTGGACAAGTTGAAAATACCAACCGAGCTTTAAAACATATTCTAGAGAAAACCGTAGGTTCAAATCCGAAGGAATGGTCCATTAAATTGGAGGATGCACTCTGGGCTTTTAGAACAGCATACAAAACTCCAATTGGAACCACACCTTTTAGACTCGTTTACGAAAAAACATGTCATCTTCTAGAAGAAATTGAACACAAAGCATTTTGGGCTTTGAAGACATGTAATCTTGATTTACATGAAGCCGGACGTCTACGATTAAGTCAACTAAATAAATTAGAAGAATTAAGACATGAAGCATATGAAAATTCGTTAATCTATAAAGAAAGAACGAAGAAATGGCATTATTAAAGAATAAGAAGTTCAAAAGAATTTAAAGAAGGAGACAGAGTTCTTCTTTTCAATTCACGATTCAAGCTATTTCCTAAAAAATTGAAATCAAGATGGTCTGGACCATTCATAGTCAAAAGAGTTTTCCCGTACGGAACAATAGAATTAATAAATTCAAATGGGATTGAATTTAAGGTTAATGGTCACAGAGTTAAACACTACAAAGATAGTCCGATGGAAGTCAACAACGAAGTTAATCACAATTTCGATACCACAGCTAACTAAGTGTGGGGAAAATCAAGTCTTAAAAGGATAATATGTATTTCTGTTAGAGTTAGATTTTCTGTTTTCGTGTAGTTCTCGAAAATGGAACCCGAATGGTCTTTCCCTAGCAGACCCTAAAGAACTAGTCTTCTCCCCCCATTCTGAATTTTTATTTTTTTAGGTTTTTACGAAATGAAGACTTCCTGTGAACTAAACCATGGTCTAATGCTACACGCTTCGATCACTAAACGTAATAATGACACACTTCCAAGTGAAATAGTATCATTAATCAGAGGTAAATTGGACGGAGTAAGAAAAGAATCCAGATGCGAAGATAATAAGTTACAATTTGGTAAAGGAAAATCAAAATCCGCAGCGAAAAGAAGAGCACGATACCTTGAAAGATGTCACAAATGCGAAAAATGGTCACATGGAGGTAAATGTTCAAATAATCAAACCTATTCAAATACCGAATTTGTTACTTTATGCAGAGATGGACCGTTCATATGTTTAGAAGAAAAAACATTAAATGCTCGAGGTTACGCCTATGTAGCCATGGAAAATCAATTAGTCCGACTATCTTATGAGTGGGCTAGAGCATATCACTAAGAAATCTATTTCACAAGTAAGTTTGTACAGATTTTATTTTTATTTTTATTTTTAACCTTTTGATAATAACCGCTAATTTGTTCGCTATAAAGTATTAAATTGGTATTCAATGAAATTAGGTCTTGCGACTGAAATTATTGATATCATACCAAAATTTATTACATCACTACGAAATTTAACGTTTATTCTTAAGGTATAAATATCTTTAATCAATCAACCCAAAATATTTCAAAAATTCGTCATGAGTCAAATTAGGTCATGGAACCGAAATTACTTTACCGAAAAGAGGGGCGTATATTTTTGATAATATTTGATTGATTAAAGTGGGATAAAAGCCAAAAAGATTTTTAATTTTATTTTTACCATGTTTTAAAATTAATAAATTAATATTAAATAAATATTGTAAACTTTTAAAATTGTAAATATTTGGAAAATTAATATTTTTAATATAAGTTTGTATGTATAAAAACAAAAATATAATTTAAGTTTGGTGTGAATTTATAATATGAATTTTTAATTAAGTTTGGTGTGAATTTTTAATTTTATGCATTTTAAATTTAAGTTTGGTGTGAATTTAAAAACAAAAATTTACTTTATTTCGCTAAGTTAAAAATATGATTTTTAAAATTCGTCGTGAGTTGAAGACTAGGTCGTTGAACCGAAATTGCTTTACCCGAGGGAGGGACGAGAACTTTTATTATCATTATTTTTAATCTTATTGAATTAAAGTATGCCAAAAACATTAAAAAACCCAAAAATCTTTGCTTTTAAAACAATCGCTAAAAAAAAGACAAATTTTAAAATTTTGTCGAGGGACGGACTAGGACATCATTCCGAAACAACCTCGTCCTAAATAACAAGGGAAACGAAATTTTAAAATTAATTAAATAATTGTTTTAATTAGTATAAGATCAGTTATTATTTAAAAAAAATGCTGCGACTCGCGGAGTTTAAAGGGGAGGAGTACCGCGACTCGCGGAGCTTTCAAAATCCAGAAAAAAAAGGGGCCGAACAGATCAGTCAACACACAAACATCCCACGAAAATTGCGAAAATACACACGAAAAACACACACAAATCGAATTTTTTCACCATTTTTTATCAGATCTTTCACAAAATCATGTTGAGAAGAATGCTATCAAGGAATTACTCAAGGAAAACGGTAAATTTCTACACCTAAACACCATTTAATCCAAAAATTAGTGTTCTTGAACAAATTTATATCCAATTCGATTTTGATGCTTTTTAGTGTAATTATGCTTAAATTGCTTATGTATTATGCTTGTATAACCTAGAGTGATGCTATTTAACATGATTAGAAGCCTTAAACTTCAAATTTTGAGTAATCTAGGGTTTGTGTTCTTGAGCAATTTGGGGCTTTTTGATATAAACAGGTTATGGCTGATTTTTGTAATGAATTATTGCTAAATTAAGTAGTGTAACATGTTTAGGTAGTTAAATGATCCAAACTTTGAGCCTAAACATGATTTTTGAGAATTGAAGTGGACTTTTTCAAGTCTAAAATTCATGAACTTGATTTTTGAGAGATAATGCCATTTGAAACTTGTTTAATTACTAATAATGATTATTTTGACATGTTATTTGAGTTGAATGCTTATGAACTTAGTGAACAATTTCGTATATGCTTATTTGAAAAAGTGTAGATTTGATAAAAATATGAAAATGAGCATAATTTTAATATAAATTGAACATGTCATTGTAATTATTTTGATTGATGATTTTGCTGACACCAATGCATATTTGGATGCACAAAAATTGTGTTTGATGTGTTATGCAGACTGAAAGGGGTGAATCTTCATCCCAAGCTCGCATTGCTCCTCCTGAGAATGCGGAACAACAGGATGTTGATAACTATTACAAACAAGATATACCTCATCTAGTTATGACATTTTCAGATATGCACGTGGAAGATTTGCACCCGAACTTGAGATTAGACAGACGTTGGATAGATTATCCAAAATACCAAAGGAGCTTGCACACTCTTCATTCTAAAGCTGTTGAAGTACCTAGGGTCATAGAATGGGAACCGTTAGAAGCCGTAGAATTGGGCGAACGGATTATAGAATTACTTACACAGAGGTATGGTAATTATACTTTTAACGATTGGGTACGATTATTCAACATGCGTAGACCTGTATATAAAGTATGGTGTGAAGAATTATTGTGTAGTATAGAAATAAATGATCGGGTAACTAGTTTAACCAATCGAACTTTTATTAGATTTTTGTTAGGAGGTTCGATGCGCCACATGTCTCTACTAGACATGGCTCAGGCCTTACGTATATATACGCCTGAGGAGCTAGCATCTGCCGATTGTCGAGGGTTGATATTAAATGGTAGGAAGATTGATGAAAATTTTGATACGCATGGTGTATGGAGTCAAATGACTAGCCATCACCGATTTAAAGGGGGAAATTACTCTTATTTGGATATAGATATAGCTGAGTTAAGAGTAATTCACAGGTTTCTAGCGAACTCGATTACACAGCGAGGTAAAAATAAGGAAAAGGTAAATGAGCAAGATTTATTTTACCACATGTGTATTCGAGACCCACAAAGTGCTGTAAGTATACCTTATTGTGTGGGTTATTATTTATCAGCTATGGTTAGGGGGATGAGACCACACAGTATAATAGGAGGTGGTATATTTATTACATTAATTGCTGAGTATCTCGATGTGGATATAAGTCGGGGGGATTATTAATCGAAGAACCAGAACCCCACGATACAATTGGTTTAAATGTATATCATGGTGCTAAGGTTTTAAAGAGGCGAAATAACGCCGCAGTAAAATATAATGGAAGACATCCACAGGTTGAAAGAAATCAACAGCCAGGTAATGTGGGAGGGGGAAATGAAATGACAGAAATGCAAAGGTTTATAGCTTCACAAGAGTATGAAAATGCTAGACATCGAGCATTTGAAGATTGGCAAGTTCATCAAAATCACATCATAGCTCATTGCCAACATATAGGTAGAAACTATATTCCTACTCCAAAGCCCGTATTTCCTCCTTGGTCTATAGAGATCCAACCACCGTATCTTACTTATAACCCAGCTGAAGCATTTTATAACACATACGGTTATGCATGGAACCCCTACTGGTATTAGTATCAACCCTAGTTTATTTAGTTTTATTTATTTTTGTAATGTTACTACATTTAACACTTATGTTAATATTGTAATAGTTTTTATAATTTTCTAACTTTTATTATTAGATTTTAATAATTTTTGAATGTGGGGTAATATACCAAACTTCAAAAATATGTATATATGTTTGCAGTTTATCTTATGTACACAACAGGGTAAAACAACGCATTTTCAAAGACTGGCATTAAGTTCAGCAAAAGCAACTAATTTTGATGACAAGATGCAAAATATATGTGATGTAACAACAAGACGGAATGAACAAATGATGTGCACCATTTATCATTCAAAACAAACAACAATATGTTTGGAAACTTTGGTAAAATTTAATCATTTTTCTACGCTAATCACCCTCAATAATTTAAATTGTTACTGATTTCTTGCAAATGAGGGCATTGCAAGATCTTAAGTGTGGGAAGGGGTTAAATTCTTTCGAATTTTAAACATTTTTACTTTAAAAACTTGGTTACCATTAAAAATACTAGTAAAGCAGTAGTTGTATTAGAATCTAGTGCTCTCTGATAATAAAGAACAGCCCTAGTCTTATATACTGACTACTCAATTCTAGTAAAATTTTTGAAAATTTTCAATTAAATGAACTCAAAATCATGTTTATACATATTTATGAACGATAAAACTAGGTGTTAACACCGAAATTATTGTTACCTTGGAAAGGACATAAATTGAGAAAAACCAAAATGTTAGAATTCATTTAAAATGGAATAGAGGACAATAAAAAGGAAAATAAAAGCCAAGTGTTGAAATGTCCCGTTCTTATTGATTAAAAACGTTCCATATTAATTGATTTCGTTGCGAGGTTTTGACCTCTATATGAGACGTTTTTCAAAGACTGCATTCATTTTAAAACAAACCATAACCTTTATTTCATCAATAAAGGTTTAAAAAGCTTTACGTAGATTATCAAATAATGATAATCTAAAATATCCTGTTTACACACGACCATTACATAATGGTTTACAATACAAATATGTTACAACAAAATAAGTTTCTTGAATGCAGTTTTTACACAATATCATACAAGCATGGACTCCAAATCTCGTCCTTATTTAAGTATGCGACAGCGGAAGCTCTTAATAATCACCTGAGAATAAACATGCTTAAAACGTCAACAAAAATGTTGGTGAGTTATAGGTTTAACCTATATATATCAAATCATAATAATAGACCACAAGATTTCATATTTCAATACACATCCCATACATAGAGATAAAAATCATTCATATGGTGAACACCTGGTAACCGACATTAACAAGATGCATATATAAGAATATCCCCATCATTCCGGGACACCCTTCGGATATGATATAAATTTCGAAGTACTAAAGCATCCGGTACTTTGGATGAGGTTTGTTAGGCCCAATAGATCTATCTTTAGGATTCGCGTCAATTAGGGTGTCTGTTCCCTAATTCTTAGATTACCAGACTTAATAAAAAGGGGCATATTCGATTTCGATAATTCAACCATAGAATGTAGTTTCACGTACTTGTGTCTATTTTGTAAATCATTTATAAAACCTGCATGTATTCTCATCCCAAAAATATTAGATTTTAAAAGTGGGACTATAACTCACTTTCACAGATTTTTACTTCGTCGGGAAGTAAGACTTGGCCACTGGTTGATTCACGAACCTATAACAATATATACGTATATATCAAAGTATGTTCAAAATATATTTACAACACTTTTAATATATTTTGATGTTTTAAGTTTATTAAGTCAGTTGTCCTCGTTAGTAACCTACAACTAGTTGTCCACAGTTAGATGTACAGAAATAAATCGATAAATATTATCTTGAATCAATCCACGACCCAGTGTATACGTATCTCAGTATTGATCACAACTCAAACTATATATATTTTGGAATCAACCTCAACCCTGTATAGCTAACTCCAACATTCACATATAGAGTGTCTATGGTTGTTCCGAAATATATATAGATGTGTCGACATGATAGGTCGAAACATTGTATACGTGTCTATGGTATCTCAAGATTACATAATATACAATACAAGTTGATTAAGTTATGGTTGGAATAGATTTGTTACCAATTTTCACGTAGCTAAAATGAGAAAAATTATCCAATCTTGTTTTACCCATAACTTCTTCATTTTAAATCCGTTTTGAGTGAATCAAATTGCTATGGTTTCATATTGAACTCTATTTTATGAATCTAAACAAAAAAAGTATAGGTTTATAGTCAGAAAAATAAGTTATAAGTCGTTTTTGTAAAGGTAGTCATTTCAGTCGAAAGAACGACGTCTAGATGACCATTTTAGAAAACATACTTCCACTTTGAGTTTAACCATAATTTTTGGATATAGTTTCATGTTCATAATAAAAATCATTTTCTCAGAATAACAACTTTAATATCAAAGTTTATCATAGTTTTTAATTAACTAACCCAAAACAGCCCGCGGTGTTACTACGAAGGCGTAAATCCAGTTTTACGGTGTTTTTCGTGTTTCCAGGTTTTAAATCATTAAGTTAGCATATCATATAGATATAGAACATGTGTTTAGTTGATTTTAAAAGTCAAGTTAGAAGGATTAACTTTTGTTTGCGAACAAGTTTAGAATTAACTAAACTATGTTCTAGTAATTACAAGTTTAAACCTTCGAATAAGATAGCTTTATATGTATGAATCGAATGATGTTATGAACATCATTACTACCTTAAGTTCCTTGGATAAACCTACTGGAAAAGAGAAAAATGGATCTAGCTTCAACGGATCCTTGGATGGCTCGAAGTTCTTGAAGCAGAATCATGACACGAAAACAAGTTCAAGTAAGATCATCACTTGAAATAAGATTGTTATAGTTATAGAAATTGAACCAAAGTTTGAATATGATTATTACCTTGTATTAGAATGATAACCTACTGTAAGAAACAAAGATTTCTTGAGGTTGGATGATCACCTTACAAGATTGGAAGTGAGCTAGCAAACTTGAAAGTATTCTTGATTTTATGTAACTAGAACTTGTAGAATATATGAAGAACACTTAGAACTTGAAGATAGAACTTGAAGATAGAACTTGAGAGAGATCAATTAGATGAAGAAAATTGAAGAATGAAAGTGTTTATAGGTATTTTTGGTCGTTGGTGTATGGATTAGATTTAAAGGATATGTAATTTTGTTTTCATGTAAATAAGTCATGAATGATTACTCATATTTTTGTAATTTTATGAGATATTTCATGCTAGTTGCTAAATGATGGTTCCAACATGTGTTAGGTGACTCACATGGTCTACTAAGAGCTGATCATTGGAGTGTATATACCAATAGTACATACATCTAAAAGTTGTGTATTGTACGAGTACGAATACGGGTGCATACGAGTAGAATTGTTGATGAAACTGAACGAGGATGTAATTGTAAGCATTTTTGTTAAGTAGAAGTATTTTGATAAGTGTATTTAAGTCTTTCAAAAGTGTATAAATACATATTAAAATACTACATGTATATACATTTTAACTGAGTCGTTAAGTCATCGTTAGTCGTTACATGTAAGTGTTGTTTTGAAACCTTTAGGTTAACGATCTTGTTAAATGTTGTTAACCCAATGTTTATAATATCAAATGAGATTTTAAATTATTATATTATCATGATATTATCATGTATGAATATCTCTTAATATGATATATATACATTAAATGTCTTTACAACGATGATCGTTACATATATGTCTCGTTTAAAAATCATTAAGTTAGTAGTCTTGTTTTTACATATGTAGTTCATTGTTAATATACTTAATGATATGTTTACTTATCATAGTATCATGTTAACTATATATATATATCCATATATATGTCATCATATAGTTTTTACAAGTTTTAACGTTCGTGAATCACCGGTCAACTTGGGTGGTCAATTGTCTATATGAAACATATTTCAATTAATCAAGTTTTAACAAGTTTGATTGCTTAACATGTTGGAAACATTTAACCATGTAAATATCAATCTCAATTAATATATATAAACATGGAAAAGTTCGGGTCACTACAGTACCTACCCGTTAAATAAATTTCGTCCCGAAATTTTAAGCTGTTGAAGGTGTTGACGAATCTTCTGGAAATAGATGCGGGTATTTCTTCTTCATCTGATCTTCACGCTCCCAGGTGAACTCGGGTCCTCTACGAGCATTCCATCGAACCTTAACAATTGGTATCTTGTTTTGCTTAAGTCTTTTAACCTCACGATCCATTATTTCGACGGGTTCTTCGATGAATTGGAGTTTTTCGTTGATTTGGATTTCATCTAACGGAATAGTGAGATCTTCTTTAGCAAAATATTTCTTCAAATTCGAGACGTGGAAAGTGTTATGTACAGCCGCGAGTTGTTGAGGTAACTCAAGTCGGTAAGCTACTGGTCCGACACGATTAATAATCTTGAATGGTCCAATATACCTTGGATTTAATTTCCCTCGTTTACCAAATCGAACAACGCCTTTCCAAGGTGCAACTTTAAGCATGACCATCTCTCCAATTTCAAATTCTATATCTTTTCTTTTAATGTCAGCGTAGCTCTTTTGTCGACTTTGGGCGGTTTTCAACCGTTGTTGAATTTGGATGATCTTCTCGGTAGTTTCTTGTATAATCTCCGGACCCGTAATCTGTCTATCCCCCACTTCACTCCAACAAATCGGAGACCTGCACTTTCTACCATAAAGTGCTTCAAACGACGCCATCTCAATGCTTGAATGGTAGCTGTTGTTGTAGAAAAATTCTACTAACGGTAGATGTCGATCCCAACTGTTTCCGAAATCAATAACACATGCTCGTAGCATGTCTTCAAGCGTTTGTATTGTCCTTTTGCTCTGCCCATCAGTTTGTGGATGATAGGCAGTACTCATGTCTAGACGAGTTCCTAATGCTTGCTATAATGTCTGCCAGAATCTTAAAATGAATCTGCCATCCCTATCAGAGATAATAGAGATTGGTATTCCATGTCTGGAGACGACTTCCTTCAAATATAGTCGTGCTAACTTCTCCATCTTGTCATCTTCTCTTATTGGCAGGAAGTGTGCTGATTTGGTGAGACGATCGACTATTACCCAAATAGTATCAAAACCACCTGCAGTCCTTGGCAATTTAGTAATGAAATCCATGGTAATGTTTTCCCATTTCCATTCTGGGATTTCGGGTTGTTGAAGTAGACCTGATGGTTTCTGATGCTCAACTTTGACCTTAGAACACGTCAAACATTCTCCTACGTATTTAGCAACATCGGCTTTCATACCCGGCCACCAAAATGTTTCTTGAGATCCTTGTACATCTTCCCCGTTCCAGGATGTATTGAGTATCTGGTTTTATGAGCTTCTCTAAGTACCATTTCTCTCATATCTCCAAATTTTGGGACCTAAATCCTTTCAGCCCTATACCGGGTTCCGTCTTCCCGAATATTAAGATGCTTCTCCGATCCTTTGGGTATTTCATCCTTTAAATTTCCCTCTTTTAAAACTCCTTGTTGCGCCTCCTTTATTTGAGTAGTAAGGTTATTATGAATCATTATATTCATAGATTTTACTCGAATGGGTTCTCTGTCCTTCCTGCTCAAGACATCAGCTACCACATTTGCCTTCCCCGGGTGGTAACGAATCTCAAAGTCTTAATCATTCAATAATTCAATCCACCTATGCTGCCTCATATTCAGTTGTTTCTTATTAAATATGTGTTGAAGACTTTTGTGGTCGGTATATATAATACTTTTGACCCCATATAAGTAGTGCCTCCAAGTCTTTAATGCAAAAACAACCGCGCCTAATTCCAAATCATGCGTCGTATAATTTTGTTCGTGAATCTTCAATTGTCTAGACGCATAAGCAATCACCTTCGTTTGTTGCATTAATACACAACCGAGATCTTGCTTTGATGCGTCACAATAAATCACAAAATCATCATTCCCTTCAGGCAATGACAATATAGGTGCCGTAGTTAGCTTTTTCTTCAATAACTGAAACGCTTTCTCTTGTTCATCATTCCATTCAAATTTCATCCCTTTATGCGTTAATGCAGTCAAGGGTTTTGCTATTCTGGAAAAGTCTTGGATGAACCTTCTGTAGTAACCAGCTAGTCCTAAAAACTGGCATATGTGTTTCGGAGTTTTCGGGGTTTCCCAATTTTCAACAGTTTCTATCTTTGCCGGATCCACCTTAATACCTTCTTTGTTCACTATGTGACCGAAGAATTGAACTTCTTCCAACCAAAATGCACACTTTGAAAACTTAGCGTACAATTCTTCCTTCCTCAATACTTCTAACACCTTTCTCAAATGTTCACCGTGTTCTTGGTCATTCTTTGAGTAAATAAGTATGTCATCAATGAAAACAATGACAAACTTGTCAAGGTATGGTCCACACACTCGGTTCATAAGGTCCATGAACACAGCTGGTGCATTAGTTAAACTAAACGGCATGACCATAAACACGTAATGACCGTAACGTGTTCTGAAAGCAGTCTTTGGAATATCATCTTCTTTCACCCGCATTTGATGATACCCGGAACGTAAGTCAATCTTTGAATAAACAGACGAGCCTTGTAGTTGATCAAATAAGTCGTCGATTCTCGGTAGTGGGTAGCGGTTCTTGATGGTAAGTTTGTTCAACTCTCGGTAGTCGATACACAACCTGAATGTACCATCTTTCTTCTTGACAAACAAAACAGGAGCTCCCCACGGTGATGTGCTTAGTCGAATGAAAACACGCTCTAAAAGTTCTTGTAATTGGCTTTGCAGTTCTTTCATCTCGCTGGGTGCGAGTCTGTAAGGAGCACGAGCTATTGGTGCAGCTCCTGGTACAAGATCTATTTGAAATTCAACGGATCGATGTGGGGGTAATCCCGGTAATTCTTTCGGAAATACATCGGGAAATTCTTTTGCAATGGGAACATCATTGATGCTCTTTTCTTCAGTTTGTACTTTCTCGACGTGTGCTAGAACAGCATAGCAACCTTTTCTTATTAGTTTTTGTGCCTTCAAATTACTAATAAGATGTAGCTTCGTGTTGCCCTTTTCTCCGTACACCATTAAGGGTTTTCCTTTTTCTCGTATAATGCGAATTGCATTTTTGTAACAAACGATCTCTGCTTTCACTTCTTTCAACCAGTCCATACCGATTATCACATCAAAACTCCCTAACTCTACTGGTATCAAATCAATCTTAAATGTTTCGCTAACCAGTTTAATTTCTCGATTCCGACATATATTATCTGCTGAAATTAATTTACCATTTGCTAATTCGAGTAAAAATTTACTATCCAAAGGCGTCAATGAACAACTTAATTTAGCACAAAAATCTCTACTCATATAGCTTCTATCCGCACCCGAATCAAATAAAACGTAAGCAGATTTATTGTCAATAAGAAACGTACCCGTAACAAGCTCCGGGTCTTCCTGTGCCTCTGCCACATTAATATTGAAAACTATTCCGCGGCCTTGTCCATTCGTGTTCTCCTGGTTAGGGTAATTTCTAATAATGTGGCCCGGTTTTCCACATTTATAACAAACTACATTGGCATAACTTGCTCCGACACTACTTGCTCTGCCATTACTCGTTCCGACACCATTTGTTCCTTTCGTTCTATTAACCCCTGGTCCGTAGACCTCACACTTCGCCGCGCTATGACCATTTCTTTTACACTTGTTGCAAAATTTGGTGCAGAACCCCGAGTGATACTTTTCACACCTTTGGCATAGCTGCTTCTGATTGTTGTTGTTGTTGCGGTTATTATTGTTGTTGGGATGATTGTTGTAGTTACTGTTGTTGTTGTTGTTGTTGTTGTTGGGCCATTTGTTGTAGTTGCGATTGATGTTGCGATTGTTGGGATAATTGTTGCGATTATTGTTGTAATTGCTGTTGTTGTTGTATTGGTGATTCTTATCACCGTTTTCCTCCCACTTTCTTTTGACTTGCTTCACATTGGCCTCTTCAGCAGTCTGTTCTTTAATTCTTTCTTCAATCTGGTTCACTAGTTTGTGAGCCATTCTACATGCCTGTTGTATGGAGGCGGGCTCGTGTGAACTTATATCTTCTTGGATTCTTTCCGGTAATCCTTTCACAAACGCGTCGATCTTCTCTTCCTCATCTTCGAATGCTCCCGGACACAATAGGCACAATTCTGTGAATCGTCTTTCATACGTGGTAATATCAAATCCTTGGGTTCGTAACCCTCTAAGTTCGGTCTTGAGCTTATTGACCTCAGTTCTGGGACGGTACTTCTCGTTCATCAAGTGCATGAATGCTAACCACGGTAGTGCGTACGCATCGTCTTGTCCCACTTGCTCTAGATAGGTATTCCACCATGTTAACGCAGAACCTGTGAAGGTATGCGTAGCGTACTTCACTTTGTCCTCTTCAGTACACTTACTTATGGCAAACACCGATTCGACCTTCTCGGTCCACCGTTTCAATCCGATCGGTCCTTCGGTCCCATCAAATTCCAAAGGTTTGCAGGCAGTGAATTCTTTGTAGGTGCATCCTACATGATTTCCTGTACTGCTAGATCCAAGGTTATTGTTGGTATGTAGCGCAGCCTGTACTGCGGCTATGTTTGAAGCTAGAAAAGTACGGAATTCCTCTTCATTCATATTCACTGTGTGTCGAGTAGTCGGTGCCATTTCCTTCAAAATAGTTAAATAGAACAAGATAATCATACAGAATATTAAGAGTAGTTAATAGTATTTCGTAGCATAATATGAACTCATTTATAAAAGCTTTTTCTTCATATTAGCGTTTTATAAGTTTAAATTCGGGTAGTACCTACCCGTTAAGTTCATACTTAGTAGCTAATATACAATTCAACTACTACAATTCTATATGAAAAACTGATTATAATAATATTTCGCGTTCAAACTTTTACACAATATTTTACAAACTTACAATACCGCTTATTTTACATATAGCATGAAATATAGCACACAATAAATTTGATACAAGATGGTTGTGAAGATAATTCTAGCTAGTACACAAGTCGTTCAGCAAAGGCAATAAAGACACGTAATTCATACGTCCAAAAACAAGTCATGCATTCAGGTTTTACTAGGATTACTTCCCATCCTTGGTCTTGTGGAACATAACCGTTATGGCCGTTGATAAGACAACGTGTTGTAACGTCGTCAAAGGGACGAGGGTTACGTAATGTCCAACAGTCCAGTAACAATCTAAAAACCTCATTTCTTACCCCAATTACCAACTTCGTCACTTGTAGGAACGTTTTGTTTAATAGTTGTAGCCCGATGTTCTTGTTCTCACTTTGGTGAGAAGAGAACATTACTAATCCGTAAGCATAACATGCTTCTTTATGTTGCATGTTAGCCGCTTTTTCTAAATCATGAAGTCCAATATTCGGATATATTGAGTCAAAATAATTTCTTAACCCATTGCGTAAAATAGCATTTGAGTTCCCCGTAATATATGCGTCAAAGTAAACACATCGTAACTTATGGATTTCCCAATGTGATATCCCCCATCTTTCGAACGAAAGCCTTTTATAAACCAAGGCATTCTTGGAACGTTCTTCGAGTATCTTACAAACTGATCTCGCCTTAAATAGTTGTGCCGAAGAATTCTGACCGACTCTGGACAAGATTTCATCAATCATGTCTCCGGGTAGGTCTCTTAAAATATTGGGTTGTCTATCCATTTTGTGTTTTTATACTGTAAAATAGACAAGAGTTAGATTCATAAAAAAAAAATACTTATTAATACAAGCATTTTTTACATATATCATAAAGCATAAGCACACTATATTATATATATTACACCACACGAATACAACTATCTTATTCCGACTCGCTTGTTTCTTCTTCTTCGGTTTTGGTTCGTTTTGCCAAGTTTCTAGGGATATATGATGTTCCCCTAATGCGAGCCGTCGTTTTCCACATTGGTTTAGAAAAACCTGGTGGTTTAGAGGTTCCCGGGTCATTGTTACAACTTAAGGACTTCGGGGGTTGACGATACATATAAAGTTCATCGGGGTTGGAATTCGATTTCTTTATTTTTATGCTCTTTCCCTTATTATTTTCTTTTGCCTTTTTAAATTCAGTTGGGGTAATTTCTATAACATCATCGGAATTCTCGTCGGAATCCGATTCATCGGAGAATTGGTAATCCTCCTAATATTTTGCTTCCTTGGCGGAAACACCATTGACCATAATTAACCTTGGTCGGTTGGTTGAGGATTTTCTTTTACTTAACCGTTTTATTATTTCCCCCACCGGTTCTATTTCTTCATCCGGTTCTGATTCTTCTTCCGGTTCCGATTCTTCTTCCGGTTCTGACTCTTCTTCCGGTTCCTCTTCGGGAACTTGTGAATCAGTCCACGAATCATTCCAATTTACATTTGACTCTTCATTATTATTAGGTGAGTCAATGGGACTTGTTCTAGAGGTATACATCTATCACATAATATCAAACGCGTTAAGAGATTAATATATCACATAATATTCACATGTTAAAAATATATAGTTTCCAACAAAATTTGTTAAGCAATCATTTTTCAAGTAAACACGGTCGAAGTCCAGACTCACTAATGCATCCTAACAAACTCGATAAGACACACTAATGCAAAATTCTGGTTCTCTAAGACCAACGCTCGGATACCAACTGAAATGTCCCGTTCTTATTGATTAAAAACGTTCCATATTAATTGATTTCGTTGCGAGGTTTTGACCTCTATATGAGACGTTTTTCAAAGACTGCATTCATTTTAAAACAAACCATAACCTTTATTTCATCAATAAAGGTTTAAAAAGCTTTACGTAGATTATCAAATAATGATAATCTAAAATATCCTGTTTACACACGACCATTACATAATGGTTTACAATACAAATATGTTACAACAAAATAAGTTTCTTGAATGCAGTTTTTACACAATATCATACAAGCATGGACTCCAAATCTCGTCCTTATTTAAGTATGCGACAGTGGAAGCTCTTAATAATCACATGAGAATAAACATGCTTAAAACGTCAACAAAAATGGTGGTGAGTTATAGGTTTAACCTATATATATATATCAAATCATAATAATAGACCACAAGATTTCATATTTCAATACACATCCCATACATAGAGATAAAAATCATTCATATGGTGAACACCTGGTAACCAACATTAACAAGATGCATATATAAAAATATTCCCATCATTCCGGGACACCCTTCGGATATGATATAAATTTTGAAGTACTAAAGCATCCGGTACTTTGGATGGGGTTTGTTAGGCCCAATAGATCTATCTTTAGGATTCGCGTCAATTAGGGTGTCTGTTCCCTAATTCTTAGATTACCAGACTTAATAAAAAGGGGCATATTCGATTTTGATAATTCAACCATAGAATGTAGTTTCACGTATTTGTGTCTATTTTGTAAATCATTTATAAAACCTGCATGTATTCTCATCCCAAAAATATTAGATTTTAAAAGTGGGACTATAACTCACTTTCACAGATTTTTACTTCGTCGGGAAGTAAGACTTGGCCACTGGTTGATTCACGAACCTATAACAATATATACATATATATCAAAGTATGTTCAAAATATATTTACAACACTTTTAATATATTTTGATGTTTTAAGTTTATTAAGTCAGTTGTCCTCGTTAGTAACCTACAACTAGTTGTCCACAGTTAGATGTACAGAAATAAATCGATAAATATTATCTTGAATCAATCCACGACCCAGTGTATACGTATCTCAGTATTGATCACAACTCAAACTATATATATTTTGGAATCAACCTCAACCCTGTATAGCTAACTCCAACATTCACATATAGAGTGTCTATGGTTGTTCCGAAATATATATAGATGTGTCGACATGATAGGTCGAAACATTGTGTACGTGTCTATGGTATCTCAAGATTACATAATATACAATACAAGTTGATTAAGTTATGGTTGGAATAGATTTGTTACCAATTTTCACGTAGCTAAAATGAGAAAAATTATCCAATCTTGTTTTACCCATAACTTCTTCATTTTAAATCCATTTTGAGTGAATCAAATTGCTATGGTTTCATATTGAACTCTATTTTATGAATCTAAACAAAAAAAGTATAGGTTTATAGTCAGAAAAATAAGTTACAAGTCGTTTTTGTAAAGGTAGTCATTTCAGTCGAAAGAACGACGTCTAGATGACCATTTTAGAAAACATACTTCCACTTTGAGTTTAACCATAATTTTTGGATATAGTTTCATGTTCATAATAAAAATCATTTTCTCAGAATAACAACTTTAATATCAAAGTTTATCATAGTTTTTAATTAACTAACCCAAAACAGCCCGCGGTGTTACTACGACGGCGTAAATCCGGTTTTACGGTGTTTTTCGTGTTTTCAGGTTTTAAATCATTAAGTTAGCATATCATATAGATATAGAACATGTGTTTAGTTGATTTTAAAAGTCAAGTTAGAAGGATTAACTTTTGTTTGCGAACAAGTTTAGAATTAACTAAACTATGTTCTAGTGATTACAAGTTTAAAACTTCGAATAAGATAGCTTTATATGTATGAATCGAATGATGTTATGAACATCATTACTACCTTAAGTTCCTTGGATAAACCTACTGGAAAAGAGAAAAATGGATCTAGCTTCAACGGATCCTTGGATGGCTCGAAGTTCTTGAAGCAGAATCATGACACGAAAACAAGTTCAAGTAAGATCATCACTTGAAATAAGATTGTTATAGTTATAGAAATTGAACCAAAGTTTGAATATGATTATTACCTTGTATTAGAATGATAACCTACTGTAAGAAACAAAGATTTCTTGAGGTTGGATGATCACCTTACAAGATTGGAAGTGAGCTAGCAAACTTGAAAGTATTCTTGATTTTATGTAACTAGAACTTGTAGAATATATGAAGAACACTTAGAACTTGAAGATAGAACTTGAGAGAGATCAATTAGATGAAGAAAATTGAAGAATGAAAGTGTTTGTAGGTGTTTTTGGTCGTTGGTGTATGGATTAGATATAAAGGATATGTAATTTTGTTTTCATGTAAATAAGTCATGAATGATTACTCATATTTTTGTAATTTTATGAGATATTTCATGCTAGTTTCCAAATGATGGTTCCAACATGTGTTAGGTGACTCACATGGGCTGCTAAGAGCTGATCATTGGAGTGTATATACCAATAGTACATACATCTAAAAGCTGTGTATTGTACGAGTACGAATACGGGTGCATACGAGTAGAATTGTTGATGAAACTGAACGAGGATGTAATTGTAAGAATTTTTGTTAAGTAGAAGTATTTTGATAAGTGTATTGAAGTCTTTCAAAAGTTTATAAATACATATTAAAACACTACATGTATATACATTTTAACTGAGTCGTTAAGTCATCGTTAGTCGTTACATGTAAGTGTTGTTTTGAAACCTTTAGGTTAACGATCTTGTTAAATGTTGTTAACCCAATGTTTATAATATCAAATGAGATTTTAAATTATTATATTATCATGTATGAATATCTCTTAATATGATATATATACATTAAATGTCTTTACAACGATGATCGTTACATATATGTCTCGTTTAAAAATCATTAAGTTAGTAGTCTTGTTTTTACATATGTAGTTCATTGTTAATACACTTAATGATATGTTTACTTATCATAGTATCATGTTAACTATATATATATCCATATATATGTCATCATATAGTTTTTACAAGTTTTAACGTTCGTGAATCACCGGTCAACTTGGGTGGTCAATTGTCTATATGAAACATATTTCAATTAATCAAGTTTTAACAAGTTTGATTGCTTAACATGTTAGAAACATTTAATCATGTAAATATCATCTCAATTAATATATATAAACATGGAAAAGTTCGGGTCACTACAAGTGTGGAAAAATTACCAAGTTATTTTAAACATATGTCACATATTTTTGTACAAATAATTGAAAATACTTTTGTTTTGGACGATAATTAACTGTTTTACCCAATGAAAGAAAAGAAAAGATGGATCTACACGATGAATCAATTCCATCATTAAAAGGAAGTAAAGTCTTATGAAAAAGAAACGCGCTTCTTGATTTAGGTCATGAAGTTGTCGTCCAGACTAGCTGTAGGTTGACGAAAAACCTAGAAAAGTCATCTCTAAAATCAGCAGGAAATCCACGGACCTCAGCATAAAACAGGGTCACCAAGTGGTCAGATTTATCCTAATCATGAGAAGGATTTATCTCGTACAATGGGGGCACCGTGCAAATTAGCTTGATAAGACTAATGAATCAGATCCCCAGAAAGGATAATCTCCTTAAAGATTAAAAATCAGCTTTTAAGCCTGATATTATTCAATCCTTGAGATTGACCTTAAAGATTGAGAATTCAAACTCATGGAATTCAATGATATCTAAACTCGAGCTTGAACGAGAAAATATTTTGATCAAATTAAAACCGATTTGTTTTCTAAAAACCCATTTTCAATGCGTTCATTACCATTGAACGTAAAATCCTAGGAATTCACCTGTAATTCATTAGGTCACCTGAACCAATTCGGGTGTCAACCGTAAGAACGGTGGTTGCATAGCATGGTCAAAAACAGGACCTTGTGTCAGACCAAAAAATTATAAGGGTGAGCTTTGCTATTACTCCTACAAAGGATAGTAATTGCATCCGACACGTTATAGACCATAATTAAAAGTATGTCAGGAGACATTGCCTTAACAGTTGCTTGTTCAACGCTTTCCTTTACAACCGGACGGTAGTTTACCAAAAGGTAATATACGGAGCAAGTATACTGGACGTGTTGCTTTCCCAATACAAGGTTAGCAAGTGGGTGACACAAAACCGCAAGTTTTGAGCTAAAATTTTCAAATCTGAAACCCACCAAACCCACAAAAAGAATTTGCAAACACCGGTGAAGGGTTATTCTGGAAAACTTATCTAGGGTAAAAACTAGATTGAATTTTCAAAAAGATCAAATGTTTTCATAAAGATCCAATTTCCTTAATGGATCTAAATTTTTATAGTCATGTGGGACTGTAAACCACATCGTTACTACCATTGTTTATACCGCCATAAAGAAATCACTGATGTACAAAGTGTGAAGAATAAAGAAGTGATTCTAGTATTTCAAGACTATATTTTGCTTGAGGACAAGCAACGCTCAAGTGTGGGAATATTTGATAATGCTAAAAACGAACATATATTTCATAGCATTATCCCTCAAGAAAGACAAGCTTTTAGTTGCAATTGTTCTATTTACAAGTGATATTCGTTTAAATAATAAAAGGTGAAGATAAAAGATAGATTCGACGAATTGAAGACGCAAACGACCAAAAAGCTCAAAAGTACAAAATACAATCAAAGAGGTTCCAATTATTGATAAGAAACGTCTCAAAATTACAAGAGTACAAGATTCAAAACGCAAAGTACAAGATATTAAATTGTACGCAAGGACGTTCGAAAATCCGGAACCGGGACCAGAGTCAAATCTCAACGCTCGACGCAACGGACTAAAAATTACAAGTTAACTATGTACATAAATATAATATAATATATAATTAATTATATAAATTATATATATATATATTATATTTATATATTAAAACCGTCAGCAAGAAAGGTTCCAAAATGAGATGAGCTGTAGAAACAAACTCCGCGAGTTGCGGAGTTTGAAGGCCAAAAAGGCCGCGACTCGCGGAGCCTCCCTGGACAAAAATGCCAATAAAAGCCAGCGCAATTCGACGTTTTAAAAATCCATATATCAATCTCTCTATCATCAACGTGTATATATATATATATATATATTTATATTATAATTTTAATTTTAATTTTAATTTCTAATAATAAGGGTATGTTAGCGAATGTTGTAAGGGTGTAAGTCGAAATTCTGTCCGTGTAACGCTACGCTATTTTTAATCATTGTAAGTTATGTTCAACCTTTTTACATTAATGTCTCGTAGCTAAGTTATTATTATGCTTATTTAAAATGAAGTAATCATGATGTTGGGCTAATTACTAAAATTGAGTAATTGGGCTTTGTACCATAATTGGGGTTTGGACAAAAGAACGATACTTGTGGAAATTAGACTATGGGCTATTAATGGGCTTTATATTTGTTTAACTAAATGATAGTTTGTTAATTTTAATATAAAGATTTATAATTGGACGTCCCTATAAATAACCATATACACTCGATCGGACACGATGGGCGGGGTATTTATATGTACGAATAATCGTTCATTTAACCGGACACGAGAATGAATTAATAGTCTATGGAATTATTAAAACAGGGGTGAAATTATGTACAAGGACACTTGGCGTAATTGTTAACAAAGTATTAAACATTGGATTACACGCAGTCGATATCCTGGTGTAATTATTAAATAAAGTAATAAAACCTTGTTACAGTTTAAGTCCCCAATTAGTTGGAATATTTAACTTCGGGTATAAGGATAATTTGACGAGGACACTCGCACTTTATATTTATGACTGATGGACTGTTATGGACAAAAACCAGACGGACATATTAAATAATCTAGGACAAAGGAGAATTAACCCATGGGCATAAAACTAAAATCAACACGTCAAACATCATGATTACGGAAGTTTAAATAAGCATAATTATTTTATTTCATATTTAATTTCCTTTATTTTACATTTAATTGCACTTCCAATTATCGCACTTTTATTTATTGTCATTGTATTTTATTTCACTTTTAATTATCGTACTTTTTAATTATCGCAATTTTATTTTATTGCACTTTTATTTATCGCAATTTCATTATCGTTATTTACTTTACGCTTTAAATTAAGTTATATTTATTTTTAATATTTTACATTAGGTTTTAACTGCGACTAAAGTTTTAAAAATTGACAAACCGTCATTAAAAGGTAAAAACCCCCCTTTATAATAATAATATTACATATTTATATATTTGTATTTTTATAAATCAAAACTAATATAGCGTTAAGCTTTGTTTAAAAGATTCCCTGTGGAACGAACCGGACTTACTAAAAACTACACTACTGTACGATTAGGTACACTGCCTATAAGTGTTGTAGCAAGGTTTAAGTATATCCATTCTATAAATAAATAAATATCTTGTGTAAAATTGTATCGTATTTAATAGTATTTCCTGCTAAAATTTAATAGTATTTTATACCCCTTAGCTTTAACCATCACCCATTGTTTATTATATCAAATGAGATGTTAAATTATTACATTATAATGATATTATGATATATTAATATATCTTAATATGATATATATACAATTAAATGTCATTACAACGATAATCGCTACATATATGTCTCGTTTCGAAATCATTAAGTTAGTAGTCTTGTTTTTACATATGTAGTTCATTGTTAATATACTTAATGATATGTTTACTTATCATAATACCATGTTAACTATATATATATATGTCATAACCCGTCCTTAACCATAAGAACGTGTTAGATAACGTATGATTTCATTGCGAGGTATTGACCTCTATATGCGACATTTTTAAAAGAGAAACTGCATATATTATACATTACAAACCATAACCATTATTTTTGTTACAAGCTTTAGACAATAAAAAGATGATTATCGTTTAGCGATAATCTTCGACTTACAAACTTTACATATAATGATAACAACATGATTTCGAGCATATTTTACAACACAAATCCTTGGGTATGCAGTTTTATTTTTGACACAAATATGCGTACGCAAGATCCTGCTCAAATTCAACATAATGCAGCGGAAGCTTTAGTAATCACCTGAGAATAGACATGTTTTAAAAGGTCAACATAAAGTTGGTGAGATATAGGTTTAATGCCGGCAGCAATATATATATATAGACCACAAGATTTCGTATATAAACAGTTTAATAAAAGTATTCTAAGTGGTTGAGCACTTGGTAACCATACTTAACATTTTCACATCGCATATTCCCTTTAATATGAAATCTTACTACACCGTACCAAGTGTAGTCACAAAACGAAGTACTGTGCAACCGTTGAATACTGGTCGTCCAGTCCGGTTGGGGTTGTCAGGCCCGATAGATCTATCAACAGGATTCGCGTTTACAATACCGCTGTAAATATTAGTTACCAAGCTACAGGGAAGTATGCCAGTGGTACAACTCAACGTAGAACATATTTTTCAGTTACTTGTGTCCATATCGTAAAACATAAAATACATGTATTCTCATCCCGAAATATTTAGAGTTTAAAAGTGGGACTATATACTCACGTTCGTCTTGAAGATATATATATTTTTGACTTGGTCTTCCGGTTGATATCACGAACCTATCCATATATAATATATCAATATGTTTTCATTTTAAAACAAACGTTATATATATATATACTTGTTATACTTTTAATATTTTGAATATTTCCTTAGTCCGTAGTTAGCATTTCTTTGTTAGTAACTCAATTTTAATGGTTCATTTTTAGATGTTTAATATACCCGCAATGAAATAAACCAAACCCCCAACGAAATAAATAAAACCCCAACGTATATGAATTGGTCGAGATTAATCTTGACCCACGGTACCGGTGTTGTCAAATGACGTATTGCGTACATAAAGTACCGGTGTTGTCAAATGACGTGTTGCGTACAAACATGGGATCTTATGATTAATCTTCTCGTGTTGCTTACGGGTGATCCTGAACCATATGAAATTGAATTATGAGTACATATATATAAAATATCATGTTATCTTATAAAGATGTGATTTTATGTAAATTTTTCCAATGAATCCCGAAGTCAATTAAGTCTTGGATAACCAATTTTGTTTTGGTCATAGTTTCTTCGTTACAACTCCGTTTTCGTTGATTCAACTTGCCATCTCCTTGGATCGAGTCCCTCTTTAAGACTATGAACTTTAAATACCTTAGTTTGTATTCAAAATCACACGGCATAGGTCAAACTTTAGTGAAACTTATGAAGTTAATCATTTTCCATCATGTAAACAACCTTAAATGATTATTTTTCTAAAAATACATATACTTTGAGTTAAATCATAAAATTTTTATGTGTTATCATATTCATAGTAAAAATCATTTTTCCAGAAAATAAACCTCCAATTCAAAGTTTAAGATGGTTTTTAATTATCCAACCCAAAACAGCCCCCGGTGGCACTCCGACGTCGTAAAAACAGTTTTTAAGATAATCTTTGAAAAACCAAGTTATACCTTGTTAAATTAGCATATATTTAAGTTATATTACAGGTC
Source organism: Rutidosis leptorrhynchoides (assembly GCF_046630445.1). Taxonomy (NCBI): domain Eukaryota; kingdom Viridiplantae; phylum Streptophyta; class Magnoliopsida; order Asterales; family Asteraceae; genus Rutidosis; species Rutidosis leptorrhynchoides. The sequence goes on from NC_092334.1 coordinate 443,729,833, forward strand.
TTGGAGTATTTTAAAAGTTAAGTTAGAAGGATCTATTTAGTTTGCAAACAAGTTTGAAAACATTCAAACTATGTTCTTGTTGTTAAGATTTTATACCACAAAATAAGATAGCTATATATATATGAATCGAATAAGGTTATGAACATAGATTCTACCTCAAGTTCCTTGGACAAGGTTGTTGTAAAAGAGGAGTAAGAACCTAGAACCAAAAGGGTGATAGAAGTGGATGAAAGTTTGGAAGTAAGTTGGTGTTCTTGGAGGGTTTTCTTGAAGTGTTTTTGTATGGTTTTCTTATGGTGTTTTAGTATGGTTTTTGAAGCTAGATCTTCAAGGTTTCTTGCTGGATGATTATGGAGGTTAAGAGTGAAGAGAGAGTGTGTGTTTATCTTAAGAAATTTGGAGTTAAAATGAAAGAAAATGGTGATACATATATAGAAAAAAAAACGTGAATGGGGGGGTATGGAGACAAAAATTCAAGCTATCATTTTATGTATCTAGTCTTATTTGCATCCAAGTTCAATTACCTAGCTCTAAGGGCAGTAACAAGAGTAGGTTTGGTGGTGATTTGATGTGTATTTACTATTAGTAAATACGTATAAAAGCTAGGTATGATACGAGTATAAATACTCTAGGTATACGTATAGAAATTTTGTGAAAAATGGAATGAGGATTCAAATATAGCTATCTTTTGTGAATACACTTATATGGTTTTTTGTATTTAAGTCTTTAAAAGTGATTAAATACATTACTTATACAATATATGTATAAACATTATATGTCTTAAGTATTTATGTCAAATAACGTTACGTATAGTTATCGTTTTGAAAACTTAAGTTAGTAGTTTCAAAATACACATATAACTTGTTGTTATTAATACAAAATGAGATATTAAAACATTTATTAATCATGTTAAATATGTATATATACATTTATATACACAAACGTATAATTATTATATATTGTATAGTTCGTGATATCATCGGTCAAACTAGACGGTCAAACGTTGTGTAAAACTCTTTTCGGAAATATAAGTCTCGACAATTTGGATTGCTTATCATGTTGGCAAGGTTTAATTTATGTAAATATTAATCTTATAAGTATAGTATGATCGAAAAAGTGCGGGTCGTTACAATATATATATATATATATATATATATATATATATATATATATATATATATATATATATATATATATATATATATATATATATATATATATATATATATATATATATATATATATACACATATATATATATATATATATATCCATATATATGACATCATATAATTTTTACAAGTTTTAACGTTCGTGAATCACCGGTCAACTTGGGTGGTCAATTGTCTATATAAAACCTATTTCAATTAATCAAGTCTTAACAAGTTTGATTTCTTAACATGTTGGAAACACTTAATCATATAAATATCAATTTCATTTAATATATATAAACATGGAAAAGTTCGGGTCACTACAGTACCTACCCGTTAAATAAATTTCGTCCCGAAATTTTAAGCAGTTGGAGGTGTTGACGTATCTTCTGGAAATAAGTGCGGGTATTTCTTCTTCATCTAATCTTCTCGTTCCCAGGTGAACTCGGGTCCTCTACGAGCATTCCATCAAACTTTAACAATTGGTATCTTGTTTTGCTTAAGTCTTTTAACCTCACGATCCATTATTTCGACGGGTTCTTCGACGAATTGAAGTTTTTCGTTGATTTGGATTTCGTCTAATGGAATAGTGAGATCTTCTTTAGCAAAACATTTCTTCAAATTTGAGACGTGGAAAGTGTTATGTACAGCCACGAGTTGTTGTGGTAATTCAAGTTGGTAAGCTACTGGTCCGACACGATCAATAATCTTGAATGGTCCTATATACCTTGGATTTAATTTCCCTCATTTACCAAATCGTACAATGCCTTTTCAAGGTGCAACCTTAAGCATGACCATCTCTCCAATTTCAAATTCTATATCTTTTCTTTTAATGTCGGCATAGCTCTTTTGTCGACTTTGGGTGGTTTTCAACCGTTGTTGAATTTGGATGATCTTCTAGGTAGTTTCTTGTATTATCTCCGGACCCGTAATCTGTCTATCCCCCACTTCACTCCAACAAATCAGAGACCTTCACTTTCTACCATAAAGTGCTTCAAACGGCGCCATCTCAATGCTTGAATGGTAGCTGTTGTTGTAGGAAAATTTTGCTAACGGTAGATGTCGATCCCAACTGTTTTCTAAATCAATAACACATGCTCGTAGCATGTCTTTAAGCGTTTGTATCATCCTTTCGCTCTGCCCATCAGTTTGTGGATGATAAGCAGTACTCATGTCTAGACGAGTTCCTAATGCTTGCTGTAATGTCTACCAGAATCTTGAAATAAATCTGTCATCCCTATCAGAGATAATAGATATTGGTATTCCATGTCTGGAGACGACTTCCTTCAAATACAGTCGTGCTAACTTCTCCATCTTGTCATCTTCTCTTATTGGCAGGAAGTGTGCTGATTTGGTGAGACGATCAACTATTACCTAAATAGTATCAAAACCACTTGCAGTCCTTGGCAATTTAGTGATGAAATCTATGGTAATGTTTTCCCATTTTCATTCCGGGATTTCAGGTTGTTGAAGTAGACCTGATGGTTTCTGATACTCAGCTTTGACCTTAGAACACGTCAAACATTCCCCTACGTATTTAGCAACATTGGCTTTCGTACCTGGCCACCAAAAATGTTTCTTGAGATCTTTGTACATCTTCCCCGTTCCAGGATGTATTGAGTATCTGGTTTTATGAGCTTCTCTAAGTACCATTTCTCTCATATCTCCAAATTTTGGTACCCAAATTCTTTCATCCCTATACCGGGTTCCGTCTTCCCGAATATTAATGCTTCTCCGATCCTTTGGGTATTTCATCCTTTAAATTTCCCTTTTTTAAAACTCCTTGTTGCGCCTCCTTTATTTGAGTAGTAAGGTTATTATGAATCATTATATTCATAGCTTTTACTCGAATGGGTTCTCTGTCCTTTCTACTCAAAGCGTCGGCTACCACATTCTCCTTCCCCGGGTGGTAACGAATCTAAAAGTCGTAATCATTCAACAATTTAATCCACCTGCGCTGCCTCATATTCAGTTGTTTCTGATTAAATATATGTTGATGACTTTTGTGGCCGGTATATATAATACTTTTGACCCCATATAAGTAGTGCCTCCAAGTCTTTAATGCAAAAACAACCGCGCCTAATTCCAAATCATGCGTCGTATAATTCTGCTCGTGAATCTTCAATTGTCTAGACGCATAAGCAATTACATTCGTTCGTTGCATTAATACACAACCGAGACCTTGCTTTGAAGTGTCACAATATATCACAAAATCATCATTCCCTTCAGGTAATGACAATATAGGTGCCGTAGTTAACTTTTTCTTTAACAATTGAAACGCTTTCTCTTGTTCATCCTTCCATTCAAATTTCCTCCCTTTATGCGTTAATGCAGTCAAGGGTTTTGCTATTCTGGAAAAATCTTGCATGAACCTTCTGTAGTGACCAGCTAGTCCAAAAAATTGGCGTATTTGCTTCGGAGTTTTCAGGGTTTCCCATTTTTCAACGGTTTAAATCTTTGCTGGATCCACCTGAATACCTTCTTTGTTCACTATGTGACCGAGGAATTGAACTTCTTCCAACCAAAATGCACACCTTGAAAACTTACTGTACAGTTTTTCTTTTCTCAGCAACTTTAGCACTTTTCTTAAATGTTCTTCATGCTCTTGATCATTCTTCGAGTAAATAAGTATGTCATTGATAATGCTAAAAACGAACATATATTTCATAGCATTATCCCTCAAGAAAGACAAGCTTTTAGTTGCAACTGTTCTATTTACAAGTGATATTCGTTTAAATAATAAAAGGTGAATACAAAAGACAGATTCGACGAATTGAAGACGCAAACGACCAAAAAGCTCAAAAGTACAAAATACAATCAATGAGGTTCCAATTATTGATAAGAAACGTCTCAAAATTACAAGAGTACAAGATTCAAAATGCAAAGTACAAGATATTAAATTGTACGCAAGGACGTTCGAAAATCCGGAACGGGGACCAGAGTCAACTCTCAACGCTCGACGCAACGGACTAAAAATTATAAGTCAACTATGCACATGAATATAATATAATATATAATTAATTCTTAAAATTAATATATATATTATATTATATTTAAAAACCGTCGGCATAAAAAAATAAAGACTTTTGAGTCTCCCCAGCTGGCCATGCGATCGCATGGCCTGGAGAAAGAAACTCCATGCGATCGCATGGTGCACAGTTCCAGCCCACATGCCTATAAAAATCGAGCTTTGGTGTAACACAAAACACATCTTTTTCTTCTCCTCATTCAACGTATAATATTTATATTTATATTATAATTTTAATTTTAATTTTAATTTATAATAATAAGGGTGTTTTAGCGAATGTTGTAAGGGTGTAAGTCGAAATTCTGTCCGTGTAACGCTAAGCTATTTTTAATCATTGTAAGTTATGTTCAACCTTTTTACAATAATGTCTCGTAGCTAAGTTATTATTATGCTTATTTAATCCGAAGTAATCATGATGTTGGGCTAAAAATATTAAAATTGGGTAATTGGGCTTTGTACCATAATTGGGGTTTGGACAAAAGAACGACACTTGTGGAAATTAGACTATGGGCTATTAATGGGCTTTATATTTGTTTAACTAAATGATAGTTTGTTAATTTTAATATAAAGATTTACAATTGAACGTTCCCTATAAATAACCATATACACTCGATCGGATACGATGGGTAGGGTAATTATATGTACGAATAATCGTTCATTTAACCGGACACGGGAATGGATTAATAGTCACTAGAATTATTAAAATAGGGGTGCAGTTATGTTCAAGGACACTTGGCATAATTGATAACAAAGTATTAAAACCTTGGGTTACACTCAGTCGACATCCTGGTGTAATTATTAAAAAAAGTAATAAAACCTTTTTACATAAAACCTTTTTACAGTTTAAGTCCCCAATTAGTTGGAATATTTGACTTCGGGTATAAGGATAATTAGACGAGGACACTCGCACTTTATATTTATGACTGATGGACTGTTATGGACAAAAACCAGACGGACATATTAAATAATCCAGGATAAAGGACAATTAACCCATGGGCATAAAACTAAAATCAACACGTCAAACATCATGATTACGGAAGTTTAAATAAGCATAATTCTTTTATTTCATATTTAATTTCCTTTATTTTATATTTAATTACACTTCTAATTATCGCATTTTTATTTATTGTTATTGTATTTAATTGCACTTTTAATTATCGTACTTTTTAATTATCGCAAGTTTATTTTATCGCACTTTTATTATTCGCAATTTCATTATCGTTATTTACTTTACGCTTTAAATTAAGTCTTTTATTTATTTAATATTTTATATTTTATTTTAACTGCAACTAAAGTTTTTAAAATCGACAAACCGGTCATTAAACGGTAAAAACCCCCCCTTTATAATAATAATATTACTTATATATATATTTGTATTTTTATAAATTTAAACTAATATAGCGTTAAGCTTTGTGAAAAAGATTCCCTGTGGAACGAACCGGACTTACTAAAAACTACACTACTGTACGATTAGGTACACTGCCTATAAGTGTTGTAGCAAGGTTTAAGTATATCCATTCAATAAATAAATAAATATCTTGTGTAAAATTGTATCGTATTTAATAGTATTTCCTTGTAAAATTTAATAGTATTTTATACCCCTTAGCTCTAACTATCAAGTATTTTTGGCGCCGCTGCCGGGGAACTTTCTTGCTTAAAAGCCGGAAGCGCAACGCTAAAAAGAAAAAAAAACAAAAAGATTTTTATTTTTAGTTTACTTTAAAAAAAAATACGCTTTTGTAAAAATACGTTTTAAATATTCGAAAATATAAAAAGAAAACAAAAATATAAATATTTTTAAGAGTTTGTTAAATATTTAAGTTCTATAAAAGTTTCTTTATCTTTATTTTATAAAAATATAAGTTTTATTTAATTTATATAAATAAATTACATAAATATATAAAACAGAAAATTCAAAACAGGAAAAAATATATATATATATATATATATATATATATATATATATATATATATATATATATATATATATATATATATATATATATATATATATATATATATATATATATATAACACTCGGGCCTGCTACTGTACCAGCCCGTAACCTGGCCCAAAACCTCAGCTCATGCGATCGCATGAGCCCGAAGGCATAAACTCATGCGATCGCATGAGAGTGTCTGACACGCCAACTGCAACCCTAAAACTGCATTAATTACGGGTATTATTATTATTATTTAATAAACCCTAATTAGGTTTTATTATTTAATTAGTTATTAGTTTTTAGATTTAATTTATATATTTAGTTTAATTAGTTTAATTAAATTTTAAAATTAATAGTTTTATAAAATAAATAATATAAAAATAATATTTTTATAAAAATTGTACTTTTTACAACTTTTAGTATATTTTTATATTTTATTTTTTTTAATTATTTTTAGCGTAATATTTGTATTTTTCGCTCGTATTTAGTTTTAATTCATAGTTTTTGCCATAGTTATTTTTATTTTGTAGATTTTTAGGCTTTGCCGTAAAATCTTTTAAATGCTTTTTCTTTAGACTAAGATATAGGTGCTTTAGAATTCTGCGATGCCTTTTTAAGTTTTAGTTCCTTTTTAAGATATTGCCATTTGGGATACAGTTTTACTTGTAAGCTTTAATATTTTTAGACTCTTTTACCTATGTATCAATTATCATTCCAATTAGTAATCTCAATTTGCGATTATAATTTTAAGTTAGTGATAGTAATAAGGTTGGGTTAGTCAAGTATTTTTAAGTTTTATAAGTCACTCTTTTTCTTTCTTATTTTTTCGATCTTTTCTTTTTCGACCTTTTTCGACGCGCTCTTTTTCTTTCTTATTTCTCCCCATTCTAGTTTTAGGACATAGATTTTTATTCTACTTCTTATCTAAATTTCTTAAAATTACGAAAATTTATTTTAAGTGGTTAAATTGATAGACATCAAAATTTTCTGGTTCGTAGTAATAGTTGGATTTGTACGTGGACCGGGTTATTGGAGCCAAACAGTACTCAATTATATTGAGACCAAACGAATCCTGGCCCTCTGCTGCATCTTTTGGCTATTCGAAACGTGGGCAAAATCAGAAAAGTCTATTAATTGGATAACTTATATAATTTTTTCTTTCCTTTTAAAAACTAATTGGATATTCAGTGAATGCACCGAGCAAGACGTTCACCACCTTTTGTATGTTCACCACCTGTAACTCGATCAAGATATCTAGCAAATATTACCGCCGTTGATTTTTCTTTAGAATCGTCATCCAGTCGACCAAGTACTCCAATTCAAATTTCCGATAATCCATTTTTTGAACCCGACCTCACAATTGAGAATCCGGAGAATATTCAGGGACGATTCATAGATCCTGAACCATTAAATTTTCCTTCGGAACCACCAATCATTCAAACAGAGATTGTTGAGGAACGAACCATTAAATCAGAATCCTCTAGTGATTCCGATTCAACAAATTCAATTATGGAGAATCTGGAACCTTTAAGTATGGAAGACCGAATGAGAGCTAAACGCACTGGCCAAGGACACACAATTATTCATCCAGACATTAATGCGCCAGATTATGAAATCAAAGGACAAATTCTACACATGGTGACTAATCAATGCCAATTTAGTGGTGCGCCGAAGGACGATCCAAATGAACATCTTCATACCTTTAATAGGATCTGCACTCTATTTAAAATCCGAGAAGTGGAGGATGAACAGATATATCTCATGTTATTTCCCTGGACTTTTGAAATGTCCCGTTCTTATTGAGTAAAAACATTCCATATTAATTGATTTTGTTGCGAGGTTTTGACCTCTATATGAGACGTTTTTCAAAGACTGCATTCATTTTTAAAACAAACCATAACCTTTATTTCATAAATAAAGGTTTAAAAAGCTTTACATAGATTATCAAATAATGATAATCTAAAATATCCTGTTTACACACGACCATTACATAATGGTTTACAATACAAATATGTTACATCGAAATCAGTTTCTTGAATGCAGTTTTTACACAATATCATACAAACATGGACTCCAAATCTTGTCCTTATTTTAGTATGCAACAGCGGAAGCTCTTAGTATTCACCTGAGAATAAACATGCTTTAAACGTCAACAAAAATGTTGGTGAGTTATAGGTTTAACCTATATATATCAAATCGTAACAATGGACCACAAGATTTCATATTTCAATACACATCCCATACATAGAGATAAAAATCATTCATATAATGAACACCTGGTAACCGACATTAACAAGATGCATATATAAGAATATCCCCATCATTCCGGGACACCCTTCGGATATGATATAAATTTCGAAGTACTAAAGCATCTGGTACTTTGGATGAGGTTTGTTAGGCCCAATAGATCTATCTTTAGGATTCGCGTCAATTAGGGTGTCTGTTCCCTAATTTTTAGATTACCAGACTTAATAAAAAGGGGCATATTCGATTTCGATAATTCAACCATAGAATGTAGTTTCACGTACTTGTGTCTATTTTGTAAATCATTTATAAAACCTGCTTGTATTCTCATCCCAAAAATATTAGATTTTAAAAGTGAGACTATAACTCACTTTCACAGATTTTTACTTCGTCGGGAAGTAAGACTTGGCCACTGGTTGATTCACGAACCTATAACAATATATACATATATATCAAAGTATGTTCAGAATATATTTACAACACTTTTAATATATTTTGATGTTTTAAGTTTATTAAGTCAGCTGTCTTCGTTAGTAACCTACAACTAGTTGTCCACAGTTAGATGTACAAAAATAAATCGATAAATATTATCTTGAATCAATCCACGACCCAGTGTATACGTATCTCAGTATTGATCACAACTCAAACTATATATATTTTGGAATCAACCTCAACCCTGTATAGCTAACTCCAACATTCACATATAGAGTGTCTATGGTTGTTCCGAAATATATATAGATGTGTCGACATGATAGGTCGAAACATTGTATACGTGTCTATGGTATCTCAAGATTACATAATATACAATACAAGTTGATTAAGTTATGGTTGGAATAGATTTGTTACCAATTTTCACGTAGCTAAAATGAGAAAAATTATCCAATCTTGTTTTACCCATAACTTCTTCATTTTAAATCCGTTTTGAGTGAATCAAATTGCTATGGTTTCATATTGAACTCTATTTAATGAATCTAAACAGAAAAAGTATAGGTTTATAGTCGGAAAAATAAGTTACAAGTCGTTTTTGTAAAGGTAGTCATTTCAGTCGAAAGAACGATGTCTAGATGACTATTTTAGAAAACATACTTCCACTTTGAGTTTAACCATAATTTTTAGATATAGTTTCATGTTCATAATAAAAATCATTTTCCCAGAATAACAACTTTTAAATCAAAGTTTATAATAGTTTTTAATTAACTAACCCAAAACAGCCCGCGGTGTTACTACGACGGCGTAAATCCGATTTTACGGTGTTTTTCGTGTTTCCAGGTTTTAAATCATTAAGTTAGCGTATCATATAGATTTATAACATGTGTTTAGATGATTTTAAAAGTCAAGTTAGAAGGATTAACTTTTATTTGCGAACAAGTTTAGAATTAACTAAACTATGTTCTAGTGATTACAAGTTTAAACCTTCGAATAAGATAGCATTATATGTATGAATCGAATGATATTATGAACCTCATTACTACCTCAAGTTCCTTGGATAAACCTACTGAAAATGATAAAAATAGATCTAGCTTCAAAAAATCCTTGGATGGCTTGAAAGTTCTTGAAGCAGAATCATGACACGAAAACAATTTCAAGTAAGATTTCCACTCGAAATAAGATTGTTATAGTTATAGAAATTGAATTAAAGTTTGAATATGATTATTAACTTGTATTAGAAAGATAACCTACTGTAAGTAACAAAGGTTTCTTGATCTTGGATGATTACTTGGAATGAATTTAGAATACTTGGAAGTAAACTTGCAATCTTGGAAGTATTCTTGATTTTATGAAATTAGAACTTTTGGAATTTATGAAGAACACTTAGAACTTGAAGATAGAACTTGAGAGAGATCAATTAGATGAAGAAAATTTAAGAATGAAAGTGTTTGTAGGTGTTTTTGGTTGTTAGTGTATGGATTAGATATAAAGGATATGTAAATTTGTTTTCATGTAAATAAGTCATGAATGATTACTCATATTTTTGTAATTTTATGAGATATTTCATGCTAGTTGCCAAATGATGGTTCCCACATGTGTTAGGTGACTCACATGGGCTGCTAAAAGCTGATCATTGGAGTGTATATACCAATAGTACATACATCTAAAAGCTGTGTATTGTACGAGTACGAATACGGATGCATACGAGTAGAATTATTGATGAAACTGAACGAGGATGTAATTGTAAGCATTTTTGTTAAGTAGAAGTATTTTGATAAGTGTCTTGAAGTCTTTCAAAAGTGTATGAATACATATTAAAACACTACATGTATATACATTTTAACTGAGTCGTTAAGTCATCGTTAGTCGTTACATGTAAACGTTGTTTTGAAACCTTTAGGTTAACGATCTTGTTGAATGTTGTTAACCCATTGTTTATTATAACAAATGAGATGTTAAATTGTTATATTATCATGATATTATGATATATAATATATATTAGTATGATATATATACAGTTAAATGTCGTTACAACGATAATCGTTACATATATGTCTCGTTTCGAAATCATTAAGTTAGTAATCTTATTTTTACATATGTATTTCATTGTTAATACACTTAATAATATATTTACTTATCATTTAACATAATTAACCAAGTGTATCAATATCTTAATATGAATCATATGTACCTAGTAAGACGTTGCTATAACGATAATCGTTATATATATCGTTTTCTAGTTTCTTAAATTAATAGTCTCATTTTTATGTATATAACTCATTGTTAAAATACCTAATGAGATACATACTTATAATAAAATCATGTTAACTATATATATAACCATATATATGTCATCGTATAGTTTTTACAAGTTTTAACGTTCGTGAATCACCGGTCAACTTGGGTGGTCAATTGTCTATATGAAACCTATTTCAATTAATCAAGTCTTAATAAGTTTGATTGCTTAACATATTGGAAACACTTAATCATGTAAATAACAATTTCATTTAATATATATATAAACATGGAAAATTTCGGGTCACTACAGTACCTACCCGTTAAATAAATTTCGTCCCGAAATTTTAAGCAGTTGGAGGTGTTGACATATCTTCTGGAAATAAATGCGGGTATTTCTTCTTCATCTGATCTTCACGCTCCCAGGTGAACTCGGGTCCTCTACGAGCATTCCATCGAACCTTAACAATCGGTATCTTGTTTTGTTTAAGTCTCTTAACCTCACGATCCATTATTTCGACGGGTTCTTCAATGAATTGAAGTTTTTCATTGATTTGGATTTCGTCCAACGGAATAGTGAGATCTTCTTTAGCAAAACATTTCTTCAAATTTGACACGTGGAAAGTGTTATGTACAGCCGCGAGTTGTTGAGGTAGCTCCAGTTGGTAAGCTGCTGGTCCGACACGATCTATAATCTTGAATGGTCCAATGTACCTTGGATTTAGTTTCCCCCGTTTACCAAATCGAACAACGCCTTTCCAAGGTGAAACCTTAAGCATGACCATTTCTTCAATTTCAAACTCTATATCTTTTCTTTTACTGTCCGCGTAGCTCTTTTGTCGACTCTGGGCGGTTTTCAATCTTTGTTGAATTTGGATGATTTTCTCGGTAGTTTCTTGTATTATCTCCGGACCCGTAATCTGTCTATCCCCCACTACACTCCAACAAATCGGAGACCTACACTTTCTATCATAAAGTGCTTCAAACGGCGCCATCTCAATGCTTGAATGGTAGCTGTTGTTGTAGGAAAATTCTGCTAACGGTAGATGTCGATCCCAACTGTTTCCAAAATCAATAACACATGCTCGTAGCATGTCTTCAAGCGATTGTATCGTCCTTTCGCTCTGCCCATCAGTTTGTGGATGATAGGCAGTACTCATGTCTAGACGAGTTCCTAATGCTTGCTGTAATGTCTGCCAGAATCTTGAAATAAATCTGCCATCCCTATCAGAGATAATAGAGATTGGTATTCCATGTCTGGAGACGAATTCCTTCAAATACAGTCGTGCTAACTTCTCCATCTTGGCATCTTCTCTTATTGGCAGGAAGTGTGCTGATTTGGTGAGACGATCAACTATTACCCAAATAATATCAAAACCACTTGCAGTCCTTGGCAATTTAGTGATGAAATCCATGGTAATGTTTTCCCATTTCCATTCCGGGATTTCAGGTTGTTGTAGTAGACCTGATGGTTTCTGATGTTTAGCTTTGACCTTAGAACACATCAAAGATTCTCCTACGTATTTAGCAACATCGGCTTTCATACCCGGCCACCAAAAATGTTTCTTGAGATCCTTGTACATCTTCCCCATTTCAGGATGTATTGAGTATCTGGTTTTATGAGCTTCTTTAAGTACCATTTCTCTCATATCTCCAAATTTTGGTACCCAAATCCTTTCAGCCCTATACCGGGTTCCATCTTCCCAAATATTAAGATGCTTCTCCAATCCTTTGGGTATTTCATCCTTTAAATTTCCCTCTTTTAAAACTCCTTGTTGCGCCTCCTTTATTTGAGTAGTAAGGTTATTGTGAATCATTATATTCATAGATTTTACTCGAATGGGTTCTCTGTCCTTCCTGCTCAAGGCGTCGGCTACCACATTTGCCTTCCCCGGGTGGTAACGAATCTCAAAGTCATAATCATTCAACAATTCAATCCACCTACGCTGCCTCATATTCAGTTGTTTCTGATTAAATATGTGCTGAAGACTTTTGTGGTCGGTATATATAATACTTTTGACCCCATATAAGTAGTGCCTCCAAGTCTTTAATGAAAAAACAACCGCGCCTAATTCCAAATCATGCATCGTAAAATTTTGTTCATGAATCTTCAATTGTATAGACGCATAAGCAATCACCTTCGTCCGTTGCATTAATACACAACTGAGACCTTGCTTTGATGCGTCACAATAAATCACAAAATCATCATTCCCTTCAGGCAATGACAATATAGGTGCCGTAGTTAGCTTTTTCTTCAATAATTGAAATGCCTTCTCTTGTTCATCCTTCCATTCAAATTTCTTCCCTTTATGCGTTAATGCAGTCAAGGGTTTTGCTATTTTAGAGAAATCTTGGATGAATCTTCTGTAGTAACCAGCTAGTCCTAAAAACTGGCGTATGTGTTTCGGAGTTTTCGGGGTTTCCCACTTTTCAACAATTTCTATCTTTCCCGGGTCCACCTGGATACCTTCTTTGTTCACTATGTGATCGAGGAATTGAACTTCTTCCAACCAAAATGCACACTTTGAAAACTTAGCGTACAATTCTTCCTTCCTCAATACTTCTAGCACTTTTCTCAAATGTTCTTCGTGCTCTTGATCATTCTTTGAGTAAATAAGTATGTCATCGATGAAAACAATGACAAACTTGTCAAGATATGGCCCACACACTCGGTTCATAAGGTCCATGAACACAGCTGGTGCGTTAGTCAATCCAAACGGCATAACCATAAACTAATAATGACCATAACGCGTCCTAAAAGCAGTTTTTGGAATATCATCCTCCTTTACTTGCATTTGATGATATCCAGAACGTAAATCGATTTTCGAATAAATCGACGAGCCTTGTAGTTGATCAAATAAGTCGTCAATTCTCGGCAGTGGATAACGGTTTTTGATGGTAAGTTTGTTCAACTCTCTGTAGTCAATACACAACCTAAATGTACCATCCTTCTTCTTGACAAACAAAACAGGAGCTCCCCACGGTGATGTGCTTGGTCGAATGAAACCACGCTCTAAAAGTTCTTGTAATTGGCTTTGCAGTTCTTTCATCTCGCTGGGTGTGAGTCTGTAAGGAGCACGAGCTATTGGTGCAGCTCCTAGTACAAGATCTATTTGAAATTCAACGGATCGATGTGGAGGTAGTCCCGGTAATTCTTTCGGAAATACATCGGGAAATTCTTTTACGACGGGAACATCATTGATGCTCTTTTCTTTAGTTTGTACTTTCTCGACATGTGCTAGAACAGCATAGCAACCTTTTCTTATTAGTTTTTGTGCCTTCAAATTACTAATAAGATGTAGCTTCGTGTTTCCCTTTTCTCCGTGCACCATTAAGGGTTCTCCTTCTTCTCGTACAATGCGAATTGCATTTTTATAACATATGATCTCTACTTTCACCTTCTTCAGCCAGTCCATGCCAACTATTACATCAAAACTCCCTAACTCTACTGGTATCAAATCAATCTTAAATATTTCGCTACCCAGTTTAATTTCTCGATTCCGGCATATATTATCTGCTGAAATTAATTTACCGTTTGCTAACTCGAGTAAAAATTTACTATCCAACGGCGTCAATGGACAACTTAATTTAGCACAAAAATCTCTACTCATATAGCTTCTATCCGCACCCGAATCAAATAAAACGTAAGCATATTTATTGTCAATAAGAAATGTACCCGTAACAAGCTCCGGGTCTTCCTGTGCCTCTGCCGCATTAATATTGAAAACTCTTCCGCTGCCTTGTCCATTCGTGTTCTCCTGGTTCGTTCAATTTCTAATAATGTGGCCCGGTTTTCCACATTTATAACAAACTACATTGGCATAACTTGCTCCGACACTACTTGCTCCGCCATTACTCGTTCCGACACCATTTGTTCCTTTCGTTCTTTTAACCCCTGGTCCGTAGACCTCACACTTCGCCGCGCTATGACCATTTCTTTTACACTTGTTGCAAAATTTGGTGCAGAACCCCGAGTGATACTTTTCTAACCTTTGGCATATCTGCTTCTGATTGTTGTTGTTGTTGCGGTTGTTATTGTTGTTGGAATGATTGTTGTAGTTGCTGTTGTTGTTGTTGTTGTTGGGCCATTTTTTGTAGTTGCGATTGATGTTGCGATTGTTGGGATAATTGTTGCGATTATTGTTGTAATTACTGTTGTTGTTGTATTGGTGATTCTTATCACCGTTTTCCTCCCACTTTCTTTTGACTTGCTTCACATTGGCCTCTTCAGCAGTATGTTCTTTAATTCTTTCTTCAATCTGGTTCACTAGCTTGTGAGCCATTCTACATACCTGTTATATGGAGGCGGGCTCGTGTGAACTTATATCTTCTTGGATTCTTTCCGGTAATCCTTTCACAAACGCGTCGATATTCTCTTCCTCATCTTTGAACGCTCCCGGATACAATAGGCATAATTCTGTGAATCGTCTTTCGTACGTGGTAATATCAAATCCTTGGGTTCGTAACCCACTAAGTTCTGTCTTGAGCTTATTGACCTTGGTTCTGGGACGGTACTTCTCGTTCATCAAGTGCTTGAATGCTGACCACGGTAGTGCGTAAGCATCATCTTGTCCCACTTGCTCTAGATAGGTATTCCACCATGTTAACGCAGAACCTGTGAAAGTATGCGTAGCATACTTCACTTTGTCCTCTTCAGTACACTTACTTATGGCAAACACCGATTCGACCTTCTCGGTTCACCGTTTCAATCCGATCGGTCCTTCGGTTCCATCAAATTCTAAAGGTTTGCAGGCAGTGAATTCTTTGTAGGTACATCCTACACGATTTCCTGTACTGCTAGATCCATGGTTATTGTTGGTATGTAGCGCAGCCTGTACTGCGGCTATGTTTGAAGCTAGAAAAGTACAGAATTCCTCTTCATTCATATTCACGGTGTGTCGAGTAGTCGGTGCCATTTCCTTCAAAATAGTCAAATGGAATAAGTTAATCATGCAGAATATTAAGAGTAGTTAATAGTATTTCGTAGCATAATATGAACTCATTTATAAAAGCTTTTTCTTCATATTAGCATTTTATAAGTTTAAATTCGGGTAGTACCTACCCGTTAAGTTCATACTTAGTAGCTAATATACAATTCAACTACTACAATTCTATATGAAAAACTGATTATAATAATATTTCGCGTTCAAACTTTTATACAATATTTTACAAACTTACAATACCGCTTATTTTACATAAAGCATGAAATATAGCACACAATAACTTTGATATAAGATAGTTGTGAAGATAATTCTAGCTTGTACACAAGTCGTTCAGCAAAGGCAATAAAGACACGTAATTCATACGTCCAGAAACAAGTCATGCATTCTGGTTTTACTAGGACTACTTCCCATCCTTGGTCTTGTGGAACATAACCGTTATGGTTGTTGATAAGACAGCGTGTTGTAACGTCTTCAAAGGGACAAGGGTTACGTAATGTCCAACAGTCCCGTAACAATCTAAAAACCTTGTTTCTTACCCCAATTACCGACTCCGTCACTTGTGGGAACGTTTTGTTTAATAGTTGTAGCCCGATGTTTTTTTTCTCACTTTGGTGAGAAGCGAACATTACTAACCCGTAAGCATAGCATGCTTCTTTATGTTGCATGTTAGCCGCTTTTTCTAAATCATGAAGTCCTATATTCGGATACATTGAGTCAAAATAATTTCTTAACCCGTTGCGTAAAATAGCATTTGGGTTCCCCGCAATATATGCGTCAAAGTAAGCACATCGTAACTTATGGGTTTCCCAATGTGATATCCCCCATCTTTCAAACGAAAGTCTCTTATAAACCAAGACATTCTTGGAACGTTCTTCGAATGTCTTACAAACTGATTTCGCCGTAAATAGTTGTGCTGAAGAATTCTGACCGACTCTAGACAAGATTTCATCAATCATGTCTCCGGGTAGGTCTCTTAAAATATTGGGTTATATCCATTTTGTGTTTTTATACTGTAAAATAGACAAGAGTTAGATTCATAAAAAAATACTTATTAATACAAGCAATTTTTACATATATCATAAAGCATAAGCACACTATATTACATATATTACACCACACGAATACAACTATCTTATTCCGACTCGCTCGTTTCTTCTTCTTCGGTTTTGGTTCGTTTTGCCAAGTTTCTAGGGATATATGATGTTCCCCTAATACGAGCTGTCGTTTTCCACAACGGTTTAGAAAAACCTGGTGGTTTAGAGGTTCCCGGGTCATTGTTACAACTTAAGGATTTCGGGGGTTGACGATACATATAAAGTTCATCGGGGTTGGAATTAGATTTCTCTATTTTTATGCCCTTTCCCTTATTATTTTCTTTTGCCTTTTTAAATTCAGTTGGGGTAATTTCTATAACATCATCGGAATTCTCGTCGGAATCCGATTCATCGTAGAATTGGTAATCCTCCCAATATTTTGCTTCCTTGGCGGAAACACCATTGACCATAATTAACCTTGGTCGGTTGGTTGAGGATTTTCTTTTACTTAACTGTTTTATTATTTCCCCCACCGGTTCTATTTCCTCCTCCGGTTCCTCCTCTTCCGGTTCTGATTCTTCTTCCGGTTCTGATTCATCTTCTGGTTCCTCTTCGGGAACTTGTGAATCAGTCCAATATATATTCGACTCTTCGTTATTATTAGGTGAGTCAATGGGATTTGTGCTAGAGGTAGACATCTATCACACAATATCAAACATGTTAAGAGATTAATATATCACATAATATATAATGTTAATAATATATAGTTTCCAACAAAAATGTTAAGCAATCATTTTTAAAGAAAACACGGTCGAAGTCCAGACTCACTTGAAATGTCCCGTTCTTATTGATTAAAAACGTTCCATATTAATTGATTTCGTTGCGAGGTTTTGACCTCTATATGAGACGTTTTTGAAATACTGCATTCATTTTTAAAACAAACCATAACCTTTATTTCATAGATAAAGGTTTTAAAAAGCTTTACGTAGATTATCAAATAATGATAATCTAAAATATCCTGTTTACACACGACCATTACATAATGGTTTACAATACAAATATGTTACAACAAAATAAGTTTCTTGAATGCAGTTTTTACACAATATCATACAAGCATGGACTCCAAATCTCGTCCTTATTTAAGTATGCGACAGCGGAAGCTCTTAATAATCACCTGAGAATAAACATGCTTAAAACGTCAACAAAAATGTTGGTGAGTTATAGGTTTAACCTATATATATCAAATCATAATAATAGACCACAAGATTTTATATTTCAATACACATCCCATACATAGAGATAAAAATCATTCATATGGTGAACACCTGGTAACCGACATTAAAAAGATGCATATATAAGAATATCCCCATCATTCCGGGACACCCTTCGGATATGATATAAATTTCGAAGTACTAAAGCATCCGGTACTTTGGATGGGGTTTGTTAAGCCCAATAGATCTATCTTTAGGATTCGCGTCAATTAGGGTGTCTGTTCCCTAATTCTTAGATTACCAGACTTAATAAAAAGGGGCATATTCGATTTCGATAATTCAACCATAGAATGTAGTTTCACGTACTTGTGTCTATTTTGTAAATCATTTATAAAACCTGCATGTATTCTCATCCCAAAAATATTATATTTTAAAAGTGGGACTATAACTCACTTTCACAGATTTTTACTTCGTCGGGAAGTAAGACTTGGCCACTGGTTGATTCACGAACCTATAACAATATATACATATATATCAAAGTATGTTCAAAATATATTTACAACATTTTTAATATATTTTGATGTTTTAAGTTTATTAAGTCAGCTATCCTCGTTAGTAACCTACAACTAGTTGTCCACAGTTAGATGTACAGAAATAAATCGATAAATATTATCTTGAATCAATCCACGACCCAGTGTATACGTATCTCAGTATTGATCACAACTCAAACTATATATATTTTGGAATCAACTTCAACCCTGTATAGCTAACTCCAACATTCACATATAGAGTGTCTATGGTTGTTCCGAAATATATATAGATGTGTCGACATGATAGGTCAAAACATTGTATACGTGTCTATGGTATCTCAAGATTACATAATATACAATACAAGTTGATTAAGTTATGGTTGGAATAGATTTGTTACCAATTTTCACGTAGCTAAAATGAGAAAAATTATCCAATCTTGTTTTACCCATAACTTCTTCATTTTAAATCCGTTTTGAGTGAATCAAATTGCTATGGTTTCATATTGAACTCTATTTTATGAATCTAAACAGAAAAAGTATAGGTTTATAGTCGGAAAAATAAGTTACAAGTCATTTTTGTAAAGGTAGTCATTTCAGTCGAAAGAACGACGTCTAGATGACCATTTTAGAAAACATACTTCCACTTTGAGTTTAACCATAATTTTTGGATATAGTTTAATGTTCATAATAAAAATCATTTTCTCAGAATAACAACTTTTAAATCAAAGTTTATCATAGTTTTTAATTAACTAACCCAAAACAGCCCGCGGTGTTACTACGACGGCGTAAATCCGATTTTACGGTGTTTTTCGTGTTTCCAGGTTTTAAATCATTAAGTTAGCATATCATATAGATATAGAACATGTGTTTAGTTGATTTTAAAAGTCAGGTTAGAAGGATTAACTTTTGTTTGCGAACAAGTTTAGAATTAACTAAACTATGTTCTAGTGATTACAAGTTTAAACCTTCGAATAAGATAGCTTTATATATATGAATCGAATGATGTTATGAACATCATTACTACCATAAGTTCCTTGGATAAACCTACTGAAAAAGAGAAAAATGGATCTAGCTTCAACGGATCCTTGGATGGCTCGAAGTTCTTGAAGCAGAATCATGACACGAAAACAAGTTCAAGTAAGATCATCACTTGAAATAAGATTGTTATAGTTATAGAAATTGAAGCAAAGTTTGAATATGATTATTACCTTGTATTAGAATGATACCCTACTGTAAAAAACAATGATTTCTTGAGGTTGGATGATCACCTTACAAGATTGGAAGTGAGCTAGCAAACTTGAAAGTATTCTTGATTTTATGTAACTAGAACTTGTAGAATATATGAAGAACACTTAGAACTTGAAGATAGAACTTGAGAGAGATCAATTAGATGAAGAAAATTGAAGAATGAAAGTGTTTGTAGGTGTTTTTGGTCGTTGGTGTATGGATTAGATATAAAGGATATGTAATTTTGTTTTCATGTAAATAAGTCATGAATGATTACTCATATTTTTGTAATTTTATGAGATATTTCATGTTAATTGCCAAATGATGGTTCCCACATGTGTTAGGTGACTCACATGGGCTGCTAAGAGCTGATCATTGGAGTGTATATACCAATAGTACATACATCTTAAAAGCTGTGTATTGTACGAGTACGAATACGGGTGCATACGAGTAGAATTGTTGATGAAACTGAACGAGGATGTAATTGTAAGCATTTTTGTCAAGTAGAAGTATTTTGATAAGTGTATTGAAGTCTTTCAAAAGTGTATAAATACATATTAAAACACTACATGTATATACATTTTAACTGAGTCGTTAAGTCATCGTTAGTCGTTACATGTAAGTGTTGTTTTGAAACCTTTAGGTTAACGATCTTGTTAAATGTTGTTAACCCAATGTTTATAATATCAAATGAGATTTTAAATTATTATATTATCATGATATTATCATTTATGAATATCTCTTAATATGATATATATACATTAAATGTCTTTACAACGATAATCGTTACATATATGTCTCGTTTAAAAATCATTAAGTTAGTAGTCTTGTTTTTACATATGTAGTTCATTGTTAATATACTTAATGATATGTTTACTTATCATAGTATCATGTTAACTATATATATATCCATATATATGTCATCATATAGTTTTTACAAGTTTTAACGTTCGTGAATCACCGGTCAACTTGGGTGGTCAATTGTCTATATGAAACATATTTCAATTAATCAAGTCTTAACAAGTTTGATTGCTTAACATGTTGGAAACATTTAATCATGTAAATATCAATCTCAATTAATATATATAAACATGGAAAAGTTCGGGTCACTACAGTACCTACCCGTTAAATAAATTTCGTCCCGAAATTTTAAGCTGTTGAAGGTGTTGACGAATCTTCTGGAAATAGATGCGGGTATTTCTTCTTCATCTGATCTTCACGCTCCCAGGTGAACTCGGGTCCTCTACAAGCATTCCATCGAACCTTAACAATTGGTAGCTTGTTTTGCTTAAGTCTTTTAACCTCACGATCCATTATTTCGACGGGTCCTTCGATGAATTGAAGTTTTTCGTTGATTTGGATTTCATCTAACGGAATAGTGAGATCTTCTTTAGCAAAACATTTCTTCAAATTCGAGACGTGGAAAGTGTTATGTACAGCCGCGAGTTGTTGAGGTAACTCAAGTCGGTAAGCTACTGGTCCGACACGATCAATAATCTTGAATGGTCCAATATACCTTGGATTTAATTTCCCTCGTTTACCAAATCGAACAACGCCTTTCCAAGGTGCAACTTTAAGCATGACCATCTCTCCAATTTCAAATTCTATATATTTTCTTTTAATGTCAGCATAGCTCTTTTGTCGACTTTGGGCGGTTTTCAACCGTTGTTGAATTTGGATGATCTTCTCGGTAGTTTCTTGTATAATCTCCGGACCCGTAATCTGTCTATCCCCCACTTCACTCCAACAAATCAGAGACCTGGACTTTCTACCATAAAGTGCTTCAAACGGCGCCATCTCAATGCTTGAATGGTAGCTGTTGTTGTAGGAAAATTCTGCTAACGGTAGATGTCGATCCCAACTGTTTCCGAAATCAATAACACATTCTCGTAGCATGTCTTCAAGCGTTTGTATCATCCTTTCGCTCTGCCCATCAGTTTGTGGATGATAGGCAGTACTCATGTCTAGACGAGTTCCTAATGCTTGCTGTAATGTCTGCCAGAATCTTGAAATAAATCTACCATCCCTATCAGAGATAATAGAGATTGGTATTCCATGTCTGGAGACGACTTCCTTCAAATACAGTCGTGCTAACTTCTCCATCTTGTCATCTTCTCTTATTGGCAGGAAGTGTGCTGATTTGGTGAGACGATCAACTATTACCCAAATAGTATCAAAACCACTTGCAGTCCTTGGTAATTTAGTGATGAAATCCATGGTAATGTTTTCCCATTTCCATTCCGGGATTTCGGGTTGTTGAAGTAGACCTGATGGTTTCTGATGCTCAGCTTTGACCTTAGAACACGTCAAACATTCTCCTACGTATTTAGCAACATTGGCTTTCATACCCGGCCACCAAAAATGTTTCTTGAGATCCTTGTACATCTTCCCCGTTCCAGGATGTATTGAGTATCTGGTTTTATGAGCTTCTCTAAGTACCATTTCTCTCATATCTCCAAATTTTGGTGTCCAAATCCTTTCAGCCCTATACCGGGTTCCGTCTTCCCGAATATTAAGATGCTTCTCCGATCCTTTGGGTATTTCATCCTTTAAATTTCCCTCTTTTAAAACTCCTTGTTGCGCCTCCTTTATTTGAGTAGTAAGGTTATTATGAATCATTATATTCATAGATTTTACTCGAATGGGTTCTCTGTCCTTCCTGCTCAAGGCATCGGCTACCACATTTGCCTTCCCCGGGTGGTAACGAATCTCAAAGTCGTAATCATTCAATAATTCAATCCACCTACGCTGCCTCATATTCAGTTGTTTCTGATTAAATATGTGTTGAAGACTTTTGTGGTCGGTATATATAATACTTTTGACCCCATATAAGTAGTGCCTCCAAGTCTTTAATGCAAAAATAACCGCGCCTAATTCCATATCATGCGTCGTATAATTTTGTTCGTGAATCTTCAATTGTCTAGAAGCATAAGCAATCACCTTCGTTCATTGCATTAATACACAACCGAGACCTTGCTTTGATGCATCACAATAAATCATAAAATCATCATTCCCTTCAGGCAATGACAATATAGGTGCCGTAGTTAGCTTTTTCTTCAATAACTGAAACGCTTTCTCTTGTTCATCATTCCATTCAAATTTCTTCCCTTTATGCGTTAATGCAGTCAAGGGTTTTGCTATTCTGGAAAAGTCTTGGATGAACCTTCTGTAGTAACCGGCTAGTCCTAAAAACTGGCGTATGTGTTTCGGAGTTTTCGGGGTTTCCCACTTTTCAACAGTTTCTATCTTTGCCGGATCCACCTTAATACCTTCTTTGTTCACTATGTGACCGAGGAATTGAACTTCTTCCAACCAAAATGCACACTTTGAAAACTTAGCGTACAATTCTTCCTTCCTCAATACTTCTAACACCTTTCTCAAATGTTCACCGTGTTCTTGGTCATTCTTTGAGTAAATAAGTATGTCATCAATGAAAACAATGACAAACTTGTCAAGGTATGGTCCACACACTCGGTTCATAAGGTCCATGAACACAGCTGGTGCATTAGTTAAACCAAACGGCATGACCATAAACTCGTAATGACCGTAACGTGTTCTGAAAGCAGTCTTTGGAATATCATCTTCTTTCACCCGCATTTGATGATACCCGGAACGTAAGTCAATCTTTGAATAAACAGACGAGCCTTGTAGTTGATCAAATAAGTCGTCGATTCTCGGTAGTGGGTAGCGGTTCTTGATGGTAAGTTTGTTCAACTCTCGGTAGTCGATACACAACCTGAATGTACCATCTTTCTTCTTGACAAACAAAACAGGAGCTCCCCACGGTGATGTGCTTGGTCGAATGAAACCACGCTCTAAAAGTTCTTGTAATTGGCTTTGCAGTTCTTTCATCTCGCTGGGTGCGAGTCTGTAAGGAGAACGAGCTATTGGTGCAGCTCCTGGTACAAGATCTATTTGAAATTCAACGGATCGATGTGGGGGTAATCCCGGTAATTCTTTCGAAAATACATCGGGAAATTCTTTTGCAATGGGAACAACATTGATGCTCTTTTCTTCAGTTTGTACTTTCTCGACGTGTGCTAGAACAGCATAGCAACCTTTTCTTATTAGTTTTTGTGCCTTCAAATTACTAATAAGATGTAGCTTCGTGTTGCCCTTTTCTCCGTACACCATTAAGGGTTTTCCTTTTTCTCGTATAATGCAAATTGCATTTTTGTAACAGACGATCTCTGCTTTCACTTCTTTCAACCAGTCCATACCGATTATCACATCAAAACTCCCTAACTCTACTGGTATCAAATCAATCTTAAATGTTTCGCTAACCAGTTTAACTTCTCGATTCCGACATATATTATCTGCTGAAATTAATTTACCATTTGCTAATTCGAGTAAAAATTTACTATCCAAAGGCGTCAATGGACAACTTAATTTAGCACAAAAATCTCTACTCATATAGCTTCTATCCGCACCCGAATCAAATAAAACGTAAGCAGATTTATTGTCAATAAGAAACGTACCCGTAACAAGCTCCGGGTCTTCCTGTGCCTCTGCCGCATTAATATTGAAAACTCTTCCGCGGCCTTGTCCATTCGTGTTCTCCTGGTTCGGGCAATTTCTAATAATGTGGCTCGGTTTTCCACATTTATAACAAACTACATTGGCATAACTTGCTCCGACACTACTTACTCCGCCATTACTCGTTCCGACACCATTTGTTCCTTTCGTTCTATTAACCCCTGGTCCGTAGACCTCACACTTCGCCGCGCTATGACCATTTCTTTTACACTTGTTGCAAAATTTGGTGCAGAACCCCGAGTGATACTTTTCACACCTTTGGCATAGCTGCTTCTGATTGTTATTGTTGCGGTTATTATTGTTGTTGGGATGATTGTTGTAGTTGCTGTTGTTGTTGTTGTTGTTGTTGTTGTTGTTGTTGTTGTTGTTGTTGTTGTTGGGCCGTTTGTTGTAGTTGCGATTGATGTTGCGATTGTTGGGATAATTGTTGCGATTATTGTTGTAATTGCTGTTGTTGTTGTATTGGTGATTCTTATCACCGTTTTCCTCCCACTTTCTTTTGACTTGCTTCACATTGGCCTCTTCAGCAGTCTGTTCTTTAATTCTTTCTTCAATCTGGTTCACTAGTTTGTGAGCCATTCTACATGCCTGTTGTATGGAGGCGGGCTCGTGTGAACTTATATCTTCTTGGATTCTTTCCGGTAATCCTTTCACAAACGCGTCGATCTTCTCTTCCTCATCTTCGAATGCTCCCGGACACAATAGGCACAATTCTGTGAATCGTCTTTCGTACGTGGTAATATCAAATCCTTGGGTTCGTAACCCTCTAAGTTCTTTCTTGAGCTTATTGACCTCGGTTCTGGGACGGTACTTCTCGTTCATCAAGTGCTTGAATGCTAACCACGGTAGTGTGTACGCATCATCTTCTCCCACTTGCTCTAGATAGGTATTCCACCATGTTAACGTAGAACCTGTGAAGGTATGCGTAGCGTACTTCACTTTGTTCGCTTCAGTACACTTACTTATGGCAAACACCGATTCGACCTTCTCGGTCCACCGTTTCAATCCGATCGGTCCATCGGTTCCATCAAATTCCAAAGGTTTGCAGGCAGTGAATTCTTTGTAGGTGCATCCTACACGATTTCCTGTACTGCCAGATCCATGGTTATTGTTGGTATGTAGCGCAGCCTGTACTGCGGCTATGTTTGAAGCTAGAAAAGTACGGAATTCCTCTTCATTCATATTCACGGTGTGTCGAGTAGTCGGTGCCATTTCCTTCAAAATAGTCAAATGGAACAAGTTAATCATACAGAATATTAAGAGTAGTTAATAGTATTTCGTAGTATAATATGAACTCATTTATAAAAGCTTTTTCTTCATATTAGCGTTTTATAAGTTTAAATTCGGGTATTACCTACCCGTTAAGTTCATACTTAGTAGCTAATATACAATTCAACTACTACAATTCTATATGAAAAACTGATTATAATAATATTTCGCGTTCAAACTTTTATACAATATTTTACAAACTTACAATACCGCTTATTTTACATAAAGCATGAAATATAGCACACAATAACTTTGATACAAGATAGTTGTGAAGATAATTCTAGCTAGTACACAAGTCGTTCAGCAAAGGCAATAAAGACACGTAATTCATACGTCCAGAAACAAGTCATGCATTCTGGTTTTACTAGGACTACTTCCCATCCTTGGTCTTGTGGAACATAACCGTTATGGCCGTTGATAAGACAGTGTGTTGTAACGTCGTCAAAGGGACGAGGGTTACGTAATGTCCAACAGTCCCGTAATAATCTAAAAAACCTCATTTCTTAGCCCAATTACCGACTCCGTCACTTGTGGAAACGTTTTGTTTAATAGTTGTAGCCCGATGTTCTTGTTCTCACTTTGGTGAGAAGCAAACATTACTAATCCGTAAGCATAACATGCTTCTTTATGTTGCATGTTAGCCGCTTTTTCTAAATCACGAAGTCCAATATTCGGATATATTGAGTCAAAATAATTTCTTAACCCGTTGCGTAAAATAGCATTTGGGTTCCCCGCAATATATGCGTCAAAGTAAACACATCGTAACTTATGGGTTTCCCAATGTGATATCCCCCATCTTTCAAACGAAAGTCTCTTATAAACCAAGACATTCTTGGAACGTTCTTCGAATGTCTTACAAACTGATCTTGCCTTAAATAGTTGTGCCGAGGAATTCCGGCCGACTCTAAACAAGATTTCATCAATCATGTCTCCGGGTAGGTCTCTTAAAATATTGGGTTGTCTATCCATTTTGTGTTTTTAAACTGTAAAATAGACAAGAGTTAGATTCATAAAAAAATACTTATTAATACAAGCAATTTTTACATATATCATAAAGCATAAGAACACTATATTACATATATTACACCACACGAATACAACTATCTTATTCCGACTCACTCGTTTCTTCTTCTTCGGTTTTGGTTCGTTTTGCCAAGTTTCTAGGGATATATGATGTTCCCCTAATACTAACTGTCGTTTTCCACAACGGTTTAGAAAAACCTGGTGGTTTAGAGGTTCCCGGGTCATTGTTACAACTTAAGGACTTCGGGGGTTGACGATACATATAAAGTTCATCGGGGTTGGAATTAGATTTCTCTATTTTTATGCCCTTTCCCTTATTATTTTCTTTTGCCTTTTTAAATTCAGTTGGGGTAATTTCTATAACATCGTCGGAATCCGATTCATCGGAGAATTGGTAATCCTCCCAATATTTTGCTTCCTTGGCGGAAACACCATTGACCATAATTAACCTTGGTCGGTTGGTTGAGGATTTTCTTTTACTTAACCGTTTTATTATTTCCCCCACCGGTTCTACTTCTTCATCCGGTTCCGATTCTTCTTCCGGTTCCGATTCTTCTTCCGGTTCCGACTCTTCTTCCGGTTCCTCTTCGGGAATTTGTGAATCAGTCCACGAATCATTCCAATTTACATTTGACTCTTCATTATTATTAGGTGAGTCAATGGGACTTGTTCTAGAGGTAGACATCTATCACATAATATCAAAAGCGTTAAGAGATTAATATATCACATAATATTCACATGTTAAAAAATATATAGTTTCCAACAAAATTTGTTAAGCAATCATTTTTCAAGTAAACACGGTCGAAGTCCAGACTCACTAATGCATCCTAACAAACTCGATAAGACACACTAATGCAAAATTCTGGTTCTCTAAGACCAACGCTCTGATACCAACTGAAATGTCCCGTTCTTATTGATTAAAAACGTTCCATATTAATTGATTTCGTTGCGAGGTTTTGACCTCTATATGAGACGTTTTTCAAATACTGCATTCATTTTTAAAACAAACCATAACCTTTATTTCATAGATAAAGGTTTTAAAAAGCTTTACGTAGATTATCAAATAATGATAATCTAAAATATCCTGTTTACACACGACCATTACATAATGGTTTACAATACAAATATGTTACAACAAAATAAGTTTCTTGAATGCAGTTTTTACACAATATCATACAAGCGTGGACTCCAAATCTCGTCCTTATTTAAGTATGCGACAGCGGAAGCTCTTAATAATCACC
Source organism: Rutidosis leptorrhynchoides (assembly GCF_046630445.1). Classification (NCBI taxonomy): domain Eukaryota; kingdom Viridiplantae; phylum Streptophyta; class Magnoliopsida; order Asterales; family Asteraceae; genus Rutidosis; species Rutidosis leptorrhynchoides. The sequence continues at coordinate 443,757,876 of NC_092334.1, forward strand.
TGAGAATAAACATGCTTAAAACGTCAACAAAAATGTTGGTGAGTTATAGGTTTAACCTATATATATCAAATCATAATAATAGACCACAAGATTTTATATTTCAATACACATCCCATACATAGAGATAAAAATCATTCATATGGTGAACACCTGGTAACCGACATTAACAAGATGCATATATAAGAATATCCCCATCATTCCGGGACACCCTTCGGATATGATATAAATTTCGAAGTACTAAAGCATCCGGTACTTTGGATGGGGTTTGTTAAGCCCAATAGATCTATCTTTAGGATTCGCGTCAATTAGGGTGTCTGTTCCCTAATTCTTAGATTACCAGACTTAATAAAAAGGGGCATATTCGATTTCGATAATTCAACCATAGAATGTAGTTTCACGTACTTGTGTCTATTTTGTAAATCATTTATAAAACCTGCATGTATTCTCATCCCAAAAATATTAGATTTTAAAAGTGGGACTATAACTCACTTTCACAGATTTTTACTTCATCGGGAAGTAAGACTTGGCCACTGGTTGATTCACGAACCTATAACAATATATACATATATATCAAAGTATGTTCAAAATATATTTACAACATTTTTAATATATTTTGATGTTTTATGTTTATTAAGTCAGCTGTCCTCGTTAGTAACCTACAACTAGTTGTCCACAGTTAGATGTACAAAAATAAATCGATAAATATTATCTTGAATCAATCCACGACCCAGTGTATACGTATCTCAGTAGTGATCAAAACTCAAACTATATATATTTTGGAATCAACCTCAACCCTGTATAGCTAACTCCAACATTCACATATAGAGTGTCTATGGTTGTTCCGAAATATATATAGATGTGTCGACATGATAGGTCGAAACATTGTATACGTGTCTATGGTATCTCAAGATTACATAATATACAATACAAGTTGATTAAGTTATGGTTGGAATAGATTTGTTACCAATTTTCACGTAGCTAAAATGAGAAAAATTATCCAATCTTGTTTTACCCATAACTTCTTCATTTTAAATCCGTTTTGAGTGAATCAAATTGCTATGGTTTCATATTGAACTTTATTTTATGAATCTAAACAGAAAAAGTATAGGTTTATAGTCGGAAAAATAAGTTACAAGTCATTTTTGTAAAGGTAGTCATTTCAGTCGAAAGAACGACGTCTAGATGACCATTTTAGAAAACATACTTCCACTTTGAGTTTAACCATAATTTTTGGATATAGTTTCATGTTCATAATAAAAATCATTTTCTCAGAATAACAACTTTTAAATCAAAGTTTATCATAGTTTTTAATTAACTAACCCAAAACAGCCCGCGGTGTTACTACGACGGCGTAAATCCGGTTTTACGGTGTTTTTCGTGTTTCCAGGTTTTAAATCATTAAGTTAGCATATCATATAGATATAGAACATGTGTTTAGTTGATTTTAAAAGTCAAGTTAGAAGGATTAACTTTTGTTTGCGAACAAGTTTAGAATTAACTAAACTATGTTCTAGTGATTACAAGTTTAAACCTTCGAATAAGATAGCTTTATATATATGAATTGAATGATGTTATGAACATCATTACTACCTTAAGTTCCTTGGATAAACCTACTGGAAAAGAGAAAAATGGATCTAGCTTCAACGGATCCTTGGATGGCTCGAAGTTCTTGAAGCAGAATCATGACACGAAAACAAGTTCAAGTAAGATCATCACTTGAAATAAGATTGTTATAGTTATAGAAATTGAAGCAAAGTTTGAATATGATTATTACCTTGTATTAGAATGATAACCTACTGTAAGAAACAAAGATTTCTTGAGGTTGGATGATCACCTTACAACATTGGAAGTGAGCTAGCAAACTTGAAAGTATTCTTGATTTTATGTAACTAGAACTTGTAGAATATATGAAGAACACTTAGAACTTGAAGATAGAACTTGAGAGAGATCAATTAGATGAAGAAAATTGAAGAATGAAAGTGTTTGTAGGTGTTTTTGGTCGTTGGTGTATGGATTAGATATAAAGGATATGTAATTTTGTTTTCATGTAAATAAGTCATGAATGATTACTCATATTTTTGTAATTTTATGAGATATTTCATGTTAGTTGCCAAATGATGGTTCCCACATGTGTTAGGTGACTCACATGGGCTGCTAAGAGCTGATCATTGGAGTGCATATACCAATAGTACATACATCTTAAAAGCTGTGTATTGTACGAGTACGAATACGGGTGCATACGAGTAGAATTGTTGATGAAACTGAACGAGGATGTAATTGTAAGCATTTTTGTCAAGTAGAAGTATTTTGATAAGTGTATTGAAGTCTTTCAAAAGTGTATAAATACATATTAAAACACTACATGTATATACATTTTAACTGAGTCGTTAAGTCATCGTTAGTCGTTACATGTAAGTGTTGTTTTGAAACCTTTAGGTTAACGATCTTGTTAAATGTTGTTAACCCAATGTTTATAATATCAAATGAGATTTTAAATTATTATATTATCATGATATTATCATGTATGAATATCTCTTAATATGATATATATACATTAAATGTCTTTACAACGATAATCGTTACATATATGTCTCGTTTAAAAATCATTAAGTTAGTAGTCTTGTTTTTACATATGTAGTTCATTGTTAATATACTTAATGATATGTTTACTTATCATAGTATCATGTTAACTATATATATATCCATATATATGTCATCATATAGTTTTTACAAGTTTTAACGTTCGTGAATCACCGGTCAACTTGGGTGGTCAATTGTCTATATGAAACATATTTCAATTAATCAAGTATTAACAAGTTTGATTGCTTAACATGTTGGAAACATTTAATCATGTAAATATCAATCTCAATTAATATATATAAACATGGAAAAGTTCGGGTCACTACAGTACCTACCCGTTAAATAAATTTCGTCCCGAAATTTTAAGCTGTTGAAGGTGTTGACGAATCTTCTGGAAATAGATGCGGGTATTTCTTCTTCATCTGATCTTCACGCTCCCAGGTGAACTCGGGTCCTCTACGAGCATTCCATCGAACCTTAACAATTGGTATCTTGTTTTGCTTAAGTCTTTTAACCTCACGATCCATTATTTCGACGGGTTCTTCGATGAATTGAAGTTTTTCGTTGATTTGGATTTCATCTAACGGAATAGTGAGATCTTCTTTAGCAAAATATTTCTTCAAATTCGAGACGTGGAAAGTGTTATATACAGCCACGAGTTGTTGAGGTAACTCAAGTCGGTAAGCTACTGGTCCGACACGATCAATAATCTTGAATGGTCCAATATACCTTGGATTTAATTTCCCTCATTTACCAAATCGAACAACGCCTTTCCAAGGTGCAACTTTAAGCATGACCATCTCTCCAATTTCAAATTCTATATCTTTTCTTTTAATGTCAGCGTAGCTCTTTTGTCGACTTTGGGCGGTTTTCAACCGTTGTTGAATTTGGATGATCTTCTCGGTAGTTTCTTGTATAATCTCCGGACCCGTAATCTGTCTATCCCCCACTTCACTCTAACAAATCGGAGACCTGGACTTTCTACCATAAAGTGCTTCAAACGGCGCCATCTCAATGCTTGAATGGTAGCTGTTGTTGTATTAAAATTCTGCTAACGGTAGATGTCGATCCCAACTGTTTCCGAAATCAATAACACATTCTCGTAGCATGTCTTCAAGCGTTTGTATCGTCCTTTCGCTCTGCCCATCAATTTGTGGATGATAGGCAGTACTCATGTCTAGACGAGTTCCTAATGCTTGCTGTAATGTCTGCCAGAATCTTGAAATAAATCTGCCATCCCTATCAGAGATAATAGAGATTGGTATTCCATGTCTGGAGACGACTTCCTTCAAATACAGTCGTGCTAACTTCTCCATCTTGTCATCTTCTCTTATTGGCAGGAAGTGTGCTGATTTGGTGAGACGATCAACTATTACCCAAATAGTATCAAAACCACTTGCAGTCCTTGGTAATTTAGTGATGAAATCCATGGTAATGTTTTCCCATTTCCATTCCGGGATTTCGGGTTGTTGAAGTAGACCTGATGGTTTCTGATGCTCAGCTTTGACCTTAGAACACGTCAAACATTCTCCTACGTATTTAGCAACATCGACTTTCATACCCGGCCACCAAAAATGTTTCTTGAGATCCTTGTACATCTTCCCCGTTCCAGGATGTATTGAGTATCTGGTTTTATGAGCTTCTCTAAGTACCATTTCTCTCATATCTCCAAATTTTGGTACCCAAATCCTTTCAGCCCTATACCGGGTTCCGTCTTCCCGAATATTAAGATGCTTCTCCGATCCTTTGGGTATTTCATCCTTTAAATTTCCCTCTTTTAAAACTCCTTGTTGCGCCTCCTTTATTTGAGTAGTAAGGTTATTATGAATCATTATATTCATAGATTTTACTCGAATGGGTTCTCTGTCCTTCCTGCTCAAGGCATTGGCTACCACATTTGCCTTCCCCGGGTGGTAACGAATCTCAAAGTCGTAATCATTCAATAATTCAATCCACCTACGCTGCCTCATATTCAGTTGTTTCTGATTAAATATGTGTTGAAGACTTTTGTGGTCGGTATATATAATACTTTTGACCCCATATAAGTAGTGCCTCCAAGTCTTTAATGCAAAAACAACCGCGTCTAATTCCAAATCATGCGTCGTATAATTTTGTTCGTGAATCTTCAATTGTCTAGATGCATAAGCAATCACCTTCGTTCGTTGCATTAATACACAACCGAGACCTTGCTTTGATGCGTCACAATAAATCATAAAATCATCATTCCCTTCAGGCAATGACAATATAGGTGCCGTAGTTAGCTTTTTCTTCAATAACTGAAACGCTTTCTCTTGTTCATCATTCCATTCAAATTTCTTCCCTTTATGCGTTAATGCAGTCAAGGGTTTTGCTATTCTGGAAAAGTCTTGGATGAACCTTCTGTAGTAACCGGCTAGTCCTAAAAACTGGCGTATGTGTTTCGGAGTTTTCGGGGTTTCCCACTTTTCAACAGTTTCTATCTTTGCCGGATCCACCTTAATACCTTCTTTGTTCACTATGTGACCGAGGAATTGAACTTCTTCCAACCAAAATGCACACTTTGAAAACTTAGCATACAATTCTTCCTTCCTCAATACTTCTAACACCTTTCTCAAATGTGTAGTGACCCGAACTTTTCCATGTTTATATATATTAATTGAGATTGATGTTTACATGATTAAATGTTTCCAACATGTTAAGCAATCAAACTTGTTAAGACTTGATTAATTGAAATAGGTTTCATATAGACAATTGACCACCCAAGTTGACCGGTGATTCACGAACGTTAAAACTTGTAAAAAACTATATGATGACATATATATGGTTATATATATAGTTAACATGATATTATGATAAGTAAACATATCATTAATTATATTAACAATGAACTACATATGTAAAAACAAGACTACTAACTTAATGATTTTGAAACGAGACATATATGTAACGTTTATCGTTGTAACGACATTTAATGTATATATATCATATTAAGAGATATTCGTACATCATAATATCATGATAATATAATAATTTAAAATCTCTTTTGTTATTATAAACATTGGGTTAACAACATTTAACAAGATTGTTAACCTAAAGGTTTCAAAACAACACTTACATGTAACGACTAACGAAGACTTAACGACTCAGTTAAAATGTATATACATGTAGTGTTTTAATATGTATTTATACACTTTTGAAAGACTTCAATACACTTATCAAAATACTTCTACTTAACAAAAATGCTTACAATTACATTCTCGTTCAGTTTCATCAACAATTCTACTCGTATGCACCCGTATTCGTACTCGTACAATACACAGCTTTTAGATGTATGTACTATTGGTATATACACTCCAATGATCAGCTCTTAGCAGCCCATGTGAGTCACCTAACACATGTGGGAACCATCATTTGGCAACTAGCATGAAATATCTCATAAGATTACAAAAATATGAGTAATCATTCATGACTTATTTACATGAAAACAAAATTACATATCCTTTATATCTAATCCATACACCAACGACCAAAAACACCTACAAACACTTTCATTCTTCAATTTTCTTCATCTAATTGAACTCTCTCAAGTTCTATCTTCAAGTTCTAAGTGTTCTTCATAAATTCCAAAAGTTCTAGTTTCATAAAATCAAGAATACTTTCAAGTTTGCTAGCTCACTTCCAATCTTGTAAGGTGATCATCCAACCTCAAGAAATCTTTGTTTCTTACAGTAGGTTATCATTCTAATACAAGGTAATAATCATATTCAAACTTTGGTTCAATTTCTATAACTATAACAATCTTATTTCAAGTGATGATCTTACTTGAACTTGTTTTCGTGTCATGATTTTGCTTCAAGAACTTTGAGCCATCCAAGGATCCATTGAAGCTAGATCCATTTTTCTCTTTTCCAGTAGGTTCATCCAAGGAACTTAAGGTAGTAATGATGTTCATAACATCATTCGATTCATACATATAAAGCTATCTTATTCGAATGTTTAAACTTGTAATCACTAGAACATAGTTTAGTTAATTCTAAACTTGTTCGCAAACAAAAGTTAATCCTTCTAACTTGACTTTTAAAATCAACTAAACACATGTTCTATATCTATATGATATGCTAACTTAATGATTTAAAACCTGGAAACACGAAAAACACCGTAAAACCGGATTTACGCCGTCGTAGTAACACCGCGGGCTGTTTTGGGTTAGTTAATTAAAAACTATGATAAACTTTGATTTAAAAGTTGTTATTCTGAGAAAATGATTTTTATTATGAACATGAAACTATATCCAAAAATTATGGTTAAACTCAAAGTGGAAGTATGTTTTCTAAAATGGTCATCTAGACGTCGTTCTTTCGACTGAAATGACTACCTTTACAAAAACGACTTGTAACTTATTTTTCCAACTAGAAACCTATACTTTTTTTGTTTAGATTCATAAAATAGAGTTCAATATGAAACCATAGCAATTTGATTCACTCAAAACGGATTTAAAATGAAGAAGTTATGGGTAAAACAAGATTGGATAATTTTTCTCATTTTAGCTACGTGAAAATTGGTAACAAATCTATTCCAACCATAACTTAATCAACTTGTATTATATATTATGTAATCTTGAGATACCATAGACACGTATACAATGTTTCGACCTATCATGTCGACACATCTATATATATTTCGGAACAACCATAGACACTCTATATGTGAATGTTGGAGTTAGCTATACAGGGTTGAGGTTGATTCCAAAATATATATAGTTTGAGTTGTGATCAATACTGAGATACGTATACACTGGGTCGTGGATTGATTCAAGATAATATTTATCGATTTATTTCTGTACATCTAACTGTGGACAACTAGTTGTAGGTTACTAACGAGGACAGCTGACTTAATAAACTTAAAACATCAAAATATATTAAAAGTGTTGTAAATATATTTTGAACATACTTTGATATATATGTATATATTGTTATAGGTTCGTGAATCAACCAGTGGCCAAGTCTTACTTCCCGACGAAGTAAAAATCTGTGAAAGTGAGTTATAGCCCCACTTTTAAAATCTAATATTTTTGGGATGAGAATACATGCAGGTTTTATAAATGATTTACAAAATAGACACAAGTACGTGAAACTACATTCTATGGTTTAATTATCGAAATCGAATATGCCCCTTTTTATTAAGTCTGGTAATCTAAGAATTAGGGAACAGACACCCTAATTGACGCGAATCCTAAAGATAGATCTATTGGGCCTAACAAACCCCATCTAAAGTACCGGATGCTTTAGTACTTCGAAATTTATATCATATCCGAAGGGTGTCCCGGAATGATGGGGATATTCTTATATATGCATCTTGTTATTGTCGGTTACCAGGTGTTCACCATATGAATGATTTTTATCTCTATGTATGGGATGTGTATTGAAATATGAAATCTTGTGGTCTATTGTTACGATTTGATATATATAGGTTAAACCTATAACTCACCAACATTTTTGTTGATGTTTTAAGCATGTTTATTCTCAGGTGATTATTAAGAGCTTCCGCTGTCGCATACTTAAATAAGGACAAGATTTGGAGTCCATGCTTGTATGATATTGTGTAAAAACTGCATTCAAGAAACTTATTTTGTTGTAACATATTTGTATTGTAAACCATTATGTAATGGTCGTGTGTAAACAGGATATTTTAGATTATCATTATTTGATAATCTACGTAAAGTTTTTTAAACCTTTATTGATGAAATAAAGGTTATGGTTTGTTTAAAAATGAATGCAGTCTTTGAAAAACGTCTCATATAGAGGTCAAAACCTCGCAACGAAATCAATTAATATGGAACGTTTTTAATCAATAAGAACGGGACATTTCAAAATGTTCACCGTGTTCTTGGTCATTCTTTGAGTAAATAAGTATGTCATCAATGAAAACAATGACAAACTTGTCAAGGTATGGTCCACACACTAGGTTCATAAGGTCCATGAACACAGCTGGTGCATTAGTTAAACCAAACGGCATGACCATAAACTCGTAATGACCGTAACGTGTTCTGAAAGCAGTCTTTGGAATATCATCTTCTTTCACCCGCATTTGATGATACCCGGAACGTAAGTCAATCTTTGAATAAACAGACGAGCCTTGTAGTTGATCAAATAAGTCGTCGATTCTCGGTAGTGGGTAGCGGTTCTTGATGGTAAGTTTGTTCAAATCTCGGTAGTCGATACACAACCTGAATGTACCATCTTTCTTCTTGACAAACAAAACAGGAGCTCCCCACAGTGATGTGCTTGGTTGAATGAAACCACGCTCTAAAAGTTCTTGTAATTGGCTTTGCAGTTCTTTCATCTCGCTGGGTGCGAGTCTGTAAGGAGTACGAGCTATTGGTGCAGCTCCTGGTACAAGATCTATTTGAAATTCAACGGATCGATGTGGGGGTAATCCCGGTAATTCTTTCGAAAATACATCGGGAAATTCTTTTGCAATGGGAACAACATTGATGCTCTTTTCTTCAGTTTGTACTTTCTCGACGTGTGCTAGAACAGCATAGCAACCTTTTCTTATTAGTTTTTGTGCCTTCAAATTACTAATAAGATGTAGCTTCGTGTTGCCCTTTTCTCCGTACACCATTAAGGGTTTTCCTTTTTCTCGTATAATGCGAATTGCATTTTCGTAACAGACGATCTCTGCTTTCACTTCTTTCAACCAGTCCATACCGATTATCACATCAAAACTCCCTAACTCTACTGGTATCAAATCAATCTTAAATGTTTCGCTAACCAGTTTAATTTCTCGATTCCGACATATATTATCTGCTGAAATTAATTTACCATTTGCTAATTCGAGTAAAAATTTACTATCCAAAGGCATCAATGGACAACTTAATTTAGCACAAAAATCTCTACTCATATAGCTTCTATCTGCACCCGAATCAAATAAAACGTAAGCAGATTTATTGTCAATAAGAAACGTACCCGTAACAAGCTCCGGGTCTTCCTGTGCCTCTGCCGCATTAATATTGAAAACTCTTCCGCGGCCTTGTCCATTCGTGTTCTCCTGGTTCGGGCAATTTCTAATAATGTGGCCCGGTTTTCCACATTTATAACAAACTACATTGGCATAACTTGCTCTGACACTACTTGCTCCGCCATTACTCGTTCCGACACCATTTGTTCCTTTCGTTCTATTAACCCCTGGTCCGTAGACCTCACACTTCGCCGCGCTATGACCATTTCTTTTACACTTGTTGCAAAATTTGGTGCAGAACCCCGAGTGATACTTTTCACACCTTTGGCATAGCTGCTTCTGATTGTTGTTGTTGTTGCGGTTATTATTGTTGTTGGGATGATTGTTGTAGTTGCTGTTGTTGTTGTTGCTGTTGTTGTTGTTGTTGTTGTTGTTGTTGTTGTTGTTGGGCCGTTTGTTGTAGTTGCGATTGATGTTGCGATTGTTGGGATAATTGTTGCGATTATTGTTGTAATTGCTGTTGTTGTTGTATTGGTGATTCTTATCACCGTTTTCCTCCCACTTTCTTTTGACTTGCTTCACATTGGCCTCTTCAGCAGTCTGTTCTTTAATTCTTTCTTCAATCTGGTTCACTAGTTTTTGAGCCATTCTACATGCCTGTTGTATGGAGGCGGGCTCGTGTGAACTTATATCTTCTTGGATTTTTTCCGGTAATCCTTTCACAAACGCGTCGATCTTCTCTTCCTCATCTTCGAATGCTCCCGGACACAATAGGCACAATTCTGTGAATCATCTTTCGTACGTGGTAATATTAAATCCTTGGGTTCGTAACCCTCTAAGTTCTGTCTTGAGCTTATTGACCTCGGTTCTGGGACGGTACTTCTCGTTCATCAAGTGCTTGAATGCTGACCACGGTAGTGTGTACGTATCATCTTGTCCCACTTGCTCTAGATAGGTATTCCACCATGTTAACGCAGAACCTGTGAAGGTATGCGTAGCGTACTTCACTTTGTCCGCTTCAGTACACTTACTTATGGCAAACACCGATTCGACCTTCTCGGTCCACCGTTTCAATCCGATCGGTCCTTCGGTTCCATCCAATTCCAAAGGTTTGCAGGCAGTGAATTCTTTGTAGGTGCATCCTACACGATTTCCTGTACTGCCAGATCCAAGGTTATTGTTGGTATGTAGCGCAGCCTGTACTGCGGCTATGTTTGAAGCTAGAAAAGTACGGAATTCCTCTTCATTCATATTCACGGTGTGTCGAGTAGTCGGTGCCATTTCCTTCAAAATAGTCAAATGGAACAAGTTAATCATACAGAATATTAAGAGTAGTTAATAGTATTTCGTAGCATAATATGAACTCATTTATAAAAGCTTTTTCTTCATATTAGCATTTTATAAGTTTAAATTCGGGTATTACCTACCCGTTAAGTTCATACTTAGTAGCTAATATACAATTCAACTACTACAATTCTATATGAAAAACTGATTATAATAATATTTCGCGTTCAAACTTTTATACAATATTTTACAAACTTACAATACCGCTTATTTTACATAAAGCATGAAATATAGCACACAATAACTTTGATACAAGATAGTTGTGAAGATAATTCTAGCTAGTACACAAGTCGTTCAGTAAAGGCAATAAAGACACGTAATTCATACGTCCAGAAACAAGTCATGCATTCTGGTTTTACTAGGACTACTTCCCATCCTTGGTCTTGTGGAACATAACCGTTATGGCCGTTGATAAGACAGCGTGTTGTAACGTCGTCAAAGGGACGAGGGTTACGTAATGTCCAACAGTCCCGTAATAATCTAAAAAACCTCATTTCTTACCCCAATTACCGACTCCGTCACTTGTGGAAACGTTTTGTTTAATAGTTGTAGCCCGATGTTCTTGTTCTCACTTTGGTGAGAAGCGAACATTACTAATCCGTAAGCATAACATGCTTCTTTATGTTGCATGTTAGCCGCTTTTTCTAAATCACGAAGTCCAATATTCGGATATATTGAGTCAAAATAATTTCTTAACCCGTTGCGTAAAATAGCATTTGGGTTCCCCGCAATATATGCGTCAAAGTAAACACATCGTAACTTATGGGTTTCCCAATGTGATATCCCCCATCTTTCAAACGAAAGTCTCTTATAAACCAAGACATTCTTGGAACGTTCTTCGAATGTCTTACAAACTGATCTTTCCTTAAATATTTGTGCCGAGGAATTCTGGCCGACTCTAGACAAGATTTCATCAATCATGTCTCCGGGTAGGTCTCTTAAAATATTGGGTTGTCTATCCATTTTTGTTTTTAAACTGTAAAATAGACAAGAGTTAGATTCATAAAAAAAATACTTATTAATACAAGCAATTTTTACATATATCATAAAGCATAAGAACACTATATTACATATATTACACCACACGAATACAACTATCTTATTCCGACTCGCTCGTTTCTTCTTCTTCGGTTTTGGTTCGTTTTGCCAAGTTTCTAGGGATATATGATGTTCCCCTAATACTAACTGTCGTTTTCCACAACGGTTTAGAAAAACCTGGTGGTTTAGAGGTTCCCGGGTCATTGTTACAACTTAAGGACTTCGAGGGTTGACGATACATATAAAGTTCATCGGGGTTGGAATTAGATTTCTCTATTTTTATGCCCTTTCCCTTATTATTTTCTTTTGCCTTTTTAAATTCAGTTGGGGTAATTTCTATAACATCATCGGAATTCTCGTCAGAATCCGATTCATCGGAGAATTGGTAATCCTCCCAATATTTTGCTTCCTTGGCGGAAACACCATTGACCATAATTAACCTTGGTCGGTTGGTTGAGGATTTTCTTTTACTTAACCGTTTTATTATTTCCCCCACCGGTTCTACTTCTTCATCCGGTTCCGATTCTTCTTCCGGTTCCGATTCTTCTTCCAGTTCCGACTCTTCTTCCGGTTCCTCTTCGGGAATTTGTGAATCAGTCCACGAATCATTCCAATTTACATTTGACTCTTCATTATTATTAGGTGAGTCAATGGGACTTGTTCTAGAGGTAGACATTTATCACATAATATCAAACGCGTTAAGAGATTAATATATCACATAATATTCACATGTTAAAAAATATATAGTTTCCAACAAAATTTGTTAAGCAATCATTTTTCAAGTAAACACGGTCGAAGTCCAGACTCACTAATGCATCCTAACAAACTCGATAAGACACACTAATGCAAAATTCTGGTTCTCTAAGACCAACTCTCTGATACCAACTGAAATGTCCCGTTCTTATTGATTAAAAACGTTCCATATTAATTGATTTCGTTGCGAGGTTTTGACCTCTATATGAGACGTTTTTCAAATACTGCATTCATTTTTAAAACAAACCATAACCTTTATTTCATAGATAAAGGTTTTAAAAAGCTTTACGTAGATTATCAAATAATGATAATCTAAAATATCCTGTTTACACACGACCATTACATAATGGTTTACAATACAAATATGTTACAACAAAATAAGTTTCTTGAATGCAGTTTTTACACAATATCATACAAGCATGGACTCCAAATCTCGTCCTTATTTAAGTATGCGACAGCGGAAGCTCTTAATAATCACCTGAGAATAAACATGCTTTAAACGTCAACAAAAATGTTGGTGAGTTATAGGTTTAACCTATATATATCAAATCATAATAATAGACCACAAGATTTTATATTTCAATACACATCCCATACATAGAGATAAAAATCATTCATATGGTGAACACCTGGTAACCGACATTAACAAGATGCATATATAAGAATATCCCCATCATTCCGGGACACCCTTCGGATATGATATAAATTTCGAAGTACTAAAGCATCCGGTACTTTGGATGGGGTTTGTTAAGCCCAATAGATCTATCTTTAGGATTCGCGTTAATTAGGGTGTCTGTTCCCTAATTCTTAGATTACCAGACTTAATAAAAAGGGGCATATTCGATTTCGATAATTCAACCATAGAATGTAGTTTCACGTACTTGTGTCTATTTTGTAAATCATTCATATTGAACTCTATTTTATGAATCTAATATTTTTGGGATGAGAATACATGCAGGTTTTATAAATGATTTACAAAATAGACACAAGTACGTGAAACTACATTCTATGGTTGAATTATCGAAATCGAATATGCCCCTTTTTATTAAGTCTGGTAATCTAAGAATTAGGGAACAGACACCCTAATTGACGCGAATCCTAAAGATAGATCTATTGTGTGATGACCCGGAAATTTCCGATCAAATTTAAACTTTAATCTTTTTATGTTTCCGACACGATAAGCAAAATCTGTAATGTTGAGTCTCGAAAGTTTTGAAATCTGTATTCATGTAATCAATTACCCTTTGACTATTCACAACGATTCACGAACAATTGTTGAAAATAAATAAATAAATATATATATATATAAATAAGTGTATATATATATATATATATATATATATATATATATATATATATTAATTTAAATTAACAAAATATAAATTAATCATTAAAAATCAATATGTAAAATAAAATACAAGATAAGAAAGTTTTTATTAAAATAAATCTATGTATAGATATATATGAATATTATACAAAATTATTAGATGTATATTGAGATATACAAAAGTTATAGATATTATATAATTATTCAATAATATAAATAATATGAAATATTAATATATTAGATATAATCACAAATTAAGGATATAGTATCATAATATTCTTATTACTTTCATTATTATTAATAATACTGATATCAATACTAGTATTAATTATATTATTATTATTGTTGTAATTGTGATTAATAAATTTTAATAGTTTTAAGGTTATCATAATAAAGATTTTTATTATAAATACTTTTATGAGAAAGATTAAAATTGTTATAAACTTAAGGTTATCAGTATCAAAATAAATACTTAAAATACTACTATAAGAATGATTAAATTTATTATTTTAGTTGTAATTTAAATATTGTTAGTTATTATGGTTAATACTATTATGACTAAAATTATTACTTTTATAATTATAATTATAATTACCTTTATTATTAAATCATTATTAATAGTATCATAAAGATAATACAATTTATTATAAATATCATTGACAATATCATTTTTTATTATTATTATCATAATGATTAAAATTACTATTATTATTATTAATATAATTATTATTATTATTATTATTATTATCAATATATATATTTATTAATTAATAATATTAAAAAATAATAAAATAGATATAGATGAATCCAGCTACTACTTCTATTCCGATTATGATTCTGCCAACACCAAATCCTCAGTACAAAACAAAAATTTGTTAGATGTCAAATTCAATCGTACAAATCAAATATAGTTAATTACCAAAATTTGTTAAATATCAATATCAAGATTTATTTATTTTTATTCTTTATCTGTTAATTCTTCCATTCATGACTGAACTTTCACAAGAAACCAATGCTCGATCAAATCAGGTTGCTGCTCTAATTATTCGATTACCATCACTTGCTTCTTTATTCTCCTTCTATAACTCACTTCTAATTTTCATGATTATATTTTCCTTTATGCTTATCAATGGCCATCACCCCATCCTTCACTTCATCTACGGCTTGCACAAACCGCCACCCATTTGATCATCAATCAAACACCATCGTTTTTATTTGTTTCTATTGCTACTGCTCGGTTTCTGTTTACACTGTTTCTATTACAAGCTGTGTAAAACCACCATAAACCGTCACCATGGCCATTTTTTCAACAAACAACATCACTATCACCACTCATGAACACCTCGATCCTATCCCCATCTGCAACTGTTATTTTCATGTTTCTGATTCAATCATGAACCACATCATCTCTTCTCTCTCTCTCTCTCTCTCTCTATTTATCTCTCTGCAATTCTTGATCACGAATCACAATTTCAACCATCTTACTTGTCTGTTGTCTTTCCTCTATCAAAACAGACCCTCACCCACTATGTTGTTGCTACTATACCCGTCGTGAACAACCTTACATCCACCACCTTTAAACCCACTTAAAACCGTAATCATCATCACTTATGCTAGATTGTATTTTTTTCTTTCGAACTACTCAAACAAAGAAGACCCGACTATTTTGTATTCGTAGTAAACCCCCATCAATCACCTTGTTTTCCTCCTCCTCCTTCTTTGTGATCATAAACCGCTGCAGTTATACAAACCTATATATATATATATATATTTGAAATTTCAAATCTTCGAATAGTTTTATCAATCCAAAACTACTTTAGAGTGATCATGTTTTCTTTGTTGGCCGACCATAGTGGAGAACATGTTGATATTATTAATAAATATTACATGTGAGGAATGTTTAGCTGTAAAGGAGTTACGTGTTCATTATTTCTGTTCTCCAGCGAGCCCCACAGCTGCACTAATACGGTTTCTGTTTCTTAATTCAAGTATCAATCAAATAAAGATTGGGCTTCATGATCAATTAATCAAATATCGGGCCATGTAAATAGTTAAGGTCGAGATCCTTCCCTTTTATGCTTGGGTCGATTAAACTATGTTACGCCGAGATTATATAAGTTCAGTTGGGCCGTGACCCAACTCTTGTTTCTATTAGACTGTCGTTGGTATTCCTTTGGTGTCACCTAAATAACCCCACAACCAACCACTTCGAGTTACCTCTGCTGCTACGTGTTTTATTTTGATTCTAAAACAATGATGACGAGTGACGATATCAAAGGTGATGAGGTTACAGTGAAGATGTACAGCGATGATGGATGATGGAAAGGTTATGATAAAGATGTCGTTGATTATGAAGAAAGAATAACGAATGACGAAGAAGATTATAATAAGTTGTGATGTTGATGATTATGATGACATCATTATGCTTATGATGATGATCGGTGGCAATAATATTAGATGATCGAGATGATGATGATATATGTGCATGATGTCACGATGATTGAATGATGATGAGGTGATTACGATATAATAGGAATGAATGTGATATTATTATGATCTTGTTGTTGGATAACGAAATGATAATGATAAAAATTAGATTATGATTTGATTATGATTATGACTATGATCATGATAATGAAATCGATGATGGTTATGAAAAGAAAACGAATTCGTTAATGGAAGGATGATGGTGATTGAGTTTTAAAAGAGAAACAAATAGATACATAGTTATATAATTTAAGCTGGGGATTTAAAACAGAAATAAAAGAGCGGAGCAATTGGTTTAATGTTGTGTCTTGTTAACAAGAGGTCTTGGGTTCGAGCCCGGTTCTGAGCATATTTTTTTTTCTAAAAGCTTTGGAACGTATAATTTATTACCAAATTTATTATTATCATTATTATTATTATTATTATTATTATTATTATTATTATTATTATTATTATTATTATTATTATTATTATTATTATTATTATTATTATTATTATTATTATTATTATTATTATTATTATTATTATTATTATTATTATTATTATTATTATTATTACTACTATCATATTTAGGATCATTATTATTATCATTATTATGAAGATAATGCAAGATTATTATTATTTTCATTAATATTAGTATTAGAAACACTTTTGTAACTATTAGTATTATTACTAACAATATCAATATTTTTATTATTAATAATTTACATAACTACATATATATCAAGCTTATTAATATTAGTTATATAAATATTTACATATAACAAACAATTGATTTTAAACATAACACTAAACAATTATATATATAAATATGGATATATTAATATAACTATATAAATAATAATCATTTTGAATATAAACACCAATTAAATATATAATATATAAATTAATATATAAATATAATTGTTCGATTACAAGGATATGTTTTAATATATATAAAAATGATATAGGTTCGTGAATCCAAGGCCAACCCTGCATTGTTCAGTTTTTCAATATAGTCATATGTATTTTTACTACAAAATACATTATGTGAGTTTTCATTACTCCCTTTTTATATATATTTTTGGGACTGAGAATACATGCACTGCTTTTATAAATGTTTTACGAAATAGACACAAGTAATCGAAACTACATTCTATGGTTGGATTATCAAATCGAATATCACCCTATATAGTCTGGTAATCTAAGAATTAGGGAACAGAAACCCTAATTGACGCGAACTCTAAAGATAGATCTATCGGGCCCAACAAGCCCCATCCAAAGTACCGGATGCTTTAGTACCTCGAAATTTATATCATGTCCGAA
Organism: Rutidosis leptorrhynchoides; assembly: GCF_046630445.1. Lineage (NCBI taxonomy): Eukaryota > Viridiplantae > Streptophyta > Magnoliopsida > Asterales > Asteraceae > Rutidosis > Rutidosis leptorrhynchoides. The sequence continues at coordinate 443,775,649 of NC_092334.1, forward strand.
GGAGGATCCCGGAATGATGGGGATATTCTTATATGCATCTTGTTAATGTCGGTTACCAGGTGTTCAATCCATATGAATGATATTTTTATCTCTTTGCATGGGACGTATGTTTATGAGAAATGGAAATATGAAATCTTGTGGTCTATTTGAATTATGAAATGATTATTTATGTTAAACCAATGAACTCACCAACCTTTTGGTTGACACTTGAAAGCATGTTTATTCTCAGGTATGAAAGAAACATTCCGCTGTGCATTTGCTCATTTTAAAGACATGATTTAGAGTCGATCATCGCAATGGAACCAGATGTTGGTGACTTCGTCCAGATTGATTAGGACGGGTCCTTTCAGTTGGTATCAGAGCGATGGTCTTAGCGAACCAGGTCTTGCATTAGCATGTCTAACTGATAGTAGTTTAGATGCATTAGTGAGTCTGGACTTCGACCGTGTCTGCATGTCAAAAGTTTTGTTTATCATTTCTAGTCGGAAATCATCAGCTTATCATCCTTAGGAAATTACCTGCTTATCATTCTTAGTCTAGACATGTCTTACTGCCTCTATTGCATAGACAGTGTGTAGATAAATTCATATCTTAGCGTATCCGTTATTGTTACCTTTGCCTGACAGTTTCCGTAGATTCCTCCGTAACTTATGGGATTTTAGTATTATATATGTATATGTAAATTATGTATTGCAGGGTACTAATCTACATCCTATAATCTATTTCTTATCGAAAATCCTTCATCTGATCGTACGAGATGAATCCTGCAACCAGTTCGAGTCCCTCAGATTCCGATAGCTATTCCGATAGTTATTCCGACAGCTATTCCGACATAGATGTTCACCTAAGCTCCGAAAATAGCGTCATCGGCATGAATCAACCAATCAGCCATTATCAATTCATCTGATGGGTTCGTAGTTAACTTAATTAATGGAAACGCGCAGAAGGCAATCCCTTCCACCCACCGAATTCACCTCTTGACAATGAACCTGAAGCGTTTACCGGCGAACCTGTTCGAGACACCATTTTCAGTCCCATTTCAAGGGTAACTCGACAAGATTATATTTTATCCACAATTCTGAACCTTATTCATCCGCTCGTTCCGACCGACAATCATCCTGGAGTAATAAGTCAACGAACTTCGCGCTCGAATAATCAATTCGGAGAATATGGTGAAAAATGTACCAGCTTCAGCAACATCACCGGCACCAACAGTACCATCAATAACAGCACAAGTACCATCAACAATCCATGCTTCAATATCATCATCTGTACTTTGAGTATGATCTTCGTTCTACGTATCGTTCTACCTCATTTATCTTTGTTCGACATGGAGAATATGTAATCTCTAAAGTTTTAGAGATTATTTATTCTAGTTCCAACCGAAAACTAAATGAGTTTAATTTCCCATTGACTCATTAAATCCATGATTACGTCTGAAGAAAATATATATGTATATATGTTTTCATAGAGATTGTAATTAAAATTTTTATTGTACAAACTGTTAATGGTGAAAATATTTTAACGGGTAGGTAATACCCGAGGACTATTTAAATTTCACATTAATAAGTTACATTGTACATTCTTCGAATCTGTTTCAACAGTCATATACTATCCTACTTACATCCACCGATATACAAATCCGTTCACCACCGAATAACCATATTCATCCAAATACATATTTGGATTTTGACCTATCAGAATCCAACAAGTGGCATAATGAAGAAATAATGGACACAATAAAAATTGATTAGAAACAGACTAATTAACAATATGAAATTCTATTAAGAATCCACGCTGACAAAATCCTAGCTAACTGTTCCTAGCTAACTGTTAATTCCGTATTACCATTTAATTATCGCAATTTATTTATCGCAGTTTATTTATCGCAAATTTACATTCTAACAATTTTATTTATTGTCATTTAATTTCTGTTATTTACTTTACGTACTTTATTTATCGTCATTTAATTTCTGTTATTTATTTTACGCACTTTAAATATCGGGACACGTATACAAGGTTTTGACATATCATATCGACGCATCTATATATATTATTTGAAATCACCATAGACACTCTATATGCAGTAATGATTGAGTTCTCTATACAGGGTTGAGGTTGATTCTCAAATATTATATATACTTTGAGTTGTGATCGAGTCTGAGACATGTACACGGGTTACGATATTTAGTAATTAATTCGAATATTATATATTAAACTATATATGAATTATTTGACTGTCAACTGTGGACTATCGACTGCGGACTAATAAGATCGGACAATTAAAAATGAAATAAAATATTGATTATAAAATATGAAACTAAACAAATTCTTCAAGTTGCCACTTGATTTCATCTTAAACAACATTTGTATCTTCACGATTACATTCTGCGTTCAAACCTTTCATGATTCTTGAAAACATCTCAATTTAGAGGATGAACCAACCACACTTCATTTACGGGAGAAAAGATTGATGCATATAGTTATGCACCTGAAAACACTCGGAACCTGAGTAAACGTTTAACACGTAGCTGTGCTAATTCCTTTAGCGTTATTATTACCGAAAATAACTTTGCATCTGCTGTTCGAGATAGCCAGTTTTGTCACAGCTCCAGCAAGACAACTTCGACTTTTCGTACGAAACAACCTTATTATAACGTTGATATATACGCGTGCTCTTTTATTGTTACTAGGGAACCTTTCATATTTCATCATATTGCCATCAGCGTTTAATCATCTAAAAACACAATTTTCCTGAAACCACCTCGGATTAATAACCGATGATTCAGATATCATAGCATTAAATGCAGAGGAAACAGAAAAATGGTAGATGGTTTAAACGACCAAAAGTTTGATGATAAAGAAGGGAATGTTAAGAACGCTCGATAGAAAATTTGGTACTGAAAAACAGATTGAGCAAACTATGAAGGAGACCAAGGCCAAATACAAAGACTATACCCTATACTCAAAGAATCCAGATAATTCTGGATCCGTTGAAATCTTTAGAGAATATCTTGCTTCGAAGTCATGTTAAAATCTTGCGTAAAATCTTTCTCCATCAACCATCGAACTTAGAAATTCCAAAATATCATCATCAATATCTTCGATATTTCTGAGGATATTTTCAAAAATATTCTCGTCCAAAATTATATACCTCTTCGTGCTTCCTGTGTATCATTATATTGGAAACATTCAATAGAAAATTTAGTACCGAAAAGCAGATTATGAGAAACTATGAAGAAAGTCGTGGACAAATCACAAAGAATAAGTTTGACTTCAAAGAATTCAAATGATTCAATGCCTGCTAAAGTCTTTAGCGAATATCTTGCTCTTTACTCTAAACCCTTGCGGACAATAGATTCTATCATCCTCTGATCTTAGATATTCCGAGATATTATCGTATCTTTCATTATAAATATCCTCGATATTTCTGAATATATTTTCATAACTAATCTTATCTGAAATTATTAATCTCTTCATGATATCAGTGTTACATCATATAGAAACTGTTAGTTTCTATATTCTGTAAACTTTCGAGCTTAAAATATGAAGGTTATTGAAGTAATGTTGAGAACTGATGCATGAGTTAGTATAATATAATGACACTTGATCAACGTGATTATATTACAGTAAGTCATGCTGAGTTTCTAAATAGAACATGATGATTCACAGATTATAACGTCATCATGTGTCATGTTACATAACTCTTTCATTCTGATTAACTTCTGAACATATCAAGAAAATATATTCTTGATAGTTCTATTCTCAGTGATTCTGGTAATTTGACAAATCAAATCGTGCTAATACGTTCTTTCTTGTTTAGAACATTAAGCTCATTCGAAACTCCACACCTATGAATTCTAGACCGTTACTTGCTAAAAGAAAACAAAAGCATGAAGCTCCGAGATAGAAAGGGAGTATAAGTCGCAGCAAATAGGAGGGAGTATTAATTGTGACAACCCAGAAATTTTCAACCAAATTTAAACTTTAATCTTTATATGTTTCCGACACGATAATCAATATTTGTTAAGTTAAATTTCAAGAATTTTAAACTATGTTCATACATTCATTCAACCTCGACCAAGTTCTAACGATTCACGAACCATTAAACGAATATGATTATATATGTATATATGTATATATATTATAACTTGAAACGTAAACAAAATATTAGATTAAATACTTTATATGATTGTATCTATTTCAAAATGTTTATCAATGGAATTAGAAGATAAGATCAAATGATTGAATTATCAGATATATTGAATTATGATTACAAGTCTCTGTTGAAAGGCCCACGTTGATTTGAGAAATCTTTCCATTTTAACAATATTCGGAAAATGGTAAAGTGATTTATAAATAAGAACAAATTGTCAATCATTGAGAACTAGACAAAGGATAGTGGAAGATTGAATCTCATAAAGACTCGATTGATATATTTAGTTTCAAACGTACAAAAACGTTTTCAGTTTAAAAAGAACTTTATTATTAAAACGTATATAACTTTTATAAATATCTAGAACCACTTTTGACAACTCGCTACTTAATTAGTATGATAAAGATAAAGATAAAGATGTTTATATTTTATTTTATTAAATATATATAATGATTTAAATTAATATTATATATATTTATACGCGTATTATACGTACATAGTTTTATACTTTTACTATATTTAAACTTTACCTTTACTTTATTTTTACTTTACATTACTTTAATAATTCATACTTTAATAATTCACTTTAATAATTCACTTTAATAATTCATACTTTAATAATTCACTTTAATAATTCATACTTTAATAATTCACTTTAATAATTCAAAAATCTATTATAAATAGAATTCAATAGGATTCATTATTTCATAAAAACTTGAAAATATTTTTCTCTAAACTCTCTCAATCGATTTACATATATATATTTACTCCGTATTATTTCAAGATATTATTAGTATACATAAAATATTACGACGGAGTGCTGTCCGAGTGGTTTCGAAATTGTTTTTCGAGTAGGATTGGATTAAGGAAATTATGGGTTATAGCTATGGAGGTGATTGAGTATGGTTCATGGGTATGCTCGTGAGGTCAATATAGTGTTTATCATTTCCGTTGCGTCTACGTACCTTTTCTGCAATATTGAATCTCAATATTGATACGTGAGTACTCATAATTTAACTTTTACATACTAATAGTGTATCCCTGACTAGTGCTCGAGTATTTAGGATTATGCATGCTTGTACTTTTGATATTGCCCTTAGACAGGTTAGGTTGAATCTTGAATTAGTTACACTTGCGGTTGAGAGAAGGTATAAGATATGCATGTCCTTGGAAAGCTAGCGAAAAATTAAGAACTTTTCCTTTAGATATCGAATGGTTTCGATGAACGGATTAGAAGTTATAATCAATTGAATTTTTGATATTTTTATTAAAAATGATTATTATTATCGTCGTTTTTATCGTCGTTCTAGTTTTATCTTATTATTATGATTATTATTATCTTTATCAATAAAAGGGATTTATCATTAAAAATTGTAATTTTTTTTTATTATTACGATCGTTATTATCGTTAAAGTTATAATTAGTATTATTATTATTATCCAATTATTATTATTATTATTATTATTATTATTATTATTATTATTATTATTATTATTATTATTATTATTATTATTATTATTAGTATTATTAGTATTATTATTATTATTATTATCATTATTAATATATATATCATTATTTAAAAATGGTTATTGTTATTGTTATTATTATTATTACTATTACTATATTATCATTAAGATAATTATTAGTATTATCGTTAATAATGTTATAGTAACTATCATTATTAATATTAGTGTAATTAAAACAAATATTTGTAACACCTAATTATTTTGATTACTATTATTATCATTATTATGAACACGATATAAAAGATGATTAAAAGCTATTAAACGAAACGATTAGGAAATAATGAGTAAGAGTATCATGATGAAATTAAAATATTATAAAATATTGATTTAGATAAAATTATCGTTCTTATTATTTTTATCATTACTATTATTATTAAAAGTATCGTTAGTATTAAAACTATCATTTTAACAAAAATTATCATTTTAATAGAAATGTCATTGTTACTATAAAATATCATTATTATTATTATTTTAAATAGAATTATTATTTTAAAGATAATATTAAAAATTATCGTAAATATTAAAGTTATCATAATTAGAATTATCGTTTTATCATAATGTCATCTTAGTGATTATAAATATTGATATTTTTATAATAATAATTATTATTACAAAATAATACATTATAGATATTATTTTATCAAATAAATATGTGATACAAACATATTTTACTACGTGTAATAACTTACTTTAATAATACCTATCATATTATCTTTATAATATTAAATGAACCCTATAAATTTTATTACTTAATATATATAAAAGTATATTTTATTATATAAATTTAATATAAAATTTTATTTATTAATAAATAAATTATATTATTTACTCTAATAAATTTTTTAAAAAAATATTTAAAAATATAAAACGACGATATTTAAACTATATATTAATCATGTATAGATTTTTGGAAATTATTTTGAGTCAAATTTACTTTTGTTGACTTTTGCATATTAGTCTCGAGCATTAGGATTGTGGTACACTATGACTTGACCTAATTTGTTAGACAAATATTGACCAACACATAAATATATATAATTAATTTAGGTTCGTCAATCCGAGGCCAACCATGCACTTGTTCAATGATGTTATATGTATTTTTACTACGAAATACAGTATGGTGAGTTTCATTTGCCTTTTTACCCTTTATATTTTTGGGACTGAGAATACATGCGCTTTTATAAATGTTTGACGAAATAGACACAAGTAATTGAAACTACATTCTATGGTTGAATTATCGAAATCGAATATGCCCCTTTTTATTAAAGTCTGGTAATCTAAGAACTAGGGAACAGACACCCTAATTGACGCGAATCCTAAAGATAGATCTATTGGGCCTAACAAACCCTATCCAAAGTACCGGATGCTTTAGTACTTCGAAATTTATATCATGTTCGAAGGAGGATCCCGAAATGATAGGGGATATTCTTATATGTATCTAGTTAATGTCGGTTACCAGGTGTTCACCATATGAATAATTATTTTTGTCTCTATGCATGGGACGTATATTTATGAGAACTGGAAATGAAATTCTTGTGGTCTATTAAAATGATGGAAATAAATGATTATGATAAACTAATGAACTCACCAACCTTTTGGTTGACACTTTAAAGCATGTTTATTCTCAGGTGTTAAAGAAATCTTCCGCTGTGCATTTGCTCATTTTAAAGATATTACTTGGAGTCTTTCATAGCATATTTCGAAGAACGTTGCATTCGAGTCATTGAGTTCATCAAAGATTATTATTAAATCAATTTATAGTTGGATAGTGGATATTATGAAATGGTATGCATGCCTGTCAATTTTCGATGTAAAGAAAGTTTGTCTTTTAAAAACGAATGCAATGTTTGTAAAATGTATCATATAGAGGTCAAATACCTCGCAATGTAATCAACTATTGTGAATCGTTTATAATGTATATGAACGGGTCCTTTCAGTTGGTATCAGAGCGGTGGTCTTAGCGAACCAGGTCTGCATTAATGGGTCTAACTTATAAGTCGTTAGGATGCATTAGTGAGTCTGGACTTCGACCGTGTCTGCATGTCAAAAGTTTTGCTTATCATTCTAGTCGGAAATCATCTGCTTATCATCCTTATAAAATTACCTACTTATCATTATTAGTCTAGAAACGTCTTGCTACATTAATTGCATGAGTAGTGTATAGACAAAATTCATATCTTAGCGTATCTGCTAAATCATATCTTATCGTATCTATTACTTTAAACTTTGCCTGACATATCCCGCAAATTCCTCCGTAATCTACGAAATCTTTTGATCTATATATATAGATATCCTATGTAAATAGAATATCACCCGATAGCCAGAAAAATCATTTTATATCAAAAAAATCCTTTATCAAATCGTACGAAATGGAATTCGTCGTTAGTTCAAGTCACTCGGATTCCGAAATGGAATCTCACTCAAGCTCCGAAAGCAGTGTGACCGGAATGGATCAACCAATCAGTCATCACCTATTCTGGATGAATTGGGGATGGGTTCGTAGCCTCCTCAATCATTTGAGACAAGAAGAAGGTGATCCCTTCCATCCACCACATTGCCCTCTTGACGAAGAACCTGAAGCACTTACCGGCGAACCTGTCCGAAACACCATTTTCTCGCTCATTTCCAGAGTATCTCGTCACGATTATATATTACATCAAATTTTAGATTTTATTTATCCACTCGTCCGAATCGACAATCACCCCGGTGTAATAGAAGAAGTCAACGAGCTTCGCGCTCGGGTAGTGGCTTTGGAGAATATGGTGCAGAGATTACAAACACCAGCAGCAGCATCAGCAGCATAACTAGTACCGCCATCATCAATGCCAACAGTACCATTACCACCTCCAACCACAACCACGTCGTAAACCTCAACTTCACAATCTGTCCCACGAGCATCAACGTCATACGCACCATAGATACCAAGGAGTACCAACAACAATAACTGACGAAGTATTAATTCATAACTTCATTGGAGAAACATTCCGCAGCGATTATGTAATCTCTAAAGTCTTAGAGATTATCTAATCTAGCCCTAACCATAAATCAGTTAAGCGAACCAAAATGATAGAAGGAAGAGTAGAAACCCTGACAAAAATGGTGTGTGATTAACAAGCTAAACTTGCTTTACCAACAGCATCAACAGTACCGTTAGCGTTACCAGCATCGTCAGTACAGTCAACATCCGAATCAACAACACAGATAACATCACAAACTCCGTCAGTTCAAGAATCACTGTGGACATCATTACGAATCAATAACGTCTATATTGTATCAACGAGTTATGAAGAATTAACTCATTCCCTCTGAAGAAATTATATGTGTGTGTGTATATATATATATATATATATATATATATATATATATATATATATATATATATATATTGAAATAAATCTTTCCATGCTAAGCTATTGTGTGTGAATCTTAACTACTCGGTTAATTCATATTACAAATATGCAATAATGTACGTCCTTCGGCCGCAACTTAACCAGCGTTAACTACAATCTCTGTCGCAATTCAACAAATTCCAATTCATAATAAATCAAGTATATATTTGATTTTACACTTTCATCATCGATGTACCCGAAACTTTTCAGATAACATCATTCGTACTTTGCGAAATTCACAAGAATTCCACGAAACGAACATCATACATCAACAAATAACGAAGTATTGATTCATAATTTCAATGTCATTAAAGAAATACTGCGTAAAAGTTATGTACTTTTTAAAGCCTTTAGGGATTATTCAATTCTAGTTTCAACCGTAAATCAAATGATTTTAATTTAACATTAACTCATTAAATCTATGTTACATCTGAAGAAAATATACATATATATATTTTCATAAAGACTGTAATAAAATTCTTTTGTACAAAATATTAATTGTGAAATTTTTTTTAACGGGTAGGTAATACCCGAGAGATATATAAATTCACAATTAATATGTTACATTCTTCGAATCTGATTCAGCAAATCATCCATTATACTCTCTACTTTCACAACAATATACATTCTTTTATAGAAATGAAAACAACCATACTCATTCAAAATTTAATTACATATTCTGATTTTGAAATCTCAAAATTCAACTTGAGATATGACCAAAATCATCACTCTTAGATCCTTACATCTTTCACAAGCTATATTTTGACTTCAAAACTGTGTTAGAACATCAAATGTATGTTAACGATTACAATCTGTGTTCAAACCCTTCGAAAATTTCTGAAGACACTTCGAATAATGAGCAATCGAGATGATGATCCAACCAGATGTTACCCACAGTTATGTACCCGAAAAACTCTTGAAACCAAAGTAAAAGTTTAAACAACGTATCCGCGTCAGATTCTTTGGCATTTATTAGCAAAAATAACTTTGCGACTCCAATTCAAAGTAGCCAGTTTTGTCACAGCTCCAGCAAGTCAACTTCGACTTTTCAGTCAGACTAACCTTATTATAACCTTGAGATATACACCATCGTCACCAGAGAACCTTTTACATTCCACCACATTATTAGCAGATGTACCAACAACTTCATTACCCTTTGACTTTAGCCTCTCCAAAAAAGTCATTATAATTATTCATTGAAACCCCATCATTTACTCATTCGCATCTTGTAATGAGAATTGCCATACGAATCATTGAGAATTAGCAATCAGTATTTTGAAATCTCGCAGCATGTCTACGCCAACAGTTATATGTGTATATATAACGTCTATCTTCTGGACTTAATTTGAATGTGAAGTTTATGAAAAACACTCCGAACTAAATTTGGTTCTCCGAAAAAAAAAATGCTGATGAAGCAGCAAAAACTATAAACGACTTTAAACGGTAAAAGCTGGATGATAATGATGAAGTGTGCTGGCAAAGCCCAAAAAAAGAGAAGTTTTGGAACTGGAAAACGGATTGAGCAAAGTAGGAAGGAGGCTGTGGACAAATTACAAAGACTGAACCTGACTTCAAAGGATCCAAATGATTCAGTACCTGCTGAAGTCATTAACGAATACCTTGCTCCTGACTCTAAACCCCTGCGGACAATATTCTTCATCATCCTCTGATATTAGAAATTCTAAAATATCATCATACCTTTCATTATAAATATCCTCCATATTTCTGAAGATATTTTCTTAATTTTTCTTATTTGAAATCATTTACCTCTTCGCGCTATCTGTATTACATCATAAAAGAAACTATTTTAGTTTCTAAATTCTGAAACATTCAAGTTTAAAATAGGAATATTTTGAAGTAGTGTTGGGAACTGAAGCATGAATTAGTATAATATAATGACACTTGATCAATGTGATTATATTACAGTAAGTGATGCTGAGTTTCTAAATGGAACGTGATGATTCACAGATCATAACATCATCATGTGCCATGTTATACGACTCTTGTATTCTATTTAACCTCTAAAATATCAAGAAAATATTTCTTGATGATTCGGCCTTTTCCAAGGTATTCTAGTAATTTGACAAGTCAAGATCGTGCCATCACAATTTCCTTCCTAAAACATTAACAATGTTCATTCCGAAATTCATATCTGTGAATTCTGGACCATTACAAGCGGTACTTAATCGCAAGAAGAAGAAACAAAAGGACAAAACTCCGAAATAGAAATTGGGATATAAATTGCAGCAAATAAAAGAGAGCATTAACTGTGAATGATAATGATTATAGAAGACAGAAGCAGAGACTTTGAAATATAAGGGAACATATAAAGCCCAACGACAAACCAGAAATTATAAACCATATATATCGATGCATATAGCAATATAAAGACACGGGAGAACTAGAAACACTATAAACCCAAGAGTATAGTAGAAGTAAATAGATTCTTCCGGCGGTAGATGAAAAAGAAGAATGACCGATATGAAAGTAAGAAGTATATCGAGAATCATAACTGGATGGAGCATATTGATGAATACTTTAAAATATGAGTTGAGGGAGAAAGAATAGAAGGTGATGAAACATGACTAGGAACTTAGAAATCAACAGATTTAACTCACACAATGGCGGAATAAGTGAATCAAACCCTCTAGTGAATAGGTTAAGTTTTTTTTTTTTTTTTTTTGATTAATTTAGTCAAACCACAACTAAATCAAGTGTGATTAGATCAACACCTAGAGCTATTATTCACCACCTGGGTGATTTGGACTGAAAGAGAATCGGAGGAGCTCACCAGATCTGAGTGTGTGTAACAAATGAGAGGCTTAACCTAAAAATGAAGAATATAAGACTTTATATACCCCTGCTGTTGACTCACCTGTACGATTCATCCATCACACGTACGAGTTGGCTTCATCAGTCGTACGGGTGATCACTCACTCGTGTCTTCTCATTTAGGTTGTAATTGTAACTTAGCTCAGCATCAACCGTGCGTATGAGCCTGCCAGCCGTACTAGTGAGGCTTCACTCGTACGTTTGACTAAGTCTAACATAGTCAAACATCCAAATCTCATTCCTGCAGTTCCTGTAATCACATACAAACACGGATAGGATAATAACGAGTAATCATGGTGGCCTGTAAACTGTTGTACCTGCAATGGACGTGGGTAGATGTCTAGGGACTTGCATAAAATGCATCAACAGAAGGTGTGAGTTGTAAGAAAACGAAGGAGGTGAATTTATAAGAAAATCTCCGATAGAACAATTAAAATGGACGATCGCATTTAAAGCGGATCTTAATTCCTTTGATTACCGGAGAGTCAAATCTTATTAAGAAGATTTTCTTCAAATCCCTTGAAATCTAGGAATCAATCATATCTACGTCAAATGATAAGATGAATCTACACTTACTCATTTCACTCTTCTATGTTAGCTTCATTCGTATTCTTCATATAAATGGATTGTTTATCCAAATTATTCGCTGATGATAAAACTCTAATTTTCAGCCCGTATGCATCATGAAAACATACTTATTATCATTCACGACCTTTCCACCCAAATTTCGGGACGAAATTTCTTTAACGGGTAGGTACTGTGACAACCCAGAAATTTTCAACCAAATTTAAACTTTAATCTTTATATGTTTCCGACACGATAATCAATATTTGTTAAGTTAAATTTCAAGAATTTTAAACTATGTTCATACATTCATTCAACCTCGACCAAGTTCTAACGATTCACGAACCATTAAACGAATATGATTATATATGTATATGTGTATATATATTATAACTTGAAACGTAAACAAAATATTAGATTAAATACTTTATATGATTGTATCTATTTCAAAATGTTTATCAATGGAATTAGAAGATAAGATCAAATGATTGAATTATCAGATATGTTGAATTATGATTACAAGTCTCTGTTGAAAGGCCCACGTTGATTTGAGAAATCTTTCCATTTTAACAATATTCGGAAAATGGTAAAGTGATTTATAAATAAGAACAAATTGTCAATCATTGAGAACTAGACAAAGGATAGTGGAAGATTGAATCTCATAAAGACTCGATTGATATATTTAGTTTCAAAAGTACAAAAACGTTTTCAGTTTAAAAAGAACTTTATTATTAAAACGTATATAACTTTTATAAATATCTAGAACCACTTTTGACAACTCGCTACTTAATTAGTATGATAAAGATAAAGATAAAGATATTTATATTTTATTTTATTAAATATATATAACGATTTAAATTAATATTATATATATTTATACGCGTATTATACGTACATAGTTTTATACTTTTACTATATTTAAACTTTACCTTTACTTTATTTTTACTTTACTTTACTTTAATAATTCATACTTTAATAATTTACTTTAATAATTCATACTTTAATAATTCACTTTAATAATTCATACTTTAATAATTCACTTTAATAATTCATACTTTAATAATTCACTTTAATAATTCATACTTTAATAATTCACTTTAATAATTCACTTTAATAATTCAAAAATCTATTATAAATAGAATTCAATAGGTTTCATTATTTCATAAAAACTTGAAAATATTTTTCTCTAAACTCTCTCAATCGATTTACATATATATATTTACTCCGTATTATTTCAAGATATTATTAGTATACATAAAATATTACGACGGAGTGCTGTCCGAGTGGTTTCGAAATTGTTTTTCGAGTAGGATTGGATTAAGGAAATTATGGGTTATAGCTATGGAGGTGATTGAGTATGGTTCATGGGTATGCTCGTGAGGTTAATATAGTGTTTATCATTTCCGTTGCGTCTACGTACCTTTCCTGCAATATTGAATCTCAATATTGATACGTGAGTACTCATAATTTAACTTTTACATACTAATAGTGTATCCCTGACTAGTGCTCGAGTATTTAGGATTATGCATGCTTGTACTTTTGATATTGCCCTTAGACAGGTTAGGTTGAATCTTGGATTAGTTACACTTGCGGTTGAGAGAAGGTATAAGATATGCATGTCCTTGGAAAGCTAGCGAAAAATTAAGAACTTTTACTTTAGATATCGAATGGTTTCGATGAACGGATTAGAAGTTATAATCAATTGAATTTTTGATATTTTTATTAAAAATGATTATTATTATCGTCGTTTTTATCGTCGTTCTAGTTTTATCTTATTATTATGATTATTATTATCTTTATCAATAAAAGGGATTTATCATTAAAAATTGTAATTTTTTTTTTTATTATTACTATCGTTAAAGTTATAATTAGTATTATTATTATTATCCAATTATTATTATTATTATTATTATTATTATTATTATTAGTATTATTAGTATTATTATTATTATTATTATTATTATTATTATCATTATTAATATATATATCATTATTTAAAAATGGTTATTGTTATTGTTATTATTATTATTACTATATTATCATTAAGATAATTATTAGTATTATCGTTAATAATGTTATAGTAACTATCATTATTAATATTAGTGTAATTAAAACAAATATTTGTAACACCTAATTATTTTGATTACTATTATTATCATTATTATGAACACGATATAAAAGACGATTAAAAGCTATTAAACGAAACGATTAGGAAATAATGAGTAAGAGTATCATGATGAAATTAAAATATTATAAAATATTGATTTAGATAAAATTATCGTTCTTATTATTTTTATCATTACTATTATTATTAAAAGTATCGTTAGTATTAAAACTATCATTTTAACAAAAATTATCATTTTAATAGAAATGTCATTGTTACTATAAAATATCATTTTTATTATTATTTTAAATAGAATTATTACCTTAAAGATAATATTAAAAATTATCGTAAATATTAAAGTTATCATAATTAGAATTATCGTTTTATCATAATGTCATCTTAGTGATTATAAATATTGATATTTTTACAATAATAATTATTATTACAAAATAATACATTATAGATATTATTTTATCAAATAAATATGTGATACAAACATATTTTACTACGTGTAATAACTTACTTTAATAATACCTATCATATTATCTTTATGATATTAAATGAACCCTATAAATTTTATTACTTAATATATATAAAAGTATATTTTATTATATAAATTTAATATAAAATTTTATTTATTAATAAATAAATTATATTATTTACTCTAATAAATTTTTTAAAAAAATATTTAAAAATATAAAACGATGATATTTAAACTATATATTAATCATGCATAGATTTTTAGAAATTATTTTGAGTCAAATTTACTTTTGTTGACTTTTGCATATTAGTCTCGAGCATTAGGATGGTGGTACACTATGACTTGACCTAATTTGTTAGACAAATATTGACCAACACATAAATATATATAATTAATTTAGGTTCGTGAATCCGAGGCCAACCATGCACTTGTTCAATGATGTTATATGTATTTTTATTACGAAATACAGTATGGTGAGTTTCATTTGCCTTTTTACCCTTTATATTTTTGGGACTGAGAATACATGCGCTTTTATAAATGTTTGACGAAATAGACACAAGTAATTGAAACTACATTCTATGGTTGAATTATCGAAATCGAATATGCCCCTTTTTATTAAAGTCTGGTAATCTAAGAATTAGGGAACAGACACCCTAATTGACGCGAATCCTAAAGATAGATCTATTGCGCCTAACAAACCCCATCCAAAGTACCGGATGCTTTAGTACTTCGAAATTTATATCATGTCCGAAGGACGATCCCGGAATGATAGGGGATATTCTTATATGTATCTAGTTAATGTCGGTTACCAGGTGTTCACCATATGAATAATTATTTTTGTCTCTATGCATGGGACGTATATTTATGAGAACTGGAAATGAAATTCTTGTGGTCTATTAAAATGATGGAAATAAATGATTATGATAAACTAATGAACTCACCAACCTTTTGGTTGACACTTTAAAGCATGCTTATTCTCAGGTGTTAAAGAAATCTTCCGCTGTGCATTTGCTCATTTTAAAGATATTACTTGGAGTCTTTCAAAGCATATTTCGAAGAACGTTGCATTCGAGTCATTGAGTTCATCAAAGATTATTATTAAATCAATTTATAGTTGGATAGTGGATATTATGAAATGGTATGCATGCCTGTCAATTTTCGATGTAAAGAAAGTTTGTCTTTTAAAAACGAATGCAATGTTTGTAAAATGTATCATATAGAGGTCAAATACCTCGCAATGTAATCAACTATTGTGAATCGTTTATAATGTATATGAACGGGTCCTTTCATTAACTATGGACGACAATGATTATAGGAAACAGAAATAGGGACATTGAAAAATAAGGAGAGATATAAAGCCCGATAACAACATATAAATTACAAACCGTGTATATCAATGTTTATCGCAACATAAAGACACGGGAGAATTAAAAACACTATAACCCCAAGGGCGAAATAGAAGAAAACAGATTCCTCCGGTGGAAGTTGAAAATGGAGAATGATTGTTACGATAGTCAGGATAAGGACCAGGATCAGAACTGGATTAAGTATTTTCACAATCTTTTGAATTTGAGAATTGAGTATAGGAATGGTAAAAGTAATGAAACGGGAGAAGTTAATTTATAGTAAAATGTCTGATAGAGGAAGCAAGAAAGATCTTCGCATTTAATTTGAGAGATCCTAATTTCCTTATTCGCCGAAGAATCAAATCTTTTAGATTTCAAAGATTTTCTTTAAATCCCCTGAATTCCGAAATTCAACCCTGACTCTGTCAAAAGTTAAGATGAATCTTTACCTTCCTATTTCACTTTTTGGTGATAGCTTCATTCGTACTCTTCGAATAATCGAATTATTTTTTTTTTCTATATTACTCAAAGATGATAAAACTCAATTTATCAACTCGTATTCGTCATGAAAACATTTTTATTGTTAGCCATGACCACCTCACTCAAATTTCGGGACGAAATTTCTTTAACGGGTAGGTACTGTGATGACCCGGAAATTTCCGATCAAATTTAAACTTTAATCTTTTTATGTTTCCGACACGATAATCAAAATCTGTAATGTTGAGTCTCGAAAGTTTTGAAATCTGTAATCATGTAATCAATTACCCTTTGACTATTCACAACGACTCACGAACAATTGTTGAAAATAAATAAATAAATATATATATATATATAAATAAGTGTATATATATATATATATATATATATATATATATATATATATATATATATATATATATATATATATATATATATATTAATTTGGATTAACAAAATATAAATTAATCATTAAAAATCAATATGTAAAATAAAATACAAGATAAGAAAGTTTTTATTAAAATAAATCTATGTATAGATATATATGAATATTATACAAAATTATTAGATGTATATTGAGATATACAAAAGTTATAGATATTATATAATTATTCAATAATATAAATAATATGAAATATTAATATATTAGATATAATCACAAATTAAGGATATAGTATCATAATATTCTTATTACTTTCATTATTATTAATAATACTAATATCAATACTAGTATTAATTATATTATTATTATTGTTGTAATTGTGATTAATAAATTTTAATATTTTTAAGGTTATCATAATAAAGATTTTTATTATAAATACTTTTATGAGAAAGATTAAAATTGTTATAAACTTAAGGTTATCAGTATCAAAATAAATACTTAAAATACTACTATAAGAATGATTAAATTTATTATTTTAGTTGTAATTTAAATATTGTTAGTTATTATGGTTAATACTATTATGACTAAAATTATTACTTTTATAATTATAATTATAATTACCTTTATTATTAAATCATTATTAATAGTATCATAAAGATAATACAATTTATTATAAATATCATTGACAATATCATTTTTTATTATTATTATCATAATGATTAAAATTATTATTATTATTATTATTAATATAATTATTATTATTATTATTATTATTATTATTATTATTATTATTATTATTATTATTATCAATATATATATTTATTAATTAATAATATTAAAAAATAATAAAATAGATATAGATGAATCCAGCTACTACTTCTATTCCGATTATGATTCTGCCAACACCAAATCCTCAGTACAAAACAAAAATTTGTTAGATGTCAAATTCAATCGTACAAATCAAATACAGTTAATTACCAAAATTTGTTAAATATCAATATCAAGATTTATTTATTTTTATTCTTTATCTGTTAATTCTTCCATTCATGACTGAACTTTCACAAGAAACCAATGCTCGATCAAATCAGGTTGCTAATCTAATTATTCGATTACCATCACTTGCTTCTTTATTCTCCTTCTATAACTCACTTCTAATTTTCATGATTATATTTTCCTTTATGCTTATCAATGGCCATCACCCCATCCTTCACTTCATCTACGGCTTGCATAAACCGCCACCCATTTGATCATCAATCAAACACCATCGTTTTTATTTGTTTCTATTGCTACTGCTCGGTTTCTGTTTACACTGTTTCTATTACAAGCTGTGTAAAACCACCATAAACCGTCACCATGGCCATTTTCTTCAACAAACAACATCACTATCACCACTCATGAACACCTCAATCCTATCCCCATCAGTAACCGTTATTTTCATGTTTCTGATTCAATCATGAACCACATCATCTCTTCTCTCTCTCTCTCTCTCTCTCTCTCTATTTATCTCTCTGCAATTCTTGATCACGAATCACAATTTCAACCATCTTACTTGTCTGTTGTCTTTCCTCTATCAAAACAGACCCTCACCCACTATGTTGTTGCTACTATACCCGTCGTGAACAACCTTACATCCACCACCTTTAAATCCACTTAAAACCGTAATCATCATCACTTATGCTAGATTGTATTTTTTTCTTTCGAACTACTCAAACAAAGAAGACCCGACTATTTTGTATTCGTAGTAAACCCCCATCAATCACCTTGTTTTCCTCCTCCTCCTTCTTTGTGATCATAAACCGCTGCAGTTATACAAACCTATATATATATATTCGAAATTTCAAATCTTCGAATAGTTTTATCAATCCAAAACTACTTTAGAGTGATCATGTTTTCTTTGTTGGCCGACCATAGTGGAGAACATGTTGATATTATTAATAAATATTACATGTGAGGAATGTTTAGCTGTAAAGGAGTTACGTGTTCATTATTTCTGTTCTCCAGCGAGCCCCACAGCTACACTAATACGGTTTCTGTTTCTTAATTCAAGTATCAATCAAATAAAGATTGGGCTTCATGATCAATTAATCAAATATCGGGCCATGTAAATAGTTAAGGTCGAGATCCTTCCCTTTTATGCTTGGGTCGATTAAACTATGTTAGGCCGAGATTATATAAGTTCAGTTGGGCCGTGACCCAACTCTTGTTTCTATTAGACTGTCGTTGCTATACCTTTGGTGTCACCTAAATAACCCCACAACCAACCACTTCGAGTTACCTCTGCTGCTACATGTTTTATTTTGATTCTAAAACAATGATGACGAGTGACGATATCAAAGGTGATGAGGTTACAGTGAAGATGTACAGCGATGATGGATGATGGAAAGGTTATGATAAAGATGTCGTTGATTGTGAAGAAAGAATAATGAATGACGAAGAAGATTATAATAAGTTGTGATGTTGATGATTATGATGACATCATTATGCTTATGATGATGATCGGTGGCAATAATATTAGATGATCGAGATGATGATGATATATGTGCATGATGTCACGATGATTGAATGATGATGAGGTGATTACGATATAATAGGAATGAATGTGATATTATTATGATCTTGTTGTTGGATAACGAAATGATAATGATAAAAATTAGATTATGTTATGATTATGATTATGACTATGATCATGATAATGAAATCGATGATGGTTATGAAAAGAAAACGAATTCGTTAATGGAAGGATGATGGTGATTGAGTTTTAAAAGAGAAACAAATAGATACATAGTTATATAATTTAAGCTGGGGATTTAAAACAGAAATAAAAGAGCGGAGCAATTGGGTTGATGTTGTGTCTTGTTAACAAGAGGTCTTGGGTTCGAGCCCGGTTCTGAGCATATTTTTTTTTCTAAAAGCTTTGGAAGGTATAATTTATTACCAAATTTATTATTATCATTATTATTATTATTATTATTATTATTATTATTATTATTATTATTATTATTATTATTATTATTATTATTATTATTATTATTATTATTATTATTATTATTATTATTATTATTATTATTATTATTATTATTACTATCATATTTAGGATCATTATTATTATCATTATTATGAAGATAATGCAAGATTATTATTATTTTCATTAATATTAGTATTAGAAACACTTTTGTAACTATTAGTATTATTACTAACAATATCAATATTTTTATTATTAATATTTTACATAACTACATATATATCAAGCTTATTAATATTAGTTATATAAATATTTACATATAACAAACAATTGATTTTAAACATAACACTAAACAATTATATATATAAATATGGATATATTAATATAACTATATAAATAATAATCATTTTGAATATAAACACCAATTAAATATATAATATATAAATTAATATATAAATATAATTGTTCGATTACAAGGATATGTTTTAATATATATACAAATGATATAGGTTCGTGAATCCAAGGCCAACCCTGCATTGTTCAGTTGTTCAATATAGTCATATGTATTTTTACTACAAAATACATTATGTGAGTTTTCATTACTCCCTTTTTATATATATTTTTGGGACTGAGAATACATGCACTGCTTTTATAAATGTTTTACGAAATAGACACAAGTAATCGAAACTACATTCTATGGTTGGATTATCAAATCGAATATCACCCTATATAGTCTGGTAATCTAAGAATTAGGGAACAGAAACCCTAATTGACGCGAACTCTAAAGATAGATCTATCGGGCCCAACAAGCCCCATCCAAAGTACCGGATGCTTTAGTACTTTGAAATTTATATCATGTCCGAAGGAGGATCCCGGAATGATGGGGATATTCTTATATGCATCTTGTTAATGTCGGTTACCAGGTGTTCAATCCATATGAATGATATTTTTTTCTCTTTGCATGGGACGTATGTTTATGAGAAATGGAAATATGAAATCTTTTGGTTGACACTTGAAAGCATGTTTATTCTCAGGTATGAAAGAAACATTCCGCTGTGCATTTGCTCATTTTAAAGACATGATTTAGAGTCGATCATCGCAATGCAACCAGATGTTGGTGACTTCGTCCAGATGGATTAGGACGGGTCCTTTCATATTGGGCCTAACAAACCCCATCCAAAGTACCGGATGCTTTAGTACTTCGAAATTTATATCATATCCGAAGGGTGTCCCGGAATGATGGGGATATTCTTATATATGCATCTTGTTAATGTCGGTTACCAGGTGTTCACCATATGAATGATTTTTATCTTTATGTATGGGATGTGTATTGAAATATGAAATCTTGTGGTCTATTATTACGATTTGATATATATAGGTTAAACCTATAACTCACCAACATTTTTTGTTGACGTTTAAAGCATGTTTATTCTCAGGTGAATACTAAGAGCTTCCGCTGTTGCATACTAAAATAAGGACAAGATTTGGAGTCCATGTTTGTATGATATTGTGTAAAAACTGCATTCAAGAAACTGATATCGATGTAACATATTTGTATTGTAAACCATTATGTAATGGTCGTGTGTAAACAGGATATTTTAGATTATCATTATTTGATAATCTACGTAAAGCTTTTTAAACCTTTATTTATGAAATAAAGGTTATGGTTTGTTTTAAAAATGAATGCAGTCTTTGAAAAACGTCTCATATAGAGGTCAAAACCTCGCAACGAAATCAATTAATATGGAACGTTTTTAATCAATAAGAACGGGACATTTCAGTTGGTATCAGAGCGTTGGTCTTAGAGAACCAGAAAATTTGCATTAGTGTGTCTTATCGAGTTTGTTAGGATGCATTAGTGAGTCTGGACTTCGACCGTGTTTTCTTTAAAAATGATTGCTTAACATTTTTGTTGGAAACTATATATTTTTAACATGGAATATTATGTGATATATTAATCTCTTAACGTGTTTGATATTATGTGATAGATGTCTACCTCTAGAACAATTCCCATTGACTCACCTAATAATAATGAAGAGTCAAATGTAAATTGGAATGATTCGTGGACTGATTCACAAGTTCCCGAAGAGGAACCGGAAGAAGAGTCGGAACCGGAAGAAAAATCGGAACCGGAAGAAGAATCGAAACCGGAAGAAGAAATAGAACCAGTGGGGGAAATAATAAAATGGTTAAGTAAAAGAAAATCCTCAACCAACCGACCAAAGTTAATTATGGTCAATGGTGTTTCCGCCAAGGAAGCAAAGTATTGGGAGGATTACCATTTCTCCGATGAATCGGATCCCGACAAGGATTCCGATGATGTTATAGAAATTACCCCAACTGAATTTAAAAAGGCAAAAGAAAATAATAAGGGAAAGGGCATAAAAATAGAGAAATCTAATTCCAACCCCGATGAACTTTATATGTATCGTATACCCCCGAAGCCCTTAAGTTGTAACAATGACCCGGGAACCTCTAAACCACCAGGTTTTTCTAAACCAATGTGGAAAACGATGGCTCGTATTAGGGGAACATCATATATCCCTAGAAACTTGGCAAAACGAACCAAAACCGAAGAAGAAGAAACGAGCGAGTCGGAATAAGATAGTTGTATTCGTGTGGTGTAATATATGTAATATAGTGTGCTTATGCTTTATGTTATATGTAAAAATTGCTTGTATTAATAAGTATTTTTTTTTAAATCTAACTCTTTTCTATTTTACAGTATAAAAACACAAAATGGATAGACAACCCAATATTTTAAGAGACCTACCCGGAGACATGATTGATGAAATTTTGTCTAGAGTCGGTCAGAATTCCTCGGCACAACTATTTAAGGCGAGATCAGTTTGTAAGACATTCGAAGAACGTTCCAAGAATGCCTTGGTTTATAAAAGGCTTTTGCTCGAAAGATGGGGGATATCACATTGGGAAATTCATAAGTTACGATGTGTTTATTTTGACGCATATATTGCGGGGAACCCAAATGCTATTTTCCGCAACGGGTTAAGAAATTATTTTGACTCAATATATCTGAATATAGGACTTCGTGATTTAGAAAAAGCGGCTAACATGCAACCTAAAGAAGCATGTTATGCTTACGGGTTAGTAATGTTCGCTTCTCACCAAAGTGAGAACAAGAACATTGGGCTACAACTATTAAACAAAAAGTTCCCAGAAGTGACGGAGTCGGTAATTGGGGTAAGAAATGAGGTTTTTAGGTTATTACGAGACTGTTGGTCATTACGTAACCCTCGTCCCTTTGACGACGTTACAACACGCTATCTTATCAACGGCCATAACGGTTATGTTCCACAAGACCAAGGATGGGAAGTAGTCCTAGTAAAACCAGAATGCATGACTTGTTTCTGGACGTATGAATTACGTGTCTTTATTGCCTTTGTTGAATGACTTGTGTACTAGCTAGAATTATCTTCACAACCATCTTGTATCAAATTTATTGTGTGCTATATTTCATGCTATATGTAAAATAAGCGGTATTGTAAGTTTGTAAAATATTGTGTAAAAGTTTGAACGCGAAATATTATTATGATCAGTTTTTCATATAGAATTGTAGTAGTTGAATTGTATATTAGCTACTAAGTATGAACTTAACGCTAATATGAAGAAAAAGCTTTTATAAATGAGTTCATATTATGCTACAAGATACTATTGACTACTCTTAATATTCTGTATGATTAACTTGTTCCATTTGACTATTTTGAAAGAAATGGCACCAACTACTCGACACACCGTGAATATGAGTGAAGAGGAATTCCGTACTTTTCTAGCTTCGAACATAGCCGCAGTACAGGCTGCGCTACATACCAACAATAACCTTGGATCTAGCAGTACATGAAATCGTGTAGGATGCACCTACAAAGAATTCACTGCCTACAAACCTTTGGAATTTGATGGAACCGAAGGACCGATCGGATTGAAACGGTGGACCGAGAAGGTCGAATCGGTGTTTGCCATAAGTAAGTGTACTGAAGAGGACAAAGTGAAGTACGCTACGCATACCTTCACAGGTTCTGCGTTAACATGGTGGAATACCTATCTAGAGCAAGTGGGACAAGATGATGCGTACGCACTACCGTGGTCAGCATTCAAGCACTTGATGAACGAGAAGTACCGTCCCAGAACCGAGGTCAATAAGCTCAAGACAGAACTTAGAGGGTTACGAACCCAAGGATTTGATATTACCACGTACGAAAGACGATTCACAGAATTGTGCCTATTGTGTCCGGGAGCATTCGAAGATGAGGAAGAGAAGATCGATGCGTTTGTGAAAGGATTATCGGAAAGAATCCAAGAAGATATAAGTTCACACGAGCCCACCTCCATATAACAGGCATGTAGAATGGCTCACAAACCAGTGAACCAGATTGAGGAAGGAATTAAAGAACAGACGGCTGAAGAGGCCAATGTGAAGCAAGTCAAAAGAAAGTGGGAGGAAAACGGTGATAAGAATCACCAATACAACAACAACAGCAATTACAATAATAATCGCAACAATTATCCCAACAATCGCAACATCAATCGCAACTACAACAAACGGCCCAACAACAACAACAACAACAACAACAACAACAACAACAACAACAACAACAACTACAACAATCATCCCAACAACAATAACAACCGCAACAACAACAACAATCAGAAGCAGCTATGCCAAAGGTATGAAAAGTATCACTCGGGGTTCTACACCAAATTTTGCAACAAGTGTAAAAGCAATGGTCATAGCGCGGCGAAGTGTGAGGTCTACGGACCAGGGGTTAACAGAACGAAAGGAACAAATGGTGTCGGAACGAGTAATGGCGGAGCAAATAGTGTCGGAGCAAGTTATGCCAATGTAGTTTGTTATAAATGTGGAAAACCGGGCCACATTATTAGAAATTGCCCGAACCAGGAGAAAACGAATGGACAAGGCCGTGGAAGAGTTTTCAATATTAATGCGGCAGAGGCACAGGAAGACCCGGAGCTTGTTACGGGTACATTTCTTATTGACAATAAATCTGCTTACGTTTTATTTGATTCGGGTGCGGATAGAAGCTATATGAGTAGAGATTTTTGTGCTAAATTAAGTTGTCCATTGACGCCGTTGGATAGTAAATTTTTACTTGAATTAACAAACGGTAAATTAATTTCAGCAGATAATATATGCCGGAATCGAGAAATTAAACTGGGTAGCGAAATATTTAAGATTGATTTGATACCAGTAGAGTTAGGGAGTTTTGATGTAATAGTTGGCATGGACTGGCTGAAGAAGGTGAAAGAAGAGATCGTATGTTATAAAAATGCAATTCGCATTGTACGAGAAGAAGGAGAACCCTTAATGGTGTACGGAGAAAAGGGCAACATGAAGCTACATCTTATTAGTAATTTGAAGGCACAAAAACTAATAAGAAAAGGTTGCTATGCTGTTCTAGCACACGTCGAGAAAGTACAAACTGAAGAAAAGAGCATCAATGATGTTCCCGTCGCAAAAGAATTTCCCGATGTATTTCCGAAAGAATTATCGGGACTACCTCCACATCGATCTGTTGAATTTCAAATAGATCTTGTACCAGGAGCAGCACCAATAGCTCGTGCTCCTTATAGACTCGCACCCAGCGAGATGAAAGAACTGCAAAGCGAACTGCAAGAACTATTAGAATGTGGTTTCATTCGACCAAGCACATCACCATGGGGAGCTCCTGTTTTGTTTGTCGAGAAGAAAGATGGTACATTTAGGTTGTGTATTGACTATAGAGAGTTGAACAAACTTACCATCAAAAACCGTTATCCACTACCGAGAATTGACGACTTATTTGATCAACCACAAGGCTCGTTGGTTTATTCAAAGATCGATTTACGTTCTGAATAACATCAAATGCGAGTAAAGGAGGATGACATTCCAAAAACTGCTTTTAGGACGCGTTATGGTCATTACGAGTTTATGGTTATGCCTTTTGGATTGACTAACGCACCAGCTGTGTTCATGGACCTTATGAACCGAGTGTGTGGGCCATATCTTGACAAGTTTGTCATTGTTTTCATCGATGACATACTTATTTACTCAAAGAATGATCAAGAGCACGAAGAACATTTGAGAAAAGTGCTAGAAGTATTGAGGAAAGAAAAACTGTACGCTAAGTTTTCAAAGTGTGCATTTTGGTTGGAAGAAGTTCAATTCCTCGGTCACATAGTGAACAAAGAAGGTATCCAGGTGGACCCGGCAAAGATCGAAACCGTTGAAAAGTGGGAAACCCCAAAAACTCCAAAGCATATACGTCAATTTTTAGGATTGGCTGGTTACTACAGAAGATTCATCCAAGATTTCTCCAAAATAGCAAAACCCTTGACTGCATTAACGCATAAAGGGAAGAAATTTGAATGGAAGGATGAACAAGAGAAGGCGTTTCAATTATTGAAGAAAAAGCTAACTACGGCACCTATATTGTCATTGCCTGAAGGGAATGATGATTTTGTGATTTATTGTGACGCATCAAAGCAAGGCCTCGGTTGTGTATTAATGCAACGGACGAAGGTGATTGCTTATGCGTCTAGACAATTGAAGATTCACGAGCAAAATTATACGACGCATGATTTGGAATTAGGCGCGGTTGTTTTTGCATTAAAGACTTGGAGGCACTACTTATATAGGGTCAAAAGTATTATATATACCGACCACAAAAGTCTTCAACACATATTTAATCAGAAACAACTGAATATGAGGCAGCGTAGGTGGATTGAATTGTTGAATGATTACGACTTTGAGATTCGTTACCACCCGGGGAAGGCAAATGTGGTAGCCGACGCCTTGAGCAGAAAGGACAGAGAACCCATTCAAGTAAAATCTATGAATATAATGATTGACACTAACCTTACTACTCAAATAAATTTAAAGGATGAAATACCCAAAGGATCGGAGAAGCATCTTAATATTCGGGAAGACGGAACCCGGTATAGGGCTGAAAGAATTTGGGTACCAAAATTTGGAGATATGAGAGAAATGGTACTTAGAGAAGCTCATAAAACCAGATACTCAATACATCCTGGAACGGGGAAGATGTACAAGGATCTTAAGAAACATTTTTGGTGGCCAGGTATGAAAGCCGATATTGCTAAATATGTAGGAGAATGTTTGACGTGTTCTAAGGTCAAAGCTTAACATCAGAAACCATCAGGTCTACTACAACAACCTAAAATCCCGGAATGGAAATGGGAAAACATTACCATGGATTTCATTACTAAATTGCCAAGGACTGCAAGTGGTTATGATACTATTTGGGTAATAGTTGATCGTCTCACCAAGTCAGCACACTTCCTGCCAATAAGAGAAGATGACAAGATGGAGAAGTTAGCACGACTGTATTTGAAGGAAGTCGTCTCCAGACATAGAATACCAATCTCTATTATCTCTGATAGGGATGGCAGAATTATTTCAAGATTCTGGCAGACATTATAGCAAGCATTGGGAACTCGTCTAGACATGAGTACTGCCTATCATCCACAAACTGATGGGCAGAGCGAAAGGACGATATAAACGCTTGAATACATGCTACGAGCTTGTGTTATTGATTTCGGAAACAGTTGGGATCGACATCTACCGTTAGCAGAATTTTCCTACAACAACAGCTACCATTCAAGCATTGAGATGGAGCCGTTTGAAGCACTTTATGGTAGAAAGTGCATGTCTCTGATTTGTTGGAGTGAAGTGGGGGATAGATAGATTACGGGTCCGGAGATAATACAAGAAACTACCAAGGAAATCATCCAAATTCAACAAAGATTGAAAACCGCCCAGAGTCGACAAAAGAGCTACGCGAACAGTAACAGAAAAGATATAGAGTTTGAAATTGGAGAAATGGTCATGCTTAAGGTTTCACCTTGGAAAGGCGTTGTTCGGTTTGGTAAACGGGGGAAACTAAATCCAAGGTACATTGGACCATTCAAGATTATAGATCGTGTCGGACCAGTAGCTTACCAACTGGAGCTACCTCAACAACTCGTGGCTGTACATAACACTTTCCACGTCTCAAATTTGAAGAAATGTTTTGCTAAAGAAGATCTCACTATTCCGTTGGACGAAATCCAAATCAATGAAAAACTTCAATTCATTGAAGAACCCGTCGAAATAATGGATCGTGAGGTTAAGAGACTTAAACAAAACAAGATACCGATTGTTAAGGTTCGATGGAATGCTCGTAGAGGACCCGAGTTCACCTGGGAGCATGAAGATCAGATGAAGAAGAAATACCCGCATTTATTTCCAGAAGATACGTCATCACCTCCAACTGCTTAAAATTTCGGGACGAGATTTATTTAACGGGTATGTACTGTAGTGACCCGAACTTTTCCATGTTTATAATTATATTAAATGAAATTGTTATTTACATGATTAAGTGTTTCCAACATGTTAAGCAATCAAACTTTTTAAGACTTGATTAATTGAAATAGGTTTCATATAGACAATTGACCACCCAAGTTGACCGGTGATTCATGAACGTTAAAACTTGTAAAAACTATACGATGACATATATATGGTTATATATATAGTTAACATGATTTTATTATAAGTATGTATCTCATTAGGTATTTTAACAATGAGTTATATACATAAAAATGAGACTATTAATTTAAGAAACTCGAAAACGATATATATAACGATTATCGTTATAACAACGTCTTACTAGGTACATATTGTAGTGACCCGAACTTTTCCATGTTTATATATATTAATTGAGATTGATATTTACATGATTAAATGTTTCCAACATGCTAAGGAATCAAACTTGTTAAGACTTGATTAATTGAAAT
Source organism: Rutidosis leptorrhynchoides (assembly GCF_046630445.1). Classification (NCBI taxonomy): domain Eukaryota; kingdom Viridiplantae; phylum Streptophyta; class Magnoliopsida; order Asterales; family Asteraceae; genus Rutidosis; species Rutidosis leptorrhynchoides. Next base: position 443,804,676 of record NC_092334.1, read on the forward strand.
ATGTTTCATATAGACAATTGACCACCCAAGTTGACCGGTGATTCACGAACGTTAAAACTTGTAAAAACTATATGATGACATATATATGGTTATATATATAGTTAACATTATATTATGATAAGTAAACATATCATTAAGTATATTAACAATGAACTACATATGTAAAAACAAGACTACTAACTTAATGATTTTGAAGCGAGACATATATGTAACGATTATCGTTGTAACGACATTTAATGTATATATATCATATTAAGAGATATTCGTACATCATAATATCATGATAATATAATAATTTAAAATCTCTTTTGATATTATAAACATTGGGTTAACAACATTTAACAAGATCGTTAACCTAAAGGTTTCAAAACAACATTTACATGTAACGACTAACGATGACTTAACGACTCAGTTAAAATGTATATACATGTAGTGTTTTAATATGTATTTATACACTTTTGAAAGACTTCAATACACTTATCAAAATACTTCTACTTAACAAAAATGCTTACAATTACATCCTCGTTCAGTTTCATCAACAATTCTACTCGTATGCACCCGTATTCGTACTCGTACAATACACAGCTTTTAGATGTATGTACTATTGGTATATACACTCCAATGATCAGCTCTTAGCAGCCCATGTGAGTCACCTAACACATGTGGGAACCATCATTTGGCAACTAGCATGAAATATCTCATAAAATTACAAAAATATGAGTAATCATTCATGACTTATTTACATGAAAACAAAATTACATATCCTTTATATCTAATCCATACACCAACGACCAAAAACACCTACAAACACTTTCATTCTTCAATTTTCTTCATCTAATTGATCTCTCTCAAGTTCTATCTTCAAGTTCTAAGTGTTCTTCATATATTTTACAAGTTCTAGTTACATAAAATCAAGAATACTTTCAAGTTTGCTAGCTCACTTCCAATCTTGTAAGGTGATCATCCAACCTCAAGAAATCTTTGTTTCTTATAGTAGGTTATCATTCTAATATAAGGTAATAATCATATTCAAACTTTGGTTCAATTTCTATAACTATAACAATCTTATTTCAAGTGATGATCTTACTTGAACTTGTTTTCGTGTCATGATTCTGCTTCAAGAACTTCGAGCCATCCAAGGATCCATTGAAGCTAGATCCATTTTTCCCTTTTCCAGTAGGTTTATCCAAGGAAATTAAGGTAGTAATGATGTTCATAACATCATTCGATTCATACATATAAAGCTATCTTATTCGAAGGTTTAAACTTGTAATCACTAGAACGTAGTTTAGTTAATTCTAAACTTGTTCGCAAACAAAAGTTAATCCTTCTAACTTGACTTTTAAAATCAACTAAACACATGTTCTATATCTATATGATATGCTAACTTAATGATTTAAAACCTGGAAACACGAAAAACACCGTAAAACCAGATTTACGCCGTCGTAGTAACACCGCGGGCTGTTTTGGGTTAGTTAATTAAAAACTATGATAAACTTTGATTTAAAAGTTGTTATTCTGAGAAAATGATTTTTATTATGAACATGAAACTATATCCAAAAATTATGGTTAAACTCAAAGTGGAAGTATGTTTTCTAAAATGGTCATCTAGACGTCGTTCTTTCGACTGAAATGACTACCTTTACAAAAACGACTTGTAACTTATTTTTCCGACTATAAACCTATACTTTTTCTGTTTAGATTCATAAAATATAGTTCAATATGAAACCATAGCAATTTGATTCACTCAAAACGGATTTAAAATGAAGAAGTTATGGGTAAAACAAGATTGGATAATTTTTCTCATTTTAGCTACGTGAAAATTGGTAACAAATCTATTCCAACCATAACTTAATCAACTTGTATTGTATATTATGTAATCTTGAGATACCATAGACACGTATACAATGTTTCGACCTATCATGTCGACACATCTATATATATTTCAGAACAACCATAGACACTCTATATGTGAATGTTGGAGTTAGCTATACAGGGTTGAGGTTGATTCCAAAATATATATAGTTTGAGTTGTGATCAATACTGAGATACGTATACACTGGGTCGTGGATTGATTCAAGATAATATTTATCGATTTATTTCTGTACATCTAACTGTGGACAACTAGTTGTAGGTTACTAACGAGGACAGCTGACTTAATAAACTTAAAACATCAAAATATATTAAAAGTGTTGTAAATATATTTTGAACATACTTTGATATATATGTATATATTGTTATAGGTTCGTGAATCAACCAGTGGCCAAGTCTTACTTCCCGACGAAGTAAAAATCTGTGAAAGTGAGTTATAGTCCCACTTTAAAAATCTAATATTTTTGGGATGAGAATACATGCAGGTTTTATAAACGATTTACAAAATAGACACAAGTACGTGAAACTACATTCTATGGTTGAATTATCGAAATCGAATATGCCCCTTTTTATTAAAGTCTGGTAATCTAAGAATTAGGGAACAGACACCCTAATTGACGCGAATCCTAAAGATAGATCTATTGGGCCTAACAAACCCCATCCAAAGTACCGGATGCTTTAGTACTTCGAAATTTATATCATATCCGAAGGGTGTCCCGGAATGATGGGGATATTCTTATATATGCATCTTGTTAATGTCGGTTACCAGGTGTTCACCATATGAATGATTTTTATCTCAATGTATGGGATGTATATTGAAATATGAAATCTTGTGGTCTATTATTATGATTTGATATATATAGGTTAAACCTATAACTCACCAACATTTTTGTTGACGTTTTAAGCATGTTTATTCTCAGGTGATTATTAAGAGCTTCCGCTGTCGCTTACTTAAATAAGGACGAGATTTGGAGTCCATGGTTGTATGATATTGTGTAAAAACTGCATTCAAGAAACTTATTTTGTTGTAACATATTTGTATTGTAAACCATTATGTAATGGTCATGTGTAAATAGGTTATTTTAGATTATCATTATTTGATAATCTACGTAAAGCTTTTTAAACCTTTATTGATGAAATAAAGGTTATGGTTTGTTTTAAAAATGAATGCAGTCTTTGAAAAACGTCTCATATAGAGGTCAAAACCTCGCAACGAAATCAATTAATATGGAACGTTTTTAATCAATAAGAACGGGACATTTCAGTTGGTATCCGAGCGTTGGTCTTAGAGAACCAGAATTTTGCATTAGTGTGTCTTATCGAGTTTTTTAGGATGCATTAGTGAGTCTGGACTTCGACCGTGTTTACTTGAAAAATGATTGCTTAACAAATTTTGTTGGAAACTATATATTTTTAACATGTGAATATTATGTGATATATTAATCTCTTAACGTGTTTGATATTATGTGATAGATGTCTACCTCTAGAACAAGTCCCATTGACTCACCTAATAATAATGAAGAGTCAAATGTAAATTGGAATGATTCGTGGACTGATTCACAAGTTCCCGAAGAGGAACCGGAAGAAGAGTCGGAACCGGAAGAAAAATCAGAACCGGAAGAGGAGGAACCGGATGAAGAAATAGAACCGGTGGTGGAAATAATAAAACGGTTAAGTAAAAGAAAATCCTCAACTAACCGACCAAGGTTAATTATGGTCAATGGTGTTTCCGCCAAGGAAGCAAAATATTGGGAGGATTACCAATTCTCCGATGAATCGGATTCCGACGAGAATTCCGATGATGTTATAGAAATTACCCCAACTGAATTTAAAAAGGCAAAAGAAAATAATAAGGGAAAGGGCATAAAAATAGAGAAATCTAATTCCAACCCCGATGAACTTTATATGTATCGTCAACCCCCGAAGTCCTTAAGTTGTAACAATGACCCGGGAACCTCTAAACCACCAGGTTTTTCTAAACCAATGTGGAAAATTACGGCTCGTATTAGGGGAACATCATATATCCCTAGAAACCTGGCAAAACGAACCAAAACCGAAGAAGAAGAAACGAGCGAGTCGGAATAAGATAGTTGTATTCGTGTGGTGTAATATATGTAATATAGTGTGCTTATGCTTTATGATATATGTAAAAATTGCTTGTATTAATAAGTATTTTTTTATGAATCTAACTCTTGTCTATTTTACAGTTTAAAAACACAAAATGGATAGACAACCCAATATTTTAAGAGACCTACCCGGAGACATGATTGATGAAATCTTGTTTAGAGTCGGTCAGAATTCCTCGGCACAACTATTTAAGGCGAGATCAGTTTGTAAGACATTCGAAGAACGTTCCAAGAATGTCTTGGTTTATAAGAGACTTTCTTTTGAAAGATGGGGGATATCACATTGGGAAACCCATAAGTTACGATGTGTTTACTTTGACGCATATATTGCGGGGAACCCAAATGCTATTTTACGCAACGGGTTAAGAAATTATTTTGACTCAATATATCCGAATATTGGACTTCGTGATTTAGAAAAAGCGGCTAACATGCAACATAAAGAAGCATGTTATGCTTACGGATTAGTAATGTTCGCTTCTCACCAATGTGAGAACAAGAACATCGGGCTACAACTATTAAACAAAACGTTTCCACAAGTGACGGAGTCGGTAATTGGGGTAAGAAATGAGGTTTTTAGATTGTTACGGGACTGTTGGACATTACGTAACCCTCGTCCCTTTGACGACGTTACAACACGCTGTCTTATCAACGGCCATAACGGTTATGTTCCACAAGACCAAGGATGGGAAGTAGTCCTAGTAAAACCAGAATGCATGACTTGTTTCTGGACGTATGAATTACGTGTCTTTATTGCCTTTGCTGAACGACTTGTGTACTAGCTAGAATTATCTTCACAACTATCTTGTATTAAAGTTATTGTGTGCTATATTTCATGCTTTATTAAAATAAGCGGTATTGTAAGTTTGTAAAATATTGTATAAAAGTTTGAACGCGAAATATTATTATAATCAGTTTTTCATATAGAATTGTAGTAGTTGAATTGTATATTAGCTACTAAGTATGAACTTAACGGGTAGGTACTACCCGAATTTAAACTTATAAAACGCTAATATGAAGAAAAAGCTTTTATAAATGAGTTCATATTATGCTACGAAATACTATTAACTACTCTTAATATTCTGTATGATTAACTTGTTCCATTTGACTATTTTGAAGGAAATGGCACCGACTACTCGACACACCGTGAATATGAATGAAGAGGAATTCCGTACTTTTCTAGCTTCAAACATAGCCGCAGTACAGGCTGCGCTACATACCAACAATAACCTTGGATCTAGCAGTACAGGAAATCGTGTAGGATGCACCTACAAAGAATTCACTGCCTGCAAACCTTTGGAATTTGATGGAACCGAAGGATCGATCGGATTGAAACGGTGGACCGAGAAGGTCGAATCGGTGTTTGCCATAAGTAAGTGTACTAAAGAGGACAAAGTGAAGTACGCTACGCATACCTTCACAGGTTCTGCGTTAACATGGTGGAAAACCTATCTAGAGCAAGTGGGACAAGACGATGCGTACGCACTACCGTGGTCAGCATTCAAGCACTTGATGAACGAGAAGTACCGTCCCAGAACCGAGGTCAATAAGCTCAAGACAGAACTTAGAGGCTTACGAACCCAAGGATTTGATATTACCACGTACGAAAGACGATTCACAGAATTGTGCCTATTGTGTCCGGGAGCATTCGAAGATGAGGAAGAGAAGATCGACGCGTTTGTGAAAGGATTACCGGAAAGAATCCAAGAAGATATAAGTTCACACGAGCCCGCCTCCATACAACAGGCATGCAGAATGGCTCACAAACTAGTGAACCAGATTGAAGAAAGAATTAAAGAACAGACTGCTGAAGAGGCCAATGGGAAGCAAGTCAAAAGAAAGTGGGAGGAAAATGGTGATAAGAATCACCAATACAACAACAGCAGCAATTACAACAATAACCGCAACAATTATCCCAACAATCGCAACATCAATCGCAACTACAACAAACGGCCCAACAACAACAACAACAACAACAACAACAGCAACTACAACAATCATCCCAACAACAATAATAACCGCAACAACAACAACAATCAGAAGCAGCTATGCCAAAGGTGTGAAAAGTATCACTCAGGGTTCTGCACCAAATTTTGCAACAAATGTAAAAGAAATGGTCATAGCGCGGCGAAGTTTGAGGTCTACGGACCAGGGGTTAATAGAACGAAAGGAACAAATGGTGTCGGAACGAGTAATGGCGGAGCAAGTAGTGTCGGAGCAAGTTATGCCAATGTAGTTTGTTATAAATGTGGAAAACCGGGCCACATTATTAGAAATTGCCCGAACCAGGAGAACACGAATGGACAAGGCCACGGAAGAGTTTTCAATATTAATGCGGCAGAGGCACAGGAAGACCCGGAGCTTGTTACGGGTACGTTTCTTATTGACAATAAATCTGCTTACGTTTTATTTGATTCGGGTGCGGATAGAAGCTATATGAGTAGAGATTTTTGTGCTAAATTAAGTTGTCCATTGACGCCTTTGGATAGTAAATTTTTACTCGAATTAGCAAATGGTAAATTAATTTCAGCAGATAATATATGTCGGAATCGAGAAATTAAACTGGTTAGCGAAACATTTAAGATTGATTTGATACCAGTAGAGTTAGGGAGTTTTGATGTGATAATCGGTATGGACTGGTTGAAAGAAGTGAAAGCAGAGATCGTCTGTTACAAAAATGCAATTCGCATTATACGAGAAAAAGGAAAACCCTTAATGGTGTACGGAGAAAAGGGCAACACGAAGCTACATCTTATTAGTAATTTGAAGGCACAAAAACTAATAAGAAAAGGTTGCTATGCTGTTCTAGCACACGTTGAGAAAGTACAAACTGAAGAAAAGAGCATCAATGATGTTTCCGTCGCAAAAGAATTTCTCGATGTATTTCCGAAAGAATTACCGGGATTACTCCCACATCGATCCGTTGAATTTCAAATAGATCTTGTACCAGGAGCTGCACCAATAGCTCGTGCTCCTTACAGACTCGCACCCAGCGAGATGAAAGAACTGCAAAGCCAATTACAAGAACTTTTAGAGCGTGGTTTCATTCGACCAAGCACATCACCGTGGGGAGCTCCTGTTTTGTTTGTCAAGAAGAAAGATGGTACATTCAGGTTGTGTATCGACTACCGAGAGTTGAACAAACTTACCATCAAGAACCGCTACCCTCTACCGAGAATCGACGACTTATTTGATCAACTACAAGGCTCGTCTGTTTATTCAAAGATTGACTTACGTTCCGGGTATCATCAAATGCGGGTGAAAGAAGATGATATTCCAAAGACTGCTTTCAGAACACGTTACGGTCATTACGAGTTTATGGTCATGCCGTTTAGTTTAACTAATGCACCAGCTGTGTTCATGGACCTTATGAACCGAGTGTGTGGACCATACCTTGACAAGTTTGTCATTGTTTTCATTGATGACATACTTATTTACTCAAAGAATGACCAAGAACACGGTGAACATTTGAGAAAGGTGTTAGAAGTATTGAGGAAGGAAGAATTGTACGCTAAGTTTTCAAAGTGTGCATTTTGGTTGGAAGAAGTTCAATTCCTCGGTCACATAGTGAACAAAGAAGGTATTAAGGTGGATCCGGCAAAGATAGAAACTGTTGAAAAGTGGGAAACCCCGAAAACTCCAAAACATATACGCCAGTTTTTAGGACTAGCTGGTTACTACAGAAGGTTCATCCAAGACTTTTCCAGAATAGCAAAACCCTGGACTGCATTAACGCATAAAGGGAAGAAATTTGAATGGAATGATGAACAAGAGAAAGCGTTTCAGTTATTGAAGAAAAAGCTAACTACGGCACCTATATTGTCATTGCCTGAAGGGAATGATGATTTTGTGATTTATTGTGGTGCATCAAAGCAAGGTCTCGGTTGTGTATTAATGCAACGAACGAAGGTGATTGCTTATGCGTCTAGACAATTGAAGATTCACGAACAAAATTATACGACGCATGATTTGGAATTAGGCGCGGTTGTTTTTGCATTAAAGACTTGGAGGCACTACTTATATGGGGTCAAAAGTATTATATATACCGACCACAAAAGTCTTCAACACATATTTAATCAGAAACAACTGAATATGAGGCAGCGTAGGTGGATTGAATTATTGAATGATTACGACTTTGAGATTCGTTATCACCCGGGGAAGGCAAATGTGGTAGCCGATGCCTTGAGCAGGAAGGACAGAGAACCCATTCGAGTAAAATCTATGAATATAATGATTCATAATAACCTTACTACTCAAATAAAGGAGGTGCAACAAGGAGTTTTAAAAGAGGTAAATTTAAAGGATGAAATACCCAAAGGATCAAAGAAGCATCTTAATATTCGGGAAGACGGAACCCGGTATAGGGCTGAAAGGATTTGGGTACCAAAATTTGGAGATATGAGAGAAATGGTACTTAGAGAAGCTCATAAAACCAGATACTCAATACATCCTGGAACGGGGAAGATGTACAAGGATCTCAAGAAACATTTTTGGTGGCCGGGTATGAAAGCCGATGTTGCTAAATACGTAGGAGAATGTTTGACGTGTTCTAAGGTCAAAGCTGAGCATCAGAAACCATCAGGTCTACTTCAACAACCCGAAATCCCGGAATGGAAATGGGAAAACATTACCATGGATTTCATCACTAAATTGCCAAGGACTGCAAGTGGTTTTGATACTATTTGGGTAAGAGTTGATCGTCTCACCAAATCAGCACACTTCCTGCCAATAAGAGAAGATGACAAGATGGAGAAGTTAGCACGACTGTATTTGAAGGAAGTCGTCTCCAGACATGGAATACCAATCTCTTTTATCTCTGATAGGGATGGCAGATTTATTTCAAGATTCTGGCAGACATTACAGCAAGCATTAGGAACTCGTCTAGACATGAGTACTGCCTATCATCCACAAACTGATGGGCAGAGCGAAAGGACGATACAAACGCTTGAAGACATGCTACGAGCATGTGTTATTGATTTCGGAAACAGTTGGGATCGACATCTACCTTTAGCAGAATTTTCCTACAACAACAGCTACCATTCAAGCATTGAGATGGCGCCGTTTCAAGCACTTTATGGTAGAAAGTGCAGGTCTCCGATTTGTTGGAGTGAAGTGGGGGATAGACAGATTACGGGTCCGGAGATTATACAAGAAACTACCGAGAAGATCATCCAAATTCAACAACGGTTGAAAACCGCCCAAAGTCGACAAAAGAGCTACGCTGACATTAAAAGAAAAGATATAGAATTTGAAATTGGAGAGATGGTCATGCTTAAAGTTGCACCTTGGAAAGGCGTTGTTCGATTTGGTAAACGAGGGAAATTAAATCCAAGGTATATTGGACCATTCAAGATTATTGATCGTGTCGGACCAGTAGCTTACCGACTTGAGTTACCTCAACAACTCGCGACTGTACATAACACTTTCCACGTCTCAAATTTGAAGAAATGTTTTGCTAAAGAAGATCTCACTATTCCGTTAGATGAAATCCAAATCAACGAAAAACTCCAATTCATCGAAGAACCCGTCGAAATAATGGATCGTGAGGTTAAGAGACTTAAGCAAAACAAGATACCAATTGTTAAGGTTCGATGGAATGCTCGTAGAGGACCCGAGTTTACCTGGGAGCGTGAAGATCAGATGAAGAAGAAATACCCGCATCTATTTCCAGAAGATTCGTCAACACCTTCAACAGCTTAAAATTTCGGGACGAAATTTATTTAACGGGTAGGTACTGTAGTGACCCGAACTTTTCCATGTTTATATATATTAATTGAGATTGATATTTACATGATTAAATGTTTCCAACATGCTAAGCAATCAAACTTGTTAAGACTTGATTAATTGAAATATGTTTCATATAGACAATTGACCACCCAAGTTGACCGGTGATTCACGAACGTTAAAACTTGTAAAAACTATATGATGACATATATATGGTTATATATATAGTTAACATTATATTATGATAAGTAAACATATCATTAAGTATATTAACAATGAACTACATATGTAAAAACAAGACTACTAACTTAATGATTTTGAAGCGAGACATATATGTAACGATTATCGTTGTAACGACATTTAATGTATATATATCATATTAAGAGATATTCGTACATCATAATATCATGATAATATAATAATTTAAAATCTCTTTTGATATTATAAACATTGGGTTAACAACATTTAACAAGATCGTTAACCTAAAGGTTTCAAAACAACATTTACATGTAACGACTAACGATGACTTAACGACTCAGTTAAAATGTATATACATGTAGTGTTTTAATATGTATTTATACACTTTTGAAAGACTTCAATACACTTATCAAAATACTTCTACTTAACAAAAATGCTTACAATTACATCCTCGTTCAGTTTCATCAACAATTCTACTCGTATGCACCCGTATTCGTACTCGTACAATACACAGCTTTTAGATGTATGTAATATTGTTATATACACTCCAATGATCAGCTCTTAGCAGCCCATGTGAGTCACCTAACACATGTGGGAACCATCATTTGGCAACTAGCATGAAATATCTCATAAAATTACAAAAATATGAGTAATCATTCATGACTTATTTACATGAAAACAAAATTACATATCCTTTATATCTAATCCATACACCAACGACCAAAAACACCTACAAACACTTTCATTCTTCAATTTTCTTCATCTAATTGATCTCTCTCAAGTTCTATCTTCAAGTTCTAAGTGTTCTTCATATATTTTACAAGTTCTAGTTACATAAAATCAAGAATACTTTCAAGTTTGCTAGCTCACTTCCAATCTTGTAAGGTGATCATCCAACCTCAAGAAATCTTTGTTTCTTATAGTAGGTTATCATTCTAATACAAGGTAATAATCATATTCAAACTTTGGTTCAATTTCTATAACTATAACAATCTTATTTCAAGTGATGATCTTACTTGAACTTGTTTTCGTGTCATGATTCTGCTTCAAGAACTTCGAGCCATCCAAGGATCCATTGAAGCTAGATCCATTTTTCCCTTTTCTAGTAGGTTTATCCAAGGAAATTAAGGTAGTAATGATGTTCATAACATCATTCGATTCATACATATAAAGCTATCTTATTCGAAGGTTTAAACTTGTAATCACTAGAACGTAGTTTAGTTAATTCTAAAATTGTTCGCAAACAAAAGTTAATCCTTCTAACTTGACTTTTAAAATCAACTAAACACATGTTCTATATCTATATGATATGCTAACTTAATGATTTAAAACCTGGAAACACGAAAAACACCGTAAAACCAGATTTACGCCGTCGTAGTAACACCGCGGGCTGTTTTGGGTTAGTTAATTAAAAACTATGATAAACTTTGATTTAAAAGTTGTTATTCTGAGAAAATGATTTTTATTATGAACATGAAACTATATCCAAAAATTATGGTTAAACTCAAAGTGGAAGTATGTTTTCTAAAATGGTCATCTAGACGTCGTTCTTTCGACTGAAATGACTACCTTTACAAAAACGACTTGTAACTTATTTTTCCGACTATAAACCTATACTTTTTCTGTTTAGATTCATAAAATATAGTTCAATATGAAACCATAGCAATTTGATTCACTCAAAACGGATTTAAAATGAAGAAGTTATGGGTAAAACAAGATTGGATAATTTTTCTCATTTTAGCTACGTGAAAATTGGTAACAAATCTATTCCAACCATAACTTAATCAACTTGTATTGTATATTATGTAATCTTGAGATACCATAGACACGTATACAATGTTTCGACCTATCATGTCGACACATCTATATATATTTCAGAACAACCATAGACACTCTATATGTGAATGTTGGAGTTAGCTATACAGGGTTGAGGTTGATTCCAAAATATATATAGTTTGAGTTGTGATCAATACTGAGATACGTATACACTGGGTCGTGGATTGATTCAAGATAATATTTATCGATTTATTTCTGTACATCTAACTGTGGACAACTAGTTGTAGGTTACTAACGAGGACAGCTGACTTAATAAACTTAAAACATCAAAATATATTAAAAGTGTTGTAAATATATTTTGAACATACTTTGATATATATGTATATATTGTTATAGGTTCGTGAATCAACCAGTGGCCAAGTCTTACTTCCCGACGAAGTAAAAATCTGTGAAAGTGAGTTATAGTCCCACTTTTAAAATCTAATATTTATGGGATGAGAATACATGCAGGTTTTATAAACGATTTACAAAATAGACACAAGTACGTGAAACTACATTCTATGGTTGAATTATCAAAATCGAATATGCCCCTTTTTATTAAAGTCTGGTAATCTAAGAATTAGGGAACAGACACCCTAATTGACGCGAATCCTAAAGATAGATCTATTGGGCCTAACAAACCCCATCCAAAGTACCGGATGCTTTAGTACTTCGAAATTTATATCATATCCGAAGGGTGTCCCGGAATGATGGGGATATTCTTATATATGCATCTTGTTAATGTCGGTTACCAGGTGTTCACCATATGAATGATTTTTATCTCTATGTATGGGATGTATATTGAAATATGAAATCTTGTGGTCTATTATTATGATTTGATATATATAGGTTAAACCTATAACTCACCAACATTTTTGTTGACGTTTTAAGCATGTTTATTCTCAGGTGATTATTAAGAGCTTCCGCTGTCGCATACTTAAATAAGGACGAGATTTGGAGTCCATGCTTGTATGATATTGTGTAAAAACTGCATTCAAGAAACTTATTTTGTTGTAACATATTTGTATTGTAAACCATTATGTAATGGTCATGTGTAAATAGTTTATTTTGGATTATCATTATTTGATAATCTACGTAAAACTTTTTAAACCTTTATTGATGAAATAAAGGTTATGGTTTGTTTTAAAAATGAATGCAGTCTTTGAAAAACGTCTCATATAGAGGTCAAAACCTTGCAACGAAATCAATTAATATGGAACGTTTTTAATCAATAAGAACGGGACATTTCACATATGAATCATATTAAGATATTGATACACTTGGTTAATTATGTTAAATGATAAGTAAATATATTATTAAGTGTATTAACAATGAAATTGTGGCGACTCCGTCAAAACACTTAACGGCTCCGTCACTTGGTCCCACAGCTTGATCAAAACTCTATATGAATTTAATAAAACAACCTTGCATTCTTTATTTAAAAATGATTTCCTATAAAGGAAATCTACTAAAATATATAAGTTTAGAAAAACTATACAATAATACTTTAACCAAAAGTTGACCAAAACAAAGTCAACAAACAACCACTATTTAATGTAACAAAATAGAGTGCAAGTTAATGTTTAACAAAAGCTGCTATCATAAATATGCAGACTCTCTAAGCACAGCGGAAGCAATCAATCATGAACCTGAGAATAAAACATGCGAGTAACTGTCAACAAAAATGTTGAGTGAATTATAGGTTTAATATTGCAAACAATATTTAATTTAAACAATAAAAATTTATGTTTGAAAACATAAAACTCCTTTTTAAACCACCAAATTATATGCTAGAAAACATATAATAAAACATTATTCCATTTTCCGTGAGCCACCTGGTAACCACTTAACCCTTTATTTACCCTTGCCAAACACAATAAAAAATATACACCGAACAAGTGTATCTACAACAAAATACGAAGTACTAAACATTCCGATAATAAATTGCTAGCGCGACTAGCTCGAAATGGGGTTGTCAAACCTGATAGATCTATCCATAGGATTCGCGTTCACCAGTAGAAACCAGTGATTACAGTTACCAGACTAGGGAATATTTTTGTTCAACTCACAATGAATAATTTAAACCAACTTCCACATGTGTCCAAAGTATAAAATAAATTGCATGTATTCTCATCCCAAAAGCTTTAAAATAGAAAAATGGGACTATAACTCACCTTAATAGCAAACGAAGTAACCACACAATTATGCGAACAGAAAATGAAGTAGAGTGATCATGAATGATCACAACGCCGACCTATAAATAAAGCAGGTCGATATAAATAACTAACTTAGGTCAAGTCTTAGTATGATAGCTATTGTACATGTTGCAAGTAGACATAGAACAACACTCAACATGCATCGGTTTGATCGGAACAGCGTACGGACACACACTTTCTATTTTTAGAAAGTTTCTATTTTTAGCAGGTTTCCATTTTTGGAAAGTTTTCTATTTTAGGAAAGTTTCTATTTTTGGAAAGTTTCTATTTTTGGAAAGTTTCTATTTTAGGAAAGTTTCTATTTTTGGAAAGTTTCCAAATTTAGAAAGTTCTATTTTTAAAAAGTTTTGAAGTTAGGAAAGTTTCCTTATTTAGAAAGTCAACCGAAAGTCAACTCAAAAGTCAACCTTGGTCAAACATAGTCAACATTAATTTTAAAAGTGTAAAGTATAATAATAACATAAGTTATAATGTTAATTAAAGTTAAATATGTATAATTATGTCATAACATAAGTTTAATTAAATAAAAATGAATTATTAAAGTTAAGATAAGTTTAAATGATATAATTAATATAACATAAGTATTTAATTAATTAATTAAATATTAGTCATAATATAAGTATTATTAATTAATAATAAATTTTAAAACATATCATAAGTATTATTAATTAATAATGAATTATTAATCATTTCATAAGTTTCTAATTAAAATTATTAAATCATAAGTATTTAATAATTAGATCATAATTAAATAATAATTAAGTCTTATAATAATTAAATAATTATTTAATCTTTATTATAAGTCTTAAAATAATATTCTCATAAAATAAATTTAATACTTATCATAAGTATTTTTCATTAATAATAAAAGTATTATTAATCATAAGTTTAATTAAAACGTTAATTAAATCATAAGTAATAATTAAATGATATAATAAATATATATCATAAGTCTTAAATGATAATAATTACTTCTTATATCATAAGTAATTAATCAATAATGAAAATCATTATTTTTATCATAAGTTTCAATATTTAACCATAAGTTTTAATTCAAAAGTTCATCGGGTCATAACTTGAGCCCCGGGAATCAGTTTTCGGCGAGCCTTATATATATCTTCGCCTAACCAACCCACCCGACACATTAGTGTGCTCAAGAACATCCCAAGAACAGTCACCAAGTCGTGACTTACAGCTATAAATCGGTTTGTACCTTTAATCCGCTCAAAAACGTATTTTAGTCATAACGGGTGATCCGTGGCTCGGATTTCGATGACCCGAACATGAAAGTTCATCCCATCATCAATCCTAACACACTAGTACACCCTAATAACTCTAAAAATGGTCACAAAGTCAGACCATAACTGAACCAATTCGTTTTCACCATTTAATCTTTACAAAACACCATTTTAATCATATCTTAAGCTCCGGGAATCGAAACGACATGAATCCGGAGTCTAAAATTAATGTCTTGATGAGAGGAACTTGTAGTGACCCGAACTTTTCCATGTTTATATATATTAATTGAGATTGATATTTACATGATTAAATGTTTCCAACATGTTAAGCAATCAAACTTGTTAAGACTTGATTAATTGAAATATGTTTCATATAGACAATTGACCACCCAAGTTGATCGGTGATTCACGAACGTTAAAACTTGTAAAAACTATATGATGACATATATATGGATATATATATATAGTTAACATGATACTATGATAAGAAAACATATCATAAAGTATATTAACAATGAACTACATATGTAAAAACAAGACTACTAACTTAATGATTTTTAAACGAGACATATATGTAACGATTATCGTTGTAAAGACATTTAATGTATATATATCATATTAAGAGATATTCATACATGATAATATCATGATAATATAATAATTTAAAATCTCATTTGATATTATAAACATTGGGTTAACAACATTTAACAAGATCGTTAACCTAAAGGTTTCAAAACAACACTTACATGTAACGACTAACGATGACTTAACGACTCAGTTAAAATGTATATACATGTAGTGTTTTAATATGTATTTATACACTTTTGAAAGACTTCAATACACTTATCAAAATACTTCTACTTAACAAAAATGCTTACAATTACATCCTCGTTCAGTTTCATCAACAATTCTACTCGTATGCACCCGTATTCGTACTCGTACAATACACAGCTTTTAGATGTATGTACTATTGGTATATACACTCCAATGATCAGCTCTTAGCAGCCCATGTGAGTCACCTAACACATGTGGGAACCATCATTTGGCAACTAGCATGAAATATCTCATAAAATTACAAAAATATGAGTAATCATTCATGACTTATTTACATGAAAACAAAATTACATATCCTTTATATCTAATCCATACACCAACGACCAAAAACACCTACAAACACTTTCATTCTTCAATTTTCTTCATCTAATTGATCTCTCTCAAGTTCTATCTTCAAGTTCTAAGTGTTCTTCATAAATTCCAAAAGTTCTAGTTTCATAAAATCAAGAATACTTTCAAGTTTGCTAGCTCACTTCCAATCTTGTAAGGTGATCATCCAACCTCAAGAAATCTTTGTTTCTTACAGTAGGTTATCATTCTAATACAAGGTAATAATCATATTCAAACTTTGGTTCAATTTCTATAACTATAACAATCTTATTTCAAGTGATGATCTTACTTGAACTTGTTTTCGTGTCATGATTCTGCTTCAAGAACTTCGAGCCATCCAAGGATCCATTGAAGCTAGATCCATTTTTCTCTTTTCCAGTAGGTTTATCCAAGGAAATTAAGGTAGTAATGATGTTCATAACATCATTAGATTCATACATATAAAGCTATCTTATTCGAAGGTTTAAACTTGTAATCACTAGAACATAGTTTAGTTAATTCTAAACTTGTTCGTAAACAAAAGTTAATCCTTCTAACTTGACTTTTAAAATCAACTAAACACATGTTCTATATCTATATGATATGCTAACTTAATGATTTAAAACCTGGAAACACGAAAAACACCGTAAAACCGGATTTACGCCGTCGTAGTAACACCGCGGGCTGTTTTGGATTAGTTAATTAAAAAATATGATAAACTTTGATTTAAAAGTTGTTATTCTGAGAAAATGATTTTTATTATGAACATGAAACTATATCCAAAAATTATGGTTAAACTCAAAGTGGAAGTATGTTTTCTAAAATGGTCATCTAGACGTCGTTCTTTCGACTGAAATGACTACCTTTACAAAAACGACTTGTAACTTATTTTTCCGACTATAAACCTATACTTTTTCTGTTTAGATTCATAAAATAGAGTTCAATATGAAACCATAGCAATTTGATTCACTCAAAACGGATTTAAAATGAAGAAGTTATGGGTAAAACAAGATTGGATAATTTTTCTCATTTTAGCTACGTGAAAATTGGTAACAAATCTATTCCAACCATAACTTAATCAACTTGTATTGTATATTATGTAATCTTGAGATACCATAGACACGTATACAATGTTTCGACCTATCATGTCGACACATCTATATATATTTCGGAACAACCATAGACACTCTATATGTGAATGTTGGAGTTAGCTATACAGGGTTGAGGTTGATTCCAAAATATATATAGTTTGAGTTGTGATCAATAATGAGATACGTATACACTGGGTCGTGGATTGATTCAAGATAATATTTATCGATTTATTTCTGTACATCTAACTGTGGACAACTAGTTATAGGTTACTAACGAGGACAGCTGACTTAATAAACTTAAAACATCAAAATATATTAAAAGTGTTGTAAATATATTTTGAACATACTTTAATATATATGTATATATTGTTATAGGTTCATGAATCAACAGTGGCCAAGTCTTACTTCCCGACGAAGTAAAAATCTGTGAAAGTGAGTTATAGTCCCACTTTTAAAATCTAATATTTTTGGGATGAGAATACATGCAGGTTTTATAAATGATTTACAAAATAGACACAAGTACGTGAAACTACATTCTATGGTTGAATTATCGAAATCGAATATGCCCCTTTTTATTAAGTCTGGTAATCTAAGAATTAGGGAACAGACACCCTAATTGACGCGAATCCTAAAGATAGATCTATTGGGCTTCACAAACCCCATCCAAAGTACCAGATGCTTTAGTACTTCGAAATTTATATCATATCCGAAGGGTGTCCCGGAATGATGGGGATATTCTTATATATGCATCTTGTTAATGTCGGTTACCAGGTGTTCACCATATGAATGATTTTTATCTCTATGTATGGGATGTGTATTGAAATATGAAATCTTGTGGTCTATTATTATGATTTGATATATATATATAGGTTAAACCTATAACTCACCAACATTTTTGTTGACGTTTTAAGCATGTTTATTCTCAGGTGATTATTAAGAGCTTCCGCTGTCGCATACTTAAATAAGGACGAGATTTGGAGTCCATGCTTGTATGATATTGTGTAAAAACTGCATTCAAGAAACTTATTTTGTTGTAACATATTTGTATTGTAAACCATTATGTAATGGTCGTGTGTAAACAGGATATTTTAGATTATCATTATTTGATAATCTACGTAAAGCTTTTTAAAACCTTTATCTATGAAATAAAGGTTATGGTTTGTTTTAAAAATGAATGCAGTCTTTGAAAAATGTCTCATATAGAGGTCAAAACCTCGCAACGAAATCAATTAATATGGAACGTTTTTAATCAATAAGAACGGGACATTTCAGTTGGTATCCGAGCGTTGGTCTTAGAGAACCAGAAAATTTGCATTAGTGTGTCTTATCGAGTTTGTTAGGATGCATTAGTGAGTCTGGACTTCGACCGTGTTTTCTTTAAAAATGATTGCTTAACATTTTTGTTGGAAACTATATATTTTTAACATATGAATATTATGTGATATATTAATCTCTTAACGTATTTGATATTATGTGATAGATGTCTACCTCTAGAACAAGTCCCATTGACTCACCTAATAATAATGAAGAGTCAAATGTAAATTGGAATGATTTGTGGACTGATTCACAAGTTCCCGAAGAGGAACCGGAAGAAGAGTCGGAACCGGAAGAAGAATCGGAACCGGAAGAAGAATCGGAACCGGATGAAGAAATAGAACCGGTGGGGGAAATAATAAAACGGTTAAGTAAAAGAAAATTCTCAACCAACCGACCAAAGTTAATTATGGTCAATGGTGTTTCCGCCAAGGAAGCAAAATATTGGGAGGATTACCAATTCTCCGATGAATCGGATTCCGACGAGAATTCCGATGATGTTATAGAAATTACCCCAACTGAATTTAAAAAGGCAAAAGAAAATAATAAGGGAAAGGGCATAAAAATAGAGAAATCTAATTCCAACCCCGATGAACTTTATATGTATCGTCAACCCCCGAAGTCCTTAAGTTGTAACAATGACCCGGGAACCTCTAAACCACCACGTTTTTCTAAACCAATGTGGACAACGACGGCTCGTATTAGGGGAACATCATATATCCCTAGAAACTTGGCAAAACGAACCAAAACCGAAGAAGAAGAAACGAGCGAGTCGGAATAAGATAGTTGTATTCGTGTGGTGTAATATATGTAATATAGTGTTCTTATGCTTTATGATATATGTAAAAATTGCTTGTATTAATAAGTATTTTTTTTATGAATCTAAATCTTGTCTATTTTACAGTTTAAAAACACAAAATGGATAGACAACCCAATATTTTAAGAGACCTACCCGGAGACATGATTGATGAAATCTTGTCTAGAGTCGGCCAGAATTCTTCGGCACAACTATTTAAGGCGAGATCAGTTTGTAAGACATTCGAAGAACGTTCCAAGAATGTCATGGTTTATAAGAGACTTTCGTTTGAAAGATGGGGGATATCACATTGGGAAACCCATAAGTTACGATGTGTTTACTTTGACGCATATATTGCGGGGAACCCAAATGCTATTTTACGCAACGGGTTAAGAAATTATTTTGACTCAATATATCCGAATATTGGACTTCGTGATTTAGAAAAAGCGGCTAACATGCAACATAAAGAAGCATGTTATGCTTACGGATTAGTAATGTTTGCTTCTCACCAAAGTGAGAACAAGAACATCGGGCTACAACTATTAAACAAAACGTTTCCACAAGTGACGGAGTCGGTAATTGGGGTAAGAAATGAGGTTTTTAGATTATTACGGGACTGTTGGACATTACGTAACCCTCGTCCCTTTGATGACATTACAACACGCTGTCTTATCAACGGCCATAACGGTTATGTTGCACAAGACCAAGGATGGGAAGTAGTCCTAGTAAAACCAGAATGCATGACTTGTTTCTGGACGTATGAATTACGTGTCTTTATTGCCTTTGCTGAACGACTTGTGTACTAGCTAGAATTGTCTTCACAACTATCTTGTATCAAAGTTATTGTGTGCTATATTTCATGCTTTATGTAAAATAAGCGGAATTGTAAGTTTGTAAAATATTGTATAAACGTTTGAACGCGAAATATTATTATAATCAGTTTTTTCATATAGAATTGTAGTAGTTGAATTGTATATTAGCTACTAAGTATGAACTTAACGGGTAGGTACTACCCGAATTTAAACTTATAAAACGCTAATATGAAGAAAAAGCTTTTATAAATGAGTTCATATTATGCTACGAAATACTATTAACTACTCTTAATATTCTGTATGATTAACTTGTTCCATTTAACTATTTTGAAGGAAATGGCACCGACTACTCGACACACCGTAAATATGAATGAAGAGGAATTCCGTACTTTTCTAGCTTCAAATATAGCCGCAGTACAGGCTGCGCTACATACCAACAATAACCTTGGATCTAGCATACAGGAAATCGTGTAGGATGCACCTACAAAGAATTCACTGCCTGCAAACCTTTGGAATTTGATGGAACCGAAGGACCGATCGGATTGAAACGGTGGACCGAGAAGGTTGAATCGGTGTTTGCCATAAGTAAGTGTACTGAAGAGGACAAAGTGAAGTACGCTACGCATACCTTCACAGGTTCTGCGTTAACATGGTGGAATACCTATCTAGAGCAAGTGGGACAAGATGATGCGTACGCACTACCGTGGTCAGCATTCAAGCACTTGATGAACGAGAAGTACCGTCCCAGAACCGAGGTCAATAAGCTCAAGACAGAACTTAGAGGGTTACGAACCCAAGGATTTGATATTACCACGTACGAAAGACGATTCACAGAATTGTGCCTATTGTGTCCGGGAGCATTCGAAGATGAGGAAGAGAAGATCGACGCGTTTGTGAAATGATTACCGGAAAGAATCCAAGAAGATATAAGTTCACACGAGCCCGCCTCCATACAACAGGCATGTAGAATGGCTCACAAACTAGTGAACCAGATTGAAGAAAGAATTAAAGAACAGACTGCTGAAGAGGCCAATGTGAAGCAAGTCAAAAGAAAGTGGGAGGAAAACGGTGATAAGAATCACCAATACAACAACAACAGCAATTACAACAATAATCGCAACAATTATCCCAACAATCGGAACATCAATCGCAACTACAACAAACGGCCCAACAACAACAACAACAGCAACTACAACAATCATCCCAACAACAATAATAACCGCAACAACAACAACAATCAGAAGCAGCTATGCCAAAGGTGTGAAAAGAATCACTCGGGGTTCTGCACCAAATTTTGCAACAAGTGTAAAAGAAATGGTCATAGCGCGGCGAAGTGTGAGGTCTACGGACCAGGGGTTAATAGAACGAAAGGAACAAATGGTGTCGGAACGAGTAATGGCGGAGCAAGTAGTGTCGAAGCAAGTTATGCCAATGTAGTTTGTTATAAATGTGGAAAACCAGGCCACATTATTAGAAATTGCCCGAACCAGGAGAACACGAATGGACAAGGCCGTGGAAGAGTTTTCAATATTAATGCGGTAGAGGCACAGGAAGACCCGGAGCTTGTTACGGGTACGTTTCTTATTGACAATAAATCTGCTTACGTTTTATTTGATTCGGGTGCGAATAGAAGCTATATGAGTAGAGATTTTTGTGTTAAATTAAGTTGTCCATTGACGCCTTTGGATAGTAAATTTTTACTCGAATTAGCAAATGGTAAATTAATTTCAGCAGATAATATATGTCGGAATCAAGAAATTAAACTGGTTAGCGAAACATTTAAGATTGATTTGATACCAGTAGAGTTAGGGAGTTTTGATGTGATAATCGGTATGGACTGGTTGAAAGAAGTGAAAGCGGAGATCGTTTGTTACAAAAATGCAATTCGCATTATACGAGAAAAAGGAAAACCCTTAATGGTGTACGGAGAAAAGGGCAACACGAAGCTACATCTTATTAGTAATTTGAAGGCACAAAAACTAATAAGAAAAGGTTGCTATGCTGTTCTAGCATACGTCGAGAAAGTACAAACTGAAGAAAAGAGCATCAATGATGTTCCCATTGCAAAAGAATTTCCCGATGTATTTCCGAAAGAATTACCGGGATTACCCCCACATCGATCCGTTGAATTTCAAATAGATCTTGTACCAGGAGCTGCACCAATAGCTCGTGCTCCTTACAGACTCGCACCCAGCGAGATGAAAGAACTGCAAAGCCAATTACAAGAACTTTTAGAGCGTGGTTTCATTCGACCAAGCACATCACCGTGGGGAGCTCCTGTTTTGTTTGTCAAGAAGAAAGATGGTACATTCAGGTTGTGTATCGACTACCGAGAGTTGAACAAACTTACCATCAAGAACCGCTACCCACTACCGAGAATCGACGACTTATTTGATCAACTACAAGGCTCGTCTGTTTATTCAAAGATTGACTTACGTTCCGGGTATCATCAAATGCGGGTGAAAGAAGATGATATTCCAAAGACTGCTTTCAGAACACGTTACGGTCATTACGAGTTTATGGTCATGCCGTTTAGTTTAACTAATGCACCAGCTGTGTTCATGGACCTTATGAACCGAGTGTGTGGACCATACCTTGACAAGTTTGTCATTGTTTTCATTGATGACATACTTATTTACTCAAAGAATGATCAAGAACACGGTGAACATTTGAGAAAGGTGTTAGAAGTATTGAGGAAGGAAGAATTGTACGCTAAGTTTTCAAAGTGTGCATTTTGGTTGGAAGAAGTTCAATTCTTCGGTCACATAGTGAACAAAGAAGGTATTAAGGTGGATCCGGCAAAGATAGAAACTGTTGAAAATTGGGAAACCCCGAAAACTCCGAAACACATATGCCAGTTTTTAGGACTAGCTGGTTACTACAGAAGGTTCATCCAAGATTTTTCCAGAATAGCAAAACCCTTGACTGCATTAACGCATAAAGGGATGAAATTTGAATGGAATGATGAACAAGAGAAAGCGTTTCAGTTATTGAAGAAAAAGCTAACTACGGCACCTATATTGTCATTGCCTGAAGGGAATGATGATTTTGTGATTTATTGTGATGCATCAAAGCAAGGTCTCGGTTGTGTATTAATGCAACGAACGAAGGTGATTGCTTATGCGTCTAGACAATTGAAGATTCACGAACAAAATTATACGACGCATGATTTGGAATTAGGCGCGGTTGTTTTTGCATTAAAGACTTGGAGGCACTACTTATATGGGGTCAAAAGTATTATATATACCGACCACAAAAGTCTTCAACACATATTTAATCAGAAACAACTGAATATGAGGCAGCGTAGGTGGATTGAATTATTGAATGATTACGACTTTGAGATTCGTTACCACCCGGGGAAGGCAAATGTGGTAGCCGATGCCTTGAGCAGGAAGGACAGAGAACCCATTCGAGTAAAATCTATGAATATAATGATTCATAATAACATTACTACTCAAATAAAGGAGGCGCAACAAGGAGTTTTAAAAGAGGGAAATTTAAAGGATGAAATACCCAAAGGATCAGAGAAGCATCTTAATATTCGGGAAGACGGAACCCGGTATAGGGCTGAAAGGATTTGGGTACCAAAATTTGGAGATATGAGAGAAATGGTACTTAGAGAAGCTCATAAAACCAGATACTCAATACATCCTGGAACGGGGAAGATGTACAAGGATCTCAAGAAACATTTTTGGTGGCCGGGTATGAAAGCCGATGTTGCTAAATACGTAGGAGAATGTTTGACGTGTTCTAAGGTCAAAGCTGAGCATCAGAAACCATCAGGTCTACTTCAACAACCCGAAATCCCGGAATGGAAATGGGAAAACATTACCATGGATTTCATCACTAAATTGCCAAGGACTGCAAGTGGTTTTGATACTATTTGGGTAATAGTTGATCGTCTCACCAAATCAGCACACTTCCTACCAATAAGAGAAGATGACAAGATGGAGAAGTTAGCACGACTGTATTTGAAGGAAGTCGTCTCCAGACATGGAATACCAATCTCTATTATATCTGATAGGGATGGCAGATTTATTTCAAGATTCTGGCAGACATTACAGCAAGCATTAGGAACTCGTCTAGACATGAGTACTGCCTATCATCCACAAACTGATGGGCAGAGCGAAAGGATGATACAAACGCTTGAAGACATGCTACGAGCATGTGTTATTGATTTCGGAAACAGTTGGGATCGACATCTACCGTTAGCAGAATTTTCCTACAACAACAGCTACCATTCAAGCATTGAGATGGCGCCGTTTGAAGCACTTTATGGTAGAAAGTGCAGGTCTCCGATTTGTTGGAGTGAAGT
Organism: Rutidosis leptorrhynchoides; assembly: GCF_046630445.1. NCBI lineage: Eukaryota > Viridiplantae > Streptophyta > Magnoliopsida > Asterales > Asteraceae > Rutidosis > Rutidosis leptorrhynchoides. The sequence continues at coordinate 443,829,333 of NC_092334.1, forward strand.
GGGGGATAGACAGATTACGGGTCCGGAGATTATACAAGAAACTACCGAGAAGATCATCCAAATTCAACAACGGTTGAAAACCGCCCAAAGTCGACAAAAGAGCTACGCTGACATTAAAAGAAAAGATATAGAATTTGAAATTGGAGAGATGGTCATGCTTAAAGTTGCACCTTGGAACGGCGTTGTTCGATTTGGTAAACGAGGGAAATTAAATCCAAGGTATATTGGACCATTCAAGATTATTGATCGTGTCGGACCAGTAGCTTACCGACTAGAGTTACCTCAACAACTCGCGGCTGTACATAACACTTTCCACGTCTCGAATTTAAAGAAATGTTTTGCTAAAGAAGATCTCACTATTCCGTTAGATGAAATCCAAATCAACGAAAAACTTCAATTCATCGAAGAACCCGTCGAAATAATGGATCGTGAGGTTAAAAGACTTAAGCAAAAAAGGATACCAATTGTTAAGGTTCGATGGAATAATTAAGTCTTATAATAATTAAATAATTATTTAATCTTTATTATAAGTCTTAAAATAATATTCTCATAAAATAAATTTAATACTTATCATAAGTATTTTTCATTAATAATAAAAGTATTATTAATCATAAGTTTAATTAAAACGTTAATTAAATCATAAGTAATAATTAAATGATATAATAAATATATATCATAAGTCTTAAATGATAATAATTACTTCTTATATCATAAGTAATTAATCAATAATGAAAATCATTATTTTTATCATAAGTTTCAATATTTAACCATAAGTTTTAATTCAAAAGTTCATCGGGTCATAACTTGAGCCCCGGGAATCAGTTTTCGGCGAGCCTTATATATATCTTCGCCTAACCAACCCACCCGACACATTAGTGTGCTCAAGAACATCCCAAGAACAGTCACCAAGTCGTGACTTACAGCTATAAATCGTTTTGTACCTTTAATCCGCTCAAAAACGTATTTTAGTCATAACGGGTGATCCGTGGCTCGGATTTCGATGACCCGAACATGAAAGTTCATCCCATCATCAATCCTAACACACTAGTACACCCTAATAACTCTAAAAATGGTCACAAAGTCGGACCATAACTGAACCAATTCGTTTTCACCATTTAATCTTTACAAAACACCATTTTAATCATATCTTAAGCTCCGGGAATCGAAACGACATGAATCCGGAGTCTAAAATTAATGTCTTGATGAGAGGAACTTGTAGTGACCCGAACTTTTCCATGTTTATATATATTAATTGAGATTGATATTTACATGATTAAATGTTTCCAACATGTTAAGCAATCAAACTTGTTAAGACTTGATTAATTGAAATATGTTTCATATAGACAATTGACCACCCAAGTTGATCGGTGATTCACGAACGTTAAAACTTGTAAAAACTATATGATGACATATATATGGATATATATATATATAGTTAACATGATACTATGATAAGAAAACATATCATAAAGTATATTAACAATGAACTACATATGTAAAAACAAGACTACTAACTTAATGATTTATAAACGAGACATATATGTAACGATTATCGTTGTAAAGACATTTAATGTATATATATCATATTAAGAGATATTCATACATGATAATATCATGATAATATAATAATTTAAAATCTCATTTGATATTATAAACATTGGGTTAACAACATTTAACAAGATCGTTAACCTAAAGGTTTCAAAACAACACTTACATGTAACGACTAACGATGACTTAACGACTCAGTTAAAATGTATATACATGTAGTGTTTTAATATGTATTTATACACTTTTGAAAGACTTCAATACACTTATCAAAATACTTCTACTTAACAAAAATGCTTACAATTACATCCTCGTTCAGTTTCATCAACAATTCTACTCGTATGCACCCGTATTCGTACTCGTACAATACACAACTTTTAGATGTATGTACTATTGGTATATACACTCCAATGATCAGCTCTTAGCAGCCCATGTGAGTCACCTAACACATGTGGGAACCATCATTTGGTAACTAGCATGAAATATCTCATAAAATTACAAAAATATGAGTAATCATTCATGACTTATTTACATGAAAACAAAATTACATATCCTTTATATCTAATCCATACACCAACGACCAAAAACACCTACAAACACTTTCATTCTTCAATTTTCTTCATCTAATTGATCTCTCTCAAGTTCTATCTTCAAGTTCTAAGTGTTCTTCATAAATTCCAAAAGTTCTAGTTTCATAAAATCAAGAATACTTTCAAGTTTGCTAGCTCACTTCCAATCTTGTAAGGTGATCATCCAACCTCAAGAAATCTTTGTTTCTTACAGTAGGTTATCATTATAATACAAGGTAATAATCATATTCAAACTTTGGTTCAATTTCTATAACTATAACAATCTTATTTCAAGTGATGATCTTACTTGAACTTGTTTTCGTGTCATGATTCTGCTTCAAGAACTTCGAGCCATCCAAGGATCCATTGAAGCTAGATCCATTTTTCTCTTTTCCAGTAGGTTTATCCAAGGAAATTAAGGTAGTAATGATGTTCATAACATCATTAGATTCATACATATAAAGCTATCTTATTCGAAGTTTTAAACTTGTAATCACTAGAACATAGTTTAGTTAATTCTAAACTTGTTCGCAAACAAAAGTTAATCCTTCTAACTTGACTTTTAAAATCAACTAAACACATGTTCTATATCTATATGATATGCTAACTTAATGATTTAAAACCTGGAAACACGAAAAACACCGTAAAACCGGATTTACGCCGTCGTAGTAACACCGCGGGCTGTTTTGGGTTAGTTAATTAAAAAATATGATAAACTTTGATTTAAAAGTTGTTATTCTGAGAAAATGATTTTTATTATGAACATGAAACTATATCCAAAAATTATGGTTAAACTCAAAGTGGAAGTATGTTTTCTAAAATGGTCATCTAGACGTCGTTCTTTCGACTGAAATGACTACCTTTACAAAAACGACTTGTAACTTATTTTTCCGACTATAAACCTATACTTTTTCTGTTTAGATTCATAAAATAGAGTTCAATATGAAACCATAGCAATTTGATTCACTCAAAACAGATTTAAAATGAAGAAGTTATGGGTAAAATAAGATTAGATAATTTTTCTCATTTTAGCTACGTGAAAATTGGTAACAAATCTATTCCAACCATAACTTAATCAACTTGTATTGTATATTATGTAATCTTGAGATACCATAGACACGTATACAATGTTTCGACCTATCATGTCGACACATCTATATATATTTCGGAACAACCATAGACACTCTATATGTGAATGTTGGAGTTAGCTATACAGGGTTGAGGTTGATTCCAAAATATATATAGTTTGAGTTGTGATCAATACTGAGATACGTATACACTGGGTCGTGGATTGATTCAAGATAATATTTAACGATTTATTTCTGTACATCTAACTGTGGACAACTAGTTATAGGTTACTAACGAGGACAGCTGACTTAATAAACTTAAAACATCAAAATATATTAAAAGTGTTGTAAATATATTTTGAACATACTTTAATATATATGTATATATTGTTATAGGTTCGTGAATCAACAGTGGCCAAGTCTTACTTCCCGACGAAGTAAAAATCTGTGAAAGTGAGTTATAGTCCCACTTTTAAAATCTAATATTTTTGGGATGAGAATACATGCAGGTTTTATAAATGATTTACAAAATAGACACAAGTACGTGAAACTACATTCTATGGTTGAATTATCGAAATCGAATATGCCCCTTTTTATTAAGTCTGGTAATCTAAGAATTAGGGAACAGACACCCTAATTGACGCGAATCCTAAAGATAGATCTATTGGGCTTAACAAACCCCATCCAAAGTACCGGATGCTTTAGTACTTCGAAATTTATATCATATCCGAAGGGTGTCCCGGAATGATGGGGATATTCTTATATATGCATCTTGTTAATGTCGGTTACCAGGTGTTCACCATATGAATGATTTTTATCTCTATGTATGGGATGTGTATTGAAATATGAAATCTTGTGGTCTATTATTATGATTTGATATATATAGGTTAAACCTATAACTCACCAACATTTTTGTTGACGTTTTAAGCATGTTTATTCTCAGGTGATTATTAAGAGCTTCCGCTGTCGCATACTTAAATAAGGACGAGATTTGGAGTCCATGCTTGTATGATATTGTGTAAAAACTGCATTCAAGAAACTTATTTTGTTGTAACATATTTGTATTGTAAACCATTATGTAATGGTCGTGTGTAAACAGGATATTTTAGATTATCATTATTTGATAATCTACGTAAAGCTTTTTAAAACCTTTATCTATGAAATAAAGGTTATGGTTTGTTTTAAAAATGAATGCAGTCTTTGAAAAATGTCTCATATAGAGGTCAAAACCTCGCAACGAAATCAATTAATATGGAACGTTTTTAATCAATAAGAACGGGACATTTCAGAACTCATCTAGATAGTTTATTTTATGATCAACATCAGTTACATGTACAGAAAATAACAATTACTCCGCTGTCCCAAATTAATCAAACCGAAAGACATGAAATCGAGCAATTCTACGCATACAATCAACATAACAATAACAAATAACTAACATACTATCAATATATCATACAAAATCAGTAAAATATATGAAAAATCAAAAAGCTAGGGTTAGGGTTTATACCCTAATCAAGAATCGAAGAGTATGATCGTGTAGAGAAGAACGAGAGGAACGCGATGATGATTAAAGCCCTATGATCCAAGCAATAATTTTTGGTGAATTGATGATGATTTTGAGGTGTTGGGGAACGGCCTAATGGGAGGGAGGAAGGAGAGTTTGAGATAAAAATAAGTTGGTAGGTTTAGATAAGGAAAAATGTGAAAATAAAAATGATGTTGCAAAAATGAAAAACAACAAGGGGTATACCCCCTTGTGTTCGGCCGAACATAGGAGTGGGGTGGGCCCCACTTAGCCCAATTTGCTTAAATGTAAATTCCTTGTGGCCCGATTGCCCGATCGAAACGCGAAACGCGAAAACATGCTTACGCGATTAAAAATCCGGAGAGATAATAACTACGCGACGAAAAATAAATATAAATACACTATATAATAATATGATCTTAAAATATCATATTTAAAATATTTAGGATTTAAAAATCCCGAAAGCTCGACCGTTGGTTTGAAAACCGAAAAGATTGACACGTAGAAACGTATAGTTTAAAATATGAATGCAAATATTCATATAACGCATAATAATTAATATATTACTATAAAATAATAATATAGATCATAAAAATGACGTGGCACGAATAACAATTAACGGTCGTTAAATAATTAACGGCAAAAGATAACGGAAAAAGTAGGGTCGTGACAGTACCTTCCCGTTACGGAAATTTCGTCCCGAAATTTAAGCAGGTGCAGGGGTTGACTCAACATTTGGGAACAAATGCGGGTACTTCTGCCTCATCTAATCTTCACGCTCCCAAGTGAACTCGGTGTAGTGACCCGAACTTTTTCCATGTTTATATATATTAATTGAGATTGATATTTACATGATTAAATGTTTCCAACATGTTAAGCAATCAAACTTGTTAAGACTTGATTAATTGAAATATGTTTCATATAGACAATTGACCACCCAAGTTGACCGGTGATTCACGAACGTTAAAACTTGTAAAAACTATATGATGACATATAATGGATATATATATAGTTAACATGATACTATGATAAGTAAACATATCATTAAGTATATTAACAATGAACTACATATGTAAAAACAAGACTACTAACTTAATGATTTTTAAACAAGACATATATGTAACGATTATCGTTGTAAAGACATTTAATGTATATATATCATATTAAGAGATATTCATACATGATAATATCATGATAATATAATAATTTAAAATCTCATTTGATATTATAAACATTAGGTTAACAACATTTAACAAGATCGTTAACCTAAAGGTTTCAAAACAACACTTACATGTAACGACTAACGATGACTTAACGACTCAGTTAAAATGTATATACATGTAGTGTTTTAATATGTATTTATACACTTTTGAAAGACTTCAATACACTTATCAAAATACTTCTACTTAACAAAAATTCTTACAATTACATCCTCGTTCAGTTTCATCAACAATTCTACTCGTATGCACCCGTATTCGTACTCGTACAATACACAGCTTTTAGATGTATGTACTATTGGTATATACACTCCAATGATCAGCTCTTAGCAGCCCATGTGAGTCACCTAACACATGTGGGAACCATCATTTGGCAACTAGCATGAAATATCTCATAAAATTACAAAAATATGAGTAATCATTCATGACTTATTTACATGAAAACAAAATTACATATCCTTTATATCTAATCCATACACCAACGACCAAAAACACCTACAAACACTTTCATTCTTCAATTTTCTTCATCTAATTGATCTCTCTCAAGTTCTATCTTCAAGTTCTAAGTGTTCTTCATATATTTTACAAGTTCTAGTTACATAAAATCAAGAATACTTTCAAGTTTGCTAGCTCATTTCAAATCTTGTAAGGTGATCATCCAACCTCAAGAAATCTTTGTTTCTTACAGTAGGTTATCATTCTAATACAAGGTAATAATCATATTCAAACTTTGGTTCAATTTCTATAACTATAACAATCTTATTTCAAGTGATGATCTTACTTGAACTTGTTTTCGTGTCATGATTCTGCTTCAAGAACTTCGAGCTATCCAAGGATCCATTGAAGCTAGATCCATTTTTCTCTTTTCCAGTAGGTTTATCCAAGGAACTTAAGGTAGTAATGATGTTCATAACATCATTCGATTCATACATATAAAGCTATCTTATTCGAAGGTTTAAACTTGTAATCACTAGAACATAGTTTAGTTAATTCTAAACTTGTTCGCAAACAAAAGTTAATCCTTCTAACTTGACTTTTAAAATCAACTAAACACATGTTCTATATCTATATGATATGCTAACTTAATGATTTAAAACCTGGAAACACGAAAAACACCGTAAAACCGGATTTACGCCGTCGTAGTAACACCGCGGGCTGTTTTGGGTTAGTTAATTAAAAACTATGATAAACTTTGATTTTAAAGTTGTTATTCTGAGAAAATGATTTTTATTATGAACATGAAACTATATCCAAAAATTATGATTAAACTCAAAGTGGAAGTATGTTTTCTAAAATGGTCATCTAGACGTCGTTCTTTCGACTGAAATGACTACCTTTACAAAAATGACTTGTAACTTATTTTTCCGACTATAAACCTATACTTTTCTGTTTAGATTCATAAAATAGAGTTCAATATGAAACCATAGCAATTTGATTCACTCAAAACGGATTTAAAATGAAGAAGTTATGGGTAAAACAAGATTGGATAATTTTTCTCATTTTAGCTACGTGAAAATTGGTAACAAATCTATTCCAACCATAACTTAATAAACTTGTATTGTATATTATGTATTCTTGAGATACCATAGACACGTATACAATGTTTCGACCTATCATGTCGACACATCTATATATATTTCGGAATAACCATAGACACTCTATATGTGAATGTTGGAGTTAGCTATACAGGGTTGAGGTTGATTCCAAAATATATATAGTTTGAGTTGTGATCAATACTGAGATACGTATACACTGGGTCGTGGATTGATTCAAGATAATATTTATCGATTTATTTCTGTACATCTAACTGTGGACAACTAGTTGTAGGTTACTAACGAGGACAGCTGACTTAATAAACTTAAAACATCGAAATATATTAAAAGTGTTGTAAATATATTTTGAACATACTTTGATATATATGTATATATTGTTATAGGTTCGTGAATCAACCAGTGGCCAAGTCTTACTTCCCGACGAAGTAAAAATCTGTGAAAGTGAGTTATAGTCACACTTTTAAAATCTAATATTTTTGGGATGAGAATACATGCAGGTTTTATAAATGATTTACAAAATAGACACAAGTACGTGAAACTACATTCTATGGTTGAATTATCGAAATCGAATATGCCCCTTTTTATTAAGTCTGGTAATCTAAGAATTAGGGAACAGACACCCTAATTGACGCGAATCCTAAAGATAGATCTATTGGGCCTAACAAACCCCATCCAAAGTACCGGATGCTTTAGTACTTCGAAATTTATATCATATCCGAAGGGTGTCCCGGAATGATGGGGATATTCTTATATATGCATCTTGTTAATGTCGGTTACCAGGTGTTCACCATATGGATGATTTTTATCTCTATGTATGGGATGTGTATTGAAATATGAAATCTTGTGGTCTATTGTTACGATTTGATATATATAGGTTAAACCTATAACTCACCAACATTTTTGTTGACGTTTAAAGCATGTTTATTCTCAGGTGAATATTAAGAGCTTCCGCTGTTGCATACTAAAATAAGGACAAGATTTGGAGTCCATGTTTGTATGATATTGTGTAAAAACTGCATTCAAGAAACTGATTTCGATGTAACATATTTGTATTGTAAACCATTATGTAATGGTCGTGTGTAAACAGGATATTTTAGATTATCATTATTTGATAATCTACGTAAAGCTTTTTAAACCTTTATTTATGAAATAAAGGTTATGGTTTGTTTTAAAAATGAATGCAGTCTTTGAAAAACGTCTCATATAGAGGTCAAAACCTCGCAACGAAATCAATTAATATGGAACGTTTTTAATCAATAAGAACGGGACATTTCACTCGGGACCGCGTCGTTCAATCTAACTCGAACAATAGGAATTCTACTCTGTTTAAGAGTCTTAACCTTTCGATCCATAATTTCAACAGGTTCCTTAAAAGAAAAAGTAGTTTCTTATCAACATGAAGTCCCTCCATAGGAATGGTTTCCTAGGCCTCGGCCAAACACTTCTTTAAATTCGATACATGAAAAACATCGTGAACAGCACTGAGTTCTTGTGGCAATTTCAAACGATAAGCCACGGGTCCAACTCTCTCAATAATTTCAAAAGGTCCAACAAATCGAGGATTCAACTTTCTCCCTTTTACCAAAACGTATCACGCCCTTCCAAGGCAATACCTTCAACATAACATGATCACCGACCTAAAATTCAATATCGTTCCTTCTCTTATTGGCATAGCTCTTTTGCCGACTTCTGACGGTTCTCAATCCTTCCTTAATCTGTACGATCTTCTCGGTAGTCTCATGAATAATGTCTGGACCTATGAGTTGAGCATCCCCAACCTCATTCCAACAGACAGGAGACCTACACTTTCTACCATACAGAGTTTCAAACGGTTCGGCTTTAATACTTGCATGATAGCTGTTGTTATAAGAAAGCTTAGCTAACGACAAGTATCTATCCCTACAATTACCAAAATCAATTACGCACGCCCTCAACATGCCTTCTAACGTTTGGATGGTCCTTTAATTCTGACCGTCCGACTGTGGATGATAAGCGGTGCTCATATCCAACTTAGTTCCCAAAGTTTCCTGTAAGGATTGCCAAAATCTCGATATAAATCGACTGTCTCGGTCCGAATTAATAAATACGGGAACACCATGTCTAGAAACAATCTCCTTCAAATACAAACGAGTAAGCTTCTCTATCGAATCTGTTTCCTTAATCGGTAAGAAATGAGCTGATTTTGTGAGTCGGTCAACAATCACCCAAATGGTATCATAACCACCAACAGCTCACAGTAACTTCGTAATAAAATCCGTTGTAATACCTTCCCACTTCCACTCGGGAATCTCAGGTTGCACCAAAAGTCCAGACGGTTTCTGATGTTCAGCTTTAACCTTAGCACAGGTCAAACACTTAGCCACATACGTAGCCATATCAGCTTTCAAATTAGGCCACCAATACAGCTCCTTAAGATCATGATACATCTTTCCTAAACCAGGATGAATAGAGTACCCATACTTATGAGCCTCATCTAAAACAAGTTTCGTAGGTCACCAAACTTCGGAACCCAAAGGCATCCAGCAAAAATACCGAGTACCATCGGTTTGTACCTCTAACTGTTTACTCAAGCCTCGGACCTTCCCGTTACAAAATTTTCCTCCTTCAAGGCTTCTTGTTGTGCCTCAAGAATCTGCCTTGTGAGGTTTGTTCGAATGGTCATATTTAAGGCTCTAAACCTACGAGGTTCAACTCTCTCTTTTCGACTCAAAGCATCGGCTACAACATTGGCCTTTCCATGATGATATAAGAGTTCGAAATCATAATCGTTCAACGTCTCAACCCATCTTCGCTGTCTCATATTTAGCTGTTTTTGATCAAGAATATGTTGAAGACTTTTGTGATCAGTGTACACTGCACATTTGACCCCATATAAGTAATGTCTCCAATTCTTGAGTGCGAATATAACAACTCCCAATTCTAAATCATGGGTTGTATAATTCTGCTCGTGGATCTTCAACTGACATGACGCATATGCAATAACCTTCTTTTATTGCATCAAAACACACCCAAAGCCTTGACGCGAAGTATCACAATAAACAACAAAATCATAATTACCCTTAGGTAGTGACAATATCGGAGCGGTAGTCAACTTCTTCTTCAAAATTTGAGAAGCAGTCTCTTGTTCATCCTTCCACTCATACTTCTCCCCCTTATGCGTTAAAGCAGTCAGAGGTGTCGCTATACGAGAGAAATCTTGAATGAACCTTCTATAATATCCTACCAATCCTAGAAACTGACGGATCTGAGTAGGAGTTTTCGAAGTTTCCCGCTTTTTAATCGCCTCAATCTTAGCAGGATCAATCTGTATTTCCTGTTTACTAACAATATGTCTAAGGAATTGAACTTCTCTTAACCAGAAAGCACACTTAGAGAACTTAGCGTACAACTCTTCCTTTCTCAATAAATCAAGCACCAACTTCAAATGTTTTTCGTGTTCATGATCACTCTTGGAATAGGTAAGAATATCACCGATGAAAACGATAAAGAACTTATCTAGATAGGGTCTACACACACGGTTCATGAGGTCCATGAACACAGCAGGTGCATTTGTCAATCCGAACGGCATAACAAGGAATTCGTAGTGACCATAACGGGTGCGAAAAGCGGTTTTCGGAATATCAGTTTCTTTAGCCCGCAGTTGGTGATGACCGGAACGAAGATCAATTTTAGAATAAACGAACGAACCTTGAAGTTGATCGAACAGATCATCAATTCTAAGAAGAGGGTAACGGTTTTTAACTGTAAGCTTGTTCAATTCACGATAATCAATGCACAAACGAAACGAACCATCTTTCTTCTTAACAAACAAAACAGAAGCTCTCCAAGAGGAACGTATAAGGACGAATGAGGTATAGTTGCAGCTAACAAAGGAAGAAATATAGAGAGTAACCAAATCGGTGGTAACGATGTTTAAGACAATTCCTTCAAAGGGAATAACGAGGATCATGAACTTCAACGTAAATTTTCATTATATTTCCGAAAAGGAAGACTTGCAAAAGGTGTGATCTTTCAACGACAGTGAACTTCCTCGCACAATGAGCGAGTCAACCTAGGATTCATCCTTATTCTTCAATTTATATGAGGCTGAAAGGAAACGTGAATCATGGACTATAAAGAGTAGTCAACTCCAGGTGAGATCAATCTCCAAAAATAATTTCGTGCACCTCAAAGTACTGAATCATAGGGTTGATGTTTACGAGGGTGTTGCGGTTGACAGCGAATATTGAGAGTAGAAACTCCTCAAATGGTCTAGTGTAATATATATCCATGGTACCCACTATAACAACAGTTGGGGTAGAAACCCACCTAGCGCCTTTTCTATAATAGGGTGACCACCGAGTGTACCCCAGAAAGTTGATTTATCGGTCCGCGTTTCGGCCATGTCCAACCATAAGAGGGAAAATTTTATGGGCGCAAAGACTTTCCAACAAATTTTATAAAACCGGCATCCAAACTGGTGTAAGAACTTCTATCAATGAACTTAATGGTAAATTTCATCCTTAAACGGAGAATGAGAAGAACGGTGATCCAAACACTCTGTAGAGTAATGCGAAAATTCTAATGTAATCAATCAAAGAAGTTTTGAAAAAGCTTTAAACGTCTGATGTAACCCCATAAATGGAACGAAGCTCTTAGTAAATTTAGAAGTATGTACAACGTGTACCATTTTACGTAAAACAATTTGAGTTAACTAGACAACTTGACATGAGTGATTTTAAAATAATTTTGAAGGTACAATTTAGTGTATACTAGCCAAAATAGGTAAGGGTAACTTTATCCATTCGAATTCATACGTACATATATGATTTTATAATTAGTATACATGACAAAATATTTCATTACTTCTATTCGCCCATAAATCTCATGAGAACCGCCCAATTACACAAATGTGTAAAAATTTTAAATGAAAAGCAGGGTATCCGCATTACAAATGTTACGAGTTGAAGTAAGACCGTTAAAGCTCGGGTGAAGGACTTGAATCGTCTTGCGACATCTAATCAATAAATGCTACGAGGTCATGAGAACCAATGAGTTAAATATTGTTTTGACTTTTATCAGGACACAAGTCCTTGGGTCAAAACTAGTCACGTGCGAAGCTGTCACTAACAAGCGAGTTATGAATGATAAAACATGGGGTAAGTAGTTCGGTTAAGACGAGTCTCTCGTATATCAACAAATAAGATAATGAGTATCTTCCTTACTCATCTAACAACGTTAGAATTTCCGAATGAGTGGTGTACAAATTTTCTTTGACTAACTTTCTATTCCTCATGTCACAATATTGGGACTTTTTATGAATTAACGTAATATAATCACGTTGGCCTGACGCCATTATATTTCACTAACTCATAGTTCCATTCCAATATCACTACATAAGGTCAGGACACGTGGTCAACCTCGAATTTCAACACAATTTCCCTAAAACAATTTCTTAACAATGTGCTAAGGATAGCACAAGAGACAAAGACATCGAAAGTAATGAATAGGAGTAACGATGACATAAGAATGTCTTCGAAGTACCAAGAATCTCTAAAAGTCAAGAATGACGTTTTCCGTTTCAAAAACCAAAGCACATAGGCACAACGGCACAAAGGCACGTAATATAACAAGAATGTTATATACCTAAGCAGAATAGCTGACATTGAAATGCCGAGCCTTTAGAAGTCAAGAATGACGTCTCGCGTAATATAACTCAAAAGTTATATACATATCCATAATAGATGACATAGAAATGCCTAGAATTCTAGAACACGTAATGTAACTCAAACGTTATATCAATAAACACAAATTATGACATAGAAATGTCGAGAATTTCAGAAGTCAAGAATGACACCCCCTCGGTTTCACTAACCGAGGTGTTCCTCTAAAAGATGAACTCGCATGAGTCGGAGAATACGTTCAAATCGGAATGGGAGTTCCTCCCGGATTCAGAACATAATAGAAATGTATGTATGATAACAATATGCATACCAACACGATATTAATAATCACATATAATAATATATAATAGGCCGGGCTGTAGACTAGACTCACTAATGCACCCTATTGACTCGGGTAACGACATCAATGCAGCCTAATTCCCTACAACCAGAGCTCTGATACCAACTGTGGCGACTCCGTCAAAACACTTAACGGCTCCGTCACTTGGTCCCACAGCTTGATCGAAACTCTATATGAATTTAATAAAACAACCTTGCATTCTTTATTTAAAAATGATTTCCTATAAAGGAAATCTACTAAAATATATAAGTTTAGAAAAACTATACAATAATACTTTAACCAAAAGTTGACCAAAACAAAGTCAACAAACAACCACTATTTAATGTAACAAAATAGAGTGCAAGTTAATGTTTAACAAAAGCTGCTATCATAAATATGCAGACTCTCTAAGCACAGCGGAAGCAATCAATCATGAACCTGAGAATAAAACATGCGAGTAACTGTCAACAAAAATGTTGAGTGAATTATAGGTTTAATATTGCAAACAATATTTAATTTAAACAATAAAAATTTATGTTTGAAAACATAAAACTCCTTTTTAAACCACCAAATTATATGCTAGAAAACATATAATAAAACATTATTCCATTTTTCGTGAGCCACCTGGTAACCACTTAACCCTTTATTTACCCTTGCCAAACACAATAAAAAATATACACCGAACAAGTGTATCTACAACAAAATACGAAGTACTAAACATTCCGATAATAAATTGCTAGCGCGACTAGCTCGAAATGGGGTTGTCAAACCCGATAGATCTATCCATAGGATTCGCGTTCACCAGTAGAAACCAGTGATTACAGTTACCAGACTAGGGAATATTTTTGTTCAACTCACAATGAATAATTTAAACCAACTTCCACATGTGTCCAAAGTATAAAATAAATTACATGTATTCTCATCCCAAAAGCTTTAAAATAGAAAAATGGGACTATAACTCACCTTAATAGCAAACGAAGTAACCACACAATTATGCGAACAGCAAATGAAGTAGAGTGATCATTAATGATCACAACGCCGACCTATAAATAAAGCAGGTCGATATAAATAACTAACTTAGGTCAAGTCTTAGTATGATAGCTATTGTACATGTTGCAAGTAGACATAGAACAACACTCAACATGCATCGGTTTGATCGGAACAGCGTACGGACACACACTTTCTATTTTTAGAAAGTTTCTATTTTTAGCAGGTTTCCATTTTTGGAAAGTTTTCTATTTTTGGAAAGTTTCTATTTTTGGAAAGTTTCTATTTTTGGAAAGTTTCTATTTTAGGAAAGTTTCTATTTTTGGAAAGTTTCCAAATTTAGAAAGTTATATTTTTAAAAAGTTTTGAAGTTAGGAAAGTTTCCTTATTTAGAAAGTCAACAGAAGTCAACTGAAAATCAAAGTCAACCGAAAGTCAACTCAAAAGTCAACCTTGGTCAAACATAGTCAACATTAATTTTAAAAGTGTAAAGTATAATAATAACATAAGTTATAATGTTAATTAAAGTTAAATATGTATAATTATGTCATAACATAAGTTTAATTAAATAAAAATGAATTATTAAAGTTAAGATAAGTTTAAATGATATAATTAATATAACATAAGTATTTAATTAATTAATTAAATATTAGTCATAATATAAGTATTATTAATTAATAATAAATTTTAAAACATATCATAAGTATTATTAATTAATAATGAATTATTAATCATTTCATAAGTTTCTAATTAAAATTATTAAATCATAAGTATTTAATAATTAGATCATAATTAAATAATAATTAAGTCTTATAATAATTAAATAATTATTTAATCTTTATTATAAGTCTTAAAATAATATTCTCATAAAATAAATTTAATACTTATCATAAGTATTTTTCATTAATAATAAAAGTATTATTAATCATAAGTTTAATTAAAACGTTAATTAAATCATAAGTAATAATTAAATGATATAATAAATATATATCATAAGTCTTAAATGATAATAATTACTTCTTATATCATAAGTAATTAATCAATAATGAAAATCATTATTTTTATCATAAGTTTCAATATTTAACCATAAGTTTTAATTCAAAAGTTCATCGGGTCATAACTTGAGCCCCGGGAATCAGTTTTCGGCGAGCCTTATATATATCTTCGCCTAACCAACCCACCCGACACATTAGTGTGCTCAAGAACATCCCAAGAACAGTCACCAAGTCGTGACTTACAGCTATAAATCGGTTTGTACCTTTAATCCGCTCAAAAAAGTATTTTAGTCATAACGGGTGATCCGTGGCTCGGATTTCGATGACCCGAACATGAAAGTTCATCCCATCATCAATCCTAACACACTAGTACACCCTAATAACTCTAAAAATGGTCACAAAGTCGGACCATAACTGAACCAATTCGTTTTCACCATTTAATCTTTACAAAACACCATTTTAATCATATCTTAAGCTCCGGGAATCGAAACGACATGAATCCGGAGTCTAAAATTAATGTCTTGATGAGAGGAACTCATCTAGATAGTTTATTTTATGATCAACATCAGTTACATGTACAGAAAATAACAATTACTCCACTGTCCCAAATTAATCAAACCGAAAGACATGAAATCGAGCAATTCTACGCATACAATCAACATAACAATAACAAATAACTAACATACTATCAATATATCATACAAAATCAGTAAAATATATGAAAAATCAAAAAGCTAGGGTTAGGGTTTATACCCTAATCAAGAATCGAAGAGTATGATCGTGTAGAGAAGAACGAGAGGAACGCGATGATGATTAAAGCCCTATGATCCAAGCAATAATTTTTGGTGAATTGATGATGATTTTGAGGTGTTGGGGGACGGCCTAATGGGAGGGAGGAAGGAGAGTTTGAGAGAAAAACAAGTTGCTAGGTTTAGATAAGGAAAAATGTGAAAATAAAAATGATGTTGCAAAAATGAAAAACAACAAGGGGTATACCCCCTTGTGTTCGGCCGAACATAGGAGTGGGGTGGGCCCCACTTAGCCCAATTTTCTTAAATGTAAATTCCTTGTGGCCCGATTGCCCGATCGAAACCCGAAACGCGAAAACATGCTTACGCGATTAAAAATCCGGAGAGATAATAACTACGCGACGAAAAATAAATATAAATACACTATATAATAATATGATCTTAAAATATCATATTTAAAATATTTAGGATTTAAAAATCCCGAAAGCTCGACCGTTGGTTTGAAAACTGAAAAGATTCGCCGGATGGAAATCCGCGACACGTAGAAACGTATAGTTTAAAATATGAATGCAAATATTCATATAACGCATAATAATTAATATATTACTATAAAATAATAATATAGATCATAAAAATGACGTGGCATGAATAACAATTAACGGTCGTTAAATAATTAACGGCAAAAGATAACGGAAAAAGTAGGGTCGTGACAGAAATACATATGTAAAAATAAGACTACTAACTTAATGATTTCGAAACGAGACATATATGTAACGATTATCGTTGTAACGACATTTAACTGTATATATATCATACTAAGATATATTATATATCATAATATCATGATAATATAACAATTTAACATCTCATTTGTTATAATAAATAATGGGTTAACAACATTCAACAAGATCGTTAACCTAAAGGTTTCAAAACAACATTTACATGTAACGACTAACGATGACTTAACGACTCAGTTAAAATGTATATACATGTAGTGTTTTAATATGTATTCATACACTTTTGAAAGACTTCAAGACACTTATCAAAATACTTCTACTTAACAAAAATGCTTACAATTACATCCTCGTTCAGTTTCATCAACAATTCTACTCGTATGCACCCGTATTCGTACTCGTACAATACATAGCTTTTAGATGTATGTACTATTGGTATATACACTACAATGATCAGCTCTTAGCAGCCCATGTGAGTCACCTAACACATGTGGGAACCATCATTTGGCAACTAGCATAAAATATCTCATAAAATTACAAAAATATGAGTAATCATTCATGACTTATTTACATGAAAACAAAATTACATATCCTTTATATCTAATCCATACACCAACGACCAAAAACACCTACAAACACTTTCATTCTTCAATTTTCTTCATCTAATTGATCTCTCTCAAGTTCTGTCTTCAAGTTCTAAGTGTTCTTCATAAATTCCAAAAGTTCTAGTTTCATAAAATCAAGAATACTTCCAAGATTGCAAGTTTACTTCCAAGTTTTCTAAATCCATTCCAAGTAATCATCTAAGATCAAGAAACCTTTGTTACTTATAGTAGGTTATCTTTCTAATACAAGGTAATAATCATATTCAAACTTTAATTCAATTTCTATAACTATAACAATCTTATTTCGAGTGGAAATCTTACTTGAAATTGTTTTCGTGTCATGATTCTGCTTTAAGAACTTTCAAGCCATCCAAGGATCCTTTGAAGCTAGATCTATTTTTCTCATTTCTAATAGGTTTATCCAATGAAATTGAGGTATTAATGATGTTCATAACATCATTCTATTCATACATATAAAGCTATCTTATTCGAAGGTTTAAACTTGTAATCACTAGAACATAGTTTAGTTAATTCTAAACTTGTTCGCAAATAAAAGTTAATCCTTCTAACTTAACTTTTAAAATCAACTAAACACATGTTCTATATCTATATGATATGCTACCTTAATGATTTAAAACCTGGAAACACGAAAAACACCGTAAAACCGGATTTACGCGTCGTAGTAACACCGCGGACTGTTTTGGGTTAGTTAATTAAAAACTATGATAAACTTTGATTTAAAAGTTGTTATTCTGGGAAAATTATTTTTATTATGAACATGAAACTATATCCAAAAATTATGGTTAAACTCAAAGTGGAAGTATGTTTTCTAAAATGGTCATCTAGACGTCGTTCTTTCGACTGAAATGACTACCTTTTCAAAAATGACTTGTAACTTATTTTTCCGACTATAAACCTATACTTTTTCTGTTTAGATTCATAAAATAGAGTTCAATATGAAACCATAGTGTAAAGACCCATCCTAATCCACCTGGACGAAGTCTTCAACAACTGGTTCCATTGCGAGGTACAGACCTCTATATGTCTTTAACGACTCCATGTAATATCTTTAAAATGAGTAAATGCACAACGAAAGACTTAATTCGTACCTGAGAATAAACATGCTTAAAAGTGTCAACCAAAAGGTTGGTGAGTTCATAGGTTTATCATATCAATCATTTCAATATATTAATAGACCACAAGATTTCCGTTTGTAAATATATATACACTCACAAGTGTATAAAAGTATTCTATAAGTTGTAGGCACCCAGTAACAAGCCTTAACGTTCATGTTTTACCCTCTGAAGTACACCAGATCAGGTGTGTTTAAAATAACCTCGAAGTACTAAAGCATCCCATAGTCAGGATGGGGTTTGTCAGGCCCAATAGATCTATCTTTAGGATTCGCGCCTACCGTACATAGACAAGTAGTTCAATGTTACCAAGCTAAGGGTATATTTATGGTTTAAACCCACGTAGAATTAGTTTTAGTACTTGTGCCTATTTCGTAAAACATTTATAAAAACAGCGCATGTATTCTCAGTCCCAAAAATATATATAAAAGGGAGCAAATGAAACTCACCATACTGTATTTTGCAGTAAAAATACATAGGACAACTTTGAACAAATATAAGGTTGGCCTCGGATTCACGAACCTCAACGAAGTAGCTCAAATAAAAATGCCCAAGCCCGAGTTTGAACCCGCGACGTCCCGCTAACCCGATAACATCCTTAATCATCACATCTCAATATCGATCGTCATTACCGTAACATCTTGGATCTCATATCATTTTTATCATAACATCATAATAACATCATCATGATAACCCGCCATCATTTTAATCTTATTATAAACTCATGGTCATTATCAGTTTGTTACTAATAACAACAACAAATTTCAGGATCATCATCCCCATCGTTTCCGTGATCACCTCGTCATTCATAAGTTAATTTCACCATTATCATTAAAGTAACATCATACTAAAAATAGTCACGATTATAATTTTCATCTAACCATATTCATCATCGTTATACTATGGTTGCCATCGTCACCTTCTTAATCAGCACATGCCATCGAATTTCCTATATATGCTACAGCCCAACGACTAAGCCCAACAATACTAAGTGAATTCGGCCCAAAAAAATAAAAACTCGGTAGCCCAGCAGGACATCGTGGCTTGTTTGTTTATCTTCCTATCACGTATAGTTTAATCATTTTCCAAACCCCACTATAAAGATTCATATAAGTATAAATCCATCCACTAACCCACTTGACTTAAACAACGAATTTCGGTTAGGTAGTATGATGCTGGATTCCATCGAATTATACATGATTTATTTTCATATAGTGCCCCACAATACACTTTATAATTCCACTAATTCAATTGATTAATATATATTTGTTTCAACTTTGTACGAATCCATCTAATTCACTAATTGAAACAGGAAGAAAAAGACACAATTATAAACTAGGTAAACTCCAACATTTATTTAATTGCAAGTGGGGTTTCTCTATTTCATTGTGTCAGCTATAAAGGAAAAGATGGAGTACACCTTAGTTGTACAGGCTCACGGTAGAAAGAAACAAAAAACAGGATGTATGGCAGCAGGTTTTTGCATCAACGTTGTGTCTGATCGAGGAGAAAGAAGAAAGGCGAAAAATAAAAATAAAGACAACGTAGCAGTAACAGCTCACCATGGAGTTTAATGGTGACGATTGTGATCAAGGTGGTGGCGTTTGATGGGTGGTGCAAGGTGTAAAAGGTGGCGGTTGTGATTTTTTTTGGGGTTTTGATCGAACAAGGTACCCGACAGAGGACGGTTATGGTGATATTTTAGATGATTCGATGGTGATTAGAAAACATGCTGCAAGAATTTAAATGTTTGTGGGTGTGGTTTGTGTTTGGAGAAGAAACACGATGAAGGTGGTGAATCCGATGCTTGAGGGTGGTGGTGTGTTCACAGCTATAGCAGCAACAGATATACGATTTTAGTTAGAAACAGAAAATAGTAACATGAGATTGTTATGTATGAGAGGGAGAGAGATAGATGGGTAGTTGTAGGGTGACGGTTTTGGTTAGGTGGAGGCTGAAGTGGTGGTGGAAGCTCGACTGCACAGTAAAACGAATGGTGGTGTGTTGGATTGTAGGCGGTTTCGTCGAACAATAATTAGCAGGATGCTATGGTTCGATTTAGAGGTTACAATAGCAATGTTTTATAGCAGCTGCATAATTTAACAGCTAGCTTTGGGTGGTTTGATAATCGACTAGAGATAATAATCGGTGTGGGGGTTTGGAAACAGAAGGTAGTTCAATCGAGTAATTGTGACAGACTAAAATGGCGGGTTTGATCATGATATTTCTAAGATGAAAGGTGGCAGGTATCTTTGCCATCGGTTTAGAGATCAAAAGGATATGGGGTGGTGAGGTTACATGTATATGTTTTTATATATACAAGATAATAGATGATAAGTAGATGAAGAAACAAGAGTACTCAGTTTACTTTCTCGTGAACCTCTTTTGGATACATCCTACCGACATAATCTATTATATATCTTTATTATTATTATTATTATTATTATTATTATTATTATTATTATTATTATTATTATTATTATTATTATTATTATTATTATTATTATTATTATTATTATTATTATTAATATTTAATAATAATAATAATTATAATATTAATAATTATAATAAAATAATGAAATCAAAATATAAACGTGCATATATGTATATCCACAATTAGTGGGATATAATTAGATATTTTTACTTCGCGTAGTGCTATATCGTGTCCATTGCTAAGCAGTTGACGTATGAAAGAGTTCCTAAAATCCCAAATTTTTAGATTAAGCATATTAAATTATTTCACTCTTTACCTGATTGAAACCTGATCAAAAAGGTTCGAAAATTATTTATTTTCTGTTCCGATTTATATGTACGGAGTACTAATATTTAAACTTAAAAAGGTAAAAATACTTTTAACAAATCTAAAATCTTCGTAATCGATTTACAGTTCAACTTTTATTTTAATCCTTCATAAACTTATATTAAATCTATATGAATGCTAACAAAATGTCAACCGATTATTACTGACGTTTACTAATTAAACTCGAAATTATTCATTTTCCATTTACACTTTCTCTATATATAATCAGTTTTAAATAACAAGTTTTATCACATAAATATATATTATATATTTTTAAACAAATACATTTAATATTATTTTATATATTTCCAAGTAGTATTTATATACACTCATATATATATATATATATATATATATATATATATATATATATATATATATATATATATATATATATATATATATATATATCTATTTACAAATAGTTGTTCGTGAATCATCGAGAACAGTCGAAGGTCAATTGAATATATGAAACAGTTCAGGATTTTTGAGACTCAACCTAACATACTTTTCTTATCGTGTCAAACATAATGAATCGTATCAAGATTTTGGTTCAAAATTAGTCGAAATTTTCCGGGTCGTGACAGTACCTACCCGTTAAAGAAATTTCGTACCGAAATTTGATCGAGGTCATCATGGCTAACAATAAAAATGTTTTCATGACGAATATGAGTTGATAAATAGAGTTTTATCAACATTGAGTAATATTGATAAAATAATTCGATTACTCGAAGAGTATGAGTGAAGCTATCGCAAAAGAGTGAAATGATAAAATTAAGGTTCGTCTTAACTTTTAACGTAATCACGGTTGATTTCCGGAATTTATGGAATTTAAGGAAAATCTTCTAATCAGAAAGAAAATGTAATAGCACGATTTATTAGCAATTTGTTAGAATTACGGAAGAATAAAAAATACCAAGGAAATATTTCCGTGATATGTTTAGAGATTAAGTAGAATGAAAGAGTTATGTAACATGACACATGATGACGGTAGGGTCTGTGAATCATCACGTTCCATTATAAATTCAGCATGACTTACTGTAATATAATCACGTTGACCAAGCGCATTATATTATACTAACTCATGCTTCAGTTCCCAACACTTCTCCACAATTTATTCATAATTTATATTTAGACCTTACAGAAGTTTCCAATATAATGGAATACAGAAATACAAGAGGTAGATAATTTCGGACAAGAATATTTATGAAAATATCCTCAGAAATATCGAAGATATTTATGATGATATTTTGGAATTTCTAAGTTCGAAGGTTGATGAAGAAAAAAATTTTTCGCAAGATTTTTAACATGACTTCGGAGCAGGATAATATCTAAAGATTTCATCGGATTCAGATTTACCTGGATTCTTTGAATATAGGGTTTGGTCCTTGTATTTATTCTTTGTTTCCTTCATGGTGTGCTCAATCCGATTTTCAGTACCAAATTTTTTATCGAGCGTTCCAAACACTTCCTTCTTTATTATCAACTTTTGGCCATTATGACCATCTACAACATGCTGCTTTGTCAGCCTTTTCAAAGTTAATGGATCTGGGTCATCGGTTATCAAACCGATGTGGTTTGAGGAGACTTGTGTTTTTAGATGATTAAACGCTGATGGTAATATGGTGGAATATAAAAGGTTCTCCAGTAACAATAAAGAGTACACATATATATCAAGGTTATAATAAGGTAGATTTGAATGAAAAGTCGAAGTTGACTTGCTGGAGCTGTGACAAATTTTACTATTTGAAAGGGATTACCAAGTTATTTTGGGTAATAATAAAACTAAAGGAATTAGCACAGCTATGTATTAAACGTTTACTCAGTTTCTGAGAGTTTTTTAGGTGCATAACTATATGCCTCAATCTTTTCTTCCATAAATGAAGTGCGGCTGGTTCATCCTCTCGATCGAGGTGTTTTCAAGAATCATGAAAGATTTGAACGCAGATTGAAATCACCAAGATGCAAATGAATTTTAAAATGAAATCAAGTGGCAAACTTGAAGAAATGTTTAGTTTCATATGTTATAATCAATATTTTAATTCATTTTAATTGTCCAGTATTATTAGTCGACAGTCGATAGTCCACAGTTAACAGTCCAATAATTCATATATAGTTTAATATATAATATTCGAGTTAATTAATAAGTTTCATGACCCGTATACGTCTCAGACTCGATCACAACTCAAAGTATATATATATTTTGGAATCAACCTCAACCCTGTATAGCTAACTCCCACATTACTGCATATAGAGTGTCTATGGTTGTTACAAAATATTTATATAGATGGGTCGATATGATATGTCAAAACCTTGTATACGTGTCCCGATATTTAAATGCGTAAATAAATAACAGGAATTAAATGACGATAAATAAAATTGCGAGAATTAAATTGCGATAATTAAATTGCAATAAATAAAATGTAATCAGTTAGCTAGGAACAATTAGCTAGGAACAGTCAGCGTGGATTCTTAACAACATTTTTCTCGTAGTTAATTTGTTTGTTTCTAACAAATTTTATTTTTTGTCCAATGTTTTCTTCATTATGCCACTTGTTGGATTCTGATAGATTAAAATCCAAATATGAAATTGAATAAAAATGGTTATTCTGTGGTGAATCAGATTCGTATATCTGTGGATATAAGTAGGATGGTAATTGATCGTTGAATCAGATTCGAAGAATGTACAGTGTAACTTATTAATGTGAAATCTAAATATTCCTCGAGTATTACCTACCCGTTAAAATATTTTCACCATTAATAGTTTGTACGAAAAAAAATATTTTCTTCAGATGCAATCATGGATTTAATGAGTTAATATAATATTAAACTCATTTGATTTACGTTAGAACAAGAATATATAATCTTTAAAACATTAGAGATCACATAATCGCCATAATGAACGAAGATAATTGATGTAGAACGATACGTAGAACGATGATTATACTCGAGGTACGGAACGAGATGTTGTGGCGTGTGATGTTGAAACTTAGGTTGTTGGTGGTACTGGTGTTGCCGGTGCTGTTGCTGAAGCTGGTAGGTCTTGCACCACGTTTTCCAAATTAATTACTCGAGCGCGAAGTTCGTTGACTTCTTCGATTACTCAGGGATGATTGTCGGTAAGAACGAGCGAATGAATATGGTTTAGAATTTTAGATAGAATATAATCGTGGTGAGATATTCGGGAAATGAGAGTAAAAATGATGTTTCGAATAAGTTCGGCGGTAAGTGCATCAGGTTCTTTGCCAAGAGTGCAAGTTGGTGGGTGGAAAAGATCGTCTTCTTCTCGTCTCCATCGGTTAAGTCAACTACGAACCCATCATATGAATTGAGGATGGATGATTGGTTGATTCATTCCGATGACACTGCTTTCGGAGCTTAGGTGAAACTCCATATCAGAATAGTTGTCGGAATAACCATCAGAATAGCTATCGAAATCTAAGGGACTCGAACTGATTAAGGGATTCATCTCGTACGATCAGATGAAGGATTTTTGATAAGAAATAGATTATAGGATGTAGATTAGTACCCTGCAATACATAATTTACATATGCATATATATTACTAAAATCCCATAAGTTACGGAGGAATCTACGGAAGCTGTCAGGCAGAGGTAACAATAACAGATACACTAAGATATGAATTTATCTATACACTGTCTATGCAATAGAGGCAGTAAGACGTGTCTAGACTTTAAGGATGATAAGCAAATAATTTTTTTTACACGAAATGATAAGCAAAACCTTTGACATGCAGACACGGTCGAAGTCCAGACTCACTAATGCATCCTAACAACTATCAGTTAAACACACTAATGTAAAACCTAGTTCACTACGACCTCCGCTCTGATACCACCTGTAAAGACCCGTCCTAATCCACCTGGACGAAGTCTTCAACAACTGGTTCCATTGCGAGGTACAGACCTCTATATGTCTTGAACGACTCCATGTAATATCTTTAAAATGAGTAAATGCACAGCGGAAGACTTAATTCGTACCTGAGAATAAACATGTTTAAAAGTGTCAACCAAAAGGTTGGTGAGTTCATAGGTTTATCATATCAATCATTTCAATATATTAATAGACCACAAGATTTCCGTTTGTAAATATATATACACTCGCAAGTGTATAAAAGTATTCTATAAGTTGTAGGCACCCAGTAACAAGCCTTAACGTTCATGTTTTACCCTCTGAAGTACACCAGATCAGGTGTGTTTAAAATAACCTCGAAGTACTAAAGCATCCCATAGTCAGGATGGGGTTTGTCAGGCCCAATAGATCTATCTTTAGGATTCGCGCCTACTGTACATAGACAAGTAGTTCAATGTTACTAAGCTAAGGGTATATTTCTGGCTTAAACCCACGTAGAATTAGTTTTAGTACTTGTGCCTATTTCATAAAACATTTATAAAAACAGCGCATGTATTCTCAGTCCCAAAAATATATATAAAAGGGAGCAAACGAAACTCACCATACTGTATTTTGTAGTAAAAATATATAGGACGACTTTGAACAAATATAGGGTTAGCCTCGGATTCATGAACCTCAACGAAGTAGCTCAAATAAAAACGCCCAAGCCCGGGTTTGAACCCGCGAAGTCCCGCTAACCCGATAACATCCTTAATCATCACATCTCAACATCGATCGTCATTACTGTAACATCTTGGATCTCATATCATTTTTATCATAACATCATAATAACATCATCATGATAACCCGCCATCATTTTAATCTTATTATAAACTCATGGTCATTATCAGTTTGTTACTAATAACAACAACAAATTTCAGGATCATCATCCCCATCATTTCCGTGATCACCTCGTCATTCATACGTTAATTTCACCATTATTATTAAAGTAACATCATACTAAAAATAGTCACGATTATAATTTTCATCTAACCATATTCATCATCGTTATACTATGGTTGCCATCGTCACCTTCTTAATCAGCACATGCCATCGAATTTCCGATATATGCTACAGCCCAACGACTAAGCCCAACAATACTAAGTGAATTCGGCCCAAAAAATAAAAACTCAGTAGCCCAGCAGGACATCGTGGCTTGTTTGTTTATCTTCCTATAGTCCGATGTAAAAAAAATGCAGGAGTTATCATGTACTCCTATCACGTATAGTTTAATCATTTTCCAAACCCCACTATAAAGATTCATATAAGTATAAATCCATCCACTAACCCACTTGACTTAAACAACGAATTTCGGTTAGGTAGTATGATGCTGGATTCCATCGAATTATACAGGATTTGTTTTCATATAGTGCCCCACAATACACTTTATAATTCCACTAATTCAATTGATTAATACATATTTGTTTCAACTTTGTACGAATCCATCTAATTCACTAATTGAAACAGGAAGAAAAAGACACAATTATAAACTAGGTAAACTCCAACATTTATTTAATTGCAAGTGGGGTTTCTCTATTTCATTGTGTCAGCTATAAAGGAAAAGATGGAGCACACCTTAGTTGTACAAGCTTACGGTAGAAAGAACTAGAAAACAGGATGTATGGCAGCAGGTTTTTGCATTAACGTTGTGTCTGATCGAGGAGAAAGAAGAAAGGCGAAAAATAAAAATAAAGACAACGTAGCAGTAGCAGCTCACCATGGAGTTTAATGGTGACGATTGTGATCATGGTGGTGGCGTTTGATGGGTGGTGTAAGGTGTAAAAGGTGGCGGTTGTGATTTTTTTTTTTGGGTTTTGATCGAACAAGGTACCCGATAGAGGACGGTTATGGTGATATTTTAGATGATTCGATGGTGATTAGAAAACATGCTGCAAGAATTTAAATGTTTGTGGGTGTGGTTTGTGTTTGGAGAAGAAACACGATGAAGGTGGTGAATCCGATGCTTGAGGGTGGTGGTGTGTTCACAGCTATAGCAGCAACAGATATACGATTTTAGTTAGAAACAGAAAATAGTAACATGATATTGTTATGTATGAGAGGGAGAGAGATAGATGGGTAGTTGTAGGGTGACGGTTTTGGTTAGGTGGAGGCTGAAGTGGTGGTGGAAGCTCGACTGCACAGTAAAACGAATGGTGGTGTGTTGGGTTGTAGGCGGTTTCGTCGAACAATAATTAGCAGGATGTTATGGTTCGATTTAGAGGTTACAATAGCAATGTTTTATAGCAGCTGCATAATTTAACAGCTAGCTTTGGGTGGTTTGATAATCGACTAGAGATAATAATCGGTGTGGGGGTTTGGAAACAGAAGGTAGTTCAATCGAGTAATTGTGACAGACTAAAATGGCGGGTTTGATCATGATAGTTCTAAGATGAAAGGTGGCAGGTATCTTTGCCATCGGTTTAGAGATCAAAAGGATATGGGGTGGTGAGGTTACATGTATATGTTTTTATATATACAGGATAATAGATGATAAGTAGATGAAGAAACAAGAGTACTCAGTTTACTTTCTCGTGAACCTCTTTTGGATACATCCTACCGACATAATCTATTATATATCTTTATTATTATTATTATTATTATTATTATTATTATTATTATTATTATTATTATTATTATTATTATTATTATTATTATTATTATTATTATTATTATTATTATTATTATTATTATTATTATTATTATTAATACTTAATAATAATAATAATTATAATATTAATAATTATAATAAAATAATGAAATCAAAATATAAACGTGCATATATGTATATCTACAATTAGTGGGATATAATTAGATATTTTTACTTCGCGGAGTGCTATATCGTGTCCATTGCTAAGCAGTTGACGTATGAAAGAGTTCCTAAAAATCCCAAATTTTTAGATTAAGCATATTAAATTATTTCACTCATTACCTGATTGAAACCTGATCAAAAAGGTTCGAAAATTATTTATTTTCTGTTCCGATTTATATGTACGGAGTACTAATATTTAAACTTAAAAAGGCAAAAATACTTTTAACAAATCTAAAATCTTCGTAATCGATTTACAGTTCAACTTTTATTTTAATCCTTCATAAACTTATATTAAATCTATATGAATGCTAACAAAATGTCAACCTAGTATTACTGACGTTTACTAATTAAACTCGAAATCATTCATTTTCCATTTACACTTTCTCTATATATAATCAGTTTTAAATAACAAGTTTTATCACATAAATATATATTATATATTTTTAAACAAATACATTTAATATTATTTTATATATTTCCAAGTAGTGTTTATATACACTCATATATATATATATATATATATATATATATATATATATATATATATATATATATATATTTACAAATAGTTGTTCGTGAATCGTCGAGAACAATCGAAGGTCAGTTGAATATATGAAACAGTTCAGGATTTTTGAGACTCAACCTAACAGACTTTGCTTATCGTATCAAAGATAATGAATCGTATCAAGATTTTGGTTCAAAATTAGTCGAAATTTTCCGGGTCGTGACACATAGCAATTTGATTCACTCAAAACGGATTTAAAATGAAGAAGTTATGGGTAAAACAAGATTGGATAATTTTTCTCATTTTAGCTACGTGAAAATTGGTAACAAATCTATTCCAACCATAACTTAATCAACTTGTATTGTATATTATGTAATCTTGAGATACCATAGACACGTATACAATGTTTCGACCTATCATGTCGACACATCTATATATATTTCGGAACAACCATAGACACTCTATATGTGAATATTGGAGTTAGCTATACAGGGTTGAGGTTGATTCCAAAATATATATAGTTTGAGTTGTGATCAATACTGAGATACGTATACACTGGGTCGTGGATTGATTCAAGATAATATTTATCGATTTATTTCTGTACATCTAACTGTGGACAACTAGTTGTAGGTTACTAACGAGGACAGCTAACTTAATAAACTTAAAACATCAAAATATATTAAAAGTGTTGTAAATATATTTTGAACATACTTTGATATATATGTATATATTGTTATAGGTTCGTGAATCAACCAGTGGCCAAGTCTTACTTCCCGACGAAGTAAAAATCTGTGAAAGTGAGTTATAGTCCCACTTTTAAAATCTAATATTTTTGGGATGAGAATACATGCAGGTTTTATAAATGATTTACAAAATAGACACAAGTACGTGAAACTACATTCTATGGTTGAATTATCGAAATCGAATATGCCCCTTTTTATTAAGTCTGGTAATCTAAGAATTAGGGAACAGACACCCTAATTGACGCGAATCCTAAAGATAGATCTATTGGGCCTAACAAACCCCATCCAAAGTACCGGATGCTTTAGTACTTCGAAATTTATATCATATCCGAAGGGTGTCCCGGAATGATGGGGATATTCTTATATATGCATCTTGTTAATGTCGGTTACCAGGTGTTCACCATATGAATGATTTTTATCTCTATGTATGGGATGTGTATTGAAATATGAAATCTTGTGGTCTATTATTACGATTTGATATATATAGGTTAAACATATAAATCACCAACATTTTTTGTTGACGTTTAAAGCATGTTTATTCTCAGGTGAATACTAAGAGCTTCTGCTGTTGCATACTAAAATAAGGACAAGATTTGGAGTCCATGTTTGTATGATATTGTGTAAAAACTGCATTCAAGAAACTGATTTCGATGTAACATATTTGTATTGTAAACCATTATGTAATGGTCGTGTGTAAACAGGATATTTTAGATTATCATTATTTGATAATCTACGTAAAGCTTTTTAAACCTTTATTTATGAAATAAAGGTTATGGTTTGTTTTAAAAATGAATGCAGTCTTTGAAAAACGTCTCATATAGAGGTCAAAACCTCGCAACGAAATCAATTAATATGGAACATTTTTAATCAATAAGAACGGGACATTTCAGTTTATATTTGTATGTATATATATTGTAAATTGTACAAAACGGGGTAAAACAGCGCATTTTCAAAGACCGGCATTAAGTTCAGCAAAAGCTACTAATTTTGACGACAAGATGACAAATAAATGTGATGTAACAACAGACGGAATGAACAAATGATATGCACCATTTATCATTCAGCAAACAAACGCCAATATGTTTGGAAACTTTGGTAAAATTTAATCATTTCTACGCTAATCACCCTCAATAATTTAAATTGTTACTGATTTCTTGCAAATGAGGGCATTGCAAGATCTTAAGTGTGGGAAGGGGTTAAATTCTTTCGGATTTTTAAATTTTTTTTACTTTAAACACTTGGTTACCATTAGAAATACTAGTAAAGTAGTAGTTGTATTAGAATCTAGTGCTCTCTGATAATAAAGAGCAGCCCTAGTCTTATATACTGACTACCCAATTCTAGTAAAATTTTTCAAAATTTTCAATTAAATGAACTCAAAATCATGTTTATACATATTTATGAACGATAAAACTAGGTGTTAACACCGAAATTATTGTTACCTCGGAAAGGACATAAATTGAGAAACAAACCAAAATGTTAGAATTCATTTAAAATGGAATAGAGGACAATAAAAAGGAAAATAAAAGCCAAGTGTGGGAAAAATTACCAAGTTATCTTGAACATATGTCACATATTTCTGTAACAAATAATTGAAGATACTTTTGCTTTGGACTAAACTAAACTGTTTTACCCGATGAAAGAAAAGAAGAGATGGATCTACACGATGAATCAATTCCATCGTTAAAAGGATGTAAAGTATTTCGAAAAAGACACGCGCTTCTTGATTTAGGTCATGAAGTTGTCGTCCAGACCAGCTGTAGGTTGATGAAAAATCTAGAAAAGTCATCTCTAAAATCAGCAGGAAATCCACGGACCTCAGCATCAAACAGGGTCGCCAAGTGGTCAGACTTATCCTAACCATGAGAGGATCTGTCTTGTAAAGTGGGGAGGACACCGTGCAAATTAGCTTGATAAGACTAATAAATCAGACCCCCAGAAAGGATAATCTCCTTAAAGATTAAAAATCAGCTTTTAAGCCTGATATTACTCAATCCTTGAGATTGACCTTAAAAATTGAGAATTACATACTCATGGAATTCAATGATATCTAAACTCGAGCTTGAACGAGAAAATATTTTGATCAAAATTACAAACCGATTTGTTTTCTGAAAACCCATTTTCTATGCGTTCATTACCATTGAACGTAAAATCCTAAGAATTCACCTGGAATCCATTAGATCACCTGAACCAAATCGGGTGTCAACCGTAAGAACGGTGGTTGCATAGCATGGTCAAAGACAGGACCTTGTGCCAGACCGAAAAATCATAAGGGTGAGCTTTACTATTGCTCCTACCAAGGATAGTAATTGCGTCCGACACGTTATAGACCATAATTAAAAGTATGTCAGGGGACATTGCCTTAACAGTTGCTTGTTCAACGCTTTCCTTTACAACCGGATGCTTGTTTATCGAAAGGTAATATACGGAACAAGTATACTAGACGTGTTGCTTTCCTAACACAAGGTTAGCAAGTGGGTGACACAAAACCATAAGTTTTGAGCTAAAATTTTCAAATCTAAAACCCACCAAACCCACAAAAAGAATTTGCAAACACCGGTGAAGGGTTATTCCGGAAAACTTATCTAGGGTAAAAGCTAGATTTAATTTTCAAAAAAATCAAATGTTTTCATAAAGATCCAATTTCCTAAAGGATCTAAATTTTCATAAGTCATGTGGGACTGTAAACCATATCGTTACTACCATTGTTTATACCACCGTATTGAAATCACTGATGTACAAAGTGTGAAGAATAAAGAAGTGATTCTAGTATTTCAAGACTATATTGCTTGAGGACAAGCAAAGCTCAAGTGTGGGAATATTTGATAATGCTAAAAACGAACATATATTTCATAGCATTATCCCTCAAGAAAGACAAGCTTTTAGTTGCAACTGTTCTATTTACAAGTGATATTCGTTTAAATAATAAAAGGTGAATACAAAAGACAGATTCGACGAATTGAAGACGCAAATGACCAAAAAGCTCAAAAGTACAAAATACAATCAATGAGGTTCCAATTATTGATAAGAAACGTCTCAAAATTATAAGAGTACAAGATTCAAAACGCAAAGTACAAGATATTAAATTGTACGCAAGGACGTTCGAAAATCCGGAACCGGGACCAGAGTCAACTCTCAACGCTCGACGCAACGGACTAAAAATTACAAGTCAACTATGCACATGAATATAATATAATATATCATTAATTCTTAAAATTAATATATATATATTATATTATATTTAAAAACCGTCGGCATAAAAAAACAAAGACTTTTGAGTCTCCCCAGCTGGCCATGCGATCGCATGGCCTGGAGGAAGAAACTCCATGCGATCGCATGGTGCACAGTTCCAGCCCACATGCCTATAAAAATCGAGCTTTGGTGTAACACAAAACACATCTTTTTCTTCTCCTCATTCAACGTATAATATTTATATTTATATTATAATTTTAATTTTAATTTTAATTTATAATAATAAGGGTGTGTTAGCGAATGTTGTAAGGGTGTAAGTCGAAATTCTATCCGTGTAACGCTACGCTATTTTTAATCATTGTAAGTTATGTTCAACCATTTTACATTAATGTCTCGTAGCTAAGTTATTATTATGCTTATTTAATCTGAAGTAATCATGATGTTGGGCTAAAAATATTAAAATTAGGTAATTGGGCTTTGTACCATAATTGGGGTTTGGACAAAAGAACGACACTTGTGGAAATTAGACTATGGGCTATTAATGGGCTTTATATTTGTTTAACTAAATGATAGTTTGTTAATTTATAAAGATTTACAATTGAACGTCCCTATAAATAACCATATACACTCGATCGGATACGATGGGCAGGGTATTTATATGTACGAATAATCGTTCATTTAACCGGACACGGGAATGGATTAATAGTCACTAGAATTGTTAAAACAGGGGTGAAATTATGTACAAGGACACTTGGCATAACTGATAACAAAGTATTAAAACCTTGGGTTACACTCAGTCGACATCCTGGTGTAATTATTAAACAAAGTAATAAAACCTTGTTACAGTTTAAGTCCTCAATTAGTTGGAATATTTGACTTCGGGTATAAGGATAATTTGACGAGGATACTCGCACTTTATATTTATGACTGATGGACTGTTATGGACAAAAACCAGACGGACATATTAAATAATTCAGGACAAAGGACAATTAACCCATGGGCATAAAACTAAAATCAACACGTCAAACATCATGATTACGGAAGTTTAAATAAGCATAATTCTTTTATTTCATATTTAATTTCCTTTATTTTATATTTAATTGCACTTCTAATTATCGCATTTTTATTTATTGTTATTGTATTTAATTGCACTTTTAATTATCGTACTTTTTAATTATCGCAAGTTTATTTTATCGCACTTTTATTATTCGCAATTTCATTATCGTTATTTACTTTACGCTTTAAATTAAGTCTTTTATTTATTTAATATTTTACATTTTGTTTTAACTGCAACTAAAGTTTTTAAAATCGACAAACCGGTCATTAAACGGTAAAAACCCCCCTTTATAATAATAATATTACTTATATATATATTTGTATTTTTATAAATTTAAACTAATATAGTGTTAAGCTTTGTGAAAAAGATTCCCTGTGGAACGAACCGGACTTACTAAAAACTACACTACTGTACGATTAGGTACACTGCCTATAAGTGTTGTAGCAAGGTTTAAGTATATCCATTCAATAAATAAATAAATATCTTGTGTAAAATTGTATCGTATTTAATAGTATTTCCTTGTAAAATTTAATAGTATTTTATACCCCTTAGCTCTAACTATCAGTCATCGATGAAAACAATGACAAACTTGACAAGATATGGCCCACACACTCAGTTCATAAGGTCCATGAACACAGCTGGTGCATTTGTCAATCCAAATAGCATAACCATAAACTCGTAATGACCGTAACGCGTCCTAAAAGCAGTCTTTGGAATATCATCCTCCTTCACCTGCATTTGATGATACCCAGAACGTAAATCAATCTTCGAATAAACCGACGAGCCTTGTACTTGATCAAATAAGTCGTCGATTCTCGGTAGTGGGTAGCGGTTCTTGATGGTAAGTTTGTTCAACTCTCGGTAGTCAATACACAACCTAAATGTACCATCCTTCTTCTTGACAAACAAAACAGGAGCTCCCCACGGTGATGTGATTGGTCGAATGAAACCACGCTCTAAAAGTTCTTGTAATTGGCTCTGAAGTTCCTTCATTTCGCTAGGTGCGAGTCTGTATGGAGCACGTGCTATTGGTGCAGCTCCCGGTACAAGGTCTATTTGAAATTCAACGGATCGGTGTGGAGGTAGTCCCGGTAATTCTTTCGGAAATACATCGGGAAATTCTTTTGCGATTGGAACATCATTGATGTTCTTTTCTTTGGAATTGACTTTCTCGACGTGTGCTAGCACAGCATAGCAACCTTTTCTTATTATTTTTTGTGCCTTCAGGTTACTAATAAGATTTAACTTCGCGTTGATCTTTTCTCCGTACACCATTAAGGGTTTTCCTTTTTCTCGTATAATACGAATTGCATTTTTGTAACAAATGATCTCTGCTTTTACTTCTTTTAACCAGTTCATACCGATTATCACATCAAAACTCCCTAACTCTACTGGTATCAAGTCAATCTTAAATGTTTTGCTAACCAGTTTAATTTCTCGATTCCGACATATATTATCTGCTGTAATTAATTTACCGTTTACTAATTCGAGTAAAAATTTATTATCCAAGGGCGTCGGTGAACAACTTAGTTTAGCACAAAAATCTCTACTCATATAGCTTCTATCCGCACCCGAATCAAATAAAATATAAGCAGATTTATTGTCAATGAGAAACGTACCCGTAACAAGCTCCGGGTCTTCCTGCGCTTCTGCCGTATTAATATTGAAAACTCTTCCGCGGCCCTGCCCATTAGTATTCCCCTGATTCGGGCAATTTCTACTAAAGTGGCCCGGTTTTCCACATCCAAAACAAACTATGGCAGTATTATTTGTTCTGACGTTATTTATTCCTCTAGTTCTGTTATGCATTGGTCCGTAGATTTCACACTTCTTCGCGCTATGACCATTTCTTTTACACCTGTTGCAAAATGTTGTGCAGAACCCCAGGTGATGCTCTTCACATCTTTGGCATGGCTGTTTTTGGTTTTTGTTGCCATTGTTGTTATTGAGATTGTTGTTGGGATTGTTATTGTTGCTGTTGTTGTTGTTGTTGTTGTTGTTATTGTTGTTGGGTCGGTTATTGTAGTTGTTGTTGGGACGTTTGTTGAAGTTGTTGTTGCGATTGATGTTGCAGTTATTGGGATAGTTGTTGCGATTTTGGTTGTGACGTTGTTGTTGTATTGGTGACTCTTGTCGTTGGTTTCTTCCCACTTTCTCTTAACTTATTTCATGTTAGCCTCTTCGCCTGATCTTTAATCCTTCCTTCGATCTGGTTCACTAATTTGTGAGCCATTCAACTTGCCTTTTGTATGGAGGCGGGCTCGTGTGAACTCACATCTTCTTGAATTCTTTCCGGTAACCCTTTTACAAATGCGTCGATCTTCTCTTCTTCGTCTTCAAACATTCTGGGACACAATAGGCACAATTCTGTGAATTGTCATTCGTACGTGGTGATATCGAAACCTTGCATTCGTAATCCTCTAAGCTCTACCTTAAGCTTATTGACCTCGTTCCTGGGATGATACTGCTCGTTCAACAATTGCTTGAATGCTGACCATGGTAGTACGTAAGCAGCATCTTGTCCTACCTGCCCGAGATAGGTATTCCAGCACGTTAACGCCGTACCTGTGAAGATATGCGTAGCGTACTTAACTTTGTCCTCTTCATTACACTTACTTATGGCAAATACCGATTCGACCTTCTCGGTCCACCGTTTCAATCCAATTGGTCCTTCGGTTCCATCAAATTCTAAAGGTTTGCAGGCAGTGAATTCTTTGTAGGAGCATCCTACACGATTTCTTGCGGAATTAGTTCCACTGCTAGATCCAGAGTTAATGTTAGTTTGCATTGCAGCCTGCACTGCGGCTATGTTCGCAGCAAGGAAAACACGGAAGTCTTCCTCACTCATGTTCAAGTTCTGACGAGTTGCCGGTGCCATTTGTGAAGACCCGTCCTAATCCATCCGGACGAAGTCCATATCGATTATAAACGATTCACAACAGTTGATTACATCGCGAGGTACTTGACCTCTATATGATACATTTTACAAACATTGCATTCGTTTTTGAAAAGACAATCCTTCATTTCCTCGAAAGTTGACAACATGCATACCATTTCATAATATATCTAAATATAATTGAATTAATAATAATCTTGATGAACGCGACGACTCGAATGCAACGTCTTTTGAAATATGTCATGAATCACTCCAAGTAATATCTTTAAAATGAGCAAATGCACAGCGGAAGACTTCTTTCAAACCTGAGAATAAACATGCTTTAAAGTGTCAACCAAAAGGTTGGTGAGTTCATTAGTTTAACATAAATAATCATTTCATAATTTTGATAGACCACAAGATTTCATATTTCCATTTCTCATAAACATACGTCCCGTGCATAGAGACAAAAAAATATCATTCATATGGACTGAACACCTGGTAACCGACATTCACAATTTTGCATATAAGAATATCCCCATCATTCCGGGATCCTCCTTCGGACATGATATAAATTTCGAAGTACTAAAGCATCCGGTACTTTGGATGGGGCTTGTTGGACCCAATAGATCTATCGTTAGGATTCGCGTCAATTAGGGTGTCTGTTCCCTAATTCTTAGATTACCAGACTAAAAAGGGGCATATTCGGTTTAATAATCCAGCCATAGAATGTAGTTTTAAGTACTTGTGTTTATTTCGTCAAACATTTATAAAAACAGCGCATGTATTCTCAGTCCCAAAAATAGATATTGCAAAAGCATTTAAAAAGGAAGTAATGAAACTCACCTAATGTATTTTGTAGTAAAAATACATATAACGATATTGAACAATGCAGGGTTGGCCTTGGATTCACGAACCTATATCATTTGTATATATATTAAAACATATTTTTGTAATCGAACAATTATATACATATATAATTTTTAATGATATAGTTTTTATATTAGAAATTTATGTATTTCTTCATTAATATAAATATTCATTTTTATATATGAAAATATAGATTTTTTTAAGTTACATATATTATATATATTATTTATATACATTATTTATATGTATTATAACTTAAATTTTATGTTATATATTTATTATGTATATATATATATATATATATATATATATATATATATATATATATATATATATATATATATTCTTTAAAAATGATTTTTATATTCGTTTTGTTATATTAGTATATTTATAAATATATGTTTAGTTCTTTATTTAGAACCGATAGTTTGTTATAAGTAGATATTTTTATAAGTAATGTTTATAATAATAATATTAATGGTAATAACTTAATACTAACACTATACTAATACTAATGAAAATAATAATAACTGGTGTTATTTTCATAATAATGATAAAAAAAATATAATATTTACTACTTGTATTAGTAACAATACCAATAATAATACTAATTATAATAATAATAATGATATTACTAATAATGATAATTATAATAGTAATACTAATCGTATTGATAATAATAATAATAATATTTCTATTTCTAATATCATAATAACATAACTAACATGATTTATAACAACAACAATAACAAATATAATAATAAAAATAATAATAATAATAATAATAATAATAATAATAATAATAATAATAATAATAATAATAATAATGATAATAATAATAATAATAATAATAATAATAATAATAATAATAATTGAAATAAAGAAGATAAAAGTGTATACCATTTGAAATGTTTTCTAAAAAGAATTGCTCCATTCAAGACTCGATCTCGAGACCTCCTGTTTCCCTCAAAGACTCCTTAACCATCGATCTGCCTTATGTTTTACTAATTTATTCTATCTTTTAATTTATATAACTCGTTCTTAAAATCCTTCCTACTTCTTCTTCTTCTTCCCAATAATTCGACCAAATCAACAATCTTTACATAGAATCATAATTATAACAGCGAATAGCATCACGATTATAACATCATAATCATCGTCATCCATTAACCATCAAAATCATTCGGTGTTTAAATCATCTTCAAATACATCGTCCGTTTTCATCACGATATGATATCCTCAACATTAAAATCCATAACAAGCCCATCATCTTCCATGTTATGCCTACTATAATCATCATCATCATCATTTCGTTGGTTACACTACGCCACAGAAACGAACAAGAGAAAAAAAATGTCGAGTGTGGTTTGGTTTCATAAAATCAGACAAGTCATTTGGCCCAATAAAATGGGCAGGCTTGTGTAAATCGGATGACCCATATAGGCGTATAATTTTATCCTCAACAACAGCCCAACAATTAAAATTGTTAAAGCCCACCATTGTATTTTAATAAACCCAAATATAATTTGGTGACTTGTTTGATGATGATTATAAAGTGGCCGACAAAACAGAAAGAAAAAAAAAGAATGAGGTTGAATATTTCTCTTTTCTTTTGTTTACTTTGACAGAATTAGTACAGAGGGATAGCAGCGTAATATTGGTGGTAGAAATAAGAAACATCAATCTGAATAAGTGGAGCTGGGTTCATGTTTGTTCACGAATCCAATAGAGAAAGGAAGAAGAAGAAGAAAAAAAAATATGAAGAGAGAGAGAGGAAAGTGATTCGTATGGTGATGGAGTTGTAGTGACCCGAACTTTTCCATGTTTATATATATTAATTGAGATTGATATTTACATGATTAAATGTTTCCAACATGTTAAGCAATCAAACTTGTTAAGACTTGATTAATTGAAATATGTTTCATATAGACAATTGACCACCCAAGTTGACCGGTGATTCACGAACGTTAAAACTTGTAAAAACTATATGATGACATATATATGGATATATATATAGTTAACATGATACTATGATAAGTAAACATATCATTAAGTATATTAACAATGAACTACATATGTAAAAACAAGACTACTAACTTAATGATTTTTAAACGAGACATATATGTAACGTTTATCGTTGTAACGACATTTAATGTATATATATCATATTAAGAGATATTCGTACATCATAATATCATGATAATATATTAATTTAAAATCTCTTTTGATATTATAAACATTGGGTTAACAACATTTAACAAGATCGTTAACCTAAAGGTTTCAAAACAACACTTACATGTAACGACTAACGATGACTTAACGACTCAGTTAAAATGTATATACATGTAGTGTTTTAATATGTATTTATACACTTTTGAAAGACTTCAATAAACTTATCAAAGTACTTCTACTTAACAAAAATGCTTACAATTACATCCTCGTTCAGTTTCATCAACAATTCTACTCGTATGCACCCGTATTCGTACTCGTACAATACACAGCTTTTAAATGTATGTACTATTGGTATATACACTCCAATGATCAGCTCTTAGCAGCCCATGTGAGTCACCTAACACATGTGGGAACCATCATTTGGCAACTAGCATGAAATATCTCATAAAATTACAAAAATATGAGTAATCATTCATGACTTATTTACATGAAAATAAAATTACATATCCTTTATATCTAATGTAGTGACCCGAACTTTTCCATATTTATATATATTAATTGAGATTGATGTTTACATGATTAAATGTTTCCAACATGTTAAGCAATCAAACTTGTTAAGACTTGATTAATTGAAATAGGTTTCATATAGACAATTGACCACCCAAGTTGACCGGTGATTCACGAACGTTAAAACTTGTAAAAAAAAAAAACTATATGATGACATATATATGGTTATATATATAGTTAACATGATATTATTATAAGTAAACATATCATTAATTATATTAACAATGAACTACATATGTAAAAACAAGACTACTAACTTAATGATTTTGAAACGAGACATATATGTAACGTTTATCGTTGTAACGACATTTAATGTATATATATCATATTAAGAGATATTCGTACATCATAATATCATGATAATATATTAATTTAAAATCTCTTTTGATATTATAAACATTGGGTTAACAACATTTAACAAGATCGTTAACCTAAAGGTTTCAAAACAACACTTACATGTAACGACTAACGATGACTTAACGACTCAGTTAAAATGTATATACATGTAGTGTTTTAATATGTATTTATACACTTTTGAAAGACTTCAATACACTTATCAAAATACTTCTACTTAACAAAAATGCTTACAATTACATTCTCGTTCAGTTTCATCAACAATTCTACTCGTATGCACCCGTATTCGTACTCGTACAATACACAGCTTTTAGATGTATGTACTATTGGTATATACACTCCAATGATCAGCTCTTAGCAGCCCATGTGAGTCACCTAACACATGTGGGAACCATCATTTGGCAACTAGCATGAAATATCTCATAAGATTACAAAAATATGAGTAATCATTCATGACTTATTTACATGAAAACAAAATTACATATCCTTTATATCTAATCCATACACCAACGACCAAAAACACCTACAAACACTTTCATTCTTCAATTTTCTTCATCTAATTGAACTCTCTCAAGTTCTATCTTCAAGTTCTAAGTGTTCTTCATAAATTCCAAAAGTTCTAGTTTCATAAAATCAAGAATACTTTCAAGTTTGCTAGCTCACTTCCAATCTTGTAAGGTGATCATCCAACCTCAAGAAATCTTTGTTTCTTACAGTAGGTTATCATTCTAATACAAGGTAATAATCATATTCAAACTTTGGTTCAATTTCTATAACTATAACAATCTTATTTCAAGTGATGATCTTACTTGAACTTGTTTTCGTGTCATGATTTTGCTTCAAGAACTTTGAGCCATCCAAGGATCCATTGAAGCTAGATCCATTTTTCTCTTTTCCAGTAGGTTCATCCAAGGAACTTAAGGTAGTAATGATGTTCATAACATCATTCGATTCATACATATAAAGCTATCTTATTCGAAGGTTTAAACTTGTAATCACTAGAACATAGTTTAGTTAATTCTAAACTTGTTCGCAAACAAAAGTTAATCCTTCTAACTTGACTTTTAAAATCAACTAAACACATGTTCTATATCTATATGATATGCTAACTTAATGATTTAAAACCTGGAAACACGAAAAACACCGTAAAACCGGATTTACGCCGTCGTAGTAACACCGCGGGCTGTTTTGGGTTAGTTAATTAAAAACTATGATAAACTTTGATTTAAAAGTTGTTATTCTGAGAAAATGATTTTTATTATGAACATGAAACTATATCCAAAAATTATGGTTAAACTCAAAGTGGAAGTATGTTTTCTAAAATGGTCATCTAGACGTCGTTCTTTCGACTGAAATGACTACCTTTACAAAAACGACTTGTAACTTATTTTTCCAACTAGAAACCTATACTTTTTTTGTTTAGATTCATAAAATAGAGTTCAATATGAAACCATAGCAATTTGATTCACTCAAAACGGATTTAAAATGAAGAAGTTATGGGTAAAACAAGATTGGATAATTTTTCTCATTTTAGCTACGTGAAAATTGGTAACAAATCTATTCCAACCATAACTTAATCAACTTGTATTATATATTATGTAATCTTGAGATACCATAGACACGTATACAATGTTTCGACCTATCATGTCGACACATCTATATATATTTCGGAACAACCATAGACACTCTATATGTGAATGTTGGAGTTAGCTATACAGGGTTGAGGTTGATTCCAAAATATATATAGTTTGAGTTGTGATCAATACTGAGATACGTATACACTGGGTCGTGGATTGATTCAAGATAATATTTATCGATTTATTTCTGTACATCTAACTGTGGACAACTAGTTGTAGGTTACTAACGAGGACAGCTGACTTAATAAACTTAAAACATCAAAATATATTAAAAGTGTTGTAAATATATTTTGAACATACTTTGATATATATGTATATATTGTTATAGGTTCGTGAATCAACCAGTGGCCAAGTCTTACTTCCCGACGAAGTAAAAATCTGTGAAAGTGAGTTATAGTCCCACTTTTAAAATCTAATATTTTTGGGATGAGAATACATGCAGGTTTTATAAATGATTTACAAAATAGACACAAGTACGTGAAACTACATTCTATGGTTGAATTATCGAAATCGAATATGCCCCTTGTTATTAAGTCTGGTAATCTAAGAATTAGGGAACAGACACCCTAATTGACGCGAATCCTAAAGATAGATCTATTGGGCTTAACAAACCCCATCCAAAGTACCGGATGCTTTAGTACTTCGAAATTTATATCATATCCGAAGGGTGTCCCGGAATGATGGGGATATTCTTATATATGCATCTTGTTAATGTCGGTTACCAGGTGTTCACCATATGAATGATTTTTATCTCTATGTATGGGATGTGTATTGAAATATGAAATCTTGTGGTCTATTATTATGATTTGATATATATAGGTTAAACCTATAACTCACCAACATTTTTGTTGACGTTTTAAGCATGTTTATTCTCAGGTGATTATTAAGAGCTTCCGCTGTTGCATACTTAAATAAGGACAAGATTTGGAGTCCATGCTTGTATGATATTGTGTAAAAACTGCATTCAAGAAACTTATTTTTTTGTAACATATTTGTATTGTAAACCATTATGTAATGGTCGTGTGTAAACAGGATATTTTAGATTATCATTATTTGATAATCTACGTAAAGCTTTTTAAACCTTTATTGATGAAATAAAGGTTATGGTTTGTTTAAAAATGAATGCAGTCTTTGAAAAATGTCTCATATAGAGGTCAAAACCTCGCAACGAAATCAATTAATATGGAACGTTTTTAATCAATAAGAACGGGACATTTCAGTTGGTATCCGAGCGATGGTCTTAGAGAACCAGAATTTTGCATTAGTGTGTCTTATCTAGTTTGTTAGGATGCATTAGTGACTCTGGACTTCGACCGTGTTTACTTGAAAAATGATTGCTTAACAAATTTTGTTGGAAACTATATATTTTTAACATATGAATATTATGTGATATATTAATCTCTTAACGTGTTTGATATTATGTGATAGATGTCTACCTCTAGAACAAGTCCCATTGACTCACCTAATAATAATGAAGAGTCAAATGTAAATTGGAATGATTTGTGGACTGATTCACAAGTTCCCGAAGAGGAACCGGAAGAAGAGTCGGAACCGGAAGAAGAATCGGAACCGGAAGAAGAATCGGAACCGGATGAAGAAATAGAACCGGTGGGGGAAATAATAAAACGGTTAAGTAAAAGAAAATCCTCAACCAACCGACCAAAGTTAATTATGGTCAATGGTGTTTCCGCCAAGGAAGCAAAATATTGGGAGGATTACCAATTCTCCGATGAATCGGATTCCGACGAGAATTCCGATGATGTTATAGAAATTACCCCAACTGAATTTAAAAAGGCAAAAGAAAATAATAAGGGAAAGGGCATAAAAATAGAGAAATCTAATTCCAACCCCAATGAACTTTATATGTATCGTCAACCCCCGAAGTCCTTAAGTTGTAACAATGACCCGGGAACCTCTAAACCACCAGGTTTTTCAAAACCAATGTGGACAACGACGGCTCGTATTAGGGGAACATCATATATCCCTAGAAACTTGGCAAAACGAACCAAAACCGAAGAAGAAGAAACGAGCGAGTCGGAATAAGATAGTTGTATTCGTGTGGTGTAATATATGGAATATAGTGTTCTTATGCTTTATGATATATGTAAAAATTGCTTGTATTAATAAGTATTTTTTTTTATGAATCTAACTCTTGTCTATTTTACAGTTTAAAAACACAAAATGGATAGACAACCCAATATTTTAAGAGAC
Organism: Rutidosis leptorrhynchoides; assembly: GCF_046630445.1. Lineage (NCBI taxonomy): Eukaryota > Viridiplantae > Streptophyta > Magnoliopsida > Asterales > Asteraceae > Rutidosis > Rutidosis leptorrhynchoides. Next base: position 443,873,696 of record NC_092334.1, read on the forward strand.
CTACCCGGAGACATGATTGATGAAATCTTGTCTAGAGTCGGCCAGAATTCTTCGGCACAACTATTTAAGGCGAGATCAGTTTGTAAGACATTCGAAGAACGTTCCAAGAATGTCTTGGTTTATAAGAGACTTTCGTTTGAAAGATGGGGGATATCACATTGGGAAACCCATAAGTTACGATGTGTTTACTTTGACGCATATATTGCGGGGAACCCAAATGCTATTTTACGCAACGGGTTAAGAAATTATTTTGACTCAATATATCCGAATATTGGACTTCGTGATTTAGAAAAGCGACTAACATGCAACATAAAGAAGCATGTTATGCTTACGGGTTAGTAATGTTCGCTTCTCACCAAAGTGAGAACAAGAACATCGGGCTACAACTATTAAACAAAACGTTCCCTCAAGTGACGGAGTCGGTAATTGGGGTAAGAAATGAGGTTTTTAGGTTATTACGAGACTGTTGGTCATTACGTAACCCTCGTCCCTTTGACGACGTTACAACACGCTGTCTTATCAACGGCCATAACGGTTATGTTCCACAAGACCAAGGATGGGAAGTAATCCTAGTAAAACCAGAATGCATGACTTGTTTCTGGACGTATGAATTACGTGTCTTTATTGCCTTTGCTGAACGACTTGTGTACTAGCTAGAATTATCTTCACAACCATCTTGTATCAAATTTATTGTGTGCTATATTTCATGCTATATGTAAAATAAGCGGTATTGTAAGTTTGTAAAATATTGTGTAAAAGTTTGAACGCGAAATATTATTACAATCAGTTTTTCATATAGAATTGTAGTAGTTGAATTGTATATTAGCTACTAAGTATGAACTTAACGGGTAGGTACTACCCGAATTTAAACTTATAAAACGCTAATATGAAGAAAAAGCTTTTATAAATGAGTTCATATTATGCTACGAAATACTATTAACTACTCTTAATATTCTGTATGATTAACTTGTTCCATTTAACTATTTTGAAGGAAATGGCACCGACTACTCGACACACCGTGAATATGAATGAAGAGGAATTCCGTACTTTTCTAGCTTCAAACATAGCCGCAGTACAGGCTGCGCTATATACCAACAATAACCTTGGATCTGGCAGTACAGGAAATCGTGTAGGATGCACCTACAAAGAATTCACTGCCTGCAAACCTTTGGAATTTGATGGAACCGAAGGACCGATCGGATTGAAACGGTGGACCGAGAAGGTCGAATCGGTGTTTGCCATAAGTAAGTGTACTGAAGAGGACAAAGTGAAGTACGCTACGCATACCTTTACAGGTTCTGCGTTAACATGGTGGAATACCTATCTAGAGCAAGTGGGACAAGATGATGCGTACGCACTACCGTGGTCAGCATTCAAGCACTTGATGAACGAGAAGTACCGTCCCAGAACCGAGGTCAATAAGCTCAAGACAGAACTTAGAGGGTTACGAACCCAAGGATTTGATATTACCACGTATGAAAGACGATTCACAGAATTGTGCCTATTGTGTCCGGGAGCATTCGAAGATGAGGAAGAGAAGATCGACGCGTTTGTGAAAGGATTACCAGAAAGAATCCAAGAAGATATAAGTTCACACGAGCCCGCCTCCATACAACAGGCATGTAGAATGGCTCACAAACTAGTGAACCAGATTGAAGAAAGAATTAAAGAACAGACTGCTGAAGAGGCCAATGTGAAGCAAGTCAAAAGAAAGTGGGAGGAAAATGGTGATAAGAATCACCAATACAACAACAACAACAATCGCAACATCAATCGCAACTACAACAAACGGCTCAACAACAACAACAACAACAACAGCAACAGCAACTACAACAATCATCCCAACAACAATAATAACCGCAACAACAACAATCAGAAACAGCTATGCCAAAGGTGTGAAAAGTATCACTCGGGGTTCTGCACCAAATTTTGCAACAAGTGTAAAAGAAATGGTCATAGCGCGGCGAAGTGTGAGGTCTACGGACCAGGGGTTAATAGAACAAAAGGAACAAATGGTGTCGGAACGAGTAATGGCGGAGCAAGTAGTGTCGGAGCAAGCTATGCCAATGTAGTTTGTTATAAATGTGGAAAACCGGGCCACATTATTAGAAATTGCCCGAACCAGGAGAACACGAATGGACAAGGCCGCGGAAGAGTTTTCAATATTAATGCGGCAGAGGCACAGGAAGACCCGGAGCTTGTTACGGGTACGTTTCTTATTGACAATAAATCTGCTTACGTTTTATTTGATTCGGGTGCGGATAGAAGCTATATGAGTAGAGATTTTTGTGCTAAATTAAGTTGTCCATTGACGCCTTTGGATAGTAAATTTTTACTCGAATTAGCAAATGGTAAATTAATTTCAGCAGATAATATATGTCGGAATCGAGAAATTAAACTGGTTAGCGAAACATTTAAGATTGATTTGATACCAGTAGAGTTAGGGAGTTTTGATGTGATAATCGGTATGGACTGGTTGAAAGAAGTGAAAGCAGAGATCGTTTGTTACAAGAATGCAATTCGCATTATACGAGAAAAAGGAAAACCCTTAATGGTGTACGGAGAAAAGAGCAACACGAAGCTACATCTTATTAGTAATTTGAAGGCACAAAAACTAATAAGAAAAGGTTGCTATGCTGTTCTAGCACACGTCGAGAAAGTACAAACTGAAGAAAAGAGCATCAATGATGTTCCCATTGCAAAAGAATTTCCCGATGTATTTCCGAAAGAATTACCGGGATTACCCCCACAGCGATCCGTTGAATTTCAAATAGATCTTGTACCAGGAGCTGCACCAATAGCTCGTGCTCCTTACAGACTCGCACCCAGCGAGATGAAAGAACTGCAAAGCCAATTACAAGAACTTTTAGAGCGTGGTTTCATTCGACCAAGCACATCACCGTGGGGAGCTCCTGTTTTGTTTGTTAAGAAGAAAGATGGTACATTCAGGTTGTGTATCGACTACCGAGAGTTGAACAAACTTACCATCAAGAACCGCTACCCACTACCGAGAATCGACGACTTATTTGATCAACTACAAGGCTCGTCTGTTTATTCAAAGATTGACTTACGTTCCGGGTATCATCAAATGCGGGTGAAAGAAGATGATATTCCAAAGACTGCTTTCAGAACACGTTACGGTCATTACGAGTTTATGGTCATGCCGTTTGGTTTAACTAATGCACCAGCTGTGTTCATGGACCTTATGAACCGAGTGTGTGGACCATACCTTGACAAGTTTGTCATTGTTTTCATTGATGACATACTTATTTACTCAAAGAATGACCAAGAACACGGTGAACATTTGAGAAAGGTGTTAGAAGTATTGAGGAAGGAAGAATTGTACGCTAAGTTTTCAAAGTGTGCATTTTGGTTGGAAGAAGTTCAATTCCTCGGTCACATAGTGAACAAAGAAGGTATTAAGGTGGATCCGGCAAAGATAGAAACTGTTGAAAAGTGGGAAACCCCGAAAACTCCGAAACACATACGCCAGTTTTTAGGACTAGCTGGTTACTACAGAAGGTTCATCCAAGACTTTTCCAGAATAGCAAAACCCTTGACTGCATTAACGCATAAAGGGAAGAAATTTGAATGGAATGATGAACAAGAGAAAGCGTTTCAGTTATTGAAGAAAAAGCTAACTACGGCACCTATATTGTCATTGCCTGAAGGGAATGATGATTTTGTGATTTATTGTGACGCATCAAAGCAAGGTCTCGGTTGTGTATTAATGCAACGAACGAAGGTGATTGCTTATGCGTCTAGACAATTGAAGATTCACGAACAAAATTATACGACGCATGATTTGGAATTAGGCGCGGTTGTTTTTGCATTAAAGACTTGGAGGCACTACTTATATGGGGTCAAAAGTATTATATATACCGACCACAAAAGTCTTCAACACATATTTAATCAGAAACAACTGAATATGAGGCAGCGTAGGTGGATTGAATTGTTGAATGATTACGACTTTGAGATTCGTTACCACCCGGGGAAGGCAAATGTGGTAGCCGATGCCTTGAGCAGGAAGGACAGAGAACCCATTCGAGTAAAATCTATGAATATAATGATTCATAATAACATTACTACTCAAATAAAGGAGGCGCAACAAGGAGTTTTAAAAGAGGGAAATTTAAAGGATGAAATACCCAAAGGATCGGAGAAGCATCTTAATATTCGGGAAGACGGAACCCGGTATAGGGCTGAAAGGATTTGGGTACCAAGATTTGGAGATATGAGAGAAATGGTACTTAGAGAAGCTCATAAAACCAGATACTCAATACATCCTGGAACGGGGAAGATGTACAAGGATCTCAAGAAACATTTTTGGTGGCCGGGTATGAAAGCCGATGTTGCTAAATATGTAGGAGAATGTTTGACGTGTTCTAAGGTCAAAGCTGAGCATCAGAAACCATCAGGTCTACTTCAACAACCCGAAATCCCGGAATGGAAATGGGAAAACATTACCATGGATTTCATCACTAAATTGCCAAGGACTGCAAGTGGTTTTGATACTATTTGGGTAATAGTTGATCGTCTCACCAAATCAGCACACTTCCTACCAATAAGAGAAGATGACAAGATGGAGAAGTTAGCACGACTGTATTTGAAGGAAGTCGTCTCCAGACATGGAATACCAATCTCTATTATCTCTGATAGGGATGGCAGATTTATTTCAAGATTCTGGCAGACATTACAGCAAGCATTAGGAACTCGTCTAGACATGAGTACTGCCTATCATCCACAAACTGATGGGCAGAGCGAAAGGACGATACAAACGCTTGAAGACATGCTACGAGCATGTGTTATTGATTTCGGAAACGGTTGGGATCGACATCTACCGTTAGCAGAATTTTCCTACAACAACAGCTACCATTCAAGCATTGAGATGGCGCCGTTTGAAGCACTTTATGGTAGAAAGTGCAGGTCTCCGATTTGTTGGAGTGAAGTGGGGGATAGACAGATTACGGGTCCGGAGATTATACAAGAAACTACCGAGAAGATCATCCAAATTCAACAACGGTTGAAAACCGCCCAAAGTCGACAAAAGAGCTACGCTGACATTAAAAGAAAAGATATAGAATTTGAAATTGGAGAGATGGTCATGCTTAAAGTTGCACCTTGGAAAGGCGTTGTTCGATTTGGTAAACGAGGGAAATTAAATCCAAGGTATATTGGACCATTCAAGATTATTGATCGTGTCGGACCAGTAGCTTACCGACTTGAGTTACCTCAACAACTCGCGGCTGTACATAACACTTTCCATGTCTCGAATTTGAAGAAATGTTTTGCTAAAGAAGATCTCACTATTCCGTTAGATGAAATCCAAATCAATGAAAAACTCCAATTCATCGAAGAACCCGTCGAAATAATGGATCGTGAGGTTAAAAGACTTAAGCAAAACAAGATACCAATTGTTAAGGTTCGATGGAATGCTCGTAGAGGACCCGAGTTCACCTGGGAGTGTGAAGATCAGATGAAGAAGAAATACCCGCATCTATTTCCAGAAGATTCGTCAACACCTTCAACAGCTTAAAATTTCGGGACGAAATTTATTTAACGGGTAGGTACTGTAGTGACCCGAACTTTTCCATATTTATATATATTAATTGAGATTGATGTTTACATGATTAAATGTTTCCAACATGTTAAGCAATCAAACTTGTTAAGACATGATTAATTGAAATAGGTTTCATATAGACAATTGACCACCCAAGTTGACCGGTGATTCACGAACGTTAAAACTTGTAAAAAAAAAAAAACTATATGATGACATATATATGGTTATATATATAGTTAACATGATATTATTATAAGTAAACATATCATTAATTATATTAACAATGAACTACATATGTAAAAACAAGACTACTAACTTAATGATTTTGAAACGAGACATATATGTAACGTTTATCGTTGTAACGACATTTAATGTATATATATCATATTAAGAGATATTCGTACATCATAATATCATGATAATATATTAATTTAAAATCTCTTTTGATATTATAAACATTGGGTTAACAACATTTAACAAGATCGTTAACCTAAAGGTTTCAAAACAACACTTACATGTAACGACTAACGATGACTTAACGACTCAGTTAAAATGTATATACATGTAGTGTTTTAATATGTATTTATACACTTTTGAAAGACTTCAATACACTTATCAAAATACTTCTACTTAACAAAAATGCTTACAATTACATTCTCGTTCAGTTTCATCAACAATTCTACTCGTATGCACCCGTATTCGTACTCGTACAATACACAGCTTTTAGATGTATGTACTATTGGTATATACACTCCAATGATCAGCTCTTAGCAGCCCATGTGAGTCACCTAACACATGTGGGAACCATCATTTGGCAACTAGCATGAAATATCTCATAAGATTACAAAAATATGAGTAATCATTCATGACTTATTTACATGAAAACAAAATTACATATCCTTTATATCTAATCCATACACCAACGACCAAAAACACCTACAAACACTTTCATTCTTCAATTTTCTTCATCTAATTGAACTCTCTCAAGTTCTATCTTCAAGTTCTAAGTGTTCTTCATAAATTCCAAAAGTTCTAGTTTCATAAAATCAAGAATACTTTCAAGTTTGCTAGCTCACTTCCAATCTTGTAAGGTGATCATCCAACCTCAAGAAATCTTTGTTTCTTACAGTAGGTTATCATTCTAATACAAGGTAATAATCATATTCAAACTTTGGTTCAATTTCTATAACTATAACAATCTTATTTCAAGTGATGATCTTACTTGAACTTGTTTTCGTGTCATGATTTTGCTTCAAGAACTTTGAGCCATCCAAGGATCCATTGAAGCTAGATCCATTTTTCTCTTTTCCAGTAGGTTCATCCAAGGAACTTAAGGTAGTAATGATGTTCATAACATCATTCGATTCATACATATAAAGCTATCTTATTCGAAGGTTTAAACTTGTAATCACTAGAACATAGTTTAGTTAATTCTAAACTTGTTCGCAAACAAAAGTTAATCCTTCTAACTTGACTTTTAAAATCAACTAAACACATGTTCTATATCTATATGATATGCTAACTTAATGATTTAAAACCTGGAAACACGAAAAACACCGTAAAACCGGATTTACGCCGTCGTAGTAACACCGCGGGCTGTTTTGGGTTAGTTAATTAAAAACTATGATAAACTTTGATTTAAAAGTTGTTATTCTGAGAAAATGATTTTTATTATGAACATGAAACTATATCCAAAAATTATGGTTAAACTCAAAGTGGAAGTATGTTTTCTAAAATGGTCATCTAGACGTCGTTCTTTCGACTGAAATGACTACCTTTACAAAAACGACTTGTAACTTATTTTTCCGACTATAAACCTATACTTTTTTAGTTTAGATTCATAAAATAGAGGTCAATATGAAACCATAGCAATTTGATTCACTCAAAACGGATTTAAAATGAAGAAGTTATGGGTAAAACAAGATTGGATAATTTTTCTCATTTTAGCTACGTGAAAATTGGTAACAAATCTATTCCAACCATAACTTAATCAACTTGTATTATATATTATGTAATCTTGAGATACCATAGACACGTATACAATGTTTCGACCTATCATGTCGACACATCTATATATATTTCGGAACAACCATAGACACTCTATATGTGAATGTTGGAGTTAGCTATACAGGGTTGAGGTTGATTCCAAAATATATATAGTTTGAGTTGTGATCAATACTGAGATACGTATACACTGGGTCGTGGATTGATTCAAGATAATATTTATCGATTTATTTCTGTACATCTAACTGTGGACAACTAGTTGTAGGTTACTAACGAGGACAGCTGACTTAATAAACTTAAAACATCAAAATATATTAAAAGTGTTGTAAATATATTTTGAACATACTTTGATATATATGTATATATTGTTATAGGTTCGTGAATCAACCAGTGGCCAAGTCTTACTTCCCGACGAAGTAAAAATCTGTGAAAGTGAGTTATAGTCCCACTTTTAAAATCTAATATTTTTGGGATGAGAATACATGCAGGTTTTATAAATGATTTACAAAATAGACACAAGTACGTGAAACTACATTCTATGGTTGAATTATCGAAATCGAATATGCCCCTTGTTATTAAGTCTGGTAATCTAAGAATTAGGGAACAGACACCCTAATTGACGCGAATCCTAAAGATAGATCTATTGGGCTTAACAAACCCCATCCAAAGTACCGGATGCTTTAGTACTTCGAAATTTATATCATATCCGAAGGGTGTCCCGGAATGATGGGGATATTCTTATATATGCATCTTGTTAATGTCGGTTACCAGGTGTTCACCATATGAATGATTTTTATCTCTATGTATGGGATGTGTATTGAAATATGAAATCTTGTGGTCTATTATTATGATTTGATATATATAGGTTAAACCTATAACTCACCAACATTTTTGTTGACGTTTTAAGCATGTTTATTCTCAGGTGATTATTAAGAGCTTCCGCTGTTGCATACTTAAATAAGGACAAGATTTGGAGTCCATGCTTGTATGATATTGTGTAAAAACTGCATTCAAGAAACTTATTTTTTTGTAACATATTTGTATTGTAAACCATTATGTAATGGTCGTGTGTAAACAGGATATTTTAGATTATCATTATTTGATAATCTACGTAAAGCTTTTTAAACCTTTATTGATGAAATAAAGGTTATGGTTTGTTTAAAAATGAATGCAGTCTTTGAAAAATGTCTCATATAGAGGTCAAAACCTCGCAACGAAATCAATTAATATGGAACGTTTTTAATCAATAAGAACGGGACATTTCATCTAATCCATACACCAACGACCAAAAACACCTACAAACACTTTCATTCTTCAATTTTCTTCATCTAGTTGATCTCTCTCAAGTTCTATCTTCAAGTTCTAAGTGTTCTTCATAAATTCCAAAAGTTCTAGTTTCATAAAATCAAGAATACTTTCAAGTTTGCTAGCTCACTTCCAATCTTGTAAGGTGATCATCCAACCTCAAGAAATCTTTGTTTCTTACAGTAGGTTATCATTCTAATACAAGGTAATAATCATATTCAAACTTTGGTTCAATTTCTATAACTATAACAATCTTATTTCAAGTGATGATCTTACTTGAACTTGTTTTCGTGTCATGATTCTGCTTCAAGAACTTCAAGCCATCCAAGGATCCATTGAAGCTAGATCCATTTTTCTCTTTTCCAGTAGGTTTATCCAAAGAACTTAAGGTAGTAATGATGTTCATAACATCATTCGATTCATACATATAAAGCTATCTTATTCGAAGGTTTAAACTTGTAATCACTAGAACATAGTTTAGTTAATTCTAAACTTGTTCGCAAACAAAAGTTAATCCTTCTAACTTGACTTTTAAAATCAACTAAACACATGTTCTATATCTATATGATATGCTAACTTAATAATTTAAAACCTGGAAACACGAAAAACACCGTAAAACCGGATTTACGCCGTCGTAGTAACACCGCGGGCTGTTTTGGGTTAGTTAATTAAAAACTATGATAAACTTTGATTTTAAAGTTGTTATTCTGAGAAAATGATTTTTATTATGAACATGAAACTATATCCAAAAATTATGATTAAACTCAAAGTGGAAGTATGTTTTCTAAAATGGTCATCTAGACGTCGTTCTTTCGACTGAAATGACTACCTTTACAAAAACGACTTGTAACTTATTTTTCCAACTATAAACCTATACTTTTCTGTTTATATTCATAAAATAGAGTTCAATATGAAACCATAGCAATTTGATTCACTCAAAACGGATTTAAAATGAAGAAGTTATGGGTAAAACAAGATTGGATAATTTTTCTCATTTTAGCTACGTGAAAATTGGTAACAAATCTATTCCAACCATAACTTAATCAACTTGTATTGTATATTATGTAATCTTGAGATACCATAGACACGTATACAATGTTTCGACCTATCATGTCGACACATCTATATATATTTCGGAACAACCATAGACACTCTATATGTGAATGTTGGAGTTAGCTATACAGGGTTGAGGTTGATTCCAAAATATATATAGTTTGAGTTGTGATCAATACTGAGATATGTATACACTGGGTCGTGGATTGATTCAAGATAATATTTATCGATTTATTTCTGTACATCTAACTGTGGACAACTAGTTGTAGGTTACTAACGAGGACAGCTGACTTAAAAAACTTAAAACATCAAAATATATTAAAAGTGTTGTAAATATATTTTGAACATACTTTGATATATATGTATATATTGTTATAGGTTCGTGAATCAACCAGTGGCCAAGTCTTACTTCCCGACGAAGTAAAAATCTGTGAAAGTGAGTTATAGTCCCACTTTTAAAATCTAATATTTTTGGGATGAGAATACATGCAGGTTTTATAAATGATTTACAAAATAGACACAAGTATGTGAAACTACATTCTATGGTTGAATTATCGAAATCGAATATGCCCCTTTTTATTAAGTCTGGTAATCTAAGAATTAGGGAACAGACACCCTAATTGACGCGAACTCTAAAGATAGATCTATTGGGCCTAACAAACCCCATCCAAAGTACCGGATGCTTTAGTACTTCGAAATTTATATCATATCCGAAGGGTGTCCCGGAATGATGGGGATATTCTTATATATGCATCTTGTTAATGTCGGTTACCAGGTGTTCACCATATGAATGATTTTTATCTCTATGTATGGGATGTGTATTGAAATATGAAATCTTGTGGTCTATTGTTACGATTTGATATATATAGGTTAAACCTATAACTCACCAACATTTTTGTTGACGTTTAAAGCATGTTTATTCTCAGGTGAATATTAAGAGCTTCCGCTGTTGCATACTAAAATAAGGACAAGATTTGGAGTCCATGTTTGTATGATATTGTGTAAAAACTGCATTCAAGAAACTGATTTCGATGTAACATATTTGTATTGTAAACCATTATGTAACGGTCGTGTGTAAACAGGATATTTTAGATTATCATTATTTGATAATCTACGTAAAGCTTTTTAAACCTTTATTTATGAAATAAAGGTTATGGTTTGTTTTAAAAATGAATGCAGTCTTTGAAAAACGTCTCATATAGAGGTCAAAACCTCGCAACGAAATCAATTAATATGGAACGTTTTTAATCAATAAGAACGGGACATTTAAGTTGGTATCCGAGCGTTGGTCTTAGAGAACCAGAATTTTTCATTAGTGTGTCTTATCGAGTTTGTTAGGATGCATTAGTGAGTCTGGACTTCGACCGTGTTTACTTGAAAAATGATTGCTTAACAAATTTTGTTGGAAACTATATATTTTTAACATGTGAATATTATGTGATATATTAATCTCTTAACGCGTTTGATATTATGTGATAGATGTCTACCTCTAGAACAAGTCCCATTGACTCACCTAATAATAATGAAGAGTCAAATGTAAATTGGAATGATTCGTGGACTGATTCACAAGTTCCCGAAGAGGAACCGGAAGAAGAGTCGGAACCGGAAGAAGAATCGGAACCGGAAGAAGAATCGGAACCGGATGAAGAAATAGAACCGGTGGGGGAAATAATAAAACGGTTAAGTAAAAGAAAATCCTCAACCAACCGACCAAGGTTAATTATGGTCAATGGTGTTTCCGCCAAAGAAGCAAAATATTGGGAGGATTACCAATTCTCCGATGAATCGGATTCCGACGAGAATTCCGATGATGTTATAGAAATTACCCCAACTGAATTTAAAAAGGCAAAAGAAAATAATAAGGGAAAGGGCATAAAAATAGAGAAATCTAATTCCAACCCCGATGAACTTTATATGTATCGTCAACGCCCGAAGTCCTTAAGTTGTAACAATGACCCGGGAACCTCTAAACCACCAGGTTTTTCTAAACCAATGTGGACAACGACGGCTCGTATTAGGGGAACATCATATATCCCTAGAAACTTGGAAAAACGAACCAAAACCGAAGAAGAAGAAACGAGCGAGTTGGAATAAGATAGTTGTATTCGTGTGGTGTAATATATGTAATATAGTGTTCGTATGCTTTATGATATATGTAAAAATTGCTTGTATTAATAAGTATTTTTTTATGAATCTAACTCTTGTCTATTTTACAGTTTTAAAACACAAAATGGATAGACAACCCAATATTTTAAGAGACCTACCCGGAGACATGATTGATGAAATCTTGTCTAGAGTCGGCCAGAATTCCTCGGCACAACTATTTAAGGCGAGATCAGTTTGTAAGACATTCGAAGAACGTTCCAAGAATGTCTTGGTTTATAAGAGACTTTCGTTTGAAAGATGGGGGATATCACATTGGGAAACCCATAAGTTACGATGTGTTTACTTTGACGCATATATTGCGGGGAACCCAAATGCTATTTTACGCAACGATTTAAGAAATTATTTTGACTCAATATATCCGAATATTGGACTTCGTGATTTAGAAAAAGCGGCTAACATGCAACATAAAGAAGCATGTTATGCTTACGGATTAGTAATGTTCGCTTCTCACCAAAGTGAGAACAAGAACATCGGGCTACAACTATTAAACAAAACGTTTCCACAAGTGACGGAGTCGGTAATTGGGGTAAGAAATGAGGTTTTTAGATTATTACGGGACTGTTGGACATTACGTAACCCTCGTCCCTTTGACGACGTTACAACACGCTGTCTTATCAACGGCCATAACGGTTATGTTGCACAAGACCAAGGATGGGAAGTAGTCCTAGTAAAACCAGAATGCATGACTTGTTTCTGGACGTATGAATTACGTGTCTTTATTGCCTTTGCTGAATGACTTGTGTACTAGCTAGAATTATCTTCACAACTATCTTGTATGAAAGTTATTGTGTGCTATATTTCATGCTTTATGTAAAATAAGCGGTATTGTAAGTTTGTAAAATATTGTATAAAAGTTCGAACGCGAAATATTATTATAATCAGTTTTTCATATAGAATTGTAGTAGTTGAATTGTATATTAGCTACTAAGTATGAACTTAACGGGTAGGTACTACCCGAATTTAAACTTATAAAACGCTAATATGAAGAAAAAGCTTTTATAAATGAGTTCATATTATGCTACGAAATACTATTAACTACTCTTAATATTCTGTATGATTAACTTGTTCCATTTAACTATTTTGAAGGAAATGGCACCGACTACTCGACACACCGTGAATATGAATGAAGAGGAATTCCGTACATTTCTAGCTTCAAACATAGCCGCAGTACAGGCTGCGCTACATACCAACAATAACCTTGGATCTAGCAATACAGGAAATCGTGTAGGATGCACCTACAAAGAATTCACTGCCTGCAAACCTTTGGAATTTGATGGAACCGAAGGACCGATCGGATTGAAACGGTGGACCGAGAAGGTCGAATCGGTGTTTGCCATAAGTAAGTGTACTGAAGAGGACAAAGTAAAGTACGCTACGCATACCTTCACAGGTTCTGCGTTAACATGGTGGAATACCTATCTAGAGCAAGTGGGACAAGACGATGCGTACGCACTACCGTGGTCAGCATTCAAGCACTTGATGAACGAGAAGTACCATCCCAGAACCGAGGTTAATAAGCTCAAGACAGAACTTAGAGGGTTACGAACCCAAAGATTTGATATTACCACGTACGAAAGACGATTCACAGAATTGTGCCTATTGTGTCCGGGAGCATTCGAAGATGAGGAAGAGAAGATCGACGCGTTTGTGAAAGGATTACCGGAAAGAATCCAAGAAGATATAAGTTCACACGAGCCCGCCTCCATACAACAGGCATGTAGAATGGCTCACAAACTCGTGAACCAAATTGAAGAAAGAATTAAAGAACAGACTGCTGAAGAGGCCAATGTGAAGCAAGTCAAAAGAAAGTGGGAGGAAAACAGTGATAAGAATCACCAATACAACAACAACAACAGCAATTACAACAATAATCGCAACAATTATCCCAACAATCGCAACATCAATCGCAACTACAACAAATGGCCCAACAACAACAACAACAACAACAGCAACTACAACAATCATCCCAACAACAATAATAACCGCAACAACAACAACAATCAGAAGCAGCTATGCCAAAGGTGTGAAAAGAATCACTCGGGGTTCTGCACCAAATTTTGCAACAAGTGTAAAAGAAATGGTCATAGCGCGGCGAAGTGTGAGGTCTACGGACCAGGGGTTAATAGAACGAAAGGAACAAATGGTGTCGGAACGAGTAATGGCGGAGCAAGTAGTGTCGGAGCAAGTTATGCCAATGTAGTTTGTTATAAATGTGGAAAACCGGGCCACATTATTAGAAATTGCCCGAACCAGGAGAACACGAATGGACAAGGCCGTGGAAGAGTTTTCAATATTAATGCGGCAGAGGCACAGGAAGACCCGGAGCTTGTTACGGGTACGTTTCTTATTGATAATAAATCTGCTTACGTTTTATTTGATTCGGGTGCGGATAGAAGCTATATGAGTAGAGATTTTTGTGCTAAATTAAGTTGTCCATTGACGCCTTTGGATAGTAAATTTTTACTCGAATTAGCAAATGGTAAATTAATTTCAGCAGATAATATATGTCGGAATCGAGAAATTAAACTGGTTAGCGAAATATTTAAGATTGATTTGATACCAGTAGAGTTAGGGAGTTTTGATGTGATAATCGGTATGGACTGGTTGAAAGAAGTGAAAGCGGAGATCGTTTGTTACAAAAATGCAATTCGCATTATACGAGAAAAAGGAAAACCCTTAATGGTGTACGGAGAAAAGGGCAACACGAAGCTACATCTTATTAGTAATTTGAAGGCAAAAAAACTAATAAGAAAAGGTTGCTATGCTGTTCTAGCACACGTCGAGAAAGTACAAACTGAAGAAAAGAGCATCAATGATGTTCCCGTCGCAAAAGAATTTCCTGATGTATTTCCGAAAGAATTACCGGGATTACCCCCACATCGATCCGTTGAATTTCAAATAGATCTTGTACCAGGAGCTGCACCAATAGCTCGTGCTCCTTACAGACTCGCACCCAGCGAGATGAAAGAACTACAAAGCCAATTACAAGAACTTTTAGAGCGTGGTTTCATTCGACCAAGCACATCACCGTGGGGAGCTCCTGTTTTGTTTGTCAAGAAGAAAGATGGTACATTCAGGTTGTGTATCGACTACCGAGAGTTGAACAAACTTACCATCAAGAACCGCTACCCACTACCGAGAATCGATGACTTATTTGATCAACTACAAGGCTCGTCTGTTTATTCAAAGATTGACTTACGTTCCGGGTATCATCAAATGCGGGTGAAAGAAGATGATATTCCAAAGACTGCTTTCAGAACACGTTACGGTCATTACGAGTTTATGGTCATGCCGTTTGGTTTAACTAATGCACCAGCTGTGTTCATGGACCTTATGAACCGAGTGTGTGGACCATACCTTGACAAGTTTGTCATTGTTTTCATTGATGACATACTTATTTACTCAAAGAATAACCAAGAACACGGTGAACATTTGAGAAAGGTGTTAGAAGTATTGAGGAAGGAAGAATTGTACGCTAAGTTTTCAAAGTGTGCATTTTGGTTGGAAGAAGTTCAATTCCTCGGTCACATAGTGAACAAAGAAGGTATTAAGGTGGATCCGGCAAAGATAGAAACTGTTGAAAAGTGGGAAACCCCGAAAACTCCGAAACACATACGCCAGTTTTTAGGACTAGCTGGTTACTACAGAAGGTTCATCCAAGACTTTTCCAGAATAGCAAAACCCTTGACTGCATTAACGCATAAAGGGAAGAAATTTGAATGGAATGATGAACAAGAGAAAGCGTTTCAGTTATTGAAGAAAAAGCTAACTACGGCACCTATATTGTCATTGCCTGAAGGGAATGATGATTTTGTGATTTATTGTGATGCATCAAAGCAAGGTCTCGGTTGTGTATTAATGCAACGAACGAAGGTGATTGCTTATGCGTCTAGACAATTGAAGATTCACGAACAAAATTATATGACGCATGATTTGGAATTAGGCGCGGTTGTTTTTGCATTAAAGACTTGGAGGCACTACTTATATGGGGTCAAAAGTATTATATATACCGACCACAAAAGTCTTCAACACATATTTAATCAGAAACAACTGAATATGAGGCAGCGTAGGTGGATTGAATTATTGAATGATTACGACTTTGAGATTCGTTACCACCCGGGGAAGGCAAATGTGGTAGCCGATGCCTTGAGCAGGAAGGACAGAGAACCCATTCGAGTAAAATCTATGAATATAATGATTCATAATAACATTACTACTCAAATAAAGGAGGCGCAACAAGGAGTTTTAAAAGAGGGAAATTTAAAGGATGAAATACCCAAAGGATCGGAGAAGCATCTTAATATTCGGGAAGACGGAACCCGGTATAGGGCTGAAAGGATTTGGGTACCAAAATTTGGAGATATGAGAGAAATGGTACTTAGAGAAGCTCATAAAACCAGATACTCAATACATCCTGGAACGGGGAAGATGTACAAGGATCTCAAGAAACATTTTTGGTGGCCGGGTATGAAAGCCGATGTTGCTAAATACGTAGGAGAATGTTTGACGTGTTCTAAGGTCAAAGCTGAGCATCAGAAACCATCAGGTCTACTTCAACAACCCGAAATCCCGGAATGGAAATGGGAAAACATTACCATGGATTTCATCACTAAATTGCCAAGGACTGCAAGTGGTTTTGATACTATTTGGGTAATAGTTGATCGTCTCACCAAATCAGCACACTTCCTGCCAATAAGAGAAGATGACAAGATGGAGAAGTTAGCACGACTGTATTTGAAGGAAGTCGTCTCCAGACATGGAATACCAATCTCTATTATCTCTGATAGGGATGGCAGATTTATTTCAAGATTCTGGCAGACATTACAGCAAGCATTAGGAACTCGTCTAGACATGAGTACTGCCTATCATCCACAAACTGATGGGCAGAGCGAAAGGACGATACAAACGCTTGAAGACATGCTACGAGCATGTGTTATTGATTTCGGAAACAGTTGGGATCGACATCTACCGTTAGCAGAATTTTCCTACAACAACAGCTACCATTCAAGCATTGAGATGGCGCGGTCTCCGATTTGTTGGAGTGAAGTGGGGGATAGACAGATTACGGGTCCGGAGATTATACAAGAAACTACCGAGAAGATCATCCAAATTCAACAACGGTTGAAAACCGCCCAAAGTCGACAAAAGAGCTACGCTGACATTAAAAGAAAAGATATAGAATTTGAAATTGGAGAGATGGTCATGCTTAAAGTTGCACCTTGGAAAGGCGTTGTTCGATTTGGTAAATGAGGGAAATTAAATCCAAGGTATATTGGACCATTCAAGATTATTGATCGTATCGGACCAGTAGCTTACCGACTAGAGTTACCTCAACAACGCGGCTGTACATAACACTTTCCACGTCTCGAATTTAAAGAAATGTTTTGCTAAAGAAGATCTCACTATTCCGTTAGATGAAATCCAAATCAACGAAAAACTTCAATTCATCGAAGAACCCGTCGAAATAATGGATCGTGAGGTTAAAAGACTTAAGCAAAACAAGATACCAATTGTTAAGGTTCGATGGAATGCTCGTAGAGGACCCGAGTTCACCTGGGAGCGTGAAGATCAGATGAAGAAGAAATACCCGCATCTATTTCCAGAAGATTCGTCAACACCTTCAACAGCTTAAAATTTCGGGACGAAATTTATTTAACGGGTAGGTACTGTAGTGACCCGAACTTTTCCATGTTTATATATATTAATTGAGATTGATATTTACATGATTAAATGTTTCCAACATGTTAAGCAATCAAACTTGTTAAGACTTGATTAATTGAAATATGTTTCATATAGACAATTGACCACCCAAGTTGACCGGTGATTCACGAACGTTAAAACTTGTAAAAACTATATGATGACATATATATGGATATATATATAGTTAACATGATACTATGATAAGTAAACATATCATTAAGTATATTAACAATGAACTACATATGTAAAAACAAGACTACTAACTTAATGATTTTTAAACGAGACATATATGTAACGATTATCGTTGTAAAGACATTTAATGTATATATATCATATTAAGAGATATTCATACATGATAATATAATGATAATATAATAATTTAAAATCTCATTTGATATTATAAACATTGGGTTAACAACATTTAACAAGATCGTTAACCTAAAGGTTTCAAAACAACACTTACATGTAACGACTAACGATGACTTAACGACTCAGTTAAAATGTATATACATGTAGTGTTTTAATATGTATTTATACACTTTTGAAAGACTTCAATACACTTATCAAAGTACTTCTACTTAACAAAAATGCTTACAATTACATCCTCGTTCAGTTTCATCAACAATTCTACTCGTATGCACCCGTATTCGTACTCGTACAATACACAGCTTTTAGATGTATGTACTATTGGTATATACACTCCAATGATCAGCTCTTAGCAGCCCATGTGAGTCACCTAACACATGTGGGAACCATCATTTGGCAACTAGCATGAAATATCTCATAAAATTACAAAAATATGAGTAATCATTCATGACTTATTTACATGAAAACAAAATTACATATCCTTTATATCTAATCCATACACCAACGACCAAAAACACCTACAAACACTTTCATTCTTCAATTTTCTTCATCTAATTGATCTCTCTCAAGTTATATCTTCAAGTTCTAAGTGT
Source organism: Rutidosis leptorrhynchoides (assembly GCF_046630445.1). NCBI lineage: Eukaryota > Viridiplantae > Streptophyta > Magnoliopsida > Asterales > Asteraceae > Rutidosis > Rutidosis leptorrhynchoides. Next base: position 443,892,443 of record NC_092334.1, read on the forward strand.
TCTTCATAAATTCCAAAAGTTCTAGTTTCATAAAATCAAGAATACTTTCAAGTTTGCTAGCTCACTTCCAATCTTGTAAGGTGATCATCCAACCTCAATAAATCTTTGTTTCTTACATTAGGTTATCATTCTAAAACAAGGTAATAATCATATTCAAACTTTGGTTCAATTTCTATAACTATAACAATCTTATTTCAAGTGATGATCTTACTTGAACTTGTTTTCGTGTCATGATTCTGCTTCAAGAACTTCAAGCCATCCAAGGATCCATTGAAGCTAGATCCATTTTTCACTTTTCCAGTAGGTTTATCCAAGGAACTTAAGGTAGTAATGATGTTCATAACATCATTCGATTCATACATATAAAGCTATCTTATTCGAAGGTTTAAACTTGTAATCACTAGAACATAGTTTAGTTAATTCTAAACTTGTTCGCAAACAAAAGTTAATCCTTCTAACTTGACTTTTAAAATCAACTAAACACATGTTCTATATCTATATGATATGCTAACTTAATGATTTAAAACCTGGAAACACGAAAAACACCTTAAAACCGGATTTACGCCGTCGTAGTAACACCGCGGGCTGTTTTGGGTTAGTTAATTAAAAACTATGATAAACTTTGATTTTAAAGTTGTTATTCTGAGAAAATGATTTTTATTATGAACATGAAACTATATCCAAAAATTATGATTAAACTCAAAGTGGAAGTATGTTTTCTAAAATGGTCATCTAGACGTCGTTCTTTCGACTGAAATGACTACCTTTACAAAAACGACTTGTAACTTATTTTTCCGACTATAAACCTATACTTTTCTGTTTATATTCATAAAATAGAGTTCAATATGAAACCATAGCAATTTGATTCACTCAAAACGGATTTAAAATGAAGAAGTTATGGGTAAAACAAGATTGGATAATTTTTCTCATTTTAGCTACGTGAAAATTGGTAACAAATCTATTCCAACCATAACTTACTCAACTTGTATTGTATATTATGTAATCTTGAGATACCATAGACACGTATACAATGTTTCGACCTATCATGTCGACACATCTATATATATTTCGGAACAACCATAGACACTCTATATGTGAATGTTGGAGTTAGCTATACAGGGTTGAGGTTGATTCCAAAATATATATAGTTTGAGTTGTGATCAATACTGAGATATGTATACACTGGGTCGTGGATTGATTCAAGATAATATTTATCGATTTATTTCTGTACATCTAACTGTGGACAACTAGTTGTAGGTTACTAACGAGGACAGCTGACTTAATAAACTTAAAACATCAAAATATATTAAAAGTGTTGTAAATATATTTTGAACATACTTTGATATATATGTATATATTGTTATAGGTTCGTGAATCAACCAGTGGCCAAGTCTTACTTCCCGACGAAGTAAAAATCTGTGAAAGTGAGTTATAGTCCCACTTTTAAAATCTAATATTTTTGGGATGAGAATACATGCAGGTTTTATAAATGATTTACAAAATAGACACAAGTACGTGAAACTACATTCTATGGTTGAATTATCGAAATCGAATATACCCCTTTTTATTAAGTCTGGTAATCTAAGAATTAGGGAACAGACACCCTAATTGACGCGAACTCTAAAGATAGATCTATTGGGCCTAACAAACCCCATCCAAAGTACCGGATGCTTTAGTACTTCGAAATTTATATCATATCCGAAGGGTGTCCCGGAATAATGGGGATATTCTTATATATGCATCTTGTTAATGTCGGTTACCAGGTGTTCACCATATGAATGATTTTTATCTCTATGTATGGGATGTGTATTGAAATATGAAATCTTATGGTCTATTGTTACGATTTGATATATATAGGTTAAACCTATAACTCACCAACATTTTTGTTGACGTTTAAAGCATGTTTATTCTCAGGTGAATATTAAGAGCTTCCGCTGTTGCATACTAAAATAAGGACAAGATTTGGAGTCCATGTTTGTATGATATTGTGTAAAAACTGCATTCAAGAAACTGATTTCGATGTAACATATTTGTATTGTAAACCATTATGTAACGGTCGTGTGTAAACAGGATATTTTAGATTATCATTATTTGATAATCTACGTAAAGCTTTTTAAACCTTTATTTATGAAATAAAGGTTATGGTTTGTTTTAAAAATGAATGCAGTCTTTGAAAAACGTCTCATATAGAGGTCAAAACCTCGCAACGAAATCAATTAATATGGAACGTTTTTAATCAATAAGAACGAGACATTTCAGGAGTCTCGGTTGGTTTGAGTAGTCACGAAAGAGAAGAAGAAGAAAGGTGATATTTGGTTTGAGTTGACAACGAAGCAGGAAAAAAACAAATAAAATGGTTCAGTGTTGTGGAGTCGATGGTGGTTGATTCTTGGTTCAATGTTGGGTTTCGGTTTAGAGATAATAAATGAAAATTGATGATCGATATGGGTTTGATGATAGCAAGATAGAGTTGTTGTTGGTTTGATGTAAGTGGTGCTAGTTGTTTGTTGGTGTTTGAATTCGTGTTTTCCTGAGTGGTTTATGACTCGAACAAAATGAGTTCTCCAATGATTATTGAGATGATTCTACAAGAAAGAAAGGTGATGGTGTATTTTTGGACAGGAAATTAACAAGTGTTTGGAGTTGAAGAAATAAATCAAAGATGGTAATGATACTTGTGTGATTCTGTCGTAAGAAAATAGAAAAAGAAAAGTTTGTTGGTTGCTTGTTTTTGTGATGGTGGGATGGTTGATATAAAAAAAAAAAAAAACAGAAAGTAGATACCATATAAATCAAGTGGTGTAGTAGTGGGTTCTAAAAGAATATATGATATCATAAAAATATGCAAGTGTGTATGTAATATAATATCATATTGTAATGTAATTCAAAAAGAAAACAGTGAGTTTGATTAATAATTCAACTTTACAGGTATTATTACTAACTCTGTCGACACTTTTAGCTGGAGGAGTATATCGTGTCCATTGCTAAACAGTTAGCGTATAGAAGTGTTCCTAAAAAAAATCCCAAACTTTTGAATTAAATTTAATTATTTCACTCATTAACTTTTTGAAACCTGAACAAAAAGGTTCAATAATTATTTATTTTTATGTTCCAATTTATATGTACGGAGTGCTAATATTTAGTCTTAAAAGGGTAAAAATATTTTTGACAAATCTAAAATCTTCGTAATCAATTTACAGTTCAACTTTTATTTCAATCCTTCATGGACATCTACAATATCTATATTAAAACTAACAAATCGTCAACCAAGTGCTACTGACGTTTACTAATTAGACTCGAAATCATTTATTTTTAATATATTCTCTTTCTATATATAAAGAGTTTTAAATGGCAAGTTTAACTACTAAATAAATATATTATATATCTTTAAACCATTGTATTTAATATAATTTATATATTTACAAGTAATCTTTATATACATATTTATATATATAAATATATATCTATATATTTATAATAATAGTTTTCATTACATCGCATATTATTTTTCATATTTATTTTCAACAATTAAATCATATATTATTTCAAGTAATATATTCAAGTTAATATATATGTATCTAATTATATATAGTTGTTCGTGAATCGTCGAGAATGGTCAAAGGTCAAATGAATCTATGTAAACAGTTCAAAGATTTCAAGACTCAACATTACAGACTTTACTTATCGTGTCGGAAATATATAAAGATTAAAGTTTAAATTTGATCGGAAATTCCCGGGTCACTACAGTACCTACCCGTTAAAGAAATTTCGTCTCGAAATTTGAGTGAGGTCGTCATGGCTAACTATAAAAATGTTTTCATGACGAATATGAGTTGATAAATAGAGTTTTATCATCATTGAATAATATGGATAAAATAATTTGATTATTCGAAGAGCACGAGTGAAGCTATTCACAAAAGAATGAAATGAGAAACAAAGATTTGTTTTTAACTTTTGCCATAGACAGGTTTGAATTTAGAAACTAAGGCGCGTCTTAACTTTCGACATTGCCTTGGTTGAATTCCAGAATTCAAGGAATTTAAAGAAATCTTGAAGATCTATAAGATCTGATTCTTTGGAATTTATGGAAATTAAGATCTCTTTAATTAAATACAGTGATCTGCCCTGATTACTACGTCTGATATTTCCTTTATAAATTTACCTTTTCCGTTCCATTTATTTTCACCACTTCTATACTCAATTCACAAATTCAAAAGATTTATGAAAATACTTAACCCTGTTCTGATCCTTATTCTTATTCTAACTATCGCAATGATCGTTCTTCTTTTCCAACTCCCACCTGAAGAATCTATTTATTTCTATTATGCTCTAGGGATTATTGTATTTATAATCCTCCCGTGTCTTTATATTGCTATACGTACTGATATTCACGGGTTGTAATTTCGGTGTTGTCATTGGGCTTTATATTTTTTCTTTATTTTTCGAAGCTCCATGCTCTTGTTTTCTCTTCCCGACTCCAAGTCAAGCGAATAATGGTCCAGAATTTGTAGATATAGAGTTCTAAATGATTATAATGTTCTAAGAAGGGCGGAACATGATAGCACGATTTGATTTTCAAATTTATCAAAAATATAGACGATAGAACTATCAAGAATATATTCTTCTTAATATGTTTGGAGGTTATGTAGAATGAAAGAGTTATGTAACATGACACATGATGATGGTATAATCTACTGTGAACCATCATCAGGTTTCATTAGAAACTCAGCATGACTTACTGTAATATAATCACATTGATCAAGTGTCATTATATTATACTAACTCATGCATCAGTTCCCAACACTACTTCAAAAACATTCATATTTTAAGCTCGAAAGTTTACAGAATATAGAAACTAACAGTTTCTATATGATGTAACATTGATAGCACGAATAGATTATTGATTTCAGATAAGAATAGTTATGAAAATATCTTCAGAAATATGGAGGATATTTATAATGAAAGATACGATGATATCTTGGAATTTCTAATATCGATGGATGATGAAGAAGATTTATCCGTAAGGGTTTAGATTCGGAAGCAAGGTATTCGCTAAAGATTTCATCAGAAACGGAATCATTTGGATTCTTTGAAGTCAAACTTATTCTTTATGATTTGTTCACGGCTTCCTTCATAGTTTCGCATAATCCACTTTTCGGTACTAAATTTTCCATTGAATGTTTCCAACATAATGATACACAGGAAGCACAAAGAGGTATATAATTTCGGATGAGAATATTTATGAAAATATCCTCAGAAATATCGAAGATATTGATGATGATATTTTGGAATTTCTAAGTTCGATGGTTGATGAGGAAGATTTTCCGCAAGATTTTAACATGAGTACAGAGCAAGATATTCGTTGAAGGTTTCATCGGATCCAGAATTACCTGGATTCTTTGAATATATGGTATGGTCCTTGTATTTGTCCTTGGTCTCCTTCGTGGTTAGCTCAATCCGTTTTCCAGTTCCAACTTTTCTGAGCTTTTCCAACATACTATTCTTTATCATCAAACTTTCGATGATTATGGTTGTTTACGGTTGTCTATGGTTTCTGCTGCTTCATTCAGCTTTTTCAACATTCAGAGTATTGATTTGTGACTGAGTGCTTTTCAGAATTCCAGAAGGAGAGATCATAATTCTAAGAGATAAATGTCATACATATAACTGTTGATGTAGATATGCTGTAAGTTTTCAAAGTACTGATTGCTGATTCCTGGTAATTGTTATGGTAGTTCTCGTTACAAGATGCGGATGAGTACATGACGAGACTTCAATAGATAAATATAGTGATTTGTCGGAGGAATTTAAACTAAGGAGCGACAAGGTTGCTGGTACATTTGCGGGTAATGTGGTGGAATATAAAAGAATCCTCCGGTATAAAAAGGGTAATTGTATATATCAGGATTATAGTAAGGCTACTTCGAATGAAAAGTCGAAGTTGACTTGCTGGAGCTGTGACAAAATTTGCTACTTTTAAAGGGATTACCAAGTTATTTTGGGTATTAATAATGCTAAAGGAGCTAACACAGATACGGGTTAAACGTTTTACTCAGGTTCCGAGTATTTTCAGGTGCATAACTATATGCGTCAATCTCTTCTTCCGTAGATGAAGTGCGGTTGGTTCATACTCTCGATTGAGGTGTTTTCAAGAATCATGAAAGGTTTGAACGTTGATTGTAATCGTCAAGATACAAATGAAGTTTAAGATGAAATCAAGTGGCAAACTTGAAGAATTGTTTAGTTTCATATGTTATATTCAATATTTTAATTCATTTTAATTATTTAATATTATTAGTCTACAGTCGATAGTCCACAGTTGACAGCCCAATAATTCATATATATAGTTTAATATATAATATTCGAATTAATTAATACGTGTCGTGACCCGTATACGTCTCAGACTCGATCACAACTCAAACTATATATATTATTGTAGAATCAACCTCAATCCTGTATAGAGAACTCGATCATTACTGCATATAGAGTGTCTATGGTGATTCTAAATAATATATATAGATGCGTCGATATGATATGTCAAAACGTTGAATACATGTCCCGATATTTAAAGTGCGTAAAATAAATAACAGAAATTAAATAACGATAAATAAAGTGCATAAAGTAAATAACAGAATTTAAATAACAATAAATAAAATTGCGAGAATTAAATTGCGATAAAATAAATTGCGATAAATAAAATGTAATACGGAATTAAAAGTTAGCTAGGAACAGTTAGCTAGGATTTTGTTAGCGTGGATTCTTAACAAAATTTCATGTTGTTAATTAGTCTGTTTCTAATCAATTTTTATTGTGTTTATTATTTCTTCATTATGCCACTTGTTGGATTCTGGTAAGTAAAAATCCAAATATGAAATTGAATTTGAATGAAAATGGTTATTCTGTGGTGAACAGATTCGTATATCGTTAGATGTAAATAGGATAGTAAATGGATGTTGAATCAGATTCGAAGAATGTACAGTATAACCTATTAAAGTGAAATCTAAATATTCCTCGGGTATTACCTACCCGTTAAAATATTTTCACCATTAACAGTTTATACGAAAGAATTTTTAATTACAATCTTTATGAAAATATACTTACAGATATATTTTCTTCAGATGTAATCATAGATTTAATGAGTTAATATAATATTAATCTCATTTGATTTACCGTTAGAACTAGAATATATAATCTCTAAAACATTGAAGATTACATAATCGTCATGTCGAACGAAGATAAATGATGTAGAACGTTTCGCAGATTGATGATTATGCTCGAGGTACATAATTAGATGTTGAGGTGTATGATGTGAACTTGAGTTGTTGGTGGTACTGGTATTGATGTTGGTGCTGGTGATGTTGCTGAAGCTGGTACGTTTTGCACCATATTCTCCAAATTGATTACTAGAGCGCCAAGTTCATTGACTTCTTGTATTACTCCGGGATGATTGTCGGTCGGAACGAGCGGATGAATAAGGTTTAGAATCTGAGTTATGATATAGTCGTGGTGAGATATTCGAGAAGTGAGGGTGAAAATGGTGTTACGAACAGGTTCGCCGGTAAGTGCTTCAGGTTCTTCGCCAAAAGGTTAATTCAGTTAGTGGAAGGGATCGCCTTCTGCGTGTCTCCATTGATTAAGTCGACTACGAATCCATAAGATGAATTGGGGATGACTGATTGATTGATTCATTCTGGTGACACCTCTTTCGGAGCTTAGGTGAATATCCATGTCGGATTAACTGTCGAAATAACTATCGGAATAGTTATCGAAATCAGAGGGACTCGAACTGGTTGAGGGATTCATCTCGTACGATTAGATGAAGAATTTCGATAAGAAATAGATTATAGGATGTATATTAGTACCTTGCAATACATAATTTACATATGCATATAAAATACTAAAATCCCATAAGTTACGGAGGAATCTACGGAAGTTGTTCAGGCAAAGGTAACAATAATAGATATGCCAAGATATAAAGTAGTAGATACGCTAAGATATGAATTTTGTCTATACACTATTCATATAGTCAATGCAGTAAAACATGTTTAGACTAAGAATGATAAGCAAGTGATTCCCTAAGAATGATAAGCAGGAAATTTTCGACACGAAATGATAAACAAAACTTTTGACATGCAGACACGGTCGGAGTCCAGACTCACTAATGTATCCCAATGACTTATCAGTTAGACACACTAATGCAGACCTAGTTCGCTAAGACCACCGCTCTGATACCAACTGTGAAGACCCGTCCTAATCCATCCGGACGAAGTCCATATCGATTATAAACGATTCACAACAGTTGATTACATCGCGAGGTACTTGACCTTTATATGATACATTTTACAAACATTGCATTCGTTTTTGAAAAGACAATCCTTCATTTCCTCGAAAGTTGACAACATGCATACCATTTCATAATATATCTAACTATAATTGAATTAATAATAATCTTGATGAACGCGACGACTCGAATGCAACGTCTTTTGAAATATGTCATGAATGACTCCAAGTAATATCTTTAAAATGAGCAAATTCACAGTGGAAGACTTCTTTCAAACCTGAGAATAAACATGCTTTAAAGTGTCAACCAAAAGGTTGGTGAGTTCATTAGTTTAACATAAATAATCATTTCATAATTTTGATAGACCACAAGATTTCATATTTCCATTTCTCATAAACATACGTCCCGTGCATAGAGACAAAAAAATATCATTCATATGGACTGAACACCTGGTAACCGACATTCACAATTTTGCATATAAGAATATCCCCATCATTCCGGGATCCTCCTTCGGACATGATATAAATTTCGAAGTACTAAAGCATCCGGTACTTTGGATGGGGCTTGTTGGACCCAATAGATCTATCTTTAGGATTCGCGTCAATTAGGGTGTCTGTTCCCTAATTCTTAGATTACCAGACTAAAAAGGGGCATATTCGGTTTAATAATCCAGCCATAGAATGTAGTTTTAAGTACTTGTGTTTATTTCGTCAAACATTTATAAAAACAGCGCATGTATTCTCAGTCCCAAAAAATATATATTGCAAAAGCATTTAAAAAGGGAGTAATGAAACTCACCTAATGTATTTTGTAGTAAAAATACATATAACGATATTGAACAATGCAGGGTTGGCCTTGGATTCACGAACCTATATCATTTGTATATATATTAAAACATATTTTTGTAATCGAACAATTATATATATATATATATATATATAATTTTTAATGATATAGTTTTTATATTAGAAATTTATGTATTTCTTCATTAATATAAATATTCATTTTTATATATGAAAATATAGATTTTTGTTAAGTTACATATATTATATATATTATTTATATACATTATTTATATGTATTATAACTTAAATTTTATGTTATATATTTATTATGTGTATATATATATATATATATATATATATATATATATATATTCTTTAAAAATGATTTTTATATTCGTTTTGTTATATTAGTATATTTATAAATATATGTTTAGTTCTTTATTTAGAACCGATAGTTTGTTATAAGTAGATATTTTTATAAGTAATGTTTATAATAATAATATTAATGGTAATAACTTAATACTAACACTATACTAATACTAATGAAAATAGTAATAACTGTTATTATTTTCATAATAATAATAAAAAATATAATATTTACTACTTGTATTAGTAACAATACCAATAATAATACTAATTATAATAATAATAATGATATTACTAATAATGATAATTATAATAGTAATACTAATCGTATTGATAATAATAATAATAATAATTCTATTTCTAATATCATAATAACATAACTAACATGATTTATAACAACAACAATAACAAATATAATAATAATAATAATAATAATAATAATAATAATAATAATAATAATAATAATAATAATAATAATAATAATAATAATAATAATAATAATAATAATGATAATAATAATAATAATAATAATAATAATAATAATAATAATAATAATAATAATAATAATAATAATAATAATAATAATAATTGAAATAAAGAAGATAAAAGTGTATACCATTTGAAATGTTTTCTAAAAAGAATTGCCCCATTCAAGACTCGATCCCGAGACCTCCTGTTTCCCTCAAAGACTCCTTAACTATCGATCTGCCTTATGTTTTACTAATTTATTCTATCTTTTAATTTATATAACTCGTTCTTAAAATCCTTCCTACTTCTTCTTCTTCTTCCCAACAATTCGACCAAATCAACAATCTTTACATAGAATCATAATTATAACAGCGAATAGCATCACGATTATAACATCTTAATCATCGTCATCCATTAACCATCAAAATCATTCGGTGTTTAAATCATCTTCAAATACATCGTCCGTTTTCATCACGATATGATATCCTCAACATTAAAATCCATAACAAGCCCATCATCTTCCATGTTATGCCTACTATAATCATCATCATCATCATTTCGTTGGTTACACTACGCCACAGAAATGAACGAGAGAAAAAAATGTCGAGTGTGGTTTGGTTTCATAAAATCAGACAAGTCATTTGGCCCAATAAAATGGGCAGGCTTGTGTAAATCGGATGACCCATATAGGCGTATAATTTTATCCTCAACAACAGCCCAACAATTAAAATTGTTAAAGCCCACCATTGTATTTTAATAAACCCAAATATAATTTGGTGACTTGTTTAATGATGATTATAAAGTGGCCGACAAAACAGAAAGAAAAAAAAAAGAATGAGGTTGAATATTTCTCTTTTCTTTTGTTTACTTTGACAGAATTAGTACAGAGGGATAGCAGCGTAATATTGGTGGTAGAAATAAGAAACATCAATCTGAATAAGTGGAGCTGGGTTCATGTTTGTTCACGAATCCATCAGAGAAAGGAAGAAGAAGAAGAAAAAAAAATATGAAGAGAGAGAGAGGAAAGTGATTCGTATGGTGATGGAGTCTTGGTTGGTTTGAGTAGTCACGAAAGAGAAGAAGAAGAAAGGTGATATTTGGTTTGAGTTGACAACGAAGCAGGAAAAAAACAAATAAAATGGTTCAGTGTGGTGGAGTCGATGGTGGTTGATTCTTGGTTCAATGTTGGGTTTCGGTTTAGAGATAATAAATGAAAAATGATGATCGATATGGGTTTGATGATAGCAAGATAGAGTTGTTGTTGGTTTGATGTAAGTGGTGCTAGTTGTTTATTGGTGTTTGAACTCGTGTTTTCCTGAGTGGTTTATGACTCGAACAAAAAGAGTTCTCCAATGATTATTGAGATGATTCTACAAGAAAGAAAGGTGATGGTGTATTTTTAGACAGGAAATTAACAAGTGTTTGGAGTTGAAGAAATAAATCAAAGATGGTAATGATACTTGTGTGATTGTGTCGTAAGAAAATAGAAAAAGAAAAGGTTGTTGGTTGCTTGTTTTTGTGATGGTGGGATGGTTGATATAATCTTAAAGGTTGTTATAGGTTACTAACGAGGACAGCTGACTTAATAAACTTAAAACATCAAAATATATTAAAAGTGTTGTAAATATATTTTGAACATACTTTAATATATATGTATATATTGTTATAGGTTCGTGAATCAACAGTGGCCAAGTCTTACTTCCCGACGAAGTAAAAATCTGTGAAAGTGAGTTATAGTCCCACTTTTAAAATCTAATATTTTTGGGATGAGAATACATGCAGGTTTTATAAATGATTTACAAAATAGACACAAGTACGTGAAACTACATTCTATGGTTGAATTATCGAAATCGAATATGCCCCTTTTTATTAAGTCTGGTAATCTAAGAATTAGGGAACAGACACCCTAATTGACGCGAATCCTAAAGATAGATCTATTGGGCCTAACAAACCCCATCCAAAGTACCGGATGCTTTAGTACTTCGAAATTTATATCATATCCGAAGGGTGTCCCGGAATGATGGGGATATTCTTATATATGCATCTTGTTAATGTCGGTTACCAGGTGTTCACCATATGAATGATTTTTATCTCTATGTATGGGATGTGTATTGAAATATGAAATCTTGTGGTCTATTGTTACGATTTGATATATATAGGTTAAACCTATAACTCACCAACATTTTTGTTGACGTTTAAAGCATGTTTATTCTCAGGTGATTATTAAGAGCTTCCGCTGTTGCATACTAAAATAAGGACAAGATTTGGAGTCCATGTTTGTATGATATTGTGTAAAAACTGCATTCAAGAAACTGATTTCGATGTAACATATTTGTATTGTAAACCATTATGTAATGGTCGTGTGTAGACAGGATATTTTAGATTATCATTATTTGATAATCTACGTAAAGCTTTCTAAACCTTTATTTATGAAATTTAGCAGCCCATGTGAGTCACCTAACACATGTGGGAACCATCATTTGGCAGCTAGCATGAAATATCTCATAAAATTACAAAAATATGAGTAATCATTCATGACTTATTTACATGAAAACAAAATTACATATCCTTTATATCTAATCCATACACCAACGACCAAAAACACCTACAAACACTTTCATTATTCAATTTTATTCATCTAATTGATCTCTCTCAAGTTCTATCTTCAAGTTCTAAGTGTTCTTCATATATTCTACAAGTTCTAGTTACATAAAATCAAGAATACTTTCAAGTTTGCTAGCTCACTTCCAATCTTGTAAGGTGATCATCCAACCTCAAGAAATCTTTGTTTCTTACAGTAGTTTATCATTCTAATACAAGGTAATAATCATATTCAAACTTTGGTTCAATTTCTATAACTATAACAATCTTATTTCAAGTGATGATCTTACTTGAACTTGTTTTCGTGTCATGATTCTGCTTCAAGAACTTCGAGCCATCCAAGGATCCATTGAAGCTAGATCCATTTTTCTCTTTTCCAGTAGGTTTATCCAAGGAAATTAAGGTAGTAATGATGTTCATAACATCATTCGATTCATACATATAAAGCTATCTTATTCGAAGGTTTAAACTTGTAATCACTAGAACATAGTTTAGTTAATTCTAAACTTGTTCGCAAACAAAAGTTAATCCTTCTAACTTGACTTTTAAAATCAACTAAACACATGTTCTATATCTATATGATATGCTAACTTAATGATTTAATACCTGGAAACACGAAAAACACCGTAAAACCGGATTTACGCCGTCGTAGTAACACCGCGGGCTGTTTTGGGTTAGTTAATTAAAAACTATGATAAACTTTGATTTAAAAGTTGTTATTCTGAGAAAATGATTTTTATTATGAACATGAAACTATATCCAAAAATTATGGTTAAACTCAAAGTGGAAGTATGTTTTCTAAAATGGTCATCTAGACGTCGTTCTTTCGACTGAAATGACTACCTTTACAAAAACGACTTGTAACTTATGTTTCCTACTATAAACCTGTACTTTTTCTGTTTAGATTCATAAAATAGAGTTCAATATGAAACCATAGCAATTTGATTCACTCAAAACGGATTTAAAATGAAGAAGTTATGGGTAAAACAAGATTGGATAATTTTTCTCATTTTAGCTACGTGAAAATTGGTAACAAATCTATTCCAACCATAACTTAATCAACTTGTATTGTATATTATGTAATCTTGAGATACCATAGACACGTATACAATGTTTCGACCTATCATGTCGACACATCTATATATATTTCGGAACAACCATAGACACTCTATATGTGAATGTTGGAGTTAGCTATACAGGGTTGAGGTTGATTCCAAAATATATATAGTTTGAGTTGTGATCAATACTGAGATACGTATACACTGGGTCGTGGATTGATTTAAGATAATATTTATCGATTTATTTCTGTACATCTAACTGTGGACAATTAGTTGTAGGTTACTAACGAGGACAGCTGACTTAATAAACTTAAAACATCAAAAAAAAAAAAAATATTAAAAGTGTTGTAAATATATTTTGAACATACTTTGATATATATGTATATATTGTTATAGGTTCGTGAATCAACCAGTGGCCAAGTCTTACTTCCCGACGAAGTAAAAATCTGTGAAAGTGAGTTATAGTCCCACTTTTAAAATCTAATATTTTTGGGATGAGAATACATGCAGGTCTTATAAATGATTTACAAAATAGACACAAGTACGTGAAACTACATTCTATGGTTGAATTATCGAAATCGAATATGCCCCTTTTTATTAAGTCTGGTAATCTAAGAATTAGGGAACAGACACCCTAATTGACGCGAATCCTAAAGATAGATCTATTGGGCCTAACAAACCCCATCCAAAGTACCAGATGCTTTAGTACTTCGAAATTTATATCATATCCGAAGGGTGTCCCGGAATGATGGGGATATTCTTATATATGCATCTTGTTAATGTCGGTTACCAGGTGTTCACCATGTGAATGATTTTTATCTCTATGTATGGGATGTGTATTGAAATATGAAATCTTGTGGTCTATTATTATGATTTGATATATATAGGTTAAACCTATAACTCACCAGCATTTTTGTTGACGTTTAAAGCATGTTTATTCTCAGGTGAATACTAAGAGCTTCCGCTGTTGCATACTAAAATAAGGACAAGATTTGGAGTCCATGTTTGTATGATATTGTGTAAAAACTGCATTCAAGAAACTGATTTCGATGTAACATATTTGTATTGTAAACCATTATGTAATGGTCGTGTGTAAACAGGATATTTTAGATTATCATTATTTGATAATCTACGTAAAGCTTTTTAAACCTTTATTTATGAAATAAAGGTTATGGTTTGTTTTAAAAATGAATGCAGTCTTTGAAAAACGTCTCATATAGAGGTCAAAACCTCGCAACGAAATCAATTAATAACTGAAATGTTCCGTTCTTATTGATTAAAAACGTTCCATATTAATTGATTTCGTTGCGAGGTTTTGACCTCCATATGAGACGTTTTTCAAAGACTGCATTCATTTTAAATAAACCATAACCTTTATTTCATCAATAAAGGTTTAAAAAGCTTTACGTAGATTATCAAATAATGATAATCTAAAATATCCTGTTTACACACGACCATTACATAATGGTTTACAATACAAATATGTTACAACAAAATAAGTTTCTTGAATGCAGTTTTTACACAATATCATACAAGCATGGACTCCAAATCTCGTCCTTATTTAAGTATGCGACAGCGGAAGCTCTTAATAATCACCTGAGAATAAACATGCTTAAAATGTCAACAAAAATGTTGGTGAGTTATAGGTTTAACCTATATGTATCAAATCGTAACAATAGACCACAAGATTTCATATTTCAATACACATCCCATACATAGAGATAAAAATCATTAATATGGTGAACACCTGGTAACCGACAATAACAAGATGCATATATAAGAATATCCCCATCATTCCGGGACACCCTTCGGATATGATATAAATTTCGAAGTACTAAAGCATCCGGTACTTTGGATGGGGTTTGTTAGGCCCAATAGATCTATCTTTAGGATTCGCGTCAATTAGGGTGTCTGTTCCCTAATTCTTAGATTACCAGACTTAATAAAAAGGGGCATATTCGATTTCGATAATTCAACCATAGAATGTAGTTTCACGTACTTGTGTCTATTTTGTAAATCATTTATAAAACCTGCATGTATTCTCATCCCAAAAATATTAGATTTTAAAAGTGGGACTATAACTCACTTTCACAGATTTTTACTTCGTCGGGAAGTAAGACTTGGCCACTGTTGATTCACGAAATAATCATATTCAAACTTTGGTTCAATTTCTATAACTATAACAATCTTATTTCAAGTGATGATCTTACTTGAACTTGTTTTCGTGTCATGATTCTGCTTCAAGAACTTCGAGCCATCCAAGGATCCATTGAAGCTAGATCCATTTTTCTCTTTTCCAGTAGGTTTATCCAAGGAAATTAAGGTAGTAATGATGTTCATAACATCATTCGATTCATACATATAAAGCTATCTTATTCGAAGGTTTAAACTTGTAATCACTAGAACATAGTTTAGTTAATTCTAAACTTGTTCGCAAACAAAAGTTAATCCTTCTAACTTGACTTTTAAAATCAACTAAACACATGTTCTATATCTATATGATATGCTAACTTAATGATTTAAAACCTGGAAACACGAAAAACACCGTAAAACCGGATTTACGCCGTCGTAGTAACACCGCGGGCTGTTTTGGGTTAGTTAATTAAAAACTATGATAAACTTTGATTTAAAAGTTGTTATTCTGAGAAAATGATTTTTATTATGAACATGAAACTATATCCAAAAATTATGGTTAAACTCAAAGTGGAAGTATGTTTTCTAAAATGGTCATCTAGACGTCGTTCTTTCGACTGAAATGACTACCTTTACAAAAACGACTTGTAACTTATTTTTCCGACTATAAACCTATACTTTTTCTATTTAGATTCATAAAATAGAGTTCAATATGAAATCATAGCAATTTGATTCACTCAAAACGGATTTAAAATGAAGAAGTTATGGGTAAAACAAGATTGGATAATTTTTCTCATTTTAGCTACGTGAAAATTGGTAACAAATCTATTCCAACCATAACTTAATCAACTTGTATTGTATATTATGTAATCTTGAGATACCATAGACACGTATACAATGTTTCGACCTATCATGTCGACACATCTATATATATTTCGGAACAACCATAGACACTCTATATGTGAATGTTGGAGTTAGCTATACAGGGTTGAGGTTGATTCCAAAATATATATAGTTTGAGTTGTGATCAATACTGAGATACGTATACACTGGGTCGTGGATTGATTCAAGATAATATTTATCGATTTATTTCTGTACATCTAACTGTGGACAACTAGTTATAGGTTACTAACGAGGACAGCTGACTTAATAAACTTAAAACATCAAAATATATTAAAAGTGTTGTAAATATATTTTGAACATACTTTAATATATATGTATATATTGTTATAGGTTCGTGAATCAACAGTGGCCAAGTCTTACTTCCCGACGAAGTAAAAATCTGTGAAAGTGAGTTATAGTCCCACTTTTAAAATCTAATATTTTTGGGATGAGAATACATGCAGGTTTTATAAATGATTTACAAAATAGACACAAGTACGTGAAACTACATTCTATGGTTGAATTATCGAAATCGAATATGCCCCTTTTTATTAAGTCTGGTAATCTAAGAATTAGGGAACAGACACCCTAATTGACGCGAATCCACGTTAAAACTTGTAAAAAAACTATATGATGACATATATATGGTTATATATATAGTTAACATGATATTATGATAAGTAAACATATCATTAATTATATTAACAATGAACTACATATGTAAAAACAAGACTACTAACTTAATGATTTTGAAACGAGACATATATGTAACGTTTATCGTTGTAACGACATTTAATGTATATATATATATCATATTAAGAGATATTCGTACATCATAATATCATGATAATATAATAATTTAAAATCTCTTTTGATATTATAAACATTGGGTTAACAACATTTAACAAGATCGTTAACCTAAAGGTTTCAAAACAACACTTACATGTAACGACTAACGATGACTTAACGACTCAGTTAAAATGTATATACATGTAGTGTTTTAATATGTATTTATACACTTTTGAAAGACTTCAATACACTTATCAAAATACTTCTACTTAACAAAAATGCTTACAATTACATTCTCGTTCAGTTTCATCAACAATTCTACTCGTATGCACCCGTATTCGTACTCGTACAATACACAGCTTTTAGATGTATGTACTATTGGTATATACACTCCAATGATCAGCTCTTAGCAGCCCATGTGAGTCACCTAACACATGTGGGAACCATCATTTGGCAACTAGCATGAAATATCTCATAAAATTACAAAAATATGAGTAATCATTCATGACTTATTTACATGAAAACAAAATTACATATCCTTTATATCTAATCCATACACCAACGACCAAAAACACCTACAAACACTTTCATTCTTCAATTTTCTTCATCTAATTGATCTCTCTCAAGTTCTATCTTCAAGTTCTAAGTGTTCTTCATAAATTCCAAAAGTTCTAGTTTCATAAAATCAAGAATACTTTCAAGTTTGCTAGCTCACTTCCAATCTTGTAAGGTGATCATCCAACCTCAAGAAATCTTTGTTTCTTACAGTAGGTTATCATTCTAATACAAGGTAATAATCATATTCAAACTTTGGTTCAATTTCTATAACTATAACAATCTTATTTCAAGTGATGATCTTACTTGAACTTGTTTTCGTGTCATGATTTTGCTTCAAGAACTTTGAGCCATCCAAGGATCCATTGAAGCTAGATCCATTTTTCTCTTTTCCAGTAGGTTCATCCAAGGAAATTAAGGTAGTAATGATGTTCATAACATCATTCGATTCATACATATAAAGCTATCTTATTCGAAGGTTTAAACTTGTAATCACTAGAACATAGTTTAGTTAATTCTAAACTTGTTCGCAAACAAAAGTTAATCCTTCTAACTTGACTTTTAAAATCAACTAAACACATGTTCTATATCTATATGATATGCTAACTTAATGATTTAAAACCTGGAAACACGAAAAACACCGTAAAACCGGATTTACGCCGTCGTAGTAACACCGCGGGCTGTTTTGGGTTAGTTAATTAAAAACTATGATAAACTTTGATTTAAAAGTTGTTATTCTGAGAAAATGATTTTTATTATGAACATGAAACTATATCCAAAAATTATGGTTAAACTCAAAGTGGAAGTATGTTTTCTAAAATGGTCATCTAGACGTCGTTCTTTCGACTGAAATGACTACCTTTACAAAAACGACTTGTAACTTATTTTTCCGACTATAAACCTATACTTTTTCTATTTAGATTCATAAAATAGAGTTCAATATGAAATCATAGCAATTTGATTCACTCAAAACGGATTTAAAATGAAGAAGTTATGGGTAAAACAAGATTGGATAATTTTTCTCATTTTAGCTACGTGAAAATTGGTAACAAATCTATTCCAACCATAACTTAATCAACTTGTATTGTATATTATGTAATCTTGAGATACCATAGACACATATACAATGTTTCGACCGATCATGTCGACACATCTATATATATTTCGGAACAACCATAGACACTCTATATGTGAATGTTGGAGTTAGCTATACAGGGTTGAGGTTGATTCCAAAATATATATAGTTTGAGTTGTGATCAATACTGAGATACGTATACACTGGGTCGTGGATTGATTCAAGATAATATTTATCGATTTATTTCTGTACATATAACTGTGGACAACTAGTTATAGGTTACTAACGAGGACAGCTGACTTAATAAACTTAAAACATCAAAATATATTAAAAGTGTTGTAAATATATTTTGAACATACTTTAATATATATGTATATATTGTTATAGGTTCGTGAATCAACAGTGGCCAAGTCTTACTTCCCGACGAAGTAAAAATCTGTGAAAGTGAGTTATAGTCCCACTTTTAAAATCTAATATTTTTGGGATGAGAATACATGCAGGTTTTATAAATGATTTACAAAATAGACACAAGTACGTGAAACTACATTCTATGGTTGAATTATCGAAATCGAATATGCCCCTTTTTATTAAGTCTGGTAATCTATGAATTAGGGAACAGACACCCTAATTGACGCGAATCCTAAAGATAGATCTATTGGGCCTAACAAACCCCATCCAAAGTACCGGATGCTTTAGTACTTCGAAATTTATATCATATCCGAAGGGTGTCCCGGAATGATGGGGATATTCTTATATATGCATCTTGTTAATGTCGGTTACCAGGTGTTCACCATATGAATGATTTTTATCTCTATGTATGGGATGTGTTATGAAATATGAAATCTTGTGGTCTATTATTATGATTTGATATATATAGGTTAAACCTATAACTCACCAACATTTTTGTTGACGTTTTAAGCATGTTTATTCTCAGGTGATTATTAAGAGCTTCCGCTGTCGCATACTTAAATAAGGACAAGATTTGGAGTCCATGCTTGTATGATATTGTGTAAAAACTGCATTCAAGAAACTTATTTTGTTGTAACATATTTGTATTGTAAACCATTATGTAATGGTCGTGTGTAAACAGGATATTTTAGATTATCATTATTTGATAATCTACGTAAAGCTTTTTAAACCTTTATTGATGAAATAAAGGTTATGGTTTGTTTAAAAATGAATGCAGTCTTTGAAAAACGTCTCATATAGAGGTCAAAACCTCGCAACGAAATCAATTAATATGGAACGTCCCAATGTTTATAATTGATTAGGACGGGTCATTTCGTTCGTTACATTTCAGCTCTGATACCAACTGAAATGTCCCGTTCTTATTGATTAAAAACGTTCCATATTAATTGATTTCGTTGCGAGGTTTTGACCTCTATATGAGACGTTTTTCAAAGACTGCATTCATTTTTAAACAAACCATAACCTTTATTTCATCAATAAAGGTTTAAAAAGCTTTACGTAGATTATCAAATAATGATAATCTAAAATATCCTGTTTACACACGACCATTACATAATGGTTTACAATACAAATATGTTACAACAAAATAAGTTTCTTGAATGCAGTTTTTACACAATATCATACAAGCATGGACTCCAAATCTTGTCCTTATTTAAGTATGCGACAGCGGAAGCTCTTAATAATCACCTGAGAATAAACATGCTTAAAACGTCAACAAAAATGTTGGTGAGTTATAGGTTTAACCTATATATATCAAATCATAATAATAGACCACAAGATTTCATATTTCATAACACATCCCATACATAGAGATAAAAATCATTCATATGGTGAACACCTGGTAACCGACATTAACAAGATGCATATATAAGAATATCCCCATCATTCCGGGACACCCTTCGGATATGATATAAATTTCGAAGTACTAAAGCATCCGGTACTTTGGATGGGGTTTGTTAGGCCCAATAGATCTATCTTTAGGATTCGCGTCAATTAGGGTGTCTGTTCCCTAATTCATAGATTACCAGACTTAATAAAAAGGGGCATATTCGATTTCGATAATTCAACCATAGAATGTAGTTTCACGTACTTGTGTCTATTTTGTAAATCATTTATAAAACCTGCATGTATTCTCATCCCAAAAATATTAGATTTTAAAAGTGGGACTATAACTCACTTTCACAGATTTTTACTTCGTCGGGAAGTAAGACTTGGCCACTGGTTGATTCACAAACCTATAACAATATATACATATATATCAAAGTATGTTCAAAATATATTTACAACACTTTTAATATATTTTGATGTTTTAAGTTTATTAAGTCAGCTGTCCTTGTTAGTAACCTACAACTAGTTGTCCACAGTTAGATGTACAGAAATAAATCGATAAATATTATCTTGAATCAATCCACGACCCAGTGTATACGTATCTCAGTATTGATCACAACTCAAACTATATATATTTTGGAATCAACCTCAACCCTGTATAGCTAACTCCAACATTCACATATAGAGTGTCTATGGTTGTTCCGAAATATATATAGATGTGTCGACATGATAGGTCGAAACATTGTATACGTGTCTATGGTATCTCAAGATTACATAATATATAATACAAGTTGATTAAGTTATGGTTGGAATAGATTTGTTACCAATTTTCACGTAGCTAAAATGAGAAAAATTATCCAATCTTGTTTTACCCATAACTTCTTCATTTTAAATCCGTTTTGAGTGAATCAAATTGCTATGGTTTCATATTGAACTCTATTTTATGAATCTAAACAAAAAAAGTATAGGTTTCTAGTCGGAAAAATAAGTTACAAGTCGTTTTTGTAAAGGTAGTCATTTCAGTCGAAAGAACGACGTCTAGATGACCATTTTAGAAAACATACTTCCACTTTGAGTTTAACCATAATTTTTGGATATAGTTTCATGTTCATAATAAAAATCATTTTCTCAGAATAACAACTTTTAAATCAAAGTTTATCATAGTTTTTAATTAACTAACCCAAAACAGCCCGCGGTGTTACTACGACGGCGTAAATCCGGTTTTACGGTGTTTTTCGTGTTTCCAGGTTTTAAATCATTAAGTTAGCATATCATATAGATATAGAACATGTGTTTAGTTGATTTTAAAAGTCAAGTTAGAAGGATTAACTTTTGTTTGCGAACAAGCTTAGAATTAACTAAACTATGTTCTAGTGATTACAAGTTTAAACCTTCGAATAAGATAGCTTTATATGTATGAATCGAATGATGTTATGAACATCATTACTACCTTAAGTTCCTTGGATGAACCTACTGGAAAAGAGAAAAATGGATCTAGCTTCAATGGATCCTTGGATGGCTCAAAGTTCTTGAAGCAAAATCATGACACGAAAACAAGTTCAAGTAAGATCATCACTTGAAATAAGATTGTTATAGTTATAGAAATTGAACCAAAGTTTGAATATGATTATTACCTTGTATTAGAATGATAACCTACTGTAAGAAACAAAGATTTCTTGAGGTTGGATGATCACCTTACAAGATTGGAAGTGAGCTAGCAAACTTGAAAGTATTCTTGATTTTATGAAACTAGAACTTTTGGAATTTATGAAGAACACTTAGAACTTGAAGATAGAACTTGAGAGAGTTCAATTAGATGAAGAAAATTGAAGAATGAAAGTGTTTGTAGGTGTTTTTGGTCGTTGGTGTATGGATTAGATATAAAGGATATGTAATTTTGTTTTCATGTAAATAAGTCATGAATGATTACTCATATTTTTGTAATCTTATGAGATATTTCATGCTAGTTGCCAAATGATGGTTCCCACATGTGTTAGGTGACTCACATGGGCTGCTAAGAGCTGATCATTGGAGTGTATATACCAATAGTACATACATCTACAAGCTGTGTATTGTACGAGTACGAATACGGGTGCATACGAGTAGAATTGTTGATGAAACTGAACGAGAATGTAATTGTAAGCATTTTTGTTAAGTAGAAGTATTTTGATAAGTGTATTGAAGTCTTTCGAAAGTGTATAAATACATATTAAAACACTACATGTATATACATTTTAACTGAGTCGTTAAGTCATCGTTAGTCGTTACATGTAAGTGTTGTTTTGAAACCTTTAGGTTAACGATCTTGTTAAATGTTGTTAACCCAATGTTTATAATATCAAAAGAGATTTTAAATTATTATATTATCATGATATTATGATGTACGAATATCTCTTAATATGTTATATATATACATTAAATGTCGTTACAACGATAAACGTTACATATATGTCTCGTTTCAAAATCATTAAGTTAGTAGTCTTGTTTTTACATATGTAGTTCATTGTTAATATAATTAATGATATGTTTACTTATCATAATATCATGTTAACTATATATATAACCATATATATGTCATCATATAGTTTTTTTACAAGTTTTAACGTTCGTGAATCACCGGTCAACTTGGGTGGTCAATTGTCTATATGAAACCTATTTCAATTAATCAAGTCTTAACAAGTTTGATTGCTTAACATGTTGGAAACATTTAATCATGCAAACATCAATCTCAATTAATATATATAAACATGGAAAAGTTCGGGTCACTACAGTACCTACCCGTTAAATAAATTTCGTCCCGAAATTTTAAGCTGTTGAAGGTGTTGACGAATCTTCTGGAAATAGATGCGGGTATTTCTTCTTCATCTGATCTTCACGCTCCCAGGTGAACTCGGGTCCTCTACGAGCATTCCATCGAACCTTAACAATTGGTATCTTGTTTTGCTTAAGTCTTTTAACCTCACGATCCATTATTTCGACGGGTTCTTCGATGAATTGAAGTTTTTCGTTGATTTGGATTTCATCTAACGGAATAGTGAGATCTTCTTTAGCAAAACATTTCTTTAAATTCGAGACGTGGAAAGTGTTATGTACAGCCGCGAGTTGTTGAGGTAACTCTAGTCGGTAAGCTACTGGTCCGATACGATCAACAATCTTGAATGGTCCAATATACCTTGGATTTAATTTCCCTCGTTTACCAAATCGAACAACGCCTTTCCAAGGTGCAACTTTAAGCATGACCATCTCTCCAATTTCAAATTCTATATCTTTTCTTTTAATGTCAGCGTAGCTCTTTTGTCGACTTTGGGCGGTTTTCAACCGTTGTTGAATTTGGATGATCTTCTCGGTAGTTTCTTGTATAATCTCCGGACCCGTAATCTGTCTATCCCCCACCTCACTCCAACAAATTGGAGACCTGAACTTTCTACCATAAAGTGCTTCAAACGGCGCCATCTCAATGCTTGAATGGTAGCTGTTGTTGTAGGAAAATTCTGCTAACGGTAGATGTCGATCCCAACTGTTTCCGAAATCAATAACACATGCTCGTAGCATGTCTTCAAGCGTTTGTATCGTCCTTTCGCTCTGCCCATCAGTTTGTGGATGATAGGCAGTACTCATGTCTAGACGAGTTCCTAATGCTTGCTGTAATGTCTGCCAGAATCTTGAAATAAATCTGCCATCCCTATCAGAGATAATTGAGATTGGTATTCCATGTCTGGAGATGACTTCCTTCAAATACAGTCGTGCTAACTTCTCCATCTTGTCATCTTCTCTTATTGGCAAGAAGTGTGCTGATTTGGTGAGACGATCAACTATTACCCAAATAGTATCAAAACCACTTGCAGTCCTTGGCAATTTAGTGATGAAATCCATGGTAATGTTTTCCCATTTCCATTCCGGGATTTCGGGTTGTTGAAGTAGACCTGATGGTTTCTGATGCTCAGCATTGACCTTAGAACACGTCAAACATTCTCCTACGTATTTAGCAACATCGGCTTTCATACCCGGCCACCAAAAATGTTTCTTGAGATCCTTGTACATCTTCCCCGTTCCAGGATGTATTGAGTATCTGGTTTTATGAGCTTCTCTAAGTACCATTTCTCTCATATCTCCAAATTTTGGTACCCAAATCCTTTCAGCCCTATACCGGGTTCCGTCTTCCCGAATATTAAGATGCTTCTCCGATCCTTTGGGTATTTCATCCTTTAAATTTCCCTCTTTTAAAACTCCTTGTTGCGCCTCCTTTATTTGAGTAGTAATGTTATTATGAATCATTATATTCATAGATTTTACTCGAATGGGTTCTCTGTCCTTCCTGCTCAAGGCATCGGCTACCACATTTGCCTTCCCCGGATGGTAACGAATCTCAAAGTCGTAATCATTCAATAATTCAATCCACCTACGCTGCCTCATATTCAGTTGTTTCTGATTAAATATGTGTTGAAGACTTTTGTGGTCGGTATATATAATACTTTTGACCCCATATAAGTAGTGCCTCCAAGTCTTTAATGCAAAAACAACCGCGCCTAATTCCAAATCATGCGTCGTATAATTTTGTTCGTGAATCTTCAATTGTCTAGACGCATAAGCAATCACCTTCGTTCGTTGCATTAATACACAACCGAGACCTTGCTTTGATGCATCACAATAAATCACAAAATCATCATTCCCTTCAGGCAATGACAATATAGGTGCCGTAGTTAGCTTTTTCTTCAATAACTGAAACGCTTTCTCTTGTTCATCATTCCATTCAAATTTCTTCCCTTTATGCGTTAATGCAGTCAAGGGTTTTGCTATTCTGGAAAAGTCTTGGATGAACCTTCTGTAGTAACCAGCTAGTCCTAAAAACTGGCGTATGTGTTTCGGAGTTTTCGGGGTTTCCCACTTTTCAACAGTTTCTATCTTTGCCGGATCCACCTTAATACCTTCTTTGTTCACTATGTGACCGAGGAATTGAACTTCTTCCAACCAAAATGCACACTTTGAAAACTTAGCGTACAATTCTTCCTTCCTCAATACTTCTAACACCTTTCTCAAATGTTCACCGTGTTCTTGGTCATTCTTTGAGTAAATAAGTATGTCATCAATGAAAACAATGACAAACTTGTCAAGGTATGGTCCACACACTCGGTTCATAAGGTCCATGAACACAGCTGGTGCATTAGTTAAACCAAACGGCATGACCATAAACTCGTAATGACCGTAACGTGTTCTGAAAGCAGTCTTTGGAATATCATCTTCTTTCACCCGCATTTGATGATACCCGGAACGTAAGTCAATCTTTGAATAAACAGACGAGCCTTGTAGTTGATCAAATAAGTCATCGATTCTCAGTAGTGGGTAGCGGTTCTTGATGGTAAGTTTGTTCAACTCTCGGTAGTCGATACACAACCTGAATGTACCATCTTTCTTCTTGACAAACAAAACAGGAGCTCCCCACGGTGATGTGCTTGGTCGAATGAAACCACGCTCTAAAAGTTCTTGTAATTGGCTTTGTAGTTCTTTCATCTCGCTGGGTGCGAGTCTGTAAGGAGCACGAGCTATTGGTGCAGCTCCTGGTACAAGATCTATTTGAAATTCAACGGATCGATGTGGGGGTAATCCCGGTAATTCTTTCGGAAATACATCGGGAAATTCTTTTGCAATGGGAACATCATTGATGCTCTTTTCTTCAGTTTGTACTTTCTCGACGTGTGCTAGAACAGCATAGCAACCTTTTCTTATTAGTTTTTGTGCCTTCAAATTACTAATAAGATGTAGCTTCGTGTTGCCCTTTTCTCCGTACACCATTAAGGGTTTTCCTTTTTCTCGTATAATGCGAATTGCATTTTTGTAACAAACGATCTCCGCTTTCACTTCTTTCAACCAGTCCATACCGATTATCACATCAAAACTCCCTAACTCTACTGGTATCAAATCAATCTTAAATGTTTCGCTAACCAGTTTAATTCCTCGATTCCGACATATATTATCTGCTGAAATTAATTTACCATTTGCTAATTCGAGTAAAAATTTACTATCCAAAGGCGTCAATGGACAACTTAATTTAGCACAAAAATCTCTACTCATATAGCTTCTATCCGCACCCGAATCAAATAAAACGTAAGCAGATTTATTGTCAATAAGAAACGTACCCGTAACAAGCTCCGGGTCTTCCTGTGCCTCTACCGCATTAATATTGAAAACTCTTCCACGGCCTTGTCCATTCGTGTTCTCCTGGTTCGGGCAATTTCTAATAATGTGGCCCGGTTTTCCACATTTATAACAAACTACATTGGCATAACTTGCTCCGACACTACTTTCTCCACCATTACTCGTTCCGACACCATTTGTTCCTTTCGTTCTATTAACCCCTGGTCCGTAGACCTCACACTTCGCCGCGCTATGACCATTTCTTTTACACTTGTTGCAAAATTTGGTGCAGAAACCCGAGTGATTCTTTTCACACCTTTGGCATAGCTGCTTCTGATTGTTGTTGTTGTTGTTGCGGTTATTATTGTTGTTGGGATGATTGTTGTAGTTGCTGTTGTTGTTGTTGTTGTTGTTGTTGTTGGGCCGTTTATTGTAGTTGCGATTGATGTTGCGATTGTTGGGATAATTGTTGCGATTATTGTTGTAATTGCTGTTGTTGTTGTATTGGTGATTCTTATCACCGTTTTCCTCCCACTTTCTTTTGACTTGCTTCACATTGGCCTCTTCAGCAGTCTGTTCTTTAATTCTTTCTTCAATTTGGTTCACGAGTTTGTGAGCCATTCTACATGCCTGTTGTATGGAGGCGGGCTCGTGTGAACTTATATCTTCTTGGATTCTTTCCGGTAATCCTTTCACAAACGCGTCGATCTTCTCTTCCTCATCTTCGAATGCTCCCGGACACAATAGGCACAATTCTGTGAATCGTCTTTCGTACGTGGTAATATCAAATCCTTGGGTTCGTAACCCTCTAAGTTCTGTCTTGAGCTTATTGACCTCGGTTCTGGGACGGTACTTCTCGTTCATCAAGTGCTTGAATGCTGACCACGGTAGTGCGTACGCATCATCTTGTCCCACTTGCTCTAGATAGGTATTCCACCATGTTAACGCAGAAACTGTGAAGGTATGCGTAGCGTACTTCACTTTGTCCTCTTCAGTACACTTACTTATGGCAAACACCGATTCAACCTTCTCGGTCCACCGTTTCAATCCGATCGGTCCTTCGGTTCCATCAAATTCCAAAGGTTTGCAGGCAGTGAATTCTTTGTAGGTGCATCCTACACGATTTCCTGTACTGCTAGATCCAAGGTTATTGTTGGTATGTAGCGCAGCCTGTACTGCGGCTATGTTTGAAGCTAGAAAAGTACGGAATTCCTCTTCATTCATATTCACGGTGTGTCGAGTAGTCGGTGCCATTTCCTTCAAAATAGTTAAATGGAACAAGTTAATCATACAGAATATTAAGAGTAGTTAATAGTATTTCGTAGCATAATATGAACTCATTTATAAAAGCTTTTTCTTCATATTAGCGTTTTATAAGTTTAAATTCGGGTAGTACCTAGAAAATTATTATATTAAAATCAAAAGAGATTTTAATATATCCAGAATTAAAAGCTGGATGAAGCATATTGACTGGTGATTTGAAAGTATGAATTAAGATATAGAAAATGGGAATGGTGGGAAGTAATGGAACGGAAGAAGTTCCTTTATAGTGAAAATACCAGACAAAGCAATCGAGACAGATGATCGCATATAATTAAAGAGATCTTAATTTTCATAAATCCCGAAGAATAAGATCTTATAGATTTCTAAGATTTTTTTTAAATCTCTTGCATTCTGGAATTCAAATGTGACTACATCAAAAGTAAGACGAATCTTAAATTCCTCATTTCACTCTTTTGTGACAGCTTCACTCGTATGTTTCACTTAATCGAATTAGTTTATCTATATTAATCAATAATGATAAAACTAAATTTATCAACTCATATTCGTCATGAAAACATTTTAATTGTTAGTTATGGCGACCTCACTCAAATTTCGGGACGAAATTTCCTTAACGGGTAGGTACTGTGACGACCCGGAAAATTTCGACTAAATTTAAACCAAACTCTCGATACGATTTAATATTTTTGACACGATAAGAAAAGTCTGTTAGGTTGAGTCTCAAAAATTTTGAACTATTTCATATATTCAATTGACCTTCGACTATTCCCGACGATTCACGAACAATTAATTGTAAATGGCTATGTGTGTATATACATAAATAATATTTCGAAATATAATTTGATGTATTATATGTTGTTGTAGTAAAATTAATAAAATAAAAATAAGAAGTTATAATAATTATTATTTAAAACATTCTTATATATAAATAAAGTATATTAAAATAAATAATAAATGATTGTAATACTCGTTTGATGTTCCGTTTGATATTAAGCAAATTAAATTCAAACTTATATGATTTTAAAATAAATGGTGATCCGAAAACAAGTGATATAAATTATAGGCTTATTAGAAATGTATTTAGGAACTAATTATTAAATTTTAACACTTTATATATTTTACCTGGGATCGAGCGCGGACAGTGAGTTAATTTTTATTTAAACAATTAATGACCAATTTTTATACCATAATCATTAAAATAAATAAAGGAATTTAAATTAAAAATTTGGGATTTTTCTGGAAGACTTTTATCCGCCACTAATTCTCAACGGGATGCGAAATAGCAATCTGTGATAACTGTCGGCATATATTAACAATTGAGTTTCTGTTTTATCAACCTAGTGAACACGTTTATTATTTATATTATTATTATAATTATTATTATATTATTATTACTTTATGAATTGGGAATGCATCCGTGATAATTTGATATATTGATTGAGATATACTGTGCTAAATGGATCCCTTTTTGACTCTTTAACATATTTCTTATTCTAACGATTATTATTATTATTATTTATTATTATTATTATTATTATTATTATTAATATTATATTATTACTTTAATCTATTAAAATATATCCGTGAGTTTCAAATGTATCTATCTGTTTTTGTCTCTCGCTAGTTAAAAACATATAAATATATATACAATTAAATGACTACTTTATTATTGATTACTTTTGACACAGTATATTTACTGTTGTTTTGTTAAGAATCACATGGAGTAGTAATATATATATATCCCCCATGCTTGCAGTCAACGATCTATCTATATTAATAGATATATATATATACACAAAATTCATAAACCCAGTAGCACTACTTCTATTTTTCTTTCTTTATTTGCTAAATCCATCAACATAATAACCACCCTCATCACCCTTAAAAGTCCCATCGATCCATCACTTCACCAGCTACTATCTCGTTGATATCTTCAACAACGGTTCGTTGCAAGTCAAAACGGATGCACTCATGGCTCTATGCAATCTCTCAACCGAGCCCGAAAAACCTCACCAACACTTGTCTTCTCCAATCCATCGCCAATTATTTTTTTTCGATTTCTAATTCAACTACACAAACACCACCATCCTTCGGACGCTACCACCACCGAGAATCAACCCAAACGACAACAATACAACTACATGTTTCTGTTTAAGCTCGAACCGACACCGCACTTCACCCCCACTTCACGATCACCACCACCTTCCCATACCTATATATACCATTTTTGTTTTACTTCAAATCTTGTACAAAAAGACCACCTTCATTTACATTTTTTTTTTCTTTTCTCTGCATCGTTATTATTTTTTTTTCCTGTTCGAACCAAGCAAAACTCAACACCATTATATATACCATGTTATCCAATTCCTGTTAAACTTTTCTTTTCTTTGTCGATGCACTACTACTACCTTCTTTTTTTTTTATTTTATTTCATGGTGATTATGAATTAGGTATGTTAATGCCTTTTTGCTACTGGTTAAAACCGAAGGGCCCCCCCACTATAGCATTTACGTTTTCATTTTAGCTTGCTAAAAAGTGAAACAAGTGTATGTGTGGTCTTGAGTGGGATACCTCTCGATTTTGTTTGAGTAGTGGTGGACCAAGACTTGTCCCCTTTCAATTTACGTACATGTTCCTGGCAAAATCATCCTAATCAAAAACTTTGGATACTAATAAAATGGGTTTGACATTCTTGGGCTATGCTAATCGGGCTCAAATACAACCGCCACCCTTGTGTGTTTTTTTAATACTTGGACTGATTTAATTGTGGGCCGAGATAGTCCAGTTCTTGTTGGGCTGAAGAGATAAGGAAGTATAACAATAATGATAAGGTTCGACGTTGATGATGATAAAGATGCCGTAATTAGTCGATAATAATTATGATTATATGATAAACATAGAGTTGATAAGATGTGATGAATCTAATCATGAAAAAGATGATGATGAGTGTATGAAGAACATGATGATGATGGGTTGATATGATTGTGACAGATGATATAACATAATAATAAGTAATAAGATGATGTAGTGATGATTATGATAGAGTGAATTGATGATGACGATGATAATGATGTTTCTGTGATGGAGGTTGAGTATGAAGTAACGATGGATGATGATGGCTAGATTAGAAATGATGATTATGTATTATGATGAAGATTATGATGATAAAATGAGTGATGAGTGATTAGCAATTATGATTTCATGATCTTATGAATTTCTGCACTTTGGTCGAACTAGAAATTAGAGAAGAAGGGGAGAACTGAAGAGTAAAGGTTAAAAGAAATTTGGTATAAGTTAAAACAGAAATGAATTGGTTAGAGTGATGGTTTGAGAGCATATAGAGGAAATTGTCAAGGGTTCGAGACTTGGGGGCGACATTTTTTTAGAGATATAGTTAAGGCTGGAAAGATGGGTTAAATAAAATAAATATGGGGTTCAAACCAAGATCGAACTAGTAACTCAATGGTTAAGGTTATTATCGAGTTAGTGGGACGTCGCGGGATCAAACCCGGACTTGGGCATTTTTTAAGGGCTACTTCTTCTTTGAGGTAGAATTTTTATTATTATTATTATTAAAATTATTATCATTAGTAGTAAAATTAACATTATTATAGTTATTATTACTATCAATATTATTATTATTGTCATTATTAAATCTAATTATTATTATTATTATTTTATCTTTACTAATATTATTTTAGTACTATTATAATTATTATTTTAACAAGCAAATGATTTTTTTTATAAAAATATATTACTAGTATACTAATATTACGTACTAACATGTCTTTAATATATATTAACTACTATATTATTATAACCTTAGTTAAATTATACATTATACATCATATTTATAATATATTATTAATGTAATATATAAAGATATTAATCTTAATAAATTATAAAAAAAAAATAAACTTAGTTGATTAAATGTGACATGTGTTAATATATATATATGAATGATATAGGTTCATGAATCCGAGGCCAACCCTGCATTGTCAGTTGTTAAATATCTTCATATGTATTTTTACTACAAAATACAGTATGGTGAGTTCATTTGATTCCCTTTTTACCCTTTATATTTTTGGGCTGAGAATAGATGCGCAATTTTTATAAATGTTTTACGAAATAGACACAAGTAATCGAAACTACATTATATGGTTGAATTATCAAAATCGAATATGCCCCTTTTTATATAGTCTGGTAATCTAAGAATTAGGGAACAGACACCCTAATTGACGCGAACTCTAAAGATAGATCTATCGGGCCCAACAAGCCCCATCCAAAGTACCGGATGCTTTAGTACTTCGAAATTTATATCATGTCCGAAGGAGGATCCCGGAATGATGGGGATATTCTTATATGTATATTGTGAATGTCGGTTACCAGGTGTTCAATCCATATGAATGATATTTTTGTCTCTATGCATGGGACGTATGTTTATGAGAAATGGAAATATGAAATCTTGTGGTCTATTAAAATTATGAAATGATTATTTATGTTAAACTAAGGAACTCACCAACCTTTTGGTTGACACTTTAAAGCATGTTTATTCTCAAGTATGAAAGAAATCTTCCGCTGTGCATTTGCTCATATTATATGGAGTCATTGAATATCTTCTTGGTACTGTTTTCAATCACACTTTCAATTATTAAAGAGTGTATCATGTATTATTATTATATTCATTATTTATATTTATTATCTATTTATTTAAACGTCTATATCTATATATATTTTCTACATATGGATTTAGGAGATAAAACCTGTTCACCTTCACAATTGTGAACATCCCTGCAACCATCACCCTTACCATGTCGACCACCACCATCTTTGGCCACCATCTCCGTCGGCCACCGCCACCCTTACACACCATCGAAACCCATTCAAGCTCGCCACCACTGGACACCATAACAACTCACCATAACCTCCACCATCACGATGACTGCCTTCACCCAACAACCACCGTATCACTACCACGAAGACCGGCCACCACAACCTCCACCATCCCCTCTCTTTCTCATACATTTTTTTTTTGTCAAAATATTTACAAAACACCACTTATTTGTACAGCTATATTATGAACCTGTCTCCACCATTGTACATGAAACACCACCACCATCTTGATTCCCCATCCTCAACCACGTCGACCTCAACCACCATCTTACACTCCACCGCCACCAATCACCACCATATTATTTATTTCTGATGAAACTACAATCGAATCACCACCAACAAGACTACACCACTATACCGCTGTTATTATCTCGTTCTCGTTCCTGTTGGTCGTAAACTTCAACAACCCATCAACCATTAAAACACCATCAACCAAATCGTCTGATATTGTTCACTAATTCTAATCGAAGGACTGCAGCTAATGTTGCTGTTCTATTTTCCAAACGATATCAAAGAAGTGGTGATAACCATGATGAATGTTAAGTCGACGATGGTACTGTGTTATATATATATATATATATATATATATATATTTTTTCTTTTCCTTTCTTTTTAGTATGGTGATGAGAGGTTATATAAATAATAAAGATATGATGATGCTGTATGATAATAATAAGCGTCAATAAAGATGAGATGATAATAGATGATGATGTTGTAGTTAAGGTGAATGATAATGATTAGATGAAGACAACCGATAGATTATATATAAATGGGTGCGACAAATTTCAGAAAAATATAAATGCTCGAGTGGTTAAGGTGGCGGCTGGTATTCGCAAGGTCTCAAGTTAGATTCTGACTTGAAGCATTTTTTTTTGTTGTTGTTAAACTACAACAACTTGGGCTAATTAAATAGGTTAGTTAATCTTGGGTTGTGGAAATGTTAATTGGGCCGTTAATTGTTGATTGGGTTTGTAAATCGGTAGATGGGCCACGAACTGGTTAATTGGGCCGAAGATTTGGCCAAATTATAAGGAAAAAACGAGTATTAAACATCTGAATTGCGTTATAATCAGAAAAGCATAAAATGGTTGAATGGTTTAGGGTTGTTTTGGTTAACGAGAGGTCATGGGTTCAAACCTTGTCTAAGGCATTCTTTTTAGAGAAAAAGCTTTTAAAGGTAGTTCAAGTGTTATTGTTTTTATGGTTATTATTATTAATTTTAGTATTAGTATCACTTAATAAACACTAGAATTATTATGATTAAAATGAGTATTATTATTAATATTAATATTATCATGAGTATTATTATTATATAAATATTTAAAATCATTATCATAAGTAGCATAAAAAAAAATGTATATTTTTCAGTTAGTATAATTATTAACATTAATATCTTTATTAGTAATATTAGGTATTATAATTTTTATTATTTTTACCAATATCAATATAATTTTAGTATTATTATTACCATTTTTTTTACAAACAAATGATATATATATATATATATATATATATATATATATATATATATATATATATATATATATATATATATATATATATATATATATTTCAGATAACATAACAAAGTTAAAATTTTTACATTATAAAATGAAAATAAGTTATTAATATAAAAATTATATCATTAATAATAATAGTTAAATTTGTTCGATTACGATTATATATATATATTAATATATATACAAATGATATAGGTTTGTGAATCCGAGGTCAATCCTGCATTGTTCAGTTCGACGTATGAATATTTTTACTACAAAATATTGAATTGTGAGTTTTCATTACTCCCTTTTTATATATATTTTTGGGACTGAGAATACATGCACTGCTTTTATAAATGTTTTACGAAATAGACACAAGTAATCGAAACTATATTCTATGGTTGGATTATCAAATCGAATATTACCCTATATAGTCTGGTAATCTAAGAATTAGGGAACAGAAACCCTAATTGACGCGAACTCTAAAGATAGATCTATCGGGCCCAACAAGCCCCATCCAAAGTACCGGATGCTTTAGTACTTCGAAATTTATATCATGTCCGAAGGAGGATCCCGGAATGATGGGGATATTCTTATATGCATATTGTGAATGTCGGTTACCAGGTGTTCAATCCATATGAATGATATTTTTGTCTCTATGCATGGGACGTATGTTTATGAGAAATGGAATTATGAAATCTTGTGGTCTATTAAAAATATGAAATGATTATTTATGCTAAATTAATGAACTCACCAACCTTTTGGTTGACACTTTAAAGCATGTTTATTCTCAGGTATGAAAGAGACATTCCGCTGTGCATTTGCTCATTTTAAAGACAGTATTTGGAGTCGATCATCGCAATGGAACCAATTGTTGGTGACTTCGTCCAGATGGATTAGGACGGGTCCTTTCAAAGACTGCATTCATTTTTAAAACAAACCATAACCTTTATTTCATAAATAAAGGTTTAGAAAGCTTTACGTAGATTATCAAATAATGATAATCTAAAATATCCTGTCTACACACGACCATTACATAATGGTTTACAATACAAATATGTTACATCGAAATCAGTTTCTTGAATGCAGTTTTTACACAATATCATACAAACATGGACTCCAAATCTTGTCCTTATTTTAGTATGCAACAGCGGAAGCTCTTAATATTCACCTGAGAATAAACATGCTTTAAACGTCAACAAAAATGTTGGTGAGTTATAGGTTTAACCTATATATATCAAATCGTAACAATAGACCACAAGATTTCATATTTCAATACACATCCCATACATAGAGATAAAAATCATTCATATGGTGAACACCTGGTAATCGACAATAACAAGATGCATATATAAGAATATCCCCATCATTCCGGGACACCCTTCGGATATGATATAAATTTCGAAGTACTAAAGCATCCGGTACTTTGGATGGGGTTTGTTAGGCCCAATAGATCTATCTTTAGGATTCGCGTCAATTAGGGTGTCTGTTCCCTAATTCTTAGATTACCAGACTTAATAAAAAGGGGCATATTCGATTTCGATAATTCAACCATAGAATGTAGTTTCACGTACTTGTGTCTATTTTGTAAATCATTTATAAAACCTGCATGTATTCTCATCCCAAAAATATTAGATTTTAAAAGTGGGACTATAACTCACTTTCACAGATTTTTACTTCGTCGGGAAGTAAGACTTGGCCACTGGTTGATTCACGAACCTATAACAATATATACATATATATTAAAGTATGTTCAAAATATATTTACAACACTTTTAATATATTTTGATGTTTTAAGTTTATTAAGTCAGCTGTCCTCGTTAGTAACCTATAACTAGTTGTCCACAGTTAGATGTACAGAAATAAATCAATAAATAATATCTTGAATCAATCCACGACCCAGTGTATACGTATCTCAGTATTGATCACAACTCAAACTATATATATTTTGGAATCAACCTCAACCCTGTATAGCTAACTCCAACATTCACATATAGAGTGTCTATGGTTGTTCCGAAATATATATAGATGTGTCGACATGATAGGTCGAAACATTGTATACGTGTCTATGGTATCTCAAGATTACATAATATACAATACAAGTTGATTAAGTTATGGTTGGAATAGATTTGTTACCAATTTTCACGTAGCTAAAATGAGAAAAATTATCCAATCTTGTTTTACCCATAACTTCTTCATTTTAAATCCGTTTTGAGTGAATCAAATTGCTATGATTTCATATTGAACTCTATTTTATGAATCTAAATAGAAAAAGTATAGGTTTATAGTCGGAAAAATAAGTTACAAGTCGTTTTTGTAAAGGTAGTCATTTCAGTCGAAAGAACGACGTCTAGATGACCATTTTAGAAAACATACTTCCACTTTGAGTTTAACCATAATTTTTGGATATAGTTTCATGTTCATAATAAAAATCATTTTCTCAGAATAACAACTTTTAAATCAAAGTTTATCATAGTTTTTAATTAACTAACCCAAAACAGCCCGCGGTGTTACTACGACGGCGTAAATCCGGTTTTACGGTGTTTTTCGTGTTTCCAGGTTTTAAATCATTAAGTTAGCATATCATATAGATATAGAACATGTGTTTAGTTGATTTTAAAAGTCAAGTTAGAAGGATTAACTTTTGTTTGCGAACAAGTTTAGAATTAACTAAACTATGTTCTAGTGATTACAAGTTTAAACCTTCGAATAAGATAGCTTTATATGTATGAATCGAATGATGTTATGAACATCATTACTACCTTAATTTCCTTGGATAAACCTACTGGAAAAGAGAAAAATGGATCTAGCTTCAATGGATCCTTGGATGGCTAGAAGTTCTTGAAGCAGAATCATGACACGAAAACAAGTTCAAGTAAGATCATCACTTGAAATAAGATTGTTATAGTTATAGAAATTGAGCCAAAGTTTGAATATGATTATTACCTTGTATTAGAATGATAACCTACTGTAAGAAACAAAGATTTCTTGAGGTTGGATGATCACCTTACAAGATTGGAAGTGAGCTAGCAAACTTGAAAGTATTCTTGATTTTATGAAACTAGAACTTTTGGAATTTATGAAGAACACTTAGAACTTGAAGATAGAACTTGAGAGAGATCAATTAGATGAAGAAAATTGAAGAATGAAAGTGTTTGTAGGTGTTTTTGGTCGTTGGTGTATGGATTAGATATAAAGGATATGTAATTTTTTTTTCATGTAAATAAGTCATGAATGATTACTCATATTTTTGTAATTTTATGAGATATTTCATGCTAGTTGCCAAATGATGGTTCCCACATGTGTTAGGTGACTCACATGGGCTGCTAAGAGCTGATCATTGGAGTGTATATACCAATAGTACATACATCTAAAAGCTGTGTATTGTACGAGTACGAATATGGGTGCATACGAGTAGAATTGTTGATGAAACTGAACGAGGATGTAATTGTAAGCATTTTTGTTAAGTAGAAGTATTTTGATAAGTGTATTGAAGTCTTTCAAAAGTGTATAAATACATATTAAAACACTACATGTATATACATTTTAACTGAGTCGTTAAGTCATCGTTAGTCGTTACATGTAAGTGTTGTTTTGAAACCTTTAGGTTAACGATCTTGTTAAATGTTGTTAACCCAATGTTTATAATATCAAATGAGATTTTAAATTATTATATTATCATGATATTATCATGTATGAATATCTCTTAATATGATATATATATATACATTAAATGTCTTTATAACGATAATCGTTACATATATGTCGTAAATGTCCCGTTCTTATTGATTAAAAACGTTCCATATTAATTGATTTCGTTGCGAGGTTTTGACCTCTATATGAGACGTTTTTCAAAGACTGCATTCATTTTTAAAACAAACCATAACCTTTATTTCATAAATAAAGGTTTAGAAAGCTTTACGTAGATTATCAAATAATGATAATCTAAAATATCCTGTCTACACACGACCATTACATAATGGTTTACAATACAAATATGTTACATCGAAATCAGTTTCTTGAATGCAGTTTTTACACAATATCATACAAACATGGACTCCAAATCTTGTCCTTATTTTAGTATGCAACAGCGGAAGCTCTTAATATTCACCTGAGAATAAACATGCTTTAAACGTCAACAAAAATGTTGGTGAGTTATAGGTTTAACCTATATATATCAAATCGTAACAATAGACCACAAGATTTCATATTTCAATACACATCCCATACATAGAGATAAAAATCATTCATATGGTGAACACCTGGTAATCGACAATAACAAGATGCATATATAAGAATATCCCCATCATTCCGGGACACCCTTCGGATATGATATAAATTTCGAAGTACTAAAGCATCCGGTACTTTGGATGGGGTTTGTTAGGCCCAATAGATCTATCTTTAGGATTCGCGTCAATTAGGGTGTCTGTTCCCTAATTCTTAGATTACCAGACTTAATAAAAAGGGGCATATTCGATTTCGATAATTCAACCATAGAATGTAGTTTCACGTACTTGTGTCTATTTTGTAAATCATTTATAAAACCTGCATGTATTCTCATCCCAAAAATATTAGATTTTAAAAGTGGGACTATAACTCACTTTCACAGATTTTTACTTCGTCGGGAAGTAAGACTTGGCCACTGGTTGATTCACGAACCTATAACAATATATACATATATATTAAAGTATGTTCAAAATATATTTACAACACTTTTAATATATTTTGATGTTTTAAGTTTATTAAGTCAGCTGTCCTCGTTAGTAACCTATAACTAGTTGTCCACAGTTAGATGTACAGAAATAAATCGATAAATATTATCTTGAATCAATCCACGACCCAGTGTATACGTATCTCAGTATTGATCACAACTCAAACTATATATATTTTGGAATCAACCTCAACCCTGTATAGCTAACTCCAACATTCACATATAGAGTGTCTATGGTTGTTCCGAAATATATATAGATGTGTCGACATGATATGTCGAAACATTGTATACGTGTCTATGGTATCTCAAGATTACATAATATACAATACAAGTTGATTAAGTTATGGTTGGAATAGATTTGTTACCAATTTTCACGTAGCTAAAATGAGAAAAATTATCCAATCTTGTTTTACCCATAACTTCTTCATTTTAAATCCGTTTTGAGTGAATCAAATTGCTATGATTTCATATTGAACTCTATTTTATGAATCTAAATAGAAAAAGTATAGGTTTATAGTCGGAAAAATAAGTTACAAGTCATTTTTGTAAAGGTAGTCATTTCAGTCGAAAGAACGACGTCTAGATGACCATTTTAGAAAACATACTTCCACTTTGAGTTTAACCATAATTTTTGGATATAGTTTCATGTTCATAATAAAAATCATTTTCTCAGAATAACAACTTTTAAATCAAAGTTTATCATAGTTTTTAATTAACTAACCCAAAACAGCCCGCGGTGTTACTACGACGGCGTAAATCCGGTTTTACGGTGTTTTTCGTGTTTCCAGGTTTTAAATCATTAAGTTAGCATATCATATAGATATAGAACATGTGTTTAGTTGATTTTAAAAGTCAAGTTAGAAGGATTAACTTTTGTTTGCGAACAAGTTTAGAATTAACTAAACTATGTTCTAGTGATTACAAGTTTAAACCTTCGAATAAGATAGCTTTATATGTATGAATCGAATGATGTTATGAACATCATTACTACCTTAATTTCCTTGGATAAACCTACTGGAAAAGAGAAAAATGGATCTAGCTTCAATGGATCCTTGGATGGCTCAAAGTTCTTGAAGCAGAATCATGACACGAAAACAAGTTCAAGTAAGATCATCACTTGAAATAAGATTGTTATAGTTATAGAAATTGAACCAAAGTTTGAATATGATTATTACCTTGTATTAGAATGATAACCTACTATAAGAAACAAAGATTTCTTGAGGTTGGATGATCACCTTACAAGATTGGAAGTGAGCTAGCAAACTTGAAAGTATTCTTGATTTTATGAAACTAGAACTTTTGGAATTTATGAAGAACACTTAGAACTTGAAGATAGAACTTGAGAGAGATCAATTAGATGAAGAAAATTGAAGAATGAAAGTGTTTGTAGGTGTTTTTGGTCGTTGGTGTATGGATTAGATATAAAGGATATGTAATTTTGTTTTCATGTAAATAAGTCATGAATGATTACTCATATTTTTGTAATTTTATGAGATATTTCATGCTAGTTGCCAAATGATGGTTCCCACATGTGTTAGGTGACTCACATGGGCTGCTAAGAGCTGATCATTGGAGTGTATATACCAATAGTACATACATCTAAAAGCTGTGTATTGTACGAGTACGAATACGGGTGCATACGAGTAGAATTGTTGATGAAACTGAACGAGGATGTAATTGTAAGCATTTTTGTTAAGTAGAAGTATTTTGATAAGTGTATTGAAGTCTTTCAAAAGTGTATAAATACATATTAAAACACTACATGTATATACATTTTAACTGAGTCGTTAAGTCATCGTTAGTCGTTACATGTAAGTGTTGTTTTGAAACCTTTAGGTTAACGATCTTGTTAAATGTTGTTAACCCAATGTTTATAATATCAAATGAGATTTTAAATTATTATATTATCATGATATTATCATGTATGAATATCTCTTAATATGATATATATACATTAAATGTCTTTATAACGATAATCGTTACATATATGTCTCGTTTAAAAATCATTAAGTTAGTAGTCTTGTTTTTACATATGTAGTTCATTGTTAATATACTTTATGATATGTTTTCTTATCATAGTATCATGTTAACTATATATATATATCCATATATATGTCATCATATAGTTTTTACAAGTTTTAACGTTCGTGAATCACCGATCAACTTGGGTGGTCAATTGTCTATATGAAACATATTTCAATTAATCAAGTCTTAACAAGTTTGATTGCTTAACATGTTGGAAACATTTAATCATGTAAATATCAATCTCAATTAATATATATAAACATGGAAAAGTTCGGGTCACTACAGTACCTACCCGTTAAATAAATTTCGTCCCGAAATTTTAAGCTGTTGAAGGTGTTGACGAATCTTCTGGAAATAGATGCGGGTATTTCTTCTTCATCTGATCTTCACGCTCCCAGGTGAACTCGGGTCCTCTACGAGCATTCCATCGAACCTTAATAATTGGTATCTTGTTTTGCTTAAGTCTTTTAACCTCACGATCCATTATTTCGACGGGTTCTTCGATGAATTGAAGTTTTTCGTTGATTTGGATTTCATCTAACGGAATAGTGAGATCTTCTTTAGCAAAACATTTCTTTAAATTCGAGACGTGGAAATTGTTATGTACAGCCGCGAGTTGTTGAGGTAACTCTAGTCGGTAAGCTACTGGTCCGATACGATCAATAATCTTGAATGGTCCAATATACCTTGGATTTAATTTCCCTCGTTTACCAAATCGAACAACGCCTTTCCAAGGTGCAACTTTAAGCATGACCATCTCTCCAATTTCAAATTCTATATCTTTTCTTTTAATGTCAGCGTAGCTCTTTTGTCGACTTTGGGCGGTTTTCAACCGTTGTTGAATTTGGATGATCTTCTCGGTAGTTTCTTGTATAATCTCCGGACCCGTAATCTGTCTATCCCCCACCTCACTCCAAAAAATCGGAGACCTGCACTTTCTACCATAAAGTGCTTCAAACGGCGCCATCTCAATGCTTGAATGGTAGCTGTTGTTGTAGGAAAATTCTGCTAACGGTAGATGTCGATCCCAACTGTTTCCGAAATCAATAACACATGCTCGTAGCATGTCTTCAAGCGTTTGTATCGTCCTTTCGCTCTGCCCATCAGTTTGTGGATGATAGGCAGTACTCATGTCTAGACGAGTTCCTAATGCTTGCTGTAATGTCTGCCAGAATCTTGAAATAAATCTGCCATCCCTATCAGAGATAATAGAGATTGGTATTCCATGTCTGGAGACGACTTCCTTCAAATACAGTCGTGCTAACTTCTCCATCTTGTCATCTTCTCTTATTGGTAGGAAGTGTGCTGATTTGGTGAGACGATCAACTATTACCCAAATAGTATCAAAACCACTTGCAGTCCTTGGCAATTTAGTGACGAAATCCATGGTAATGTTTTCCCATTTCCATTCCGGGATTTCGGGTTGTTGAAGTAGACCTGATGGTTTCTGGTGCTCAGCTTTGACCTTAGAACACGTCAAACATTCTCCTACGTATTTAGCAACATCGGCTTTCATACCCAGCCACCAAAAATATTTCTTGAGATCCTTGTACATCTTCCCCGTTCCAGGATGTATTGAGTATCTGGTTTTATGAGCTTCTCTAAGTACCATTTCTCTCATATCTCCAAATTTTGGTACCCAAATCCTTTCAGCCCTATACCGGGTTCCGTCTTCCCGAATATTAAGATGCTTCTCCGATCCTTTGGGTATTTCATCCTTTAAATTTCCCTCTTTTAAAACTCCTTGTTGCGCCTCCTTTATTTGAGTAGTAATGTTATTATGAATCATTATATTCATAGATTTTACTCGAATGGGTTCTCTGTCCTTCCTGCTCAAGGCATCGGCTACCACATTTGCCTTCCCCAGGTGGTAACGAATCTCAAAGTCGTAATCATTCAATAATTCAATCCACCTACGCTGCCTCATATTCAGTTGTTTCTGATTAAATATGTGTTGAATACTTTTGTGGTCGGTATATATAATACTTTTGACCCCATATAAGTAGTGCCTCCAAGTCTTTAATGCAAAAACAACCGCGCCTAATTCCAAATCATGCGTCGTATAATTTTGTTCGTGAATCTTCAATTGTCTAGACGCATAAGCAATCACCTTCGTTGCATTAATACACAACCGAGACCTTGCTTTGATGCATCACAATAAATCACAAAATCATCATTCCCTTCAGGCAATGACAATATAGGTGCCGTAGTTAGCCTTTTCTTCAATAACTGAAACGCTTTCTCTTGTTCATCATTCCATTTAAATTTCTTCCCTTTATGCGTTAATGCAGTCAAGGGTTTTGCTATTCTGGAAAAGTCCTGGATGAACCTTCTGTAGTAACCAGCTAGTTTTAAAAACTGGCGTATGTGTTTCGGAGTTTTCGGGGTTTCCCACTTTTCAACAGTTTCTATCTTTGCCGGATCCACCTTAATACCTTCTTTGTTCACTATGTGACCGAGAAATTGAA
Organism: Rutidosis leptorrhynchoides; assembly: GCF_046630445.1. Taxonomy (NCBI): domain Eukaryota; kingdom Viridiplantae; phylum Streptophyta; class Magnoliopsida; order Asterales; family Asteraceae; genus Rutidosis; species Rutidosis leptorrhynchoides. The sequence goes on from NC_092334.1 coordinate 443,936,242, forward strand.
CTTCTTCCAACCAAAATGCACACTTTGAAAACTTAGCGTACAATTCTTCCTTCCTCAATACTTCTAACACCTTTCTCAAATGTTCACCGTGTTCTTGGTCATTCTTTGAGTAAATAAGTATGTCATCAATGAAAACAATGACAAACTTGTCAAGGTATGGTCCACACACTCGGTTCATAAGGTCCATGAACACAGCTGGTGCATTAGTTAAACCAAACGGCATGACCATAAACTCGTAATGACCGTAACGTGTTCTGAAAGCAGTCTTTGGAATATCATCTTCTTTCACCCGCATTTGATGATACCCGGAACGTAAGTCAATCTTTGAATAAACAGACGAGCCTTGTAGTTGATCAAATAAGTCATCGATTCTCGGTAGTGGGTAGCGGTTCTTGATGGTAAGTTTGTTCAACTCTCGGTAGTCGATACACAACCTGAATGTACCATCTTTCTTCTTGACAAACAAAACAGGAGCTCCCCACGGTGATGTGCTTGGTCGAATGAAACCACGCTCTAAAAGTTCTTGTAATTGGCTTTGTAGTTCTTTCATCTCGCTGGGTGCGAGTCTGTAAGGAGCACGAGCTATTGGTGCAGCTCCTGGTACAAGATCTATTTGAAATTCAACGGATCGATGTGGGGGTAATCCCGGTAATTCTTTCGGAAATACATCGGGAAATTCTTTTGCAATGGGAACATCATTGATGCTCTTTTCTTCAGTTTGTACTTTCTCGACGTGTGCTAGAACAGCATAGCAACCTTTTCTTATTAGTTTTTGTGCCTTCAAATTACTAATAAGATGTAGCTTCGTGTTGCCCTTTTCTCCGTACACCATTAAGGGTTTTCCTTTTTCTCGTATAATGTGAATTGCATTTTTGTAACAAACGATCTCCGCTTTCACTTCTTTCAACCAGTCCATACCGATTATCACATCAAAACTCCCTAACTCTACTGGTATCAAATCAATCTTAAATGTTTCGCTAACCAGTTTAATTTCTCGATTTCGACATATATTATCTGCTGAAATTAATTTACCATTTGCTAATTCGAGTAAAAATTTACTATCCAAAGGCGTCAATGGACAACTTAATTTAGCACAAAAATCTCTACTCATATAGCTTCTATCCGCACCCGAATCAAATAAAACGTAAGCAGATTTATTGTCAATAAGAAACGTACCCGTAACAAGCTCCGGGTCTTCCTGTGCCTCTACCGCATTAATATTGAAAACTCTTCCACGGCCTTGTCCATTCGTGTTCTCCTGGTTCGGGCAATTTCTAATAATGTGGCCTGGTTTTCCACATTTATAACAAACTACATTGGCATAACTTGCTCCGACACTACTTGCTCCGCCATTACTCGTTCCGACACCATTTGTTCCTTTCGTTCTATTAACCCCTGGTCCGTAGACCTCACACTTCGCCGCGCTATGACCATTTCTTTTACACTTGTTGCAAAATTTGGTGCAGAAACCCGAGTGATTCTTTTCACACCTTTGGCATAGCTGCTTCTGATTGTTGTTGTTGTTGTGGTTATTATTGTTGTTGGGATGATTGTTGTAGTTGCTGTTGTTGTTGTTGTTGTTGTTGTTGTTGGGCCGTTTATTGTAGTTGCGATTGATGTTGCGATTGTTGGGATAATTGTTGCGATTATTGTTGTAATTGCTGTTGTTGTTGTATTGGTGATTCTTATCACCGTTTTCCTCCCACTTTCTTTTGACTTGCTTCACATTGGCCTCTTCAGCAGTCTGTTCTTTAATTCTTTCTTCAATTTGGTTCACGAGTTTGTGAGCCATTCTACATGCCTGTTGTATGGAGGCGGGCTCGTGTGAACTTATATCTTCTTGGATTCTTTCCGGTAATCCTTTCACAAACGCGTCGATCTTCTCTTCCTCATCTTCGAATGCTCCCGGACACAATAGGCACAATTCTGTGAATCGTCTTTCGTACGTGGTAATATCAAATCCTTGGGTTCGTAACCCTCTAAGTTCTGTCTTGAGCTTATTGACCTCGGTTCTGGGACGGTACTTCTCGTTCATCAAGTGCTTGAATGCTGACCACGGTAGTGCGTACGCATCATCTTGTCCCACTTGCTCTAGATAGGTATTCCACCATGTTAACGCAGAACCTGTGAAGGTATGTGTAGCGTACTTCACTTTGTCCTCTTCAGTACACTTACTTATGGCAAACACCGATTCAACCTTCTCGGTCCACCGTTTCAATCCGATCGGTCCTTCGGTTCCATCAAATTCCAAAGGTTTGCAGGCAGTGAATTCTTTGTAGGTGCATCCTACACGATTTCCTGTACTGCTAGATCCAAGGTTATTGTTGGTATGTAGCGCAGCCTGTACTGCGGCTATGTTTGAAGCTAGAAAAGTACGGAATTCCTCTTCATTCATATTCACGGTGTGTCGAGTAGTCGGTGCCATTTCCTTCAAAATAGTTAAATGGAACAAGTTAATCATACAGAATATTAAGAGTAGTTAATAGTATTTCGTAGCATAATATGAACTCATTTATAAAAGCTTTTTCTTCATATTAGCGTTTTATAAGTTTAAATTCGGGTAGTAGCTACCCGTTAAGTTCATACTTAGTAGCTAATATACAATTCAACTACTACAATTCTATATGAAAAACTGATTGTAATAATATTTCGCGTTCAAACTTTTATACAATATTTTACAAACTTACAATACCGCTTATTTTACATAAAGCATGAAATATAGCACACAATAACTTTGATACAAGATAGTTGTGAAGACAATTCTAGCTAGTACACAAGTCGTTCGGCAAAGGCAATAAAGACACGTAATTCATACGTCCAGAAACAAGTCATGCATTCTGGTTTTACTAGGACTACTTCCCATCCTTGGTCTTGTGCAACATAACCGTTATGGCCGTTGATAAGACAACGTGTTGTAACGTCATCAAAGGGACGAGAGTTACGTAATGTCCAACAGTCCCGTAATAATCTAAAAACCTCATTTCTTACCCCAATTACCGACTCCGTCACTTGTGGAAACGTTTTGTTTAATAGTTGTAGCCCGATGTTCTTGTTCTCACTTTGGTGAGAAGCGAACATTACTAATCCGTAAGCATAACATGCTTCTTTATGTTGCATGTTAGCCGCTTTTTCTAAATCACGAAGTCCAATATTCGGATATATTGAGTCAAAATAATTTCTTAACCCGTTGCGTAAAATAGCATTTGGGTTCCCCGCAATATATGCGTCAAAGTAAACACATCGTAACTTATGGGTTTCCCAATGTGATATCCCCCATCTTTCAAACGAAAGTCTCTTATAAACCAAGACATTCTTGGAACGTTCTTCGAATGTCTTACAAACTGATCTCGCCTTAAATAGTTGTGCCGAAGAATTCTGGCCGACTCTAGACAAGATTTCATCAATCATGTCTCCGTGTAGGTCTCTTAAAATATTGGGTTGTCTATCCATTTTGTGTTTTTAAACTATAAAATAGACAAGAGTTAGTTTCATAAAAAAAATACTTATTAATACAAGCAATTTTTACATATATCATAAAGCATAAGAACACTATATTACATATATTACACCACACGAATACAACTATCTTATTCCGACTCGCTCGTTTCTTCTTCTTCGGTTTTGGTTCGTTTTGCCAAGTTTCTAGGGATATATGATGTTCCCCTAATATGAGCCGTCGTTGTCCACATTGGTTTAGAAAAACCTGGTGGTTTAGAGGTTCCCGGGTCATTGTTACAACTTAAGGACTTCGGGGGTTGACGATACATATAAAGTTCATCGGGGTTGGAATTAGATTTCTCTATTTTTATGCCCTTTCCCTTATTATTTTCTTTTGCCTTTTTAAATTCAGTTGGGGTAATTTCTATAACATCATCGGAATTCTCGTCGGAATCCGATTCATCGGAGAATTGGTAATCCTCCCAATATTTTGCTTCCTTGGCGGAAACACCATTGACCATAATTAACTTTGGTCGGTTGGTTGAGGATTTTCTTTTACTTAACCATTTTATTATTTCCCCCACCGGTTCTATTTCTTCATCCGGTTCCGATTCTTCTTCCGGTTCCGATTCTTCTTCCGGTTCCGACTCTTCTTCCGGTTCCTCTTCGGGAACTTGTGAATCAGTCCACAAATCATTCCAATTTACATTTGACTCTTCATTATTATTAGGTGAGTCAATGGGACTTGTTCTAGAGGTAGACATCTATCACATAATATCAAACACATTAAGAGATTAATATATCACATAATATTCATATGTTAAAAATATATAGTTTCCAACAAAAACGTTAAGCAATCATTTTTAAAGAAAACACGGTCGAAGTCCAGACTCACTAATGCATCCTAACAAACTCGATAAGACACACTAATGCAAATTTTCTGGTTCTCTAAGACCAACGCTCGGATACCAACTGAAATGTCCCGTTCTTATTGATTAAAAACGTTCCATATTAATTGATTTCGTTGCGAGGTTTTGACCTCTATATGAGACGTTTTTCAAAGACTGCATTCATTTTTAAAACAAACCATAACCTTTATTTCATAAATAAAGGTTTAGAAAGCTTTACGTAGATTATCAAATAATGATAATCTAAAATATCCTGTCTACACACGACCATTACATAATGGTTTACAATACAAATATGTTACATCGAAATCAGTTTCTTGAATGCAGTTTTTACACAATATCATACAAACATGGACTCCAAATCTTGTCCTTATTTTAGTATGCAACAGCGGAAGCTCTTAATATTCACCTGAGAATAAACATGCTTTAAACGTCAACAAAAATGTTGGTGAGTTATAGGTTTAACCTATATATATCAAATCGTAACAATAGACCACAAGATTTCATATTTCAATACACATCCCATACATAGAGATAAAAATCATTCATATGGTGAACACCTGGTAATCGACAATAACAAGATGCATATATAAGAATATCCCCATCATTCCGGGACACCCTTCGGATATGATATAAATTTCGAAGTACTAAAGCATCCGGTACTTTGGATGGGGTTTGTTAGGCCCAATAGATCTATCTTTAGGATTCGCGTCAATTAGGGTGTCTGTTCCCTAATTCTTAGATTACCAGACTTAATAAAAAGGGGCATATTCGATTTCGATAATTCAACCATAGAATGTAGTTTCACGTACTTGTGTCTATTTTGTAAATCATTTATAAAACCTGCATGTATTCTCATCCCAAAAATATTAGATTTTAAAAGTGGGACTATAACTCACTTTCACAGATTTTTACTTCGTCGGGAAGTAAGACTTGGCCACTGTTGATTCACGAACCTATAACAATATATACATATATATTAAAGTATGTTCAAAATATATTTACAACACTTTTAATATATTTTGATGTTTTAAGTTTATTAAGTCAGCTGTCCTCGTTAGTAACCTATAACTAGTTGTCCACAGTTAGATGTACAGAAATAAATCGATAAATATTATCTTGAATCAATCCACGACCCAGTGTATACGTATCTCAGTATTGATCACAACTCAAACTATATATATTTTGGAATCAACCTCAACCCTGTATAGCTAACTCCAACATTCACATATAGAGTGTCTATGGTTGTTCCGAAATATATATAGATGTGTCGACATGATAGGTCGAAACATTGTATACGTGTCTATGGTATCTCAAGATTACATAATATACAATACAAGTTGATTAAGTTATGGTTGGAATAGATTTGTTACCAATTTTCACGTAGCTAAAATGAGAAAAATTATCCAATCTTGTTTTACCCATAACTTCTTAATTTTAAATCCGTTTTGAGTGAATCAAATTACTATGATTTCATATTGAACTCTATTTTATGAATCTAAACAGAAAAAGTATAGGTTTATAGTCATAAAAATAAGTTACAAGTCGTTTTTGTAAAGGTAGTCATTTCAGTCGAAAGAACGACGTCTAGATGACCATTTTAGAAAACATACTTCCACTTTGAGTTTAACCATAATTTTTGGATATAGTTTCATGTTCATAATAAAAATCATTTTCTCAGAATAACAACTTTTAAATCAAAGTTTATCATAGTTTTTAATTAACTAACCCAAAACAGCCCGCGGTGTTACTACGACGGCGTAAATCCGGTTTTACGGTGTTTTTCGTGTTTCCAGGTTTTAAATCATTAAGTTAGCATATCATATAGATATAGAACATGTGTTTAGTTTATTTTAAAAGTCAAGTTAGAAGGATTAACTTTTGTTTGCGAACAAGTTTAGAATTAACTAAACTATGTTCTAGTGATTACAAGTTTAAACCTTCGAATAAGATAGCTTTATATGTATGAATCGAATGATGTTATGAACATCATTACTACCTTAATTTCCTTGGATAAACCTACTGGAAAAGAGAAAAATGGATCTAGCTTCAATGGATCCTTGGATGGCTCGAAGTTCTTGAAGTAGAATCATGACACGAAAACAAGTTCAAGTAAGATCATCACTTGAAATAAGATTGTTATAGTTATAGAAATTGAACCAAAGTTTGAATATGATTATTACCTTGTATTAGAATGATAACCTACTGTAAGAAACAAAGATTTCTTGAGGTTGGATGATCACCTTACAAGATTGGAAGTGAGCTAGAAAACTTGAAAGTATTCTTGATTTTATGAAACTAGAACTTTTGGAATTTATGAAGAACACTTAGAACTTGAAGATAGAACTTGAGAGAGATCAATTAGATGAAGAAAATTGAAGAATGAAAGTGTTTGTAGGTGTTTTTGGTCGTTGGTGTATGGATTAGATATAAAGGATATGTAATTTTGTTTTCATGTAAATAAGTCATGAATGATTACTCATATTTTTGTAATTTTATGAGATATTTCATGCTAGTTGCCAAATGATGGTTCCCACATGTGTTAGGTGACTCACATGGGCTGCTAAGAGCTGATCATTGGAGTGTATATACCAATAGTACATACATCTAAAAGCTGTGTATTGTACGAGTACGAATACGGGTGCATACGAGTAGAATTGTTGATGAAACTGAACGAGGATGTAATTGTAAGCATTTTTGTTAAGTAGAAGTATTTTGATAAGTGTATTGAAGTCTTTCAAAAGTGTATAAATACATATTAAAACACTACATGTATATACATTTTAACAGAGTCGTTAAGTCATCGTTAGTCGTTACATGTAAGTGTTGTTTTGAAACCTTTAGGTTAACGATCTTGTTAAATGTTGTTAACCCAATGTTTATAATATCAAATGAGATTTTAAATTATTATATTATCATGATATTATCATGTATGAATATCTCTTAATATGATATATATACATTAAATGTCTTTACAACGATAATCGTTACATATATGTCTCGTTTAAAAATCATTAAGTTAGTAGTCTTGTTTTTACATATGTAGTTCATTGTTAATATACTTTATGATATGTTTTCTTATCATAGTATCATGCTAACTATATATATATATCCATATATATGTCATCATATAGTTTTTACAAGTTTTAACGTTCGTGAATCACCGATCAACTTGGGTGGTCAATTGTCTATATGAAACATATTTCAATTAATCAAGTCTTAACAAGTTTGATTGCTTAACATGTTGGAAACATTTAATCAAGTAAATATCAATCTCAATTAATATATATAAACATGGAAAAGTTCGGGTCACTACAGTACCTACCCGTTAAATAAATTTCGTCCCGAAATTTTAAGCTGTTGAAGGTGTTGACAAATCTTCTGGAAATAGATGCGGGTATTTCTTCTTCATCTGATCTTCACGCTCCCAGGTGAACTCGGGTCCTCTACGAGCATTCCATCGAACCTTAACAATTGGTATCTTGTTTTGCTTAAGTCTTTTAACCTCACGATCCATTATTTCGACGAGTTCTTCGATGAATTGAAGTTTTTCGTTGATTTGGATTTCATCTAACGGAATAGTGAGATCTTCTTTAGCAAAACATTTCTTTAAATTCGAGACGTGGAAAGTGTTATGTACAGCCGCGAGTTGTTGAGGTAACTCTAGTCGGTAAGCTACTGGTCCGACACGATCAATAATCTTGAATGGTCCAATATACCTTGGATTTAATTTCCCTCGTTTACCAAATCGGACAACGCCTTTCCAAGGTGCAACTTTAAGCATGACCATCTCTCCAATTTCAAATTCTATATCTTTTCTTTTAATGTCAGCGTAGCTCTTTTGTCGACTTTGGGCGGTTTTCAACCGTTGTTGAATTTGGATGATCTTCTCGGTAGTTTCTTGTATAATCTCCGGACCCGTAATCTGTCTATCCCCCACTTCACTGCAACAAATCGGAGACCTGCACTTTCTACCATAAAGTGCTTCAAACGGCGCCATCTCAATGCTTGAATGGTAGCTGTTGTTGTAGGAAAATTCTGCTAACGGTAGATGTCGATCCCAACTGTTTCCGAAATCAATAACACATGCTCGTAGCATGTCTTCAAGCGTTTGTATCGTCCTTTCGCTCTGCCCATCAGTTTGTGGATGATAGGCAGTACTCATGTCTAGACGAGTTCCTAATGCTTGCTGTAATGTCTGCCAGAATCTTGAAATAAATCTGCCATCCCTATCAGAGATAATAGAGATTGGTATTCCATGTCTGGAGACGACTTCCTTCAAATACAGTCGTGCTAACTTCTCCATCTTGTCATCTTCTCTTATTGGTAGGAAGTGTGCTGATTTGGTGAGACGATCAACTATTACCCAAATAGTATCAAAACCACTTGCAGTCCTTGGCAATTTAGTGACGAAATCCATGGTAATGTTTTCCCATTTCCATTCCGGGATTTCGGGTTGTTGAAGTAGACCTGATGGTTTCTGGTGCTCAGCTTTGACCTTAGAACACGTCAAACATTCTCCTACGTATTTAGCAACATCGGCTTTCATACCCGGCCACCAAAAATGTTTCTTGAGATCCTTGTACATCTTCCCCGTTCCAGGATGTATTGAGTATCTGGTTTTATGAGCTTCTCTAAGTACCATTTCTCTCATATCTCCAAATTTTGGTACCCAAATCCTTTCAGCCCTATACCGGGTTCCGTCTTCCCGAATATTAAGATGCTTCTCCGATCCTTTGGGTATTTCATCCTTTAAATTTCCCTCTTTTAAAACTCCTTGTTGCGCCTCCTTTATTTGAGTAGTAATGTTATTATGAATCATTATATTCATAGATTTTACTCGAATGGGTTCTCTGTCCTTCCTGCTCAAGGCATCGGCTACCACATTTGCCTTCCCCGGGTGGTAACGAATCTCAAAGTCGTAATCATTCAATAATTCAATCCACCTACGCTGCCTCATATTCAGTTGTTTCTGATTAAATATGAGTTGAAGACTTTTGTGGTCGGTATATATAATACTTTTGACCCCATATAAGTAGTGCCTCCAAGTCTTTAATGCAAAAACAACCGCGCCTAATTCCAAATCATGCGTCGTATAATTTTGTTCGTGAATCTTCAATTGTCTAGACGCATAAGCAATCACCTTCGTTCGTTGCATTAATACACAACCGAGACCTTGCTTTGATGCATCACAATAAATCACAAAATCATCATTCCCTTCAGGCAATGACAATATAGGTGCCGTAGTTAGCTTTTTCTTCAATAACTGAAACGCTTTCTCTTGTTCATCATTCCATTCAAATTTCTTCCCTTTATGCGTTAATGCAGTCAAGGGTTTTGCTATTCTGGAAAAGTCTTGGATGAACCTTCTGTAGTAACCAGCTAGTCCTAAAAACTGGCGTATGTGTTTCGGAGTTTTCGGGGTTTCCCACTTTTCAACAGTTTCTATCTTTGCCGGATCCACCTTAATACCTTCTTTGTTCACTATGTGACCGAGGAATTGAACTTCTTCCAACCAAAATGCACACTTTGAAAACTTAGCGTACAATTCTTCCTTCCTCAATACTTCTAACACCTTTCTCAAATGTTCACCGTGTTCTTGGTCATTCTTTGAGTAAATAAGTATGTCATCAATGAAAACAATGACAAACTTGTCAAGGTATGGTCCACATACTCGGTTCATAAGGTCCATGAACACAGCTGGTGCATTAGTTAAACCAAACGGCATGACCATAAACTCGTAATGACCGTAACGTGTTCTGAAAGCAGTCTTTGGAATATCATCTTCTTTCACCCTCATTTGATGATACCCAGAACGTAAGTCAATCTTTGAATAAACAGACGAGCCTTGTAGTTGATCAAATAAGTCGTTGATTCTCGGTAGTGGGTAGCGGTTCTTGATGGTAAGTTTGTTCAACTCTCGGTAGTCGATACACAACCTGAAAGTACCATCTTTCTTCTTGACAAACAAAACAGGAGCTCCCCACGGTGATGTGCTTGGTCGAATGAAACCACGCTCTAAAAGTTCTTGTAATTGGCTTTGTAGTTCTTTCATCTCGCTGGGTGCGAGTCTGTAAGGAGCACGAACTATTGGTGCAGCTCCTGGTACAAGATCTATTTGAAATTCAACGGATCGATGTGGGGGTAATCCCGGTAATTCTTTCGGAAATACATCGGGAAATTCTTTTGCAATGGGAACATCATTGATGCTCTTTTCTTCAGTTTGTACTTTCTCGACGTGTGCTAGAACAGCATAGCAACCTTTTCTTATTAGTTTTTGTGCCTTCAAATTACTAATAAGATGTAGCTTCGTGTTGCCCTTTTCTCCGTACACCATTAAGGGTTTTCCTTTTTCTCGTATAATGCGAATTGCATTTTTGTAACAAACGATCTCTGCTTTCACTTCTTTCAACCAGTCCATACTAATGCAAATTACACAGTACATTCTAATCAATTAACCTTCGACTGTTCCCGACGATTCACAAATATTTATTTGTAAATAGATATGTATGCATTTAAATATATATATGTATTAATAATTACAGGTTAGTATATATGTAATATATAGATTTTATACATAATTATTTATATGAATATTGTAATATAAATAATTTATAAATACTATAGAAACTTATAATATATCATTCTATGTAAATAATTACGTGATAATATAAATTTGTTATATTATTATTATTATTATTATTATTATTATTATTATTATTATTATTATTATTATTATTATTTATATTAATAATATTAATAGTATTATTATTATTATATATTATTAATTATTAATATTAAAATTTAATTCAAATATAAAATATAACATCAAATTTCCACACATAATTTATATCACTATCAGATTTATTTAATTGTTTATTTTTTTGTCATTCTGTTCTACTCGTGACTCCATGTCCACCCACACATCAATTCTACATAAAGCAAAATCAATTATCTTTTATTCTCTGCTTCAATCATTCAATTACCCATATAAACCTTTTTTGCAAACTTTTGCTACTACTAGTGTTTCGATACGATCACTAAAACCAAATTGATCACCATATTGTGAGCCAAAGAATTGTTATATATATATATATATATATATATATATATATATATATATATATATATATATATATATATATATATATATATCATCATCATCATCATCATCTTCTTCCCTATCAAACCCATTTGTTCTCCTCCTTCAACCTTTGATCACCGTCACCTTATAACTTTCGGCCACCTTCTCTAACATTATAACAACCGTCACCCATCATTGTGAACCCACAAAAAAAAAGCACCACCACTTTCGATCACGTCTTCAACAAACTCACTACAACAACCTCACAACACCGTAAAGAACCATTACTCTCATCGATTATCCTCACCAATACTACATCGTTAGTTTCTTTCTTTCTTGTTGCAGTCACCACCACAACTGCTCACTGTTTAAGAACCATCACCACCCTACAGAATCAACTCAGGTGAGTCTAGAGGCCAATGGATTGGGCTGCATACTACTACGTTACTAGAAATACCTTTTAATTTCCGGTTAGTGAAAACTTTTCTAAGTCAGTAATGGTTTGATGCGTGGCATACATGATCATCTTCTTTGCCTGCCAAAAAGTAGAAATAGAAATTATACTTAGAATGGTTGAGCTTTTAAATATTCGAATAAAACATATGATTTGTGAACGAGGGCCTACGATCCACTACACTTTCCATACCCACCTTGTTATTTTATTTCATCTTTGTGGGTAGAATTGGGCCACACAAATTATAAAAATGTCTTCTTCAATTATTACGGTATGTTGATGATGTTGACGAAACATCGATTTGATGATGACGATAGGATGAGAGAATCATATAAAAGCCGTGAACATTTTTGATGGTAAAAAAAATGAAATGATAATTGATAAATGAAATGATAAATGATACGCGTATGTTGATGACGATATAGATGAATATCAGGATGATAAATAAGTATGATGATGTTATATGAAGATAATAGTGGTGATGTTAAAAATGAAACATAATAACCTTAATGATAGATTAAGTATGATGTAGGGATTAGATGAACGACGATGATGATTAGAGATGGTGATGACGTTATGATCATTAAAATGATGATGATAATTTGATATAATATTGATTATAGTTGTGATTATGATTATGTGATATTGTTAATAAAATTGATGATGGTGTTAAATAAAGAAGAAAATGATTAAGAGGTTAGTGATGAGGGGATGCTAGGAAGATAACAGTAGTATAGGTTAAATATTTAATCTTACAAAATATTACAAGAAAGTATCGGGTAGAGCATTGGTTGGGCATGTGATCATTGGACGAGAGGTCGCGGGTTCGAGCCCGGGCTCGGGCATTTTTTTTTCAAGAAAAAGAAGAAAAAGGATGCAGAAATAAAGGTTAAAAACAATTCAAGTTGGGTGTTATTTCAGAATTGAAACACATAGCGTAATGGTTAAGGATGTTAGCGGGACGTCGCGAGTTCAAACCCGGGCTTGGGCTTTATTTTTAAGGGCTACTCCTTTGAGGTAGTTATTACTAATACTCTTATTATCATTATTTCATTATTATTATTATTATTATTTATTATTGATTGTTATTAAGTAATTATTATTACTACTAAAATTAAAAATAAGATTTTTAGTATAACTAATATTATTATCATTATTATTATTACCATTAAAATATATAGTATTGTTATGATTAACATGACTATTAAAATTTCTATTAAAATCATCAGTTTTATTAAAAGTACCATTATTAGCTAAAGTATTATTTTTATGAAAACTAACATTTTATCTTATCATTATTATCTTTTCTATTAAAATTATTATTATTACTAACATTACTTTTATTTTTAATATTATCAAAGCTATTAATATTAGTATCATTACTAAATCTAATTAATTTTAATATTATTATCATTATTATTATAAAAAGATACAATTTTTTATTTATTATTATCGATATTATTTTACCAAATAAATAACTATATAAGAATATTTTTAAAACATATCACATAACAGCATTAATATTTTCATAATAAATACTAATTATTTATCTAATGTATATATAAAAAAATAAAGTATAGTTAATTTAATTTAATGAAACAAACAAATTACTGAAATAACAATTAATAATAATATCTAAACTTGTTCGATTACAAGTATATGCTTTAATAAATATATGAATAATATAGGTTCGTGAATCCGAGGCCAAACTTGCATTGTTTAGTTGTTCAATGACGTTATATGTATTTTTACTACAAAATACAGTATGGTGAGTTTCATTAATCCCTTTTTAAATACTTTTGCAATATATATTTTTGGGACTGAGAATACATGCACTGTTTTTATAACTGTTTTATGAAATAGACACAAGTACGTGAAACTACATTCTATGGTTGAATTATCGAAATCGAATATGCCCCTTTTTAGTCTGGTAATCTAAGAATTAGGGAACAGACACCCTAATTGACGCGAACTCTAAAGATAGATCTATTGGGCCCAACAAGCCCCATCCAAAGTACCGGATGCTTTAGTACTTCGAAATTTATATCATGTCCGAAGGAGGATCCCGGAATGATGGGGATATTCTTATATGTATATTGTGAATGTCGGTTACCAGGTGTTCAATCCATATGAATGATATTTTTGTCTCTATGCATGGGACGTAGGTTTATGAGAAATGGATATATGAAATCTTGTGGTCTATCAAAATTATGAAATGATTATTTATGTTAAACTAATGAACTCACCAACCTTTTGGTTGACACTTTAAAGCATGTTTATTCTCAGGTATGAAAGAAATCTTCCGCTGTGCATTTGCTCATCTTAGAGATATTACTTGGAGTCATTCATGACATATTTCAAAAGACGTTGCATTCGAGTAGTTGAGTTCATCAAGATTATTATTAAGTCAATTATAGTTAGATATATTATGAAATGGTATGCATGCCGTCAAATTTTGATGTAATGAAAGATTGTCTTTTCAAAAACGAATGCAATGTTTGTAAAATGTATCATATAGAGGTCAAGTACCTCGCGATGTGTCCTAATCCATCTGGACGAAGTCTTCAACAGTTGGTCCCATTGCGAGGTTCTGACCTCTATATGCCATGAACGACTCCATATAATATGAGCAAATGCACAGCGGAAGATTTCTTTCATACTTGAGAATAAACATGCTTTAAAGAGTCAACCAAAAGGTTGGTGAGTTCCTTAGTTTAACATAAATAATCATTTCATAATTTTAATAGACCACAAGATTTCATATTTCCATTTCTCATAAACATACGTCCCATGCATAGAGACAAAAATATCATTCATATGGATTGAACACCTGGTAACCGACATTCACAATATACATATAAGAATATCCCCATCATTCCGGGATCCTCCTTCGGACATGATATAAATTTCGAAGTACTAAAGCATCCGGTACTTTGGATGAGGCTTGTTGGGCCCGATAGATCTATCTTTAGAGTTCGCGTCAATTAGGGTGTCTGTTCCCTAATTCTTAGATTACCAGACTATATAAAAAGGGGCATATTCGATTTTGATAATTCAACCATATAATGTAGTTTCGATTACTTGTGTCTATTTCGTAAAACATTTATAAAAATTGCGCATCTATTCTCAGCCCAAAAATATAAAGGGTAAAAAGGGAATCAAATGAACTCACCATACTGTATTTTGTAGTAAAAATACATATGAAGATATTTAACAACTGACAATGCAGGGTTGGCCTCGGATTCATGAACCTATATCATTCATATATATATATTAACACATGTCACATTTAATCAACTAAGTTTATTTTTTTTTATAATTTATTAAGATTAATATCTTTATATATTACATTAATAATATATTATAAATATGATGTATAATGTATAATTTAACTAAGGTTATAATAATATAGTAGTTAATATATATTAAAGACATGTTAGTACGTAATATTAGTATACTAGTAATATATTTTTATAAAAAAAATCATTTGCTTGTTAAAATAATAATTATAATAGTACTAAAATAATATTAGTAAAGATAAAATAATAATAATAATAATTAGATTTAATAATGACAATAATAATAATATTGATAGTAATAATAACTATAAAAATGTTAATTTTACTACTAATGATAATAATTTTAATAATAATAATAATAAAAATTCTACCTCAAAGAAGAAGTAGCCCTTAAAAAATGCCCAAGTCCGGGTTTGATCCCGCGACGTCCCACTAACTCGATAATAACCTTAACCATTGAGTTACTAGTTCGATCTTGGTTTGAACCCCATATTTATTTTATTTAACCCATCTTTCCAGCCTTAACTATATCTCTAAAAAAATGTCGCCCCCAAGTCTCGAACCCTTGACAATTTCCTCTATATGCTCTCAAACCATCACTCTAACCAATTCATTTCTGTTTTAACTTATACCAAATTTCTTTTAACCTTTACTCTTCTGTTCTCCCCTTCTTCTCTAATTTCTAGTTCGACCAAAGTGCAGAAATTCATAAGATCATGAAATCATAATTGCTAATCACTCATCACTCATTTTATCATCATAATCTTCATCATAATACATAATCATCATTTCTAATCTAGCCATCATCATC
Organism: Rutidosis leptorrhynchoides; assembly: GCF_046630445.1. Taxonomy (NCBI): domain Eukaryota; kingdom Viridiplantae; phylum Streptophyta; class Magnoliopsida; order Asterales; family Asteraceae; genus Rutidosis; species Rutidosis leptorrhynchoides. Next base: position 443,952,236 of record NC_092334.1, read on the forward strand.
CATCGTTACTTCATACTCAACCTCCATCACAGAAACATCATTATCATCGTCATCATCAATTCACTCTATCATAATCATCACTACATCATCTTATTACTTATTATTATGTTATATCATCTGTCACAATCATATCAACCCATCATCATCATGTTCTTCATACACTCATCATCATCTTTTTCATGATTAGATTCATCACATCTTATCAACTCTATGTTTATCATATAATCATAATTATTATCAACTAATTACGGCATCTTTATCATCATCAACGTCGAACCTTATCATTATTGTTATACTTCCTTATCTCTTCAGCCCAACAAGAACTGGACTATCTCGGCCCACAATTAAATCAGTCCAAGTATTAAAAAAAAACACACAAGGGTGGCGGTTGTATTTGAGCCCGATTAGCATAGCCCAAGAATGTCAAACCCATTTTATTAGTATCCAAAGTTTTTGATTAGGATGATTTTGCCAGGAACATGTACGTAAATTGAAAGGGGACAAGTCTTGGTCCACCACTACTCAAACAAAATCGAGAGGTTATTTATCAACTCATATTCGTCATGGGAACATTTTTATTGTTAGCCATGACCACCTCACTCAAATTTCGGGACGAAATTTCTTTAACGGGTAGGTACTGTGATGACCCGGGAATTTTCGACCAAATTTAAACTTTAATCTTTATATATTTCTGACACGATAAGCAATATCTGTAATGTTGAGTCTCAAAAGTTTTGAAATCTATATTCATCTGATCTTCACGCTCCCAGGTGAACTCGGGTCCTCTACGAGCATTCCATCGAACCTTAACAATTGGTATCTTGTTTTGCTTAAGTCTTTTAACCTCACGATCCATTATTTCGACGGGTTCTTCGATGAATTGAAGTTTTTCGTTGATTTGGATTTCATCTAACGGAATAGTGAGATCTTCTTTAGCAAAACATTTCTTTAAATTCGAGACGTGGAAAGTGTTATGTACAGCCGCGAGTTGTTGAGGTAACTCTAGTCGGTAAGCTACTGGTCCGATACGATCAATAATCTTGAATGGTCCAATATACCTTGGATTTAATTTCCCTCGTTTACCAAATCGAACAACGCCTTTCCAAGGTGCAACTTTAAGCATGACCATCTCTCCAATTTCAAATTCTATATCTTTTCTTTTAATGTCAGCGTAGCTCTTTTGTTGACTTTGGGCGGTTTTCAACCGTTGTTGAATTTGGATGATCTTCTCGGTAGTTTCTTGTATAATCTCCGGACCCGTAATCTGTCTATCCCCCACCTCACTCCAACAAATCGGAGACCTGCACTTTCTACCATAAAGTGCTTCAAACGGCGTCATCTCAATGCTTGAATGGTAGCTGTTGTTGTAGGAAAATTCTGCTAACGGTAGATGTCGATCCCAACTTTTTCCGAAATCAATAACACATGCTCGTAGCATGTCTTCAAGCGTTTGTATCGTCCTTTCGCTCTGCCCATCAGTTTGTGGATGATAGGCAGTACTCATGTCTAGACGAGTTCCTAATGCTTGCTGTAATGTCTGCCAGAATCTTGAAATAAATCTGCCATCCCTATCAGAGATAATTGAGATTGGTATTCCATGTCTGGAGATGACTTCCTTCAAATACAGTCGTGCTAACTTCTCCATCTTGTCATCTTCTCTTATTGGCAAGAAGTGTGCTGATTTGGTGAGACGATCAACTATTACCCAAATAGTATCAAAACCACTTGCAGTCCTTGGCAATTTAGTGATGAAATCCATGGTAATGTTTTCCCATTTCCATTCCGGGATTTCGGGTTGTTGAAGTAGACCTGATGGTTTCTGATGCTCAGCTTTGACCTTAGAACACGTCAAACATTCTCCTACGTATTTAGCAACATCGGCTTTCATACCCGGCCACCAAAAATGTTTCTTGAGATCCTTGTACATCTTCCCCGTTCCAGGATGTATTGAGTATCTGGTTTTATGAGCTTCTCTAAGTACCATTTCTCTCATATCTCCAAATTTTGGTACCCAAATCCTTTCAGCCCTATACCGGGTTCCGTCTTCCCGAATATTAAGATGCTTCTCCGATCCTTTGGGTATTTCATCCTTTAAATTTCCCTCTTTTAAAACTCCTTGTTGCGCCTCCTTTATTTGAGTAGTAATGTTATTATGAATCATTATATTCATAGATTTTACTCGAATGGGTTCTCTGTCCTTCCTGCTCAAGGCATCGGCTACCACATTTGCCTTCCCCGGATGGTAACGAATCTCAAAGTCGTAATCATTCAATAATTCAATCCACCTACGCTGCCTCATATTCAGTTGTTTCTGATTAAATATGTGTTGAAGACTTTTGTGGTCGGTATATATAATACTTTTGACCCCATATAAGTAGTGCCTCCAAGTCTTTAATGCAAAAACAACCGCGCCTAATTCCAAATCATGCGTCGTATAATTTTGTTCGTGAATCTTCAATTGTCTAGACGCATAAGCAATCACCTTCGTTCGTTGCATTAATACACAACCGAGACCTTGCTTTGATGCATCACAATAAATCACAAAATCATCATTCCCTTCAGGCAATGACAATATAGGTGCCGTAGTTAGCTTTTTCTTCAATAACTGAAACGCTTTCTCTTGTTCATCATTCAATTCAAATTTCTTCCCTTTATGCGTTAATGCAGTCAAGGGTTTTGCTATTCTGGAAAAGTCTTGGATGAACCTTCTGTAGTAACCAGCTAGTCCTAAAAACTGGCGTATGTGTTTCGGAGTTTTCGGGGTTTCCCACTTTTCAACAGTTTCTATCTTTGCCGGATCCACCTTAATACCTTCTTTGTTCACTATGTGACCGAGGAATTGAACTTCTTCCAACCAAAATGCACACTTTGAAAACTTAGCGTACAATTCTTCCTTCCTCAATACTTCTAACACCTTTCTCAAATGTTCACCGTGTTCTTGGTCATTCTTTGAGTAAATAAGTATGTCATCAATGAAAACAATGACAAACTTGTCAAGGTATGGTCCACACACTCGGTTCATAAGGTCCATGAACACAGCTGGTGCATTAGTTAAACCAAACGGCATGACCATAAACTCGTAATGACCGTAACGTGTTCTGAAAGCAGTCTTTGGAATATCATCTTCTTTCACCCGCATTTGATGATACCCGAAACGTAAGTCAATCTTTGAATAAACAGACGAGCCTTGTAGTTGATCAAATAAGTCATCGATTCTCGGTAGTGGGTAGCGGTTCTTGATGGTAAGTTTGTTCAACTCTCGGTAGTCGATACACAACCTGAATGTACCATCTTTCTTCTTGACAAACAAAACAGGAGCTCCCCACGGTGATGTGCTTGGTCGAATGAAACCACGCTCTAAAAGTTCTTGTAATTGGCTTTGTAGTTCTTTCATCTCGCTGGGTGCGAGTCTGTAAGGAGCACGAGCTATTGGTGCAGCTCCTGGTACAAGATCTATTTGAAATTCAACGGATCGATGTGGGGGTAATCCCGGTAATTATTTCGGAAATACATCCGGAAATTCTTTTGCAATGGGAACATCATTGATGCTCTTTTCTTCAGTTTGTACTTTCTCGACGTGTGCTAGAACAGCATAGCAACCTTTTCTTATTAGTTTTTGTGCCTTCAAATTACTAATAAGATGTAGCTTCGTGTTGCCCTTTTCTCCGTACACCATTAAGGGTTTTCCTTTTTCTCGTATAATGCGAATTGCATTTTTGTAACAAACGATCTCCGCTTTCACTTCTTTCAACCAGTCCATACCGATTATCACATCAAAACTCCCTAACTCTACTGGTATCAAATCAATCTTAAATGTTTCGCTAACCAGTTTAATTCCTCGATTCCGACATATATTATCTGCTGAAATTAATTTACCATTTGCTAATTCGAGTAAAAATTTACTATCCAAAGGCGTCAATGGACAACTTAATTTAGCACAAAAATCTCTACTCATATAGCTTCTATCCGCACCCGAATCAAATAAAACGTAAGCAGATTTATTGTCAATAAGAAACGTACCCGTAACAAGCTCCGGGTCTTCCTGTGCCTCTACCGCATTAATATTGAAAACTCTTCCACGGCCTTGTCCATTCTTGTTCTCCTGGTTCGGGCAATTTCTAATAATGTGGCCCGGTTTTCCACATTTATAACAAACTACATTGGCATAACTTGCTCCGACACTACTTTCTCCACCATTACTCGTTCCGACACCATTTGTTCCTTTCGTTCTATTAACCCCTGGTCCGTAGACCTCACACTTCGCCGCGCTATGACCATTTCTTTTACACTTGTTGCAAAATTTGGTGCAGAAACCCGAGTGATTCTTTTCACACCTTTGGCATAGCTGCTTCTGATTGTTGTTGTTGTTGTTGCGGTTATTATTGTTGTTGGGATGATTGTTGTAGTTGCTGTTGTTGTTGTTGTTGTTGTTGTTGTTGTTGGGCCGTTTATTGTAGTTGCGATTGATGTTGCGATTGTTGGGATAATTGTTGCGATTATTGTTGTAATTGCTGTTGTTGTTGTATTGGTGATTCTTATCACCGTTTTCCTCCCACTTTCTTTTGACTTGCTTCACATTGGCCTCTTCAGCAGTCTGTTCTTTAATTCTTTCTTCAATTTGGTTCACGAGTTTGTGAGCCATTCTACATGCCTGTTGTATGGAGGCGGGCTCGTGTGAACTTATATCTTCTTGGATTCTTTCCGGTAATCCTTTCACAAACGCGTCGATCTTCTCTTCCTCATCTTCGAATGCTCCCGGACACAATAGGCACAATTCTGTGAATCGTCTTTCGTACGTGGTAATATCAAATCCTTGGGTTCGTAACCCTCTAAGTTCTGTCTTGAGCTTATTGACCTCGGTTCTGGGACGGTACTTCTCGTTCATCAAGTGCTTGAATGCTGACCACGGTAGTGCGTACGCATCATCTTGTCCCACTTGCTCTAGATAGGTATTCCACCATGTTAACGCAGAACCTGTGAAGGTATGCGTAGCGTACTTCACTTTGTCCTCTTCAGTACACTTACTTATGGCAAACACCGATTCAACCTTCTCGGTCCACCGTTTCAATCCGATCGGTCCTTCGGTTCCATCAAATTCCAAAGGTTTGCAGGCAGTGAATTCTTTGTAGGTGCATCCTACACGATTTCCTGTACTGCTAGATCCAAGGTTATTGTTAGTATGTAGCGCAGCCTGTACTGCGGCTATGTTTGAAGCTAGAAAAGTACGGAATTCCTCTTCATTCATATTCACGGTGTGTCGAGTAGTCGGTGCCATTTCCTTCAAAATAGTTAAATGGAACAAGTTAATCATACAGAATATTAAGAGTAGTTAATAGTATTTCGTAGCATAATATGAACTCATTTATAAAAGCTTTTTCTTCATATTAGCGTTTTATAAGTTTAAATTCGGGTAGTACCTACCCGTTAAGTTCATACTTAGTAGCTAATATACAATTCAACTACTACAATTCTATATGAAAAACTGATTGTAATAATATTTCGCGTTCAAACTTTTATACAATATTTTACAAACTTACAATACCGCTTAGAACTTTTGTAACTTATTAATTGAGATTGATATTTACATGATTAAATGTTTCCAACATGTTAAGCAATCAAACTTGTTAAGACTTGATTAATTGAAATAGGTTTCATATAGACAATTGACCACCCAAGTTGACCGGTGATTCACGAACGTTAAAACTTGTAAAAAAACTATATGATGACATATATATGGTTATATATATAGTTAACATGATATTATGATAAGTAAACATATCATTAATTATATTAACAATGAACTACATATGTAAAAACAAGACTACTAACTTAATGATTTTGAAACGAGACATATATGTAACGTTTATCGTTGTAACGACATTTAATGTATATATATATCATATTAAGAGATATTCGTACATCATAATATCATGATAATATAATAATTTAAAATCTCTTTTGATATTATAAACATTGGGTTAACAACATTTAACAAGATCGTTAACCTAAAGGTTTCAAAACAACACTTACATGTAACGACTAACGATGACTTAACGACTCAGTTAAAATGTATATACATGTAGTGTTTTAATATGTATTTATACACTTTTGAAAGACTTCAATACACTTATCAAAATACTTCTACTTAACAAAAATGCTTACAATTACATTCTCGTTCAGTTTCATCAACAATTCTACTCGTATGCACCCGTATTCGTACTCGTACAATACACAGCTTTTAGATGTATGTACTATTGGTATATACACTCCAATGATCAGCTCTTAGCAGCCCATGTGAGTCACCTAACACATGTGGGAACCATCATTTGGAAACTAGCATGAAATATCTCATAAGATTACAAAAATATGAGTAATCATTCATGACTTATTTACATGAAAACAAAATTACATATCCTTTATATCTAATCCATACACCAACGACCAAAAACACCTACAAACACTTTCATTCTTCAATTTTCTTCATCTAATTGAACTCTCTCAAGTTCTATCTTCAAGTTCTAAGTGTTCTTCATAAATTCCAAAAGTTCTAGTTTCATAAAATCAAGAATACTTTCAAGTTTGCTAGCTCACTTCCAATCTTGTAAGGTGATCATCCAACCTCAAGAAATCTTTGTTTCTTACAGTAGGTTATCATTCTAATACAAGGTAATAATCATATTCAAACTTTGGTTCAATTTCTATAACTATAACAATCTTATTTCAAGTGATGATCTTACTTGAACTTGTTTTCGTGTCATGATTTTGCTTCAAGAACTTTGAGCCATCCAAGGATCCATTGAAGCTAGATCCATTTTTCTCTTTTCCAGTAGGTTCATCCAAGGAACTTAAGGTAGTAATGATGTTCATAACATCATTCGATTCATACATATAAAGCTATCTTATTCGAAGGTTTAAACTTGTAATCACTAGAACATAGTTTAGTTAATTCTAAGCTTGTTCGCAAACAAAAGTTAATCCTTCTAACTTGACTTTTAAAATCAACTAAACACATGTTCTATATCTATATGATATGCTAACTTAATGATTTAAAACCTGGAAACACGAAAAACACCGTAAAACCGGATTTACGCCGTCGTAGTAACACCGCGGGCTGTTTTGGGTTAGTTAATTAAAAACTATGATAAACTTTGATTTAAAAGTTGTTATTCTGAGAAAATGATTTTTATTATGAACATGAAACTATATCCAAAAATTATGGTTAAACTCAAAGTGGAAGTATGTTTTCTAAAATGGTCATCTAGACGTCGTTCTTTCGACTGAAATGACTACCTTTACAAAAACGACTTGTAACTTATTTTTCCGACTAGAAACCTATACTTTTTTTGTTTAGATTCATAAAATAGAGTTCAATATGAAACCATAGCAATTTGATTCACTCAAAACGGATTTAAAATGAAGAAGTTATGGGTAAAACAAGATTGGATAATTTTTCTCATTTTAGCTACGTGAAAATTGGTAACAAATCTATTCCAACCATAACTTAATCAACTTGTATTATATATTATGTAATCTTGAGATACCATAGACACGTATACAATGTTTCGACCTATCATGTCGACACATCTATATATATTTCGGAACAACCATAGACACTCTATATGTGAATGTTGGAGTTAGCTATACAGGGTTGAGGTTGATTCCAAAATATATATAGTTTGAGTTGTGATCAATACTGAGATACGTATACACTGGGTCGTGGATTGATTCAAGATAATATTTATCGATTTATTTCTGTACATCTAACTGTGGACAACTAGTTGTAGGTTACTAACAAGGACAGCTGACTTAATAAACTTAAAACATCAAAATATATTAAAAGTGTTGTAAATATATTTTGAACATACTTTGATATATATGTATATATTGTTATAGGTTCGTGAATCAACCAGTGGCCAAGTCTTACTTCCCGACGAAGTAAAAATCTGTGAAAGTGAGTTATAGTCCCACTTTTAAAATCTAATATTTTTGGGATGAGAATACATGCAGGTTTTATAAATGATTTACAAAATAGACACAAGTACGTGAAACTACATTCTATGGTTGAATTATCGAAATCGAATATGCCCCTTTTTATTAAGTCTGGTAATCTATGAATTAGGGAACAGACACCCTAATTGACGCGAATCCTAAAGATAGATCTATTAGGCCTAACAAACCCCATCCAAAGTACCGGATGCTTTAGTACTTCGAAATTTATATCATATCCGAAGGGTGTCCCGGAATGATGGGGATATTCTTATATATGCATCTTGTTAATGTCGGTTACCAGGTGTTCACCATATGAATGATTTTTATCTCTATGTATGGGATGTGTTATGAAATATGAAATCTTGTGGTCTATTATTATGATTTGATATATATAGGTTAAACCTATAACTCACCAACATTTTTGTTGACGTTTTAAGCATGTTTATTCTCAGGTGATTATTAAGAGCTTCCGCTGTCGCATACTTAAATAAGGACAAGATTTGGAGTCCATGCTTGTATGATATTGTGTAAAAACTGCATTCAAGAAACTTATTTTGTTGTAACATATTTGTATTGTAAACCATTATGTAATGGTCGTGTGTAAACAGGATATTTTAGATTATCATTATTTGATAATCTACGTAAAGCTTTTTAAACCTTTATTGATGAAATAAAGGTTATGGTTTGTTTAAAAATGAATGCAGTCTTTGAAAAACGTCTCATATAGAGGTCAAAACCTCGCAACGAAATCAATTAATATGGAACGTTTTTAATCAATAAGAACGGGACATTTGCTCTGATACCAACTGAAATGTCCCGTTCTTATTGATTAAAAACGTTCCATATTAATTGATTTCGTTGCGAGGTTTTGACCTCTATATGAGACGTTTTTCAAAGACTGCATTCATTTTTAAAACAAACCATAACCTTTATTTCATAAATAAAGGTTTAGAAAGCTTTACGTAGATTATCAAATAATGATAATCTAAAATATCCTGTCTACACACGACCATTACATAATGGTTTACAATACAAATATGTTACATCGAAATCAGTTTCTTGAATGCAGTTTTTACACAATATCATACAAACATGGACTCCAAATCTTGTCCTTATTTTAGTATGCAACAGCGGAAGCTCTTAATATTCACCTGAGAATAAACATGCTTTAAACGTCAACAAAAATGTTGGTGAGTTATAGGTTTAACCTATATATATCAAATCGTAACAATAGACCACAAGATTTCATATTTCAATACACATCCCATACATAGAGATAAAAATCATTCATATGGTGAACACCTGGTAATCGACAATAACAAGATGCATATATAAGAATATCCCCATCATTCCGGGACACCCTTCGGATATGATATAAATTTCGAAGTACTAAAGCATCCGGTACTTTGGATGGGGTTTGTTAGGCCCAATAGATCTATCTTTAGGATTCGCGTCAATTAGGGTGTCTGTTCCCTAATTCTTAGATTACCAGACTTAATAAAAAGGGGCATATTCGATTTCGATAATTCAACCATAGAATGTAGTTTCACGTACTTGTGTCTATTTTGTAAATCATTTATAAAACCTGCATGTATTCTCATCCCAAAAATATTAGATTTTAAAAGTGGGACTATAACTCACTTTCACAGATTTTTACTTCGTCGGGAAGTAAGACTTGGCCACTGTTGATTCACGAACCTATAACAATATATACATATATATTAAAGTATGTTCAAAATATATTTACAACACTTTTAATATATTTTGATGTTTTAAGTTTATTAAGTCAGCTGTCCTCGTTAGTAACCTATAACTAGTTGTCCACAGTTAGATGTACAGAAATAAATCGATAAATATTATCTTGAATCAATCCACGACCCAGTGTATACGTATCTCAGTATTGATCACAACTCAAACTATATATATTTTGGAATCAACCTCAACCCTGTATAGCTAACTCCAACATTCACATATAGAGTGTCTATGGTTGTTCCGAAATATATATAGATGTGTCGACATGATAGGTCGAAACATTGTATACGTGTCTATGGTATCTCAAGATTACATAATATACAATACAAGTTGATTAAGTTATGGTTGGAATAGATTTGTTACCAATTTTCACGTAGCTAAAATGAGAAAAATTATCCAATCTTGTTTTACCCATAACTTCTTCATTTTAAATCCGTTTTGAGTGAATCAAATTGCTATGATTTCATATTGAACTCTATTTTATGAATCTAAATAGAAAAAGTATAGGTTTATAGTCGGAAAAATAAGTTACAAGTCGTTTTTGTAAAGGTAGTCATTTCAGTCGAAAGAACGACGTCTAGATGACCATTTTAGAAAACATACTTCCACTTTGAGTTTAACCATAATTTTTGGATATAGTTTCATGTTCATAATAAAAATCATTTTCTCAGAATAACAACTTTTAAATCAAAGTTTATCATAGTTTTTAATTAACTAACCCAAAACAGCCCGCGGTGTTACTACGACGGCGTAAATCCGGTTTTACGGTGTTTTTCGTGTTTCCAGGTTTTAAATCATTAAGTTAGCATATCATATAGATATAGAACATGTGTTTAGTTGATTTTAAAAGTCAAGTTAGAAGGATTAACTTTTGTTTGCGAACAAGTTTAGAATTAACTAAACTATGTTCTAGTGATTACAAGTTTAAACCTTCGAATAAGATAGCTTTATATGTATGAATCGAATGATGTTATGAACATCATTACTACCTTAATTTCCTTGGATAAACCTACTGGAAAAGAGAAAAATGGATCTAGCTTCAATGGATCCTTGGATGGCTCGAAGTTCTTGAAGCAGAATCATGACACGAAAACAAGTTCAAGTAAGATCATCACTTGAAATAAGATTGTTATAGTTATAGAAATTGAACCAAAGTTTGAATATGATTATTACCTTGTATTAGAATGATAACCTACTGTAAGAAACAAAGATTTCTTGAGGTTGGATGATCACCTTACAAGATTGGAAGTGAGCTAGCAAACTTGAAAGTATTCTTGATTTTATGAAACTAGAACTTTTGGAATTTATGAAGAACACTTAGAACTTGAAGATAGAACTTGAGAGAGATCAATTAGATGAAGAAAATTGAAGAATGAAAGTGTTTGTAGGTGTTTTTGGTCGTTGGTGTATGGATTAGATATAAAGGATATGTAATTTTGTTTTCATGTAAATAAGTCATGAATGATTACTCATATTTTTGTAATTTTATGAGATATTTCATGCTAGTTGCCAAATGATGGTTCCCACATGTGTTAGGTGACTCACATGGGCTGCTAAGAGCTGATCATTGGAGTGTATATACCAATAGTACATACATCTAAAAGCTGTGTATTGTACGAGTACGAATACGGGTGCATACGAGTAGAATTGTTGATGAAACTGAACGAGGATGTAATTGTAAGCATTTTTGTTAAGTAGAAGTATTTTTGTTATTATTGTTGTTGTTGCGGTTATCAGGTCTACTTCAACAACCCGAAATCCCGGAATGGAAATGGGAAAACATTACCATGGATTTCGTCACTAAATTGCCAAGGACTGCAAGTGGTTTTGATACTATTTGGGTAATAGTTGATCGTCTCACCAAATCAGCACACTTCCTACCAATAAGAGAAGATGACAAGATGGAGAAGTTAGCACGACTGTATTTGAAGGAAGTCGTCTCCAGACATGGAATACCAATCTCTATTATCTCTGATAGGGATGGCAGATTTATTTCAAGATTCTGGCAGACATTACAGCAAGCATTAGGAACTCGTCTAGACATGAGTACTGCCTATCATCCACAAACTGATGGGCAGAGCGAAAGGACGATACAAACACTTGAAGACATGCTACGAGCATGTGTTATTGATTTCGGAAACAGTTGGGATCGACATCTACCGTTAGCAGAATTTTCCTACAACAACAGCTACCATTCAAGCATTGAGATGGCGCCGTTTGAAGCACTTTATGGTAGAAAGTGCAGGTCTCCGATTTGTTGCAGTGAAGTGGGGGATAGACAGATTACGGGTCCGGAGATTATACAAGAAACTACCGAGAAGATCATCCAAATTCAACAACGGTTGAAAACCGCCCAAAGTCGACAAAAGAGCTACGCTGACATTAAAAGAAAAGATATAGAATTTGAAATTGGAGAGATGGTCATGCTTAAAGTTGCACCTTGGAAAGGCGTTGTCCGATTTGGTAAACGAGGGAAATTAAATCCAAGGTATATTGGACCATTCAAGATTATTGATCGTGTCGGACCAGTAGCTTACCGACTAGAGTTACCTCAACAACTCGCGGCTGTACATAACACTTTCCACGTCTCGAATTTAAAGAAATGTTTTGCTAAAGAAGATCTCACTATTCCGTTAGATGAAATCCAAATCAACGAAAAACTTCAATTCATCGAAGAACCCGTCGAAATAATGGATCGTGAGGTTAAAAGACTTAAGCAAAACAAGATACCAATTGTTAAGGTTCGATGGAATGCTCGTAGAGGACTCGAGTTCACCTGGGAGCGTGAAGATCAGATGAAGAAGAAATACCCGCATCTATTTCCAGAAGATTCGTCAACACCTTCAACAGCTTAAAATTTCGGGACGAAATTTATTTAACGGGTAGGTACTGTAGTGACCCGAACTTTTCCATGTTTATATATATTAATTGAGATTGATATTTACATGATTAAATGTTTCCAACATGTTAAGCAATCAAACTTGTTAAGACTTGATTAATTGAAATATGTTTCATATAGACAATTGACCACCCAAGTTGATCGGTGATTCACGAACGTTAAAACTTGTAAAAACTATATGATGACATATATATGGATATATATATATAGTTAACATGATACTATGATAAGAAAACATATCATAAAGTATATTAACAATGAACTACATATGTAAAAACAAGACTACTAACTTAATGATTTTTAAACGAGACATATATGTAACGATTATCGTTATAAAGACATTTAATGTATATATATCATATTAAGAGATATTCATACATGATAATATCATGATAATATAATAATTTAAAATCTCATTTGATATTATAAACATTGGGTTAACAACATTTAACAAGATCGTTAACCTAAAGGTTTCAAAACAACACTTACATGTAACGACTAACGATGACTTAACGACTCAGTTAAAATGTATATACATGTAGTGTTTTAATATGTATTTATACACTTTTGAAAGACTTCAATACACTTATCAAAATACTTCTACTTAACAAAAATGCTTACAATTACATCCTCGTTCAGTTTCATCAACAATTCTACTCGTATGCACCCGTATTCGTACTCGTACAATACACAGCTTTTAGATGTATGTACTATTGGTATATACACTCCAATGATCAGCTCTTAGCAGCCCATGTGAGTCACCTAACACATGTGGGAACCATCATTTAGCAACTAGCATGAAATATCTCATAAAATTACAAAAATATGAGTAATCATTCATGACTTATTTACATGAAAACAAAATTACATATCCTTTATATCTAATCCATACACCAACGACCAAAAACACCTACAAACACTTTCATTCTTCAATTTTCTTCATCTAATTGATCTCTCTCAAGTTCTATCTTCAAGTTCTAAGTGTTCTTCATAAATTCCAAAAGTTCTAGTTTCATAAAATCAAGAATACTTTCAAGTTTGCTAGCTCACTTCCAATCTTGTAAGGTGATCATCCAACCTCAAGAAATCTTTGTTTCTTACAGTAGGTTATCATTCTAATACAAGGTAATAATCATATTCAAACTTTGGTTCAATTTCTATAACTATAACAATCTTATTTCAAGTGATGATCTTACTTGAACTTGTTTTCGTGTCATGATTCTGCTTCAAGAACTTCGAGCCATCCAAGGATCCATTGAAGCTAGATCCATTTTTCTCTTTTCCAGTAGGTTTATCCAAGGAAATTAAGGTAGTAATGATGTTCATAACATCATTCGATTCATACATATAAAGCTATCTTATTCGAAGGTTTAAACTTGTAATCACTAGAACATAGTTTAGTTAATTCTAAACTTGTTCGCAAACAAAAGTTAATCTTTCTAACTTGACTTTTAAAATCAACTAAACACATGTTCTATATCTATATGATATGCTAACTTAATGATTTAAAACCTGGAAACACGAAAAACACCGTAAAACCGGATTTACGCCGTCGTAGTAACACCGCGGGCTGTTTTGGGTTAGTTAATTAAAAACTATGATAAACTTTGATTTAAAAGTTGTTATTCTGAGAAAATGATTTTTATTATGAACATGAAACTATATCCAAAAATTATGGTTAAACTCAAAGTGGAAGTATGTTTTCTAAAATGGTCATCTAGACGTCGTTCTTTCGACTGAAATGACTACCTTTACAAAAACGACTTGTAACTTATTTTTCCGACTATAAACCTATACTTTTTCTATTTAGATTCATAAAATAGAGTTCAATATGAAATCATAGCAATTTGATTCACTCAAAACGGATTTAAAATGAAGAAGTTATGGGTAAAACAAGATTGGATAATTTTTCTCATTTTAGCTACGTGAAAATTGGTAACAAATCTATTCCAACCATAACTTAATCAACTTGTATTGTATATTATGTAATCTTGAGATACCATAGACACGTATACAATGTTTCGACCTATCATGTCGACACATCTATATATATTTCGGAACAACCATAGACACTCTATATGTGAATGTTGGAGTTAGCTATACAGGGTTGAGGTTGATTCCAAAATATATATAGTTTGAAAAAAAACAGAAAGTAGATACCATATAAATCAAGTGGTGTAGTAGTGGGTTCTAAAAGAATATATGATATCATAAAAATATGCAAGTGTGTATGTAATATAATATCATATTGTAATGTAATTCAAAAAGAAAACAGTGAGTTTGATTAATAATTCAACTTTACAGGTATTATTACTAACTCTGTCGACACTTTTAGCTGGAGGAGTATATCGTGTCCATTGCTAAACAGTTAGCGTATAGAAGTGTTCCTAAAAAAAATCCCAAACTTTTGAATTAAATTTAATTATTTCACTCATTAACTTTTTGAAACCTGAACAAAAAGGTTCAATAATTATTTATTTTTATGTTCCAATTTATATGTACGGAGTGCTAATATTTAGTCTTAAAAGGGTAAAAATATTTTTGACAAATCTAAAATCTTCGTAATCAATTTACAGTTCAACTTTTATTTCAATCCTTCATGGACATCTACAATATCTATATTAAAACTAACAAATCGTCAACCAAGTGCTACTGACGTTTACTAATTAGACTCGAAATCATTTATTTTTAATATATTCTCTTTCTATATATAAAGAGTTTTAAATGGCAAGTTTAACTACTAAATAAATATATTATATATCTTTAAACCATTGTATTTAATATAATTTATATATTTACAAGTAATCTTTATATACATATTTATATATATAACTATATATCTATATATTTATAATAATAGTTTTCATTACATCGCATATTATTTTTCATATTTATTTTCAACAATTAAATCATATATTATTTCAAGTAATATATTCAAGTTAATATATATGTATCTAATTATATATAGTTGTTCGTGAATCGTCGAGAATGGTCAAAGGTCAAATGAATCTATGTAAACTGTTCAAAGATTTCAAGACTCAACATTACAGACTTTACTTATCGTGTCGGAAATATATAAAGATTAAAGTTTAAATTTGATCGGAAATTCCCGGGTCACTACACCATTTCCTTCAAAATAGCCAAAAGAATTGAGTTAATCATATAGAATTTAAGAGTAGTCAATAGTATTTCATAGCATAATATGAACTTATTTATAAAAGTTTTTTCTTCATATTAGCATTTTATAGTTTTAATTCGGGTAGTACCTACCCATTAAGTTCATACTTAGCAGCTATTATACAATTCAACTACTACGATTCTATATGAAAAACTTATTACAATAATATTTCGCGTTCAAACTTTATACAATATTTTACAAACTTACAATACCGCTATAATACATATAGGATGAAATATAGCACATAATAACTTTGCTACTCGGCAGCTATGAAGGCAATTCTAGTTAATACGCAAGTTGTTCAATAAAAGAAATAAAGACACGTAATTCATAAGTCCAGAAACAAGTCATGCATTCAGGTTTTACTAAGACGACTTCTCATCCTTGATCTTGTGGAAAATAACTGTTATGACCATTGGCTAGGCAGCATGTTGTAATGTCGTCAAAAGAACGAGGGTTTCGTAATGTACAACAGCCCCGTAATAATCTAAAAACCTTGTTTCTCACCCCAACTACTGAATCCGTCACTTGTGAGAAAGTTTTATTTAAAAGCTGTAATTCGATGTACTTTTTCTCACTTTGGTATGAAGCAAACATCACTAACCCCTAAGCATAACATGCTTCTTTATGTTGCATGTTAGAAGCTCTTTTTAATTCACGAAATCCTATGTTGGGATATGTTGAGTCAAAATAGGTTCTTAACCCGTAGCGTAAAATTGCATTTGGGTTCCCCGCATTTAATGCTTTAAAGAAAACACGGCGTAACTTACGGTCTCCCCAATGTGATATACCCCACCTATTAAAGGAAAGTCTTTTATAAACTAAGGCATTTCTGAAAAGTCTTTCAAATGTTTGACAAGTTAGTTTCTCCATAGCTAAATGTGCTGATGAATTCTGACCGACTCTAGACAAGATTTCCTCAATCATATCCTCTGGTAGGTCTTCTAAAATATTCGGTTGTCTACCCTTAACGTCCATTTTGTTTTTATACTGTAAAATAGACAAGGACTAGATTCGTAAAAGATAATTAACAAACAATACAAGCAATTTTTACATAGAACATAAAAGTACAAGCACACTACAATACATATAATACACAACATGATTACAACCCTCTAATCTGAATCACTGGTTTCTTCTTCTTCGGACTTGGTTCGTTTTCCTAATTTTCTAGGAAGATATGGTGTTCCTCTAATACGAGCCGTCGTTTTCCACAATGGTTTAGAAAAACCTGGTGGTTTAGAGGTTCCCGGGTCATTGTTACATTTTAGGAAATATGGATGTTGCCGATACATATAAAGTTCATCGGGGTTGGAATCGGGTTTCTCTATTTTTATACCTTTTCCCTTATTATTTTCTTTTGCTTTATTAAATTGGGTCGAGGTAATTTCTATAACATCATCGAAATCCTCATCGGGATCCGATTCATCGGAAAATTGATAATCTTCCCTATATTTTGCTTCCTCGGCGGAAACACCATTGACCATTATTAACTTTGGTCCGTTGGTTGAGGATTTTCTTTTATTTAATCGATTTACTATAGGTATCAATATTTCTTCCTCTGGAACATCTTCTTCTTCCGGTTCCTCCTCTTCTGATTCCTCTTCTTCCGGTTCCTCTTCTTCCGGTTCCCCTTCTTTCGGTTCCTCTTCTTCCGGTTCCTCTTCTTCCGGTTCCTCTTCTTCCGGTTCCTCTTCGAGAATTTGTGAATCTTCCCAAATTATATTCGACTCTTCATTATTATTAGGTGAGTCGATGGGATTTGTACTAGTGGTAGACATCTATCACACAATATCAAACACATTTAGAGGTTAATATATCACATAATATTTACATGTTAATAATATATAGTTTCCAACAAAAGTATTAAGCAATCATTTTTAAAGAAAAAACGGTCGAAGTCCAGACTCACTAATTGAAAGGACCCGTCCTAATCCATCCGGACGAAGTCCATATCGATTATAAATGATTCACAACAGTTGATTATATCACGAGGTACTTGACCTCTATATGATACATTTTACAAACATTGCATTCGTTTTTGAAAAGACAATCTTTCATTACATCAAAAGTTGACGGCACGCATACCATTTCATAATATATCTAACTATAATTGACTTAATAATAATCTTGATAAACTCAACTACTCGAATGCAACGTCTTTTGAAATATGTCATGAATGACTCCAAGTAATATCTCTAAGATGAGCAGATGCACAGCGGAAGATTTCTTTCATACCTGAGAATGAACATGCTTTAAAGTGTCAACCAAAAGGTTGGTGAGTTTATTAGTTTAACATAAATAATCATTTCATAATTTTAATAGACCACAAGATTTCATATTTCCATTTCTCATAAACATACGTCCCATACATAGAGACAAAAATATCATTCATATGGATTGAACACCTGGTAACCGACATTCACAATATGCATATAAGAATATCCCCATCATTCCGGGATCCTCCTTCGGACATGATATAAATTTCGAAGTACTAAAGCATCCGGTACTTTGGATGGGGCTTGTTGGGCCCGATAGATCTATCTTTAGAGTTCGCGTCAATTAGGGTGTCTGTTCCCTAATTCTTAGATTACCAGACTTAATAAAAAGGGGCATATTCGATTTCGATCATTCAACCATATAATGAAGTTTCAATTACTTGTGTCTATTTCGTAAAACAGTTATAAAAACAGCGCATGTATTCTCAGTCCCAAAAATATATATATTGCAAAAGCATTTAAAAAAGGATTAATGAAACTCACGCATATAAATATTGTAAAATAGTTATTAAAACATTGCATGTATTCTCAGCCTAAAAATATATATAAAAAGGGAATAATGAAACTCACTTTACTGTATTTTGTAGTAAAAATACATATGACGACACTGAACAATGCAGGATTGGCCTTGGATTCATGAACCTATATCATTTATATATATATATATATATATATATATATATATATATATATATATATATATATATATATATATATATATATTAAAACATTTAATTGTAACTGAACCAATTTATTTATTATATCCTTAATTTATATATTATGTATATCTAATTTGTGTATATATTCAAAATGTTTAATATTTATATAGTTATATTGATATATATTTGATTAGTATCTTAATAAAAATACCTATCATGTTATATGTGAATATTTATATAAACTTTGTTAATTTGATTAAAACATACTTACAATCTTAATAATATCTTTAAAACTTTTATTTTCATAAACGTAATTATTTTTAGTAATATTGATATAGATAATGCTGATAATAATAAAATAATAGTTTAAATGAAAACAAAATAATAATTTTGGTAAAAATAATCTTAGTAATAATAATAACTATATTAATAATTATATTATCAGTAATTTTTAATATACTGAACAATTTAATAATAATAATACTACTTGATAATAATACTATTAGTGATATTGTTAATAATAATACTTATGCTAGTAATAATCATAATAATCTTAATAAACATAAAAATGATATTAATACTATTATTAATGAAAATAATAATGTTAATTCCAATACTAATGTTAGTAATAATAATATCAATAATTTTATCGATCATTTTAATACTAATAATAATAATTTTAATAGTAATAGTAATAATGTAATGACCCGCACTTTTTCGATCGTTCTATACTTATAAGATTAATATTTACATAAATTAAACCTTACCAACATGATAAGCAATCCAAATTGTTGAGACTTATGTTTTTGAAATGAGTTTTACACAACGATTGACCGTCTAGTTTGACCGATGATATCACGAACTATACAATATATGATAATTATACGTTTGTGTATATATATGTATATATACGTATTTAACATGATCTAAGGATGTTTTAATACCTCATTTTGTATTAATAACAATAAGTTATAAGTATATTTTGAAACTACTAACTTAAGTTTTCAAAACAATAACCATACGTAACGTTATTTGATATAAATACTTATAACCTATAATGTTTATACATATATCGTATATATAATGTATTTAATCACTTTTTAAAGACTTAAATACATAAAACAATATAAGTATATTCACAAAAGATAGCTATATTTGAATTCTCATTCCATTTTTCACAAGATTTTCTATACGTATATCTAGAGTATATGTACTCGTATCATACCTAGCTTCTATACGTATTTACTATTGGTATATACACATCAAATCACCACCAACCAGCCCTTATTCATGCCTTATGTATAAGGTAACTCTCTTGTTCATGCCTTATGTATAAGGTAACTACTTTTGATGTTTAGTATGACTAATTACATAAAAATACAACATGAAATTTTGTCCATGTTTTTCCATTAATCATGTTTTTATGGCCTTAAATACATCTTCCATTTTCAAATTTTATTACCTCATTTCTTTAACCAAAAACACACTCTTAAGAAACTCCATAACCATTCAGCTAGTATCCATGAAGATCTAGCCATAAAAACATCACTTAAACACCATAAGAAAAACCTTACAAAAACACTTCAAGAATCCTTCCAAGAACACAAGTTTACTTCCAATCTTTCATCCAATTCCATCACCCTTTTGGTTCTAGGTTCTTACTCCTCTTTTACAGAAATCTTGTCCAAGTAACTTGAGGTAGTAACTTTGTTCATAACCTTATTCGATTCATATATATATAGCTATCTTATTTTGTGGTATAAAATTTTAACAACAAGAACATAGTTTGAATGTTTTCAAACTTGTTTGCAAACTAAATAGATCCTTCTAAATTAACTTTTAAAATACTTCAAGACCTGTAATATAACATAAATATATGCTAATTTAACAAGGTATAACTTGGTTTTTCAAAGAACACCTTAAAAACTGTTTTTACGACGTCGGAGTGCAACCGGGGGCTGTTTGGGGTTGGATAATTAAAAACCATCTTGAACTTTGAATTGGAGGTTTATATTCTGGAAAAATGATATTTCTTATGAATATGTTAACATATAAAAATTTCATGATTTAATTCAAAGTATAAGTGTTTTTAGAAAAATGGTCATTAAATGATATTTTTGTAACAAAAATGATTAACTTCATAAGTTTCACCAAAGTTTGACCTTTGACCTGTGATTTTGAATACAAACTAAGTTATTTACAGTTCATATTCTTAAAGTGGGACTCGATCCAAGGATGTGGCAAGTTGAACCAACGAAAACGGAGTTGTAACGAAGAAACTATGACCAAAACAAAATCGGATATCCAAGACTTGTTTAGTCACGAAAATAATTGGAGAAAAATTAAATAAATCACATCTTTTTAAAATAACATGATATTTTATATATATGTACTCATAATTTAATTTTATATGGTTCAGGATCACCCGTAAACAATACGAGAAGATTAATCATAAGATCCCATGATTGTACGCAACACGTCATTGGACAACACCGGTACCATGGGGGTTTTATTTATTTCATTGGGGGTTTATTAAACACCTAAAAATGAACCATTAAAATTGAATTACTAACATCGAGCTGCTAACTACGGACTAAGGAATTATTAAAAGTATTAAAAGTATAACAAGTATATATATGTGACGATTTTTTTTAAAAAGAAAAGGTATTGATATATTATATATGGATAGGTTCGTGATATCAATCGGAGACCAAGTCGAAATTACATATCTTCAAGGCAAAAGTGAGTATATAGTCCCACTTTTAAACTCTAAGTATTTCGGGATGAGAATACATGTATTTTATGTTTTACGTTATGGACACAAGTAACTGAAAAATATATTCTACGTTGAGTTGTACCACTGGCATACTTCCCTGTAGCTTGGTAACTATTATTTACAGCGGTATTGTAAACGCGAATCCTGTTGATAGATCTATCGGGCCTGACAACCCCAACCGGACTGGATGACCAGTATTCAACGGTTGCACAGTACTTCGTTTTGTGACTACACTTGGTACGGTGTAGTAAGATTTCATAATAAAGGGAATATGCGACGTGATTAAATGTTAAGTATGGTTACCAAGTGCTCAACCACTTAGAATATTTTTATTAAAACGTTTATATATGAAATCTTGTGGTCTATATATATATATATATTGCTGCCGGCATTAAACCTATATCTCACCAACTTTATGTTGACGTTTTAAGCATGTCTATTCTCAGGTGATAATTAGAAGCTTCCGCTGCAACATGTTGAATTTAAGCAGGATCTTGCGTACTCATATTTGTGTCAAAAATAAAACTGCATATCCGAGGATTTGTATTGTAAAATATGCTAGAAATCGTGTTGTTATCATCATTTGTAAAGTTTGTAAGTCTAAGATTATCGCTAAACGATAATCATCTTTATTTTGTCTAAAGCTTGTATCAAAATAAGAATTATGGTTTGTAATGTAAAATATATGCAGTTGTTCTTTTAAAAATGTCGCATATAGAGGTCAATACATCGCAATGAAATCATACGTTATCTAACACGTTCTTATGGTTAAGGACGGGTTATGACATGTGGTATCAGAGCGGTGGTCTTAGCGAACCAGGTTTGCATTAGTGTGTCTAACTGATAAGTCGTTAGGATACATTAGTAAGTCTGGACTTTGACCGGGTCTGATTTAAAAACCATTGCTTATCATTGTTGGTTAAAATTTATATGTAAATATTATGTAGTACTAATGGGTTAGTTGTTATGTGATAGATGTCGGGCTCGAAACTTATTATCACATTCAGCGACTCCGAATCAGAATCTTCAGATGGCGTTTCAGTCATTAACCTATCCGATGACGAAAATAATATCTTTGGGGAAGACTCACAAATTCCGGATGAACCGACTATAGAGAACCCGGAAAGTGAACCCGAGGAGGAAAGTGAACCCGAGGAGGAAAGTGAACCCGAGGAGGAAAGTGAACCCGAGGAAGAAATACAGGAAATTACGAAAGACAAGTTCGAACTAGGAAAGAAACGAAAGGCTAATGAATTAGAAAATTCAAATCCCGAGTTTAGTAAGGATGATGTGGCACCAACTCCACTAGACACTACCACCCATATTCCCGCTATTCCTATTCGTTCTATCCCGGCATCTAGTTCTTCAGCCCCACAGCCAAAATATAGGCAGACAGCTAGGATAAGCGTTAGGCCATTCCTTGAACCTAAACGTCCTAGAAAATAGACCAAACGATGCGCTGCCGTATTAAACCATGGGATCATATAATGTTTTGTATAATATTATTAGTGTGGTTTGCTTAATGTTCGATGTAAGATAAGCATATGTAAAATAGTGAAGTATGAAATGCAATAATTTTCCATGGTTAAGTATTATTTAGATTGTAGTAATTGGTTCTGTACTAAGCTATTAAGTATGAACATTAACGGGTAGGTACTACCCTAGATATAATTATAAAATGCTAATAAGAAGAAAAAGCTTTTATAATAATACCTGGTTCATATTGTTAACAAGCTATAATGTACTATAAATACACACTACATCTATAATATTCCATGTGAATAATTATTTTCTTTCATTAGGAAATGGCGCGATTGAATCGAATGACGGAACAAGAAGTCGAGGAATTCATCAACCAGCGAGTGAACGACAGAATGTTATGGGTCGAAGCTGCAAGAGCTGTTGCAGTTAACCCAAATCCTCGTGTAGGATGCACCTACAAGACTTTTCAAGCTTGCAAGCCCTCATCATTCAGTGGAACAGAAGGACCGATCGGTTTAACCCGATGGATAGAAAAGATGGAGACTGTGTTTAAAATAAGTGGTTGTGTTGAAAAGGACATGACCAAGTATGCATCGTGCACTTTACAAGATAGTGCACTCACGTGGTGGAAAAATTATGTGAAGGCTGTAGGAGGAGATGTAGCTTATGATACTCCTTGGGAAGAATTCAAAACAATGTTAATCAGCGAGTATTGTCCAAGGAACGAGGTTAGGAAGTTGGAAGATGAATTACGAAGCCTGAAGGTTGTTGGTACTGAAATCACCAACTACAATCAGCGATTCATGGAATTAGTTTTGCTATGTCCTGAATTGGTTCCAACCGAAGAACGGAAGATTGAAATGTACAAAGATGGTTTGCCCACAAAGGTCAAGGCAAACGTTACAGCATCGAGACCTAAGACAATTCATGAAGCTATAACCATGGCAAACGAGCTAATGGATCAGGTCATCTTGGATAAGAAATCATCCAATACTGATGTGAAGGTATTGGGTAACAAAAGAAAGTGGAATGGAAATTATGATCGAGGTAACCAACAACAATCTTTTAAGAAACAAGAAACCACGAAAGGTGCGGGTAGTGGTTCAGGTTTTGGTTACAAAGGACAAAGTCCTTTATGCAACCGATGCCACAAACATCACTTTGGTTACTGTAGTGTGGTATGCAACAAATGTAATCGACAGGGTCACCTTGCTGAAGATTGTAGGGCTCTCGTTACAAATACAAATGGTACCAAGACTCCTGCCACCAATGCAAATAGAACTGCTTTGGCTACCGTTACTTGTTTTGGGTGTGGAAAACAAGGTCACTATAAGAGCCAGTGCCCGAATCCAGAGAAGAATGTCGGACCTGCACGTGGGAGAGCATTTATCATTAATGCTAGAGAGGCACGTGAAGACCCGGAGCTTGTTACGGGTACGTTTACCATTAATAACTTATCCGCATCTATTATATTTGATACTGGTGCCGATAGAAGTTACGTGAGTAGAGGCTTTTACGCTAAATTGAATTGTTCATCATTACCTCTAGATGCTAAGTACATGATTGAGTTAGCTAATGGTAAACTAATTAAAGCCGATAAAATTTGTCGTGATTGTGAAATAAATTTAGCCGGAGAAACGTTTAAAATTGACTTAATACCCGTAGAATTAGGAAGTTTTGATGTAATAGTCGGCATGGACTGGATGTCCAAAGTAGGAGCTGAAGTTGTGTGTGCCAAGAAGGCAATTCGCATTCCTAGTAAGGATAAAATGCCGGTGATGATTTATGGAGAGAAGGGTAATTCATAGCTAAAACTCATTAGCTGTTTGAAAGCCAATAAGTGTTTAGAAAAGGGATGTTATGCTATTCTAGCACATGTTAATAAAGTCGAAAAGAAAGAAAAAGAGAAGTGCATCAACGATGTGCCTGTGGCAAGAGATTTTCCTGAAGTTTTTTCGGAAGAGTTGCCGGGATTACCTCCATTTAGATCTGTAGAATTTCAAATAGATTTAGTACCAGGAGCTGCACCAGTTGCCCGTGCTGTAGCGACCCCGACAAATCGTCAAGTGACGGCGTCGGCTACGTGGGTCCCATTACCTGATTATAAGTCTTTAAGATAACGTTTGACCAAAATATGTCGCCTTCATTTCAAAATAAAGATTGTTTCAAAGTTTACAAGAATTGTTCAACCAAAAGTTAAGTTACAACGTTATAAGTACGATTGAAATCTAGGCGACACGGTTTAAAGTAAAGTCAAAAGACGCTCCATGAAATGCATGTATACTCGACATCGGATGCAAGTATCAAATAGTTAGCGGAAGCATGTTTCACATATCGTGCATGACCTGAGAAAAACATAGAAATCTGTCAACGAAAACGTTGGTGAAATCATAGGTTTAAGTAAGTAAGTACAAGTGAACCACAAGATTTGCATCAATGAAATAATAGTAATACATTCCAAAAGTTTGTTTCACGAGCACCCAATTATCAAAGCTTAACATTCCTTCCATTGTATACCCCATCACTTAGTGCTAGAACAAACACTGATTCTCGAAAATATATTCCATCCGTAGACGGTAGCGAACCGTCAAAGATGAGGGTTGTCAACCCATATGGCCATATAACATAAGTTCTCGCTTACACCCGGCAAGTGTAACTAATGATAATCGAATTGAGGATTTTTGTTCTAAACTCGTATGTAGAATGTTTGTTTTCCCGTTCTTGTGTTCACTTAG
The DNA here is from genome assembly GCF_046630445.1 of Rutidosis leptorrhynchoides. NCBI lineage: Eukaryota > Viridiplantae > Streptophyta > Magnoliopsida > Asterales > Asteraceae > Rutidosis > Rutidosis leptorrhynchoides. Next base: position 443,977,985 of record NC_092334.1, read on the forward strand.
TTCAAAAGAATCGTTTATGTTTTCTCATCCCAAATATAAGTTCAAAAGAGTAAAAGTGGGACTATGATCTCACCTCGAGTGCACGAGTATAAAAGTACTTCAACAAGTAAACGTGTGCATGAAAGTTGCTTAGCCTTGACCTAAACAAGTAAGTTATATCAATTAACTGGTTACGACACAAGGTCGGGTGAAATGTGTTCAATTAGTCCTATGGCTCGTTACGACTCGAATAGTATAGCATGTGAATCACGTTGTCAAGTTTCATGCAAGAATCAAGTATAAAAGCATGTTAGAACGATTATAATAAAGTTTGAGTTGACATTTCAAAACCTTACCATTAGAAAGGAAATCTTATTACGTTTCCAACGATATTTGATTCATCGAAAACGGAGTTACGGTCAAAAAGTTATGGCCAAAACAAGTTTGCTGAAGTTCGGATGAAACAGGCAATTGTCACGGCGCGACAAATTGCTCCGCGGCGCGACAAATGCCTATGTTGAAGGTCAGAAAGCTTGAAAAACATGTTCTAAAATCACCCTTTGGGCCACGGCGCGACAAATTGCTCCGCGGCGCGACAATGGCCGTGGCCTGGTCCCTGGCCTGTTTCACTTGTTCAAGGCTTGGTAAAATTTCAAACAAACGCAAAACTCAAACCGTAAACAATTAGGAAGCGTATCTTATACCGTTGGAAAGCTCTTTTGACAAGGAACACAACTAAACATGTTTCATCAAACAAAAACAACAGTTTCCATAACCGATTTCTCGTCAAGTGATCGTTTAAAAGTCCATTTTCAAAGTTTCAAGTTCATCAATTGCATTTTAAGTTTCGGGAATCCAATTTACACATACGATATGCCGTTTCGAAGGTAATTAAGCATACATTACAACTAATCACTAACAATTAACATTCCATGGCATTCAAGCATCAAAAGTTCATGTCAAGAACTATCAAACCCTAGTCAAACATCACAAAATCAATATTCATGTTTTTGAAGTTTTCTTAATCAACCTACGCATCAAAACGAAGCTAGTGATACTAGTAACACAATTAAAACATGCACTTTAACAATCTAACAACATTAACTCATCCAAAATCAAGGATTAAGCAAACTCATTTCAAGTTCATGCTAGTTACTCCAAAAACAACAAATCGAGCAAACCAAACATATATTCATGTTAGACTTGAGCCATAGACACTAACTAACACCATTTCAAATCAAAAACACGAATTTAGAGAAATCTAGAGTTTTAGAAATGTTACCCAAACGAGATGAAGTTGGTATCAAATTGTAGAGGATGAAGAGAGGATTCCAAATATGTAATTTGTTTTGTTGTAAGCCTCCTAAATCGAATTTAGATGATGAATGATTGAATTGGGTGTTGTGTGTGTGTTCTTGCTAGAGAGAAAGAGAGATGAGGGAGATGGATGGAAATGGATGGAGGAGGTGAAGTGGTTGACTAGTTGACCTAGTCACCACTTTGCCCACTTGTCAACTTAAGTCCCTCATGTTTGTAGTCGGGTGCGGGAATTAACCAAACGAATATTTTTAAAACGCTCGAGTAAACGGGTGATGTCAAAATTAAATAGCGGGAATATAATGAACGTTACTCACGGAAACTATTAATTTAAATACGAAAGATTATGTTTTTAAAAAAAAAATACGGTGTTAAAATTAAATTTAACGGAAAAACGCGGGATGTTACATTATCCACACCTCAAAAGAAATTTCGTCCCGAAATTTAGTTGGAAGTAGTAGTTGTTGAATCTTCCTCGAGATCTTGCGTTGCCAATTCTACGAGTGAGGGAGAAGTACGTTCTAGGGTATTTCAACGAATTTTGACGGTCGGGATCATACGATGTTTTAAGGTTTGGCTTCACGATTTATGGTTTCAACCGGTCCTCCTAGGAAGTGAGGGTTATCGTCGATAGTGAGTTCATCAAAGGAGATAACAAGTTCTCGTTTCGCAAAACACGTCTTTGAGTTGATACATCGAATGTAGGATAAACGGAGACCCAAAATGAGTCGGAAAAGTCTAAACGGCTAGCGACGGGTCCAAAACACCCCAAGAATTTAAAGGATCAAAATATCGCGGATTTAGCTTCCTACGTTTCCCGAAACGGATTGCACCTTTCCAAGGTGCGACTCTTAACGTGACGCGGTTTCCCACGTGGAATTTGAAATGTTTACGTCTAACATCGGCGTAGCTCTTGGTGATTACGAGTCGCGTAGGGTTTTACCTGAATATGAATAAATTTTCTCGGTTGCTCATGAACAACCTCGGCCCCGGTGAATTGATCATCGTTTACTTGGTTCGACAAGGGAGAATGACGTTTCCGGTCACATGTGGTTTCAAAAGGAGTGACGTTAAAACTTGAATGAAAATCATTGTAGTACGAGGATTCGGTTAAAGGAAAATACTTTTCTCAAGTAAATTTGAAGTTGGTAATACAAACTTGTATTATGGTTTCCAAGGTTTAAATCACATGTTTGTTCGGTCCGTCGGGTTGTGGATGGTACGCGGTACTCATGTCTAAACGCGGTCCTGAGGCTTCTTGTAAAACTAGAAGTGAAACGAGTATTTCGATACGGGATAATTAACAAAGATACACCGTGTTGGAATAGAATCTCTTAAGATATGTTTGAACGAGTCAGTTAGGGTTCGAAAAAAAATGTTCGTTAGGACTATTCACCCTCGTGGCGAATACTTATGTAATATGAGGAGTTTCTCTATCCATGGAGAAATGTTACAAGGAGTTTCTTTAAACGGAAATGCGAACGGTAAAGATAGTAGTGAAATGAGGACTTAGAATAGGATGAGTTTACATCTCGAGGTTGTCATAACGTGCCTCTAGTTGTCAAAAGTTGAAGTCTGAAAGAGAAACGAGGTAGTACACGTAGTTGTATAGTTCGGGGTTGAATAATAGTTGACCGATTATCAGAAACACAAGGGCGTTACGTCAAAGAAGAGTGAAGTATCGTTGGATTGTGTGTTATCTTAAATCCCAGTAATATCAGACGGTGACGGTGAAATAACAGAGGTAGGTAGTGTGGTACGGGATGACGAGAAAATTGATCGGATCCACAATTTAGTATTCGAATTCTTCGTGCAAAATAACGAATTTTAGTTATGTTGATTTTTGAGACGAGAGAGTATGCCTTTCGGCGTTCAAGTAGAAATATTTCCATGTTTGAGTTCCATCTAGTGCTATACGCATTTAGCTAGGAAGGTTGGTGTGAAGAATCACATTCAAGGCTCAGACATGAAGAGGTTTAAAGTTTTCCTTAGTGATTTAACGAGTTTAAAAGTCGTGTAACACGAGAAAAGTCAGGAATGAATCTTCGGTAAAAATAGACGAGATCTAGGATTTTACGAATACAAGTCTGAGTTGAGAGAGTTTCATGATTACGTGTGGCTTGATTTCGAGATTGATTGTAATGCCTTGACCATTAACATCATGGTCTAGAAAATTTGACTTCGTTTAACAGAAATTCTCACTCGGAGAATTTGGTATAGAGTTGCTCTTTTCTCAAAAGTTCGAGACTAAGATGGTGATGTTGTTCGTTTTCCTTCTTTACTTGAATGAGTTAAGATGTCATCTATAAATACGATAACAGATTTGTCTAGATAAGTTTGCATACGTGGTTTAGGAGGTTCATGAATACGGACAGAGTCCTAAATAAATCGAATGGTACTAAGAGAGATTTACAACTAACGTTGCGAGTTCGGAAAACTCGTCTCCCTTAACCCCCAATTGTGGATACGAGGAAGAGGGTATCGGTTTCCAACCGAAAATTTACTTAGTTCACAATATTCTATACATAATTGTAGGGGAAAAATTTCTCCTTAACAAATAGGTTTCGAGCTCCCTAGTTCTATAGGCGTCAAGTCATAATTCTTAACGTATATCCTCCAATAAAATTTATAGGCTCGCAATATTTATCCATTGGTCGCTTAAATTGCCTAAGTAGTATCTAGGGGAAAAAGGTGGAATGTAAAGAGTACAAGTCAAAGCCTCGGTTGTAATACGTCTAGCGGTAACCGAATCAAATAAGTATGAAATATATGGTTTGTTGTGAAGAAACGTACCCGTTACTAGTCCATCGTCGTTCCGGGCATCCTAGGTGTCGATGTTGAAGGTTCAACGGCGTGCGTTGGGGTTGATTTTCTTATTTGGGCATTCATTCCTAAAATGACCCGTTTGGCCACATGCGTAGCAAGTGACCGACTTTTGTGTGTTGGGTCCCTTTCGAGGGACGGGGGTGGCACTTCCACAATGTTTGTCGATGTGACCACTTCCTTGGCACCGGTGGCGAAACCTGCCACATCCTTCAAAGTGATGCTTGTGGCATTCGTTACAAAAAGGTAGTTTTCCGGTATAGCCTTTCTTGTCGTTGGAGGCGAAAGGCTTCTTGGAGAGGTTGTTGTGGTTGTGGTTGCTTGATTGAGAGGCTTCCCATGTTCTTTTATTGCCGCTCGATTGGTTCTCGACCATTGGTGCCGGCGTTTCCGTTTCATTTGCCGTGTCTAAAGTATGGCGGGCCATTGTTAAAGCCTCTTGTAGGTTAGTGGGTTGAGATGTCATTACCTTGTGTTGAATGTTCTTAGGGAGGCCATCCATGTAAAGTTCGACTCTTAGGGATTCGGGAGTCATGAGATTTGGACACATCGAGACTAGTTCGGTAAACCGTTGATTATAAGCTTCGAGGTCATTTCCGACCGTTTTTAAATTCCTTAGACCCTGTTCGAGCCTTCGAGTCTCGTTGCGCGGGAAGTATTCGGTGATCATTCTTTCTCTTAATTCGGTCCAAGAGAGTGTGTGGGCTTCATCGCTTCCCACCAATTGTACATACGTGTTCCACCACGAGAGAGCAATCCCGGTGAAGGTGAGGGTGGAAAACTTGACCTTATCTTGGTCTCGACAACCGCTTGTGTTAAAAACGGTCTCCATTTGTTCAAACCATCGGGTGAGAGTAACCGGTCCTCCGGTTCCATCGAAAGTGGGAGGATTGTACTTCATGAAGTTCTTGTAGGAGCAACCTTCGATTGAATTACCGGCTCCATGATTGTTGTTGTTAGAAAAGTGATCGGCCACGGCCGTACCCACGGCGGTGGTTATCATTCGTTGAAGAGCTTGTTCTAGAGTTTCGAGAGGAGTATTGTGTTGACCTTGGTGAGCCATTGTTCCTTCATGAGACAAGAATATCGTTGGTTAGTATTTTCAACAATACCAACCGGAGTATGGAAATAGGATAGAGAGGAAATTTTTCCTTGACTCGCCTTAAATTCTTTACGTCATAATGTCGGAACGTCCATGTGAATCACCGTAATATAATCCCGGAAATTATATTACCCTGATTCTCATGTGCATTTAACATTACTTCATAAAGTCAAGGTGGCGCATCAACAAAATTTATCAACGTAAGATCAAGATCGAATACGAGTTAGATATGATAGAAGAGTTCGAGTATAAATGCACAATTAGTCAAATAATTCCTACTTCAGTCTATATTCCGGTTGTAGTCTAGATTCACCTATGTACCCTATGACTCGGGGTGGACACAAATGAACTCTAAATCCCTACAACCAAGGCTCTGATACCAACTGTAGCGACCCCGACAAATCGTCAAGTGACGGCGTCGGCTACGTGGGTCCCATTACCTGATTATAAGTCTTTAAGATAACGTTTGACCAAAATATGTCGCCTTCATTTCAAAATAAAGATTGTTTCAAAGTTTACAAGAATTGTTCAACCAAAAGTTAAGTTACAACGTTATAAGTACGATTGAAATCTAGGCGACACGGTTTAAAGTAAAGTCAAAAGACGCTCCATGAAATGCATGTATACTCGACATCGGATGCAAGTATCAAATAGTTAGCGGAAGCATGTTTCACATATCGTGCATGACCTGAGAAAAACATAGAAATCTGTCAACGAAAACGTTGGTGAAATCATAGGTTTAAGTAAGTAAGTACAAGTGAACCACAAGATTTGCATCAATGAAATAATAGTAATACATTCCAAAAGTTTGTTTCACGAGCACCCAATTATCAAAGCTTAACATTCCTTCCATTGTATACCCCATCACTTAGTGCTAGAACAAACAATGATTCTCGAAAATATATTCCATCCGTAGACGGTAGCGAACCGTCAAAGATGAGGGTTGTCAACCCATATGGCCATATAACATAAGTTCTCGCTTACACCCGGCAAGTGTAACTAATGATAATCGAATTGAGGATTTTTGTTCTAAACTCGTATGTAGAATGTTTGTTTTCCCGTTCTTGTGTTCACTTAGTTCAAAAGAATCGTTTATGTTTTCTCATCCCAAATATAAGTTCAAAAGAGTAAAAGTGGGACTATGATCTCACCTCGAGTGCACGAGTATAAAAGTACTTCAACAAGTAAACGTGTGCATGAAAGTTGCTTAGCCTTGACCTAAACAAGTAAGTTATATCAATTAACCGGTTACGACACAAGGTCGGGTGAAATGTATTCAATTAGTCCTATGGCTCGTTACGACTCGAATAGTATAGCATGTGAATCACGTTGTCAAGTTTCATGCAAGAATCAAGTATAAAAGCATGTTAGAACGATTGTAATAAAGTTTGAGTTGACATTTCAAAACCTTACCATTAGAAAGTAAATCTTATTACGTTTCCAACGATATTTGATTCATCGAAAACGGAGTTACGGTCAAAAAGTTATGGCCAAAACAAGTTTGCTGAAGTTCGGATGAAACAGGCAATTGTCACGGCGCGACAAATTGCTCCGCGGCGCGACAAATGCCTATGTTGAAGGTCAGAAAGCTTGAAAAACATGTTCTAAAATCACCCTTTGGGCCACGGCGCGACAAATTGCTCCGCGGCGCGACAATGGCCGTGGCCTGGTCCCTGGCCTGTTTCACTTGTTCAAGGCTTGGTAAAATTTCAAACAAACGCAAAACTCAAACCGTAAACAATTAGGAAGCGTATCTTATACCGTTGGAAAGCTCTTTTGACAAGGAACACAACTAAACATGTTTCATCAAACAAAAACAACATTTTCCATAACCGATTTCTCGTCAAGTGATCGTTTAAAAGTCCATTTTCAAAGTTTCAAGTTCATCAATTGCATTTTAAGTTTCGGGAATCCAATTTACACATACGATATGCCGTTTCGAAGGTAATTAAGCATACATTACAACTAATCACTAACAATTAACATTCCATGGCATTCAAGCATCAAAAGTTCATGTCAAGAACTATCAAACCCTAGTCAAACATCACAAAATCAATATTCATGTTTTTGAAGTTTTCTTAATCAACCTACGCATCAAAACGAAGCTAGTGATACTAGTAACACAATTAAAACATGCACTTTAACAATCTAACAACATTAACTCATCCAAAATCAAGGATTAAGCAAACTCATTTCAAGTTCATGCTAGTTACTCCAAAAACAACAAATCGAGCAAACCAAACATATATTCATGTTAGACTTGAGCCATAGACACTAACTAACACCATTTCAAATCAAAAACACGAATTTAGAGAAATCTAGAGTTTTAGAAATGTTACCCAAACGAGATGAAGTTGGTATCAAATTGTAGAGGATGAAGAGAGGATTCCAAATATGTAATTTGTTTTGTTGTAAGCCTCCTAAATCGAATTTAGATGATGAATGATTGAATTGGGTGTTGTGTGTGTGTGTTCTTGCTAGAGAGAAAGAGAGATGAGGGAGATGGATGGAAATGGATGGAGGAGGTGAAGTGGTTGACTAGTTGACCTAGTCACCACTTTGCCCACTTGTCAACTTAAGTCCCTCATGTTTGTAGTCGGGTGCGGGAATTAACCAAACGAATATTTTTAAAACGCTCGAGTAAACGGGTGATGTCAAAATTAAATAGCGGGAATATAATGAACGTTACTCACGAAAACTATTAATTTAAATACGAAAGATTATGTTTTAAAAAAAAAAAAGACGGTGTTAAAATTAAATTTAACGGAAAAACGCGGGATGTTACACGTGCGCCATATAGACTTGCACCGTCCGAATTAAAAGAACTTCAAAGTCAGTTAAAAGAATTACTAGACCGTGGATTCATACGACCAAGCACTTCACCGTGGGGAGCTCCAATTTTGTTTGTTAAGAAGAAAGATGGATCTTTTAGGATGTGTATAGATTATCGTGAATTAAATAAGTTAACTATCAAGAATCGGTATCCACTACCGAGAATTGATGACTTATTTGATCAACTGCAAGGATCATGTGTTTATTCGAAAATTGACCTAAGATCGGGCTATCATCAATTACGTGTCAAAGAAGAGGACATTCCGAAAACTGCTTTTCGGACACGTTATGGTCATTACGAATTTTTGGTCATGCCGTTTGGATTGACGAATGCGCCAGCTGTATTCATGGACCTCATGAATCGAGTTTGTAGTCCATATTTAGATAAGTTTGTTATCGTTTTCATTGATGATATTCTTATCTATTCCAAGAGTGAGCAAGAGCATGAACAGCATTTAAGGTTGATATTAGAGTTGTTGAGAAAAGAACAGCTATATGCTAAATTTTCTAAATGTGCTTTCTGGTTGAAAGAAGTGCAATTTCTTGGCCACGTTGTTAGTAGCAAAGGAATTCAGGTTGATCCAGCAAAAATTGAAGCCATTGAAAAATGGGAGACTCCTAAGACACCAATGCAGATACGCCAATTTTTGGGTTTAGCCGGTTATTATAGAAGGTTTATTCAAGATTTTTCCCGAATAGCTAAGCCGTTGACAGCGTTAACGCAAAAAGGGAAGAAATATGAATGGACTTCTGAGCAGGAGAGTGCATTTCAATTACTGAAGAAGAAGTTAACTACGGTGCCTATTTTATCGTTACCTGAAGGGAACGATGATTTTGAAATATATTGTGACGCTTCGCGACAAGGTTTTGGTTGCGTTCTTATGCAACGGAAGAAAGTTATTGCATACGCATCCCGACAATTGAAGATTCACGAGCGAAATTATACGACGCATGATCTAGAATTGGGAGCAGTCGTGTTTGCATTGAAGATGTGGAGACACTACTTGTATGGAGTTAAATGCACTGTGTTTACTGATCATAAAAGCCTTCAACATATTTTTAATCAGAAACAGCTGAACATGAGGCAACGTAGGTGGGTCGAGTTAATAAACGACTATGATTGTGAAATTCGTTATCATCCCGGGAAAGCGAATGTGGTGGCTGACGCACTAAGCAGAAAGGAACGAGAACCAATTCGAGTTCGAGCGATGAACATAAAAATTCGCATGAATCTCAACTCGCAAATCAAAGAAGTTCAACGAGAAGCACTTACTAAAGAAAACATAAGAAATGAAATAATGAAGAAGTATGAGAAGCAACTCGTTATACGGGAAGACGGAATTCGATATTTTGCAAATCGTATTTGGGTACCGAAGTTGGGTGGATTAAGGAAGTTGATATTGAATGAGGCACATAAGACAAGATACTCGATACATCCTGGAGTTAGAAAGATGTACCAAGATCTTAAGACACATTATTGGTGGCCTAATTTAAAGACAGACGTTGCAACATATGTTGGGGAATGTTTAACTTGTTCCAAAGTCAAAGCAGAACACCAGAAGCCGTCAGGATTACTTCAACAACCAGAAATCCCAGAATGGAAATGGGATGGTATTACCATGGATTTCATCACGAAGTTACCAAAGACTGCCTGGGGATACGACACCATTTGGGTGATTGTTGATCGTCTCACCAAGTCTGCACATTTCTTGCCTATAAAGGAAACGGATAGGATGGAGAAACTATTACGATTGTATATAAAAGAAATTGTTTCAAGGCATGGAATACCTATTTCCATTATATCTGATCGTGATAGTAGATTTACCTCAAAGTTCTGGCAATCACTACAGGAGGCACTAGGAACTCGTTTGGATATGAGTACCGCATATCATCCGCAAACCGACGGGCAGAGTGAAAGAACAATTCAGACTCTTGAAGACATGCTCAGGGCATGTGTGATCGATTTTGGAAACGGATGGGATAAATATCTACCATTAGCAGAATTCTCGTATAATAATAGTTATCATGCGAGCATTAAAGCTGCGCCATTCGAAGCATTGTACGGAAGGAAGTGTAGATCTCCTATTTGTTGGAATGAAGTAGGAGATCGACAATTAACTGGTCCCGAGATCATACACGAAACGACTGAGAAGATAGTACAAATCAAGGAGAGATTGAAAACAGCCCGTAGTCGCCAAAAGAGCTACGCCGATGTCCGAAGGAAACCATTAGAGTTTCAGATCGGTGGCATGGTTATGCTAAAGGTGTCACCATGGAAAGGTGTAATACGTTTCGGCAAAAGGGGTAAATTGAACCCAAGATATGTAGGCCCGTTCAAGATCATCGAACGCATTGGACCGGTAGCTTATCGACTCGAGTTACCGCAACAACTCGCCGGAGTACATAATACATTTCACGTCTCGAATCTTAAAAAGTGTCTTGCAAAGGAAGACCTCACCATTCCTCTTGAAGAAATTCAAGTTGACGAGAAACTACAATTCATAGAAGAACCAATCGAGATCATGGACCGTGAAGTTAAACGGCTCAAGCAGAGCAACATACCGATCGTTAAAGTTCGTTGGAATGCTCGAAGAGGTCCTGAGTTTACTTGGGAACGAGAGGATCAGATGAAACAAAAGTATCCACACTTGTTTCTCGATGACGCAAAATAGGTACAATTTTAAAATTTCGGGACGAAATTTATTTAACGGGTAGGTACTGTAATGACCCGCACTTTTTCGATCGTTCTATACTTATAAGATTAATATTTACATAAATTAAACCTTACCAACATGATAAGCAATCCAAATTGTTGAGACTTATGTTTTTGAAATGAGTTTTACACAACGATTGACCGTCTAGTTTGACCGATGATATCACGAACTATACAATATATGATAATTATACGTTTGTGTATATATATGTATATATACGTATTTAACATGATCTAAGGATGTTTTAATACCTCATTTTGTATTAATAACAATAAGTTATAAGTATATTTTGAAACTACTAACTTAAGTTTTCAAAACAATAACCATACGTAACGTTATTTGATATAAATACTTATAACCTATAATGTTTATACATATATCGTATATATAATGTATTTAATCACTTTTTAAAGACTTAAATACATAAAACAATATAAGTATATTCACAAAAGATAGCTATATTTGAATTCTCATTCCATTTTTCACAAGATTTTCTATACGTATATCTAGAGTATATGTACTCGTATCATACCTAGCTTCTATACGTATTTACTATTAGTATATACACATCAAATCACCACCAACCAGCCCTTGTTCATGCCTTATGTATAAGGTAACTCTCTTGTTCATGCCTTATGTATAAGGTAACTACTTTTGATGTTTAGTATGACTAATTACATAAAAATACAACATGAAATTTTGTCCATGTTTTTCCATTAATCATGTTTTTATGGCCTTAAATACATCTTCCATTTTCAAATTTTATTACCTCATTTCTTTAACCAAAAACACACTCTTAAGAAACTCCATAACCATTCAGCTAGTATCCATGAAGATCTAGCCATAAAAACATCACTTAAACACCATAAGAAAAACCTTACAAAAACACTTCAAGAATCCTTCCAAGAACACAAGTTTACTTCCAATCTTTCATCCAATTCCATCACCCTTTTGGTTATAGGTTCTTACTCCTCTTTTACAGCAATCTTGTCCAAGTAACTTGAGGTAGTAACTTTGTTCATAACCTTATTCGATTCATATATATATAGCTATCTTATTTTGTGGTATAAAATTTTAACAACAAGAACATAGTTTGAATGTTTTCAAACTTGTTTGCAAACTAAATAGATCCTTCTAACTTAACTTTTAAAATACTTCAAGACCTGTAATATAACATAAATATATGCTAATTTAACAAGGTATAACTTGGTTTTTCAAAGAACACCTTAAAAACTGTTTTTACGACGTCGGAGTGCAACCGGGGGCTGTTTGGGGTTGGATAATTAAAAACCATCTTGAACTTTGAATTGGAGGTTTATATTCTGGAAAAATGATATTTCTTATGAATATGTTAACACATAAAAATTTCATGATTTAATTCAAAGTATAAGTGTTTTTAGAAAAATGGTCATTAAATGATATTTTTGTAACAAAAATGATTAACTTCATAAGTTTCACCAAAGTTTGACCTTTGACCTATGATTTCGAATACAAACTAAGGTATTTACAGTTCATATTCTTAAAGAGGTACTCGATCCAAGGAAGTGGCAAGTTGAACCAACGAAAACGGAGTTGTAACGAAGAAACTATGACCAAAACAAAATCGGATATCCAAGACTTGTTTAGTCACGAAAATAATTGGAGAAAAATTAAATAAATCACATCTTTTTAAAATAACATGATATTTTATATATATGTACTCATAATTTAATTTTATATGGTTCAGGATCACCCGTAAACAATACGAGAAGATTAATCATAAGATCCCATGATTGTACGCAACACGTCATTGGACAACACCGGTACCATGGGTCAAGATTAATCTCGACCAATACGTATTCGATGGGGGTTTTATTTATTTCATTGGGGGTTTATTAAACACCTAAAAATGAACCATTAAAATTGAATTACTAACATCGAGCTGCTAACTACAGACTAAGGAATTATTAAAAGTATTAAAAGTATAACAAGTATATATATGTGACGATTTTTTTTAAAAAGAAAAGGTATTGATATATTATATATGGATAGGTTCGTGATATCAATCGGAGACCAAGTCGAAATTACATATCTTCAAGGCAAAAGTGAGTATATAGTCTCACTTTTAAACTCTAAGTATTTCGGGATGAGAATACATGTATTTTATGTTTTACGTTATGGACACAAGTAACTGAAAAATATATTCTACGTTGAGTTGTACCACTGGCATACTTCCCTGTAGCTTGGTAACTATTATTTACAGCGGTATTGTAAACACGAATCCTGTTGATAGATCTATCGGGCCTGACAACCCCAACCGGACTGGACGACCAGTATTCAACGGTTGCACAGTACTTCGTTTTGTGACTAAACTTGGTACGGTGTAGTAAGATTTCATAATAAAGGGAATATGCGACGTGATTAAATGTTAAGTATGGTTACCAAGTGCTCAACCACTTAGAATATTTTTATTAAAACGTTTATATATGAAATCTTGTGGTCTATATATATATATATATATTGCTGCCGGCATTAAACCTATATCTCACCAACTTTATGTTGACGTTTTAAGCATGTCTATTCTCAGGTGATAATTAGAAGCTTCCGCTGCAACATGTTGAATTTAAGCAGGATCTTGCGTACTCATATTTGTGTCAAAAATAAAACTGCATATCCGAGGATTTGTATTGTAAAATATGCTAGAAATCGTGTTGTTATCATCATTTGTAAAGTTTGTAAGTCTAAGATTATCGCTAAACGATAATCATCTTTATTTTGTCTAAAGCTTGTATCAAAATAAGAATTATGATTTGTAATGTAAAATATATGCAGTTGTTCTTTTAAAAATGTCGCATATAGAGGTCAATACCTCGCAATGAAATCATACGTTATCTAACACGTTCTTATGGTTAAGGACGGGTTATGACAAATAATAATAGTTATATTACTAATAATAACATTATTGATAATTATAATAATAATGATGATCTTAATAATAATATTATCTAATACTTAATAATTTTAATAATAATATTAATACTAATAATAATAACAATAACAATAATAATTTATAATAGCAATGATAATAATAATAATAATAACAATAATAATAATAATAATAACAATAATAATGATAATGTTAATAATGAGTTTTAATATGTAAAACTACCTTAGGAGTTCATTTTAAAAAAAATGCACCAAGTAGGAATCGAACCCGAGACCTATCGAAACCCGACACCAACACTTAACCATCCAGCCGAATCTATCTTTCTGTTATATTACGGAATTTAATTTCATATAAAATGTTTTCTGTTTTCCTCCATCTTCTTCATCAATTCAATTTGAACAACTTGAACAGGGATCAAATCAAAACCATCAACGAGTCCCTCAATTAGTTTTAAGCTTAAACAAAACATAAATTAATTTGGTAATGTGTTTGAAGTTAATTGAAACGAAAATGAATAAATCAAATATATATATCATCTCAGGTCTGTTCGACGCTGAGGTAAATAAAAAAAATTTGATTTCGAAAATTAGAACTTTTTAGACAGAAATTCCTAAATAGAACAAGTGTTAAATCGTTGTTTGAAACTATCTGGATCGTCATTTGAACTTGAACTATATCAAATAATTCGAATTTGCTTGAATAACAATCTGTTGACTTTTAATTCAAAAACCTTTGACTTCAAAATTGATAATCAAAATGAAAAATTGAAACCTGCAAGTTTGTAGATATTTTGAGTAAGGGATTTCAATCATAACTGCATTTTTAGATTTCTAAAATCGTTACAAAATCGTGATCTTGATAAAATGAAAAAGAAACGAAAATACCGACTGTTCTTCGGTTTAAATTTAACAGAAATAATTAATAATTGTGGTAACTGAATATGATGATGTATGATCATTCAGGTCATATAAATAATAAAGTTTGATCGATTGTTTTAGGTTGAGGATAGCGATCGACAGCATTTGAGTGGGAGAATAAAGAAAAATAAATAAAAATAAAACTAGATGATGATAAGAAACAGATAAAGTGAACTCTTAAATTTGCTCGTGATTCCCTAATAGATTATTATATCCCGTACGTAAAAATGATAATGATAGACAACTGTTAATTAATTTTTATATTTTTTTAATAAAATACAATTAATGTTAATAAAAATAATAATATCATTTATTATTTAATAATTTAATAATAATATCAAAGTAATAAAATGTAATAGAAATTTATTGTTATGATAACATTAATGATAACATAAATGAAAATTTTAATAAAAAGACAAGTTTAATAATCATTAAAATTTATAATAAAAATGATAATAATATTAGTAATGATAACCATATTAAATTGTATTATTATTATTATTATTATTATTATTTTATAAAGTTGATAACTAAAATAACAAGGATAATGATAATAATATGATACTAATAATAATACTAACTACAATAATATTTGTAATAATAATATAACAATTTATATTCATATCTATTTTTATAATAATGTTATTATCACTAATATAGTTGTTAATATTGGAAGTGATAATAATATTATTATAACAATTACAGTTTAACTTATAATTAAATTTATTATATTAACATTACATGTTATTAATTAAATGATATAATAATAATAATAATAATAATAATAATAATAATAATAATAATAATAATAATAATAATAATAATTCTTAATTCAAATGATTATATTCTATCATTTCCAATTATTATATATATTTACACTTATATATGTGTACATCTGTACATATTTAATTTACAAATAATTGTTCGTGAATCGTCGAGAGCAGTCAAAGGGAAAATGCATACATGAACACAATTCAAAGTTTTTGAGATTTCAATATTACAGACTTTGCTTATCGTATCGAAATTATATAAATATTAAGTTTAAATTTGATCGGAAATTCCCGGGTCATCACAGTACCTACCCGTTAAAGAAATTTCGTCCCGAAATTTGAGTGAGGTGGTCATGTCTAACAATAAAAATGTTTTCATGACGAATATGAGTTGATAAATTAAGTTTTATCATCATTGAGTAATGTGGATAACAATAATTCGATTATTCAAAGAGCACGAATGAAGCTATCACCAAAGTGTGAAATAGGAAAGTAAAGATTCATCTTAACTTTTGACAGAGCCAGGGTTGAATTTAGAAAATAGGTTGCGTCTTAACTTTTGATGTTGTCTTG
Organism: Rutidosis leptorrhynchoides; assembly: GCF_046630445.1. Taxonomy (NCBI): domain Eukaryota; kingdom Viridiplantae; phylum Streptophyta; class Magnoliopsida; order Asterales; family Asteraceae; genus Rutidosis; species Rutidosis leptorrhynchoides. The sequence continues at coordinate 443,993,938 of NC_092334.1, forward strand.
GTTGAATTCCGGAATTCAAGGGATTCAAAGAAAATCTTCAAAATCTATAAGGTCGGCTTCTTCGGGATTTAAGGGAATTAGAATCTCTCTAATTAAATGCGATGATCTGCCCCGATTACTTAATCTGATTTTTCCATTATAAATCTACCTTTATCGTTCCATTAGTTTTCACCACTTCTATACTCAATTCCCAAATTCAAAAAATTATGAAAATGCTTAATCCAATTCTAAACCTTGATATTTTCCTAATTATCATTTCTATCATCCTTTTTTCAATCTTCCACCAGAAAATCCATTTACTTTTAATATAAGCTTGGGGTGATACTATTCTTAATTATACCGTGTCTTTATATTGTTACTCGTATTAATATCCACGGTTTGTAACCTCTGTGTTGTTATTGAGCTTTATATCCTCCTTTATATTTCAGAGTCCCTGCTTCCGTCTTCTATAACCATTGTCATTCACAGTTAATTCTCTCTCTTATTTGCTGCGATTTATACCCCTTTCTATTTCGAAGCTCCATGCTTTTGTTCTCTCTTCGCAAGCAATGGTCCAGAATTCATAGGTATGAAGTTTTGAATCATCATAATATACAAGGTAGAAAAGAAAGGTGGTAGCACGATTTGATTTGTCAAATTACTAGAATTACTAAGAATAGAACTATCAAGGATATACTTTATTGATATGTTCAGAAGTTAAGCAGAATGAAAGAGTTATGTAACATGACACATGATAATGGTATGATCTACTGTGAACCATCATCACATTTCATTAGAAACTCAGCATGACTTACTGTAATATAATCACGTTGATCAAGTGTCATTATATTATACTAACTCATGCATCAGTTCCCAACATTACTTCAATAACATTCATATTTTAAGCTCGAAATTTTACAGAATATAGAAACTAACAGTTTCTATATGATGCAATACTGATAGCACGAAGAGATTAATGATTTCAGATAAGAATAGTTATAAAAATATCTCCAGAAATATGGAGGATATTTATAATGAAAAATACGATAATATCTCAGAATATCTAAGATCAGAGGATGATAGAATCTATTGTCTGCAAGGGTTTAGAGTAAGGAGCAAGATATTCACTAAATACTTTAGCAGATATTGAATTATTTGGATTCTTTGAAGTCAAACTTATTCTTTGTGATTTGTCCACGGATTTCTTTATAGTTTCGCATAATCTGCTTATCGGTACTAAATTATCTATTGAATATTTCCAATATAATGATACACAGGAAGCACGAAGAGGTATAAAATTTTGGACAAGAATATTTATGAAAATATCCTCAGAAATATCGAAGATATTGATGATGATATTTTGGAATTTCTAAGTTCGATGGTTGATGGAGAAAGATTTTTCGCAAGATTTTAACATGACTTCGGAGCAAGATATTCTCTAAAGATTTCAACGGTTCCAGAATTACCTGAATCCTTTGAGTATAGGGTTTGGTCCTTGTATTTGTCCTTGGTCTCCTTCATGGGTAGCTCAATCTATTTTTCAATACCCAATTTTCTATCGAGAGTTCCTAACACTCCTTTCTTTATCATCAAACTTTTGGCCGTTTAGACCATCTACCATTTTTCTGTCTCTTTCGCATTTAATGCTATGATATCTGAATCATCGGTTATTAATCAGAGGTGGTTTCAGTAGAATTGTGTTTTTAGATGATTCAACGCTGATGGTAATATGGTGGAATATGAAAGGTTCCTTGGTAACAATAAAAGAGCCCTCGTATATATCAACGTTATAATAAGGTTGTTTCGTACGAAAAGTCGAAGTTGTCTTGCTGGAGCTGTGACAAAATTGGCTATTTTGAAGAAAAACTGCAAGGTTATTTTGGGTAATAATCACAATAAAGAAATTAGCACAGTTATGTGTTAAACGTTTACTCAGTTTCCGAATATTTTTCAAGTGCATGACTATATGCATCAATCTTTTCTTCCGTAGACGAAGTGCGGTTGGTTCATCCTATCAATTTAGGTGTTTTCAAGAATCATAAAAGGTTTGAACGCAGATTGTAATCGTCAAGATACAAATGAGGTTTAAGGTGAAATCAAGTGGCAAACTTGAAGAATTGTTTAGTTTCATATGTTATAGTCAATCTTTTAATTCATTTTAATTGTCAACTGTTATTAGTCCACAGTCGATAGTCCACAATTGACAGTCCAATAATTCATATATAATTTAATTTATAATATTCGAATTAATTAATACGTATTGTGACCCGTATACGTCTCAGACTCAATCACAACTCAAATTATATATATTATTGTAGAATCAATCTCAACCCTATATAGAGAACTCGATCATTACTGCATATAGAGTTCTATGATTATTCCAAATAATATATATAAATGCGTCGATATGATATGTCAAAACCTTGTGTACGTGTCCTGATATTTAAAGTGCGTAAAATAAATACAGAAATTAAATTATGATAAATAAAATTGCTAGAATATAAATTGCGATAAATAAACTGTGATAAATAAATTACGATAAAATAAAATGTAATACGGAATTAACAGTTAGCTAGGAACAGTTAGCTAGGATCTTGTTAGCGTGGTTTCTTAACAAAATTTCTATATTGTTAATTAGTCTGTTTCTAATCAATTTTTATTGTGTCCATTATTTTTTTCATTATGCCACTTGTTGAATTCTGATAGATCAAAATCCAAATATGAAAATTGAATGAAAAGGGTTATTCTGTGGTGAACGGATTTGTATATCATTGGATGTAAGTAGGATATTAAATGACCGTTGAATCAGATTCGAAGAGTGTACAATGCAACTTATTAATGTGAATCTTAAATATTCTGTCATACCCCGTCCTAATCCGTCTGGACGAAGTCACCAACATCTGGTTCCATTGTGATGATCGACTTCAAATAATGTCTTTACAATGAGCAAATGCACAGCGGAAGATTTCTTTCATACCTGAGAATAAACATGCTTTCAAGTGTCAACCAAAAGGTTGGTGAGTTCATAGGTTTATCATAAAACAATAAAATTCATCATTTTGATAGACCACAAAATTTAAGTCCTGCATGGTACAAATGGGCCGAATCCTATACCCACCTGTAATGTACATGCGATATCTTTTAAATACAGTACACCTTTCTCGTGTACGAAATCATCTTTCATAAATCTTAGTAATCGTACACATATCTTGTGCACAAAATAACATACACATAACCTGTGTATAAAAATCATTCTCTCGATACATAACATTCAATGGTGGCAATTATCATGTCCACATAATTCAATGGTGGCAATTATCATGTCCACATAATTCAATGGTGGTAATTATCATGTCCACATAGTTCAATAATAATCCGCAGAACTTCTGTCTGCATAATAATTCATTCGAGGAATGTTTTGCTTGTGTATATCTCGTCAAACATTTATAAAAGCATTTCATGTATTCGCAGTTCAAAATATAATTCAAAAGCATTTAATAAAGCAGTTGTAAAAACAGTGCATGTATTCTCAGTCCCAAAAATGTAAAGAGTAAAAGGGAATCAAATGAACTCACGCATATAGATATTGTAAAACAGTTAATAAAGCATTTGCATATATTCTCAGCCCAAAAATGTAATGAGTAAAAAGGGAGTAAATGAACTCACCTATTGTATTTTGTAGTAAAAATACATATGACATCCTTTAACAAAAGTGGGGTTTGGCCTCGGATTTACGAAACTATATCATTTATATATATATTAACACATAATTGTAAGCGAACAAACTTATATATTATTAGTGATATAGTTTAATAATCTATAGGTCTTATTAATTAATTATGTACATTTATTTTATATATACTTTAAATAAATAATTATTATTTATTATAAACATTTTAATATATATTTTATATGTATTAAATATATTTTTATGTAACTAACATTTTACTTATTAAAACTACTACTAATAATAAAAGGTTATATTTTTATAATAATAATAGTAATATTAACAATTACTATAATATCTAGAATCATAATAATAATAAAAATGATACTAATACTAAGGAAAATAATAATAATTTGCATTGTTTTCAAAATAATAATAATAATAATCGTAATCATAATAATAATAATACTATTAAAAAAAATACAACCTTTGGAGAAAGGAGCTTCTATAAAAGTATGTCCTTGCCCAAGCTCGAACTCACGACCTCTCGGTTAAACACAACACTCCTAACCATTACTCCATTTGTTTCTTTCTGATTTAACTTGTAATTTATTTCTTTTAACCCATGTTATTTTGTTTCATCAACTCATCATAATTCCAACTCTTAAATCAGATTCAGCATCGATACAGCATCCCTAAAGCAAACCTATCGGGCTCTCGGCCCAACAACTATCTGGATTATCCCGGCCCAAGATAAAACATGGTGGCATCAACATCTCAGTCCATTAACAATTTAAATGGCCCAATGGTATTTGTATTTAATTGGCCCAATGAAAACAAAAAAAAAACAAAAAATCCGCTGGTCACTGTTTCGTCGGCAAAAAAAATATATATATAGTGAGCTGTAACTTACTCATTTCCTTGGATACCCATTATTTATTAAAGTAGGTTACAATCTTTTTTTTTTCTTTTTAAACCAACAAAAAAGAGAACACCACTTGTCCATTTGAGTCTCAATATTCATCATCATCTTTTCTTTATTTGTAACAGAAGTATCGTGCAGTAGCAGTTGCAGTTCGAACTGGAACAGAAACCTTGCAGCAATAAAATGGTTTACGAATGGTGGTTCTTGGGTTGTCAAATCGCGGTGATGGTGGTCGTGTTTGAAGGTTGTTTCAAAGGCGTTCACGAGGGAGAACGGGTTTGGTGTGTGGTTGTTTTCGAATAAAAAAAAAAAAAAACAGATTCAATAATGGTGTTGTGTTTGATCACGATAGTAAAGAAAAACATGTCATGTTTGTGAGTTTCATGTAGATATAGTGGGTTGAGGGTAGAAGGTGACGGTTGATTGAAGATTTCAAGGTTGTTTAGTGATGACTCACGAATGGTTGAGGTTGTGATTGATGGTGGTTCTTTTGAAGGTGACGGATGGTTAAGTTAGGAGGTGGTGTCGATGGTGGTTTAAGGTGGTAAAGGGTGGTGATATGGTTACGGTGGTTGTTCGAATAAATAACAAGAACAGTAGCCGTAACCTGGTGGCAAGGTTGAATTAAAGTACCTTGTGATATCTTAGTTAGATGACTCGAATGTTGCTCGATTTTAGAGAGAATAAGGGAGGCTAATAGTGTTTTAGCTGTTATTGGGTTTAAACGATGAAGTTGTTGAATGGTTTCATAGACAGTTTGAAGAGGAGATAAAGTGATAGAGAAGAAGAAGTTCAAAGGTGGTTCTCGGTGGTGGCGGTATGAAAGTGAAGTTGTGATGGTGGGTTGTCGAATTCAAGCTTTGAGACAATAAAATGCACGTACAGAGGATTTCATGTTCTTTCTCTATTCTGCTACCAATTTATTCAAGTAATTGAGGATGTAAGAGATAATTGATAAGGGAAGAAGTTAGATGATTCATCTTAGAGCCTGATTAGAGTGATATATATAATTAATTTGAGCAACAGATATATTCGCAGGAGTAAGAAGACAAAGGATAGAAAATAAAAAAAAATAAAAAGAGATGGTGACATGAAACCATTTTTGACTTTGTAGTGTAAATGAAATCGACATGTTTAGTTATTTAACCAAGAATCCAGTACAATCAAAAAAGAAGAGAAAGAGTTAAGCAAGAAAAACAAAATCTGTTAGTTGTCATTGTTTTTGCACTTAGTAATAATACCACTAATTAAAATTAATAATTATATTAACAATAATATTGTTGATAAAAATACTAAGAATAATAAATTTAAAAAAATACTGATATATATACTAAAATAAAATAAAAATAATAGTAGTATAATATTATTAATAATGGCATAAATAATAATAATAATAATAATAATAGTAATAATAATAATAATAATAATAATAATAATAATAATAATAATAATAATAATAATAATAACAAAATTAATAATAATAATAATAATAATGATACTTTAATTAATAATGATAATGATATTAATAATGATAACACTAATAATATAATAAATTATGCTAATCAACTTTCATATTTAAATTAATAATACCGATATCAATAATAATAGTGAAAGTAATTATTATTAATAAAGATATTAATTTAACTATGTTAATTTCCTATCTATATAATATCTATATAACTAATACTGATATTAGTTATTAATATTTGTGGTCATAATAATGAAGTAATAATATTACTATAACAATTATATTTTAACTTATTATTATTATTTATGTAAAACTTAATAATCACATAATATGTTATATAATCATTTTTTTAAGCATTTATTATTTATAAATTGTATATATATATATATATATATATATATATATATATATATATAATACAATATACATATCTTGATTGTACATAGAAATCATCTATATTCATCTTAAACTACACTTACTTATTTTTGTATCTTATTTTACATATTTACTTTTTGTTTAAATTGAAATTTTAAATTATTATATGTATTTACATATATATATATATATATATTTATTTATTTGCATATACAGTTCGGGAATCGTCGGGGATAGTCAAGGTCAAATGTATACATGAACACAGTTCAAAGTTTTCGAGACTCAACATTATAGACTTTGCTTATCGTATCGAAATCATATAAAGATTAAGTTTAAATTTAGTCAGAAATTCCCGGGTCATCACATATTCCTCGGGTATTACCTACCCGTTAAAATATTTTCATCGTTAACAGTTTATACAAAAAGATTTTTAATTACTATCTTTATGAAAACATATATACATATATATTTTCTTTAGATGTAATCATGGATTTAATGAGTCAGTATGATATTAGACTCATTTGATTTACCGTTAGAATAAGAATAACTAATCTCTAAAACATTAGAGATTATAAAATCGCCATGCCGAACGAAGATAAATGATGTAGAACGATTCGTGGAACGATAATTATACTCGAGGTACAGAATGAGATGTTGAGGCATGGATTGTTGATAGTACTGGTGTTTTTACTGATGGTACTGTTGGTGCCGGTGATGTTGTTGAAGCTGGTAAGTTTTGCACCATGTTTCTCCAAATTGATTACTTGAGCGCGAAGTTCGTTGACTTCTTCGATTCCTCCGGGGTGATTGTCGGTCGGAACGAGCGGATGGATAAGGTTTAGAATCTGAGTTATGATATAGTCGTGGCGAGATATTCGGGAAATGAGGGTGAAAGTGATGTTACGAACAGGTTCGCCGGTAAGTGCTTCAGGTTTTTCGCCAAAAGGTGAATTTGATTAGTGGAAGGGATCGCCTTCTGCGCGTCTCCATTAATTAAGTCGACTACGAACCCATCAGATGAATTGATAATGGCTGATTGGTTGATTCATGCTGGTGACGCTGTTTTCGGAGCTTAGGTGAACATCTATGTCGGAATAGCTGTCGGAATAACTATCGGAATAGCTATCGGAATCTGAGGGACTCGAACTGGTTGCAGGATTCATCTCGTACGATCAGATGAAGGATTTTCGATAAGAAATAGATTATAGGATGTAGATTAGTATCCTGCAATATAAAATTTACATACGCATATATAATACTAAAATCCCATAAGTTACGGAGGAATCTATGGAAGTTGTCAGGCAAAGTTACAGTAACAGATACGCTAAGATATGAAGTAGCAGATACGCTAAGATATGATTTTTGTCTATACACTATTCATATAGTCAATGCAGTAAAACGTGTTTAGACTAAGAATGATAAGCAAGTGATTCTCTAAGAATGATAAACAGGTAATTTTTGACACGAAATGATAAGCAAAACTTTTGACATGCAGACACGGTCGAAGTCCAGACTCACTAATGCATCCTAACGACTTATCAGTTAGACACACTAATGCAGACATGGTTTGCTAAGACCGCCACTCTGATACCAACTGAAAGGACCTGTCCTAATCCATCCAGACGAAGTCCATATCGATTATAAACAATTCACAACAGTTGATTACATCGCGAGGTACTTGACCTCTATATGATCCATTTTACAAACATTGCATTCGTTTTTGAAAAGACAATCTTTCATTACATCAAAAGTTGACGGCACGCGTACCATTTCATAATATATCTAACTATAATTGACTTAATAATAATCTTGATAAAATCAACTACTCGAATACAACGTCTTTTGAAATATGTCATGAATGACTCCAAGTAATATCTCTAAGATGAGCAGATGCACAGCGGGAGATTTCTTTCATACCTGAGAATGAACATGCTTTAAAGTGTCAACCAAAAGGTTGGTGAGTTCATTAGTTTAACATAAATAATCATTTCATAATTTTAATAGACCACAATATTTCATATTTATATTTCTCATAAACATACGTCCCATAAATAGAGACAAAAATATCATTCATATGGATTGAACACCTGGTAACCGACATTCACAATATGCATATAAGAATATCCCTATCATTCCGGGATCCTCCTTCGGACATGATATAAATTTCGAAGTACTAAAGCATCCGGTACTTTGGATGGGGCTTGTTGGGCCCGATAGATCTATCTTTAGAGTTCGCGTCAATTAGGGTGTCTGTTCCCTAATTCTTAGATTACCAGACTTAATAAAAAGGGGCATATTCGATTTCGATCATTCAACCATATAATGAAGTTTCAATTACTTGTGTCTATTTCGTAAAACAGTTATAAAAAAGTGCATGTATTCTCAGTCCTAAAAATATATATATTGCAAAAGCATTTAAAAAGGGATTAATGAAATTCACGCATATAAATATTGTAAAATAGTTATTAAAACATTGCATGTATTCTCAGCCCAAAAATATATATAAAAAGGGAATAATGAAACTCACTTTACTGTATTTTGTAGTAAAAATACATATGACGACACTGAACAATGCAGGATTGGCCTTGGATTCACTAACCTATATCATTTGTATATATATATATATATATTAAAACATTTAATTGTAACTGAACCAATTTATTTATTATATCCTTAATTTATATATTATGTATATCTAATTTGTGTATATATTCAAAATGTTTAATATTTATATAGTTATATTGATATATATTTGATTAGTATCTTAATAAAAATACCTATCATGTTATATGTGAATATTTATATAAACTTTGTTAATTTGATTAAAAACATACTTACAACCTTAATAATATCTTTAAAACTTTTATTTTCATAAACGTAATTATTTTTAGTAATATTGATATAGATAGTGCTGATAATAATAAAATAATAGTTTAAATGAAAACAAAATAATAATTTTGGTAAAAATAATCTTAGTAATAATAATAACTATATTAATAATGATATTATCAGTAATTTTTAATATACTGAACAATTTAATAATAATAATACTACTTGATAATAATACTATTAGTGATATTGTTAATAATAATACTTATGCTAGTAATAATCATAATAATCTAAATAAACATAAAAATGATATTAATACTATTATTAATGAAAATATTAATGTTAATTCCAATACTAATGTTAGTAATAATAATATCAATAATTTTATCGATCATTTTAATACTAATAATAATAATTTTAATAGTAATAGTAATAATAATAGTTATATTACTAATAATAACATTATTGATAATTATAATAATAATGATGATCTTAATAATAATATTATCTAATACTTAATAATTTTAATAATAATATTAATACTAATAATAATAACAATAACAATAATAATTTATAATAGCAATGATAATAATAATACTAATAACAATAATAATAATAATAATAATAATAATAATAATAATAATAATAATAATAATAATAATAATAATAATAATAACAATAATAATGATAATGTTAATAATGAGTTTTAATATGTAAAACTACCTTAGGAGTTTATTTTAAAAAAAAATGCACCAAGTAGGAATCGAACCCGAGACCTATCGAAACCCGACACCAACACTTAACCATCCAGCCGAATCTATCTTTCTGTTATATTACGGAATTTAATTTCATATAAAATGTTTTCTGTTTTCCTCCATCTTCTTCATCAATTCAATTTGAACAACTTGAACAGGGATCAAATCAAAACCATCAACGAGTCCCTCAATTAGTTTTAAGCTTAAACAAAACATAAATTAATTTGGTAAGGTGTTTGAAGTTAATTGAAACGAAAATGAATAAATCAAATATATATATCATCTCAGGTCTGTTCGACACTGAGGTAAATAAAAAAAAATTTGATTTCGAAAATTGGAACTTTTTAGACAGAAATTCCTAAATAGAACAAGTGCTAAATCATTGTTTGAAAATATCTAGATCGTCATTTGAACTTGAACTATATCAGATAATTCGAATTTGCTTGAATAACAATCTGTTGACTTTTAATTCAAAAACCTTTGACTTCAAAATTGATAATCAAAATGAAAAATTGAAACCTGCAAGTTTGTAGATATTTTGAGTAAGGGATTTCAATCATAACAGCATTTTTAGATTTCTAAAATCGTTACAAAATCATGATCTTGATAAAATGAAAAAGAAACAAAAATACCGACTGTTCTTCGGTTTAAATTTAACAGACATAATTAATAATTGTGGTAACTGAATATGATGATGTATGATCATTCAGGTCATATAAATAATAAAGTTTGATCGATTGTTTTAAGTTGAGGATAGCGATCGACAGCATATGAGTGGGAGAAGAAAGAAAAATAAATAAAAATAAAACTAGATGATGATAAGAAACAGATAAAGTGAACTCTTAAATTTGTTCGTGATTCCCTAATAGATTATTATATCCCGTACGTAAAAATGATAATGATAGACAACTATTAATTAATTTTTATATTTTTTTTAATAAAAATACAATTAATGTTAATAAAAATAATAATATCATTTATCATTTAATAATTTAATAATAATATCAAAGTAATAAAATGTAATAGAAATTTATTGTTATGATAACATTAATGATAACATAAATGAAAATTTTAATAAAAAGACAAGTTTAATAATCATTAAAATTTATAATAAAAATGATAATAATAATATTAGTAATGATAACCATATTAAATTGTATTATTATTATTATTATTATTTTATAAAGTTGATAACTAAAATAACAAGGATAATGATAATAATATGATACTAATAATAATACTAACTACAATAATATTTGTAATAATAATATAACAATTTATATTCATATCTATTTTTATAATAATGTTATTATCACTAATATAGTTGTTAATATTGGAAGTGATAATAATATTATTATAACAATTATAGTTTAACTTATAATTAAATTTATTATATTAACATTACATATTATTAATTAAATGATATATAATAATAATAATAATAATAATAATAATAATAATAATAATAATAATAATAATAATAATAATAATAATAATAATAATAATAATAATAATAATAATAATAATTCTTAATTCAAATGATTATATTCTATCATTTCCAATTATTATATTTATTTACACTTATATATGTGTACATCTGTACATATTTAATTTACAAATAATTGTTCGTGAATCGTCGAGAGCAGTCAAAGGGAAAATGCATACATGAACACAATTCAAAGTTTTTGAGATTTCAATATTACAGACTTTGCTTATCGTATCGAAATCATATAAATATTAAGTTTAAATTTGTACGGAAATTCCTGGGTCATCACACTAATGTATCCTAACAAGGTTTTTAGATTATTACGGGGCTGTTGGACATTACGAAACTCTCGTCCTTTTGATGATATTACAACATGCTGCCTAGCCAATGGTCATAACGGTTATTTTCCACAAGACCAAGGATGGGAAGTCGTTTTAGTAAAACCAGAATGCATGACTTGTTTCTGGACTTATGAATTACGTGTCTTTATTTCCTTTACTGAACAACTTGCGTATTAACTAGATTTTTCTTCAAAACTGTCCTATATCAAAGTGTACTATATTTCATGTTATATGTAGTATAGCGAAGTTGTAAGTTTGAAGAATATTTGTATGTGATATATTATTATAATAAGTTTTTCATATGGAATTGTAGTAGTTGAATTGTATATTAGCTACTAAGTATGAACTTAACGGGTATGTAGTACCCGAATTTAAACTTATAAAACGCTAATATAAAGAAAAAGCTTTTATAAATGAGTTCATATTATGCTACGAAATACTATTGACTACTCTTAATATTCTGTATGATTAACTCGATTTAGTTGGCTATTTTGAAGGAAATGGCACAGGCGACTCGTCAGAATTTGAACATGAGCGTGGAAGACTTCCGTGTTTTCCTTGCAGCAAACATGAAATGTCCCGTTCATATTGATTATAAACGTTCCATATTAATTGATTTCATCGCGAGGTTTTGACCTCTATATGAGATGTTTTTCAAAGACTGCATTCATTTTTAAAACAAATATAACCTTTATTTTATCGATAAAGGTTTAAAAAGCATTACGTAGATTATCAAATAATGATAATCTAAAATATACCGTTTACACACGACCATTACATAATGGTTTACAATATGAATATATTACATCAAAAATAAGTTTCTTGAATGCAGTTTTACATAATATCATACAAGCATGGACTCCAAATCTTGTCCTTATTTTAGTATGCAACAGCGGAAGCTCTTAATAATCACCTGAGAATAAACATGCTTAAAATGTCAACAAAAATGTTGGTGAGTTATAGGTTTAACCTATATATTATCAAATCATAATAATAGACCACAAGATTTCACATCTCAATACATCCCATACATAGAGATAAAAATCATTCATACGGTGAACACCTGGTAACCAACATTAACAAGATGCATATAAGAATATCCCCATCATTCTGGGACATCCATAGGACATGATATAAAAACTCGAAGTACTAAAGCATCCGCTACAACGGATGGGGTTTGTTGGGCCCAATAGATCTATCTTTATTATTCGCATCAATTAGTAGACTGGTTTACTAATTCTTAGGTTACCAAGTAAAAGGGGCATATTCAGCTTCGATCGTTCAACCATAGAAAGTAGTTTCATGTACTTGTGTCTATTTTGTAAAACATTTATAAAGCTGCATGTATTCTCATCCCAAAAAATTAGATTTTAAAAGTGGGACTATAACTCACTTTCACAGATTTTTACTTCGACGAGAAGTAAGACTTGGCCACTGGTCGATTCACGAACCTATAACAAATATGTACATATATATCAACGTATGTTTAAAATATATTTACAACATTTCTAATACGTGTTAATGTTTTAAGTTTATTAAGTCAGCTGTCCTCGTTAGTAACTTACAACTAGTTGTCCATAGTTAGATGTACAAAAATAAATTGATATATTATCTTGACCCAATCCACGACCCAGTGTATACACATCTCAGGCTAGATCACAACTCAAAGTATATATATTTTTGGAATCAACCTCAACCCTGTATAGCTAACTCCAACATTACTGCATATAGAGTGTCTATGGTTGTTCCAAATAATATATATAGATGGGTCGATATGATATGTCAAAACATTTGCATATGTGTTTATGGTATCCCAAGATTACATAATATATTAGAATATATGTATTATATAATATAAGTTAGCTTGGATATGATTAATATAGATTTGTTACCAATTTTCACGTAGCTAAAACAAGTAAAAATATCCAATCTTGTTTTACCCATAACTTCTTCGTTTTAAATCCGTTTTGAGTGAATCCAATTGCTATGGTTTCATATTGAACTTAAGTTTATGAATCTATACAAAAAAAGCATAAGTTTATAGTCAGAAATATAGGTTACAAGTCGTTTTTGTAAAGGTAGTCATTTCAGTCGAAAGAACGACGTCTAGATGACCATTTTGGAAAACATACTTCCACTTTGAGTTTAATCATGAATTTTGGATATAGTTTCATGTACATAAGAAAAATTATTTTCCTAGAAGAACAACTTTTAAATCAAATTTTATCATAGTTTTTAATTAACTAACCCAAAATAGCCCGCGGTGTTACTACGACGGCGTATATCCAGTTTTACGGTGTTTTTTGTGTTTTCAGGATTTAAATCATTAAGTTAGCATATCATATAGATATAGAAAATGTGTCTAGTTGATTTTAAAAGTCAAGTTAGAAAGATTAACTTTTGTTTGCGAACATGAAAGGACCCGTCCTAATCCACCTGGACGAAGTCATCAACATTTGGTCTCATTGCGATGATCGACTCCAAGTAATGTCCTTATATTGAGCAAATGCAAAGCGGAAGACTTAATTCGTACCTGAGAATAAACATGCTTTAAAGTGTCAACCAAAAGGTTGGTGAGTTCATAGGTTTATCATAACAATCATTTCAATATGTTAATAGACCACAAGATTTCATAATCATAAACATTATACACTCGCAAGTGTATGTAAAGCATTCTAAGTAGTTGAGCACTTGGTAACCATACTTAACATTTAATCAACGTCACATATTCCCTTTATTATGAAATCTCACTACACCGTACCAAGTGTAGTCACCAATACGAAGTACTGTGCAACCGTTGAATACTGGTCGTCCTGTCTGGTTGGGGTTGTCAGGCCCGATAGATCTATCAACAGGATTCGCGTTTACAATACCGCATGTAAATGGTAGTTACCAAGCTATTAGGGAAAAATATGCAAAGTGGTACAACTCAACGTAGAATATGTTTTTAGTACTTGTGTCCATTTCGTAAAATAGTTATAAAACAGTGCATGTATTCTCAGCCCAAAAATATATATAAAAAGGGAGTAATGAAACTCACTTTTGCCTTGAAGGTATTTAATTCGACTTGGTCTCCGATAGATATCATGAACCTAACCATATATATAATATATCAACATATTTTCTTTTTAAGTAATCGTTACATATATATATATACTTTTAATACTTTTAATATTTTCTTAGTCCGTAGTTAGCAGTCCGATGTTAGTGGTCCACAATTATTTGCTTAAATAAAATAAATAAAGACCCCATCGTATTCGTATTGATCAGAATTAATCTTGACCCATGGTACCATATTGTCAAATGACGTGTTGCGTACATAAAGTACCGTGTTGTCAAATGACGTGCTGCGTACAATCATGAGGTCTTATGATTAATCTTCTCGTGTTGTTTACGGGTGGTCCTGAAATATATAAAATCAAATCATAAGTAATTATATATAAAATATCATATTAATTAGAAAAGATGTGATTAATTTACTTTTTCTCCAAATATTTTCGTAGCTAAACTAGCTTCGGATACCCAATCTTGTTTTAGTCGTAGTTTCTTCATTACAACTCCGTTTTTGTTGGTTCAACTTGCCACTTCCTTGGATCGAGTCAAATTTTAAGAATATGAACTGAAAATACCTTAGTTTGTATTCGAAATCATAGGTTATAGGTTAAACTTTGGTGAAACTTATGAAAGTGATCATTTTCCATCATAAAAACAACATTTAATGATCATTTTTCTAAAAATACTTACACTTTGAGTTAAACCATGAAATTTTTATGTGTTAACATATTCATAAGAAATATCATTTTTTCAGAACATGAACTTCCAATTCAAAGTTCAAGATGGTTTTTAATTATCCAACCCAAAACAGCCCCTGGTTGCACTCTGACGACGTAGATTCAGTTTTTAAGATGTTCTTTGTAAAACCAAGTTATATTTTGTTAGGTTAGCATATCATTATGATATATTACAGGTCTTGAAGTGTTTTAAAAGTCTAGTTAGAAGGATCTATTTAGTTTGCGAACAAGTTTGAAATCATTCAAACTATGTTCTTGTTGTTAAAATTTTATACCACAAAATAAGATAGCTATATGAATATGAATTGAATAAGATTATGAACAAGGTTACTACCTCAAGTTACTTGGACAAAGTTACTGCAAAAAATAAGAAATAATCTTGGAATCAAAGAGTGGTGGAGTTAGATCAAAAGGTTGGAAGTAAACTTCTTCAAATGGGTGGTTATTTTGATATGTTCTTGAAAGAGTTTTCTTATGGTGTTTAAGGCTTGTAATTGAAGCTAAATGATGGATAAAATGCTTGGAGATGATCAAGTATGAAGTTAGGAGTATTTTTAGAGATAAATGAGGGTGTAGATATGAGAAAATGGAGTGAAGAAATGGTGTTCATTTATAAAAACGTTTTTAGTTTATAAAGAAAGAAAATGATTTCTAATTTTGTTTTCTTACTAATAATTCATACTACTTGACAAATCCTAGTTACCTCATATCTAGGGCAGTAATAATGTTGATTAGGATGTTGATTTGATGTGTATATACCAATAGTAAATACGTATAGAAGCTGGATATGATACGGGTACATATACCCTAGATATACGTATAGAAATCTTGAGGAAACGAAACGAGAATTCAAATATAGCTATCTTTTGTGAATATACTTATATTGTTTTATGTATTTAAGTCCTTAAAAAGTGATTAAATACATTATATATACGATACATGTATAAGCATTATAGATTATACGTATATATATCAAAGAATGTTACGTATAGTTATCGTTTTGAAAACTTAAGTTAGTAGTTTCAAAATATACTTATAACTCATTGTCATTAGTACACAATGAGATGTTAAACCATCCTTAAATCATGTTAAATATATATAAATACATATATATACACAAACGTATAATTATCGTATGTTATATAGTTCGTGATATCATCGGTCATATTGGACGGTCAAACGTTGTGTAAAACTCCTTTCAAAAACACAAGTCTCAACAATTTGGATTGCTTATCATGTTGGTATGGTTTAATTTATGTAAATATTAATCTCATAAGTATAATTTGGTCAAAAAATTCCGGGTCAATACAGTACCTACCCGTTAAAGAAATTTCGTTCCCGAAATTTGATAGAGGTTGTTATGGATAACAATAAGAAGGTTTTCATGACAAATATAAGGTGATAATGGAGTTTTATCATCATTGAGTAATGTAGATAAAACGATTCGATTATGCGAAGAATATAAATGAGACTATCGTAAAAGAGTGAGATGAGTAAAATATATTCGTTTTAACCGATGACGTAGTTATGATTGATTTCCGGGATTTAAGGGATTTAAAGAGAATCTTACGTAATAAGATTTGGTTCTTTGGTGATTAAGGAAATCAGGATCTTCTTTGATTATATGCAATAATCTGTTTCGATTGCTCTGTTGGATATTTCACTATAACTTCACCCCTTCGTTTCCTTATTTTCCACGACTCACACCTTCTATTCTTTCTCCCTTGATTCTTACTTTAAAGCATTCATCAATATGCTCCATCCAGTCCTGATTCTTGATATACTTCTAACTTTTATATCTGTCATTCTTCTTTTTCATCTACCACCAGAAGAATCTATTTACTTCTACTATACTCTTGTGTTTATAGTGTTTCTAATTCTCCCGTGTCTCTATATTGCTATCTGCATCGATATACACGGTTTGTAATTTCGGGGTTATTATCGGAGTTTATATTTCTTCATTATTTTTCGGAGCTTCATGCTTTCGTTTTCTCTTCCCGACTTCGAGTCAAGCGAGTAATGGTCCGGAATTCGTAGATATGAAATTCAGAATAAATATAGCTAATGCTCTATGAAGAAAATGGTAATAGAACGATTTTGATTTGTTAAATTACCAGAACACCCTGGAGATGACCGAGTCATCCAAAAAAATATTCTCTTGATATGTTTAGAGATTAGATAGAATGTAAGAGTCGTGTAAATGGCACATGATGACGGTCCTGTGAATCATCATACTTCATTAGAAACTCAGCATGACTTACTGTAATATAATGACGTTGATCAAGTGTCATTATATTATACTAATCCATGCTTCAGTTCCCAACACTACTTCAAAACATTCATATTTTAAACTTGGAGGTTTCAGAATTTAGAAACTAACACAGTTTCTTTTATGTTGCAGATATTACGAAGAGATAAATGATCTCAGATAAGAATAGTTGTGAAAATATCGCCAGAAATATGGAGGATATTTATAATAGAACATACGAGAATATCTTAGAATTTCTAATATCAATGGATGATGAAGAAGATTTGTCTGTGAAGGTTTAGAATGAGAAATAAGATGTTTGCTAACGATTTCAGCAGGCACAGAATCATTTGGATTCTTTGAAGGCAAACTTATTCTTTGTGATTTGTCCACGACTTTCTTCATAGTTTCGCATAATCTGCTTTTCGGTACTAAATTTTCTATTGAGCGTTCCTAACACTCCTTTCTTTATCATCAAACTTTTGGCCATTAAGATCATCTACAACATGCCGCTTCGTCAGCACTTTCAAAGTTAACTGATCTGGGTCATCGGTTATCAAACCGAGGTAGTTTCAGGAGAATTGTGTTTTTAGAATGATTAATCACTGATGTAAATATTGTGGAATATAAAAGGTTCCCCAGTAACAATAAAGAGTACGCATATATATCGCGGTTGTAATAAAGTTGTTTTGGATGAAAAGTCAGAGTTGACTTACTGGAGCTGTGACAAAATTGTAGTGACCCGAACTTTTCCATGTTTATATATATTAATTGAGATTGATATTTACATGATTAAATGTTTCCAACATGTTAAGCAATCAAACTTGTTAAGACTTGATTAATTGAAATATGTTTCATATAGACAATTGACCACCCAAGTTGACCGGTGATTCACGAACGTTAAAACTTGTAAAAACTATATGATGACATATATATGGATATATATATATATAGTTAACATGATATTATGATAAGTAAACATATCATTAAGTATATTAACAATGAACTACATATGTAAAAACAAGACTACTAACTTAATGATTTTTAAACGAGACATATATGTAACGATTATCGTTGTAAAGACATTTAATGTATATATATCATATTAAGAGATATTCATACATGATAATATAATAATTTAAAATCTCATTTGATATTATGAACATTGGGTTAACAACATTTAACAAGATCGTTAACCTAAAGGTTTCAAAACAACACTTACATGTCACGACTAACGATGACTTAACGACTCAGTTAAAATGTATATACATGTAGTGTTTTAATATGTATTTATACACTTTTGAAAGACTTCAATACACTTATCAAAATACTTCTACTTAACAAAAATGCTTACAATTACATCCTCGTTCAGTTGCATCAACAATTCTACTCGTATGCACCCGTATTCGTACTCGTACAATACACAGCTTTTAGATGTATGTACTATTGGTATATACACTCCAATTATTAGCTCTTAGCAGCCTATGTGAGTCACCTAATACATGTGGGAACCATCATTTGGCAACTAGCATGAAATATCTCATAAAATTACAAAAATATGAGTAATCATTCATGACTTATTTACATGAAAACAAAATTACATATTTTTATATCTAATCCATACACCAATGACCAAAAACACCTACAAACACTTTCATTCTTCAATTTTCTTCATCTAATTGATCTCTCTCAAGTTCTATCTTCAATTTCTAAGTGTTCTTCATATATTCTACAAGTTCTAGTTACATAAAATCAATAATACTTTCAAGTTTGCTAGCTCACTTCCAATCTTGTAAGGTGATCATCCAACCTCAAGAAATCTTTGTTTCTTATAGTAGGTTATCATTCTAATACAAGGTAATAAGCATATTCAAACTTTGGTTCAATTTCTATAACTATAACAATCTTATTTCAAGTGATGATCTTACTTGAACTTGTTTTCGTGTCATGATTCTGCTTCAAGAACTTCGAGCCATCCAAGGATCCGTTGAAGCTAGATCCATTTTTCACTTTTCCAGTAGTTTTATCCAAGGAACTTAAGGTAGCAATGATGTTCATAACATCATTCGATTCATACATATAAAGCTATCTTATTCGAAGGTTTAAACTTGTAATCACTAGAACATAGTTTAGTTAATTCTAAACTTGTTCGCAAACAAAAGTTAATCCTTCTAACTTGACTTTTAAAATCAACTAAACACATGTTCTATATCTATATGATATGCTAACTTAATGATTTAAAACCTGGAGACACGAAAAACACCGTAAAACCGGATTTACGCCGTCGTAGTAACACCGCGGGCTGTTTTGGGTTAGTTAATTAAAAACTATGATAAACTTTGATTTAAAAGTTGTTATTCTGAGAAAATTATTTTTATTATGAACATGAAACTATATTCAAAAATTATGGTTAAACTCAAAGTGGAAGTATGTTTTCTAAAATGGTCATCTAGACGTCGTTCTTTCGACTGAAATGACTACCTTTACAAAAACGACTTGTAACTTATTTTTACAACTATAAACCTATACTTTTTCTGTTTAGATTCATAAAATAGAGTTCAATATGAAACCATAGCAATTTGATTCACTCAAAATGGATTTAAAATGAAGAAGTTATGGGTAAAACAAGATTGGATAATTTTTCTCATTTTAGCTACGTGAAAATTGATAGCAAATCTATTCCAACCATAACTTAATCAACTTGTATTGTATATTATATAATCTTGAGATACCATAGACACGTATAAAATGTTTCGACCTATCATGTCGACACATCTATATATATTTCGGAACAACCATAGACACTCTATTTGTGAATGTTGGAGTTAGCTATACAGGGTTGAGGTTGATTCTAAAATATATATAGTTTGAGTTGTGATCAATACTGAGATACGTATACACTGGGTCGTGGATTGATTCAAGATAATATTTATCGATTTATTTCTGTACATCTAACTGTGGACAACTAGTTGTAGGTTACTAACGAGGACAGCTGACTTAATAAACTTAAAACATCAAAATATATTAAAAGTGTTGTAAATATATTTTGAACATACTTTGATATATATGTATATATTGTTATAGGTTCGTGAATCAACCAGTGGCCAAGTCTTACTTCCCGACGAAGTAAAAATCTGTGAAAGTGAGTTATAGTCCCACTTTTAAAATCTAATATTTTTGAGATGAGAATACATGCAGGTTTTATAAATGATTTACAAAATAGACACAAGTACGTGAAACTACATTCTATGGTTGAATTATCGAAATCGAATATGCCCCTTTTTATTAAGTCTGGTAATCTAAGAATTAGGGAACAGACACCCTAATTGACGCGAATCCTAAAGATAGATCTATTGGGCCTAACAAACCCCATCCAAAGTACCGGATGCTTTAGTACTTCGAAATTTATATCATATCCGAAGGGTGTCCCGAAATGATGGGGATATTCTTATATATGCATCTTGTTAATGTCGGTTACCAGGTGTTCACCATATGAATGACTTTTATCTCTATGTATGGGATGTGTATTGAAATATGAAATCTTGTGGTCTATTATTATGATTTGATATATATAGGTTAAACCTAAAACTCACCAACATTTTTGTTGACGTTTTAAGCATGTTTATTCTCAGGTGATTATTAAGAGCTTCCGCTATCGCATACTTAAATAAGGACGAGATTTGGAGTCCATGCTTGTATGATATTGTGTAAAAACTGCATTCAAGAAACTTATTTTGTTGTAACATATTTGTATTGTAAACCATTATGTAATGGTCGTGTGTAAACAGGATATTTTAGATTATCATTATTTGATAATCTACGTAAAGCTTTTTAAACCTTTATTTATGAAATAAAGGTTATGGTTTGTTTTAAAATGAATGCAGTCTTTGAAAAACGTCTCATATAGAGGTCAAAACCTCGCACCGAAATCAATTAATATGGAACGTTTTTAATCAATAAGAACGGGACATTTCAGTTGGTATCTGAGCGTTGGTCTTAGAGAACCAGAATTTTGCATTAATGTGTCTTATCGAGTTTGTTAGGATGCATAAGTGAGTCTGGACTTCGACCGTGTTTACTTGAAAAATGATTGCTTAACAAATTTTGTTGGAAACTATATATTTTTAACATGTGAATATTATGTGATATATTAATCTCTTAACGCGTTTGATATTATGTGATAGATGTCTACCTCTAGAACAAGTCCCATTGACTCACCTAATAATAATGAAGAGTCAAATGTAAATTGGAATGATTCGTGGACTTTTTCACAAGTTCCCGAAGAGGAACCGGAAGAAGAGTCGGAACCGGATGAAGAAATAGAACCGGTGGGGGAAATAATAAAACGGTTAAATAAAAGAAAATCCTCAACCAACCGACCAAGGTTAATTATGGTCAATGGTGTTTCTGCCAAGGAAGCAAAATATTGGGAGGATTACCAATTCTCCGATTAATCGGATTCTGACGAGAATTCCGATGATGTTATAGAAATTACCCCAACTGAATTTAAAAAGGCAAAAGAAAATAATAAGGGAAAGGGCATAAAAATAGAGAAATCTAATTCCAACCCCGATGAACTTTATATGTATCGTCAACCCCCGAAGTCCTTAAGTTGTAACAATGACCCGGGAACCTCTAAACCACCAGGTTTTTCTAAACCAATGTGGAAAACGACGGCTCGTATTAGGGGAACATCATATAACCCTAGAAACTTGCCAAAACGAACCAAAACCGAAGAAGAAGAAACAAGCGAGTCGGAATAAGATAGTTGTATTCGTGTGGTGTAATATATGTAATATAGTGTGCTTATGCTTAATGATATATGTAAAAATTGCTTGTATTAATAAGTATTTTTTTTTATGAATCTAACTCTTGTCTATTTTACAGTATAAAAACACAAAATGGATAGACAATCCAATATTTTAAGAGACCTACCCGGAGACATGATTGATGAAATCTTGTCTAGAGTCGGTCAGAATTCTTCGGCACAACTATTTAAGGCGAGATCAGTTTGTAAGACATTCGAAGAACGTTCCAAGAATGCCTTGGTTTATAAAAGGCTTTCGTTCGAAAGATGGGGGATATCACATTGGGAAATCCATAAGTTACGATGTGTTTACTTTGACGCATATATTGCGGGGAACCCAAATGCTATTTTACGCAATGGGTTAAGAAATTATTTTGACTCAATATATCCGAATATTGGACTTCGTGATTTAGAAAAAGTGTAGTGACCCGAACTTTTCCATGTTTATATATATTAATTGAGATTGATATTTACATGATTAAATGTTTTCAACATGTTAAGCAATCAAACTTGTTAAGACTTGATTAATTGAAATATGTTTCTTATAGACAATTGACCACCCAAGTTGACCGGTGATTCACGAACGTTAAAACTTGTAAAAACTATACGATGACATATATATGGTTATATATATAGTTAACATGATTTTATTATAAGTATGTATCTCATTAGATATTTTAACAATGAGTTATATACATAAAAAATGAGACTATTAATTTAAGAAACTCGAAAACGATATATATAACGATTATCGTATAACAACGTATTACTAGGTACATATGAATCATATTAAGATATTGATACACTTGGTTAATTATGTTAAATGATAAGTAAATATATTATTAAGTGTATTAACAATGAAATACATATTTAAAAATAAGACTACTAACTTAATGATTTCGAAACGAGACATATATGTAACGATTATCGTTGTAACGACATTTAATGTATATATATCATATTAAGAGATATTCATACATGATAATATCATGATAATATAATAATTTAAAATCTCATTTGATATTATAAATATTGGGTTAACAACATTTAACAAGATCGTTAACCTAAAGGTTTCAAAACAACACTTACATGTAACGACTAACGATGACTTAACGACTCAGTTAAAATGTATATACATGTAGTGTTTTAATATGTATTTATACACTTTTGAAAGACTTCAATACACTTATCAAAATACTTTTACTTAACAAAAATGCTTACAATTACATCCTCGTTCAGTTTCATCAACAATTCTACTCGTATGCACCCGTATTCGTACTCGTACAATACACAGCTTTTAGATGTATGTACTATTGGTATATACACTCCAATGATCAGCTATTAGCAGCCCATGTGAGTCACCTAACACATGTGGGAACCATAATTTGGCAACTAGCATGAAATATCTCATAAAATTACAAAAATATGAGTAATCATTCATGACTTATTTACATGAAAACAAAATTACATATCCTTTATATCTAATCCATACACCAATGACCAAAAACACCTACAAACACTTTCATTCTTCAATTTTCTTCATCTAATTGATCTCTCTCAAGTTCTATCTTCAAGTTCTAAGTGTTCTTCATATATTCTACAAGTTCTAGTTACATAAAATCAAGAATACTTTCAAGTTTGCTAGCTCACTTCCAATCTTGTAAGGTGATCATCCAACCTCAATAAATCTTTGTTTCTTACAGTAGGTTATCATTCTAATACAAGGTAATAATCATATTCAAACTATGGTTCAATTTCTATGACTATAACAATCTTATTTCAAGTGATGATCTTATTTGAACTTGTTTTCATGTCATGATTCTGCTTCAAGAACTTCGAGCCATCCAAGGATCCGTTGAAGCTAGATCCATTTTTCTATTTTCCAGTAGGTTTATCCAAGGAACTTAAGGTAGTAATGATGTTCATAACATCATTCAATTCATATATATAAAGCTATCTTATTCGAAGGTTTAAACTTGTAATCACTAGAACATAGTTTAGTTAATTCTAAACTTGTTCGCAAACAAAAGTTAATCCTTCTAACTTGACTTTTAAAATCAAATAAACACATGTTCTATATCTATATGATATGCTAACTTAATGATTTAAAACCTGAAAACACGAAAAACACCGTAAAACCGGATTTACGCCGTCGTAGTAACACCGCGGGCTGTTTTGGGTTAGTTAATTAAAAACTATGATAAACTTTGATTTAAAAGTTATTATTCTAAGAAAATGATTTTTATTATGAACATGAAACTATATCCAAAAATTATGGTTAAACTCAAAGTGGAAGTATGTTTTCTAAAATGGTCATCTAGACGTCGTTTTTTTCGACTGAAATGACTACCTTTACAAAAACGACTTGTAACTTATTTTTCCGACTATAAACCTATAATTTTTCTATTTAGATTCATAAAAAAGAGTTCAATATGAAACCATAGCAATTTGATTCACTCAAAACGGATTTAAAATGAAGAAGTTATGGGTAAAACAAGATTGGATAATTTTTCTAATTTTAGCTACGTGAAAATTGGTAACAAATCTATTCCAACCATAAATTAATCAACTTGTATTGTATATTATGAAATCTTGAGATACCATAGACACGTATATAATGTTTCGACCTATCATGTCGACACATCTATATATATTTCGGAACAACCATAGACACTTTATATGTGAATGTTGGAGTTAGCTATACAGGGTTGAGGTTGATTCCAAAATATATATAGTTTGAGTTGTGATCAATACTGAGATACGTATACACTGGGTCGTGGATTGATTCAAGATAATATTTATCGATTTATTTCTGTACATCTAACTGTGGACAACTAGTTGTAGGTTACTAACGAGGACAGCTGACTTAATAAACTTAAAACATCAAAATATATTAGAAGTGTTGTAAATATATTTTGAACATACTTTGATATATATGTATATATTGTTATAGGTTCGTGAATCAACCAGTGGCCAAGTCTTACTTCCCGACGAAGTAAAAATCTATGAAAGTGAGTTATAGTCCCACTTTTAAAATCTAATATTTTTAGGATGAGAATACATGCAGGTTTTATAAATGATTTACAAAATAGACACAAGTACGTGAAACTACATTCTATGGTTGAATTATCGAAATCGAATATGCCCCTTTTTATTAAGTCTGGTAATCTAAGAATTAGGGAACAGACACCCTAATTGACGCGAATCCTAAAGATAGATCTATTGGGCCTAACAAACCCCATCCAAAGTACCGGATGCTTTAGTACTTCGAAATTTATATCATATCCGAAGGGTGTCCCGGAATGATGGGGATATTCTTATATATGCATCTTGTTAATGTCAGTTACCAGGTGTTCACCATATGAATGATTTTTATCTCTATGTATGGGATGTGTATTGAAATATGAAATCTTGTGGTCTATTATTATGATTTGAAATATATAAAGGTTAAACCTATAACTCACCAACATTTTTGTTGACGTTTTAAGCATGTTTATTCTCAGGTGATTATTAAGAGCTTCCGCTGTCGCATACTTAAATAAGGACGAGATTTGGAGTCCATGCTTGTATGATATTGTGTAAAAACTGCATTCAAGAAACTTATTTTGTTGTAACATATTTGTATTGTAAACCATTATGTAATGGTCGTGTGTAAACAGGATATTTTAGATTATCATTATTTGATAATCTACGTAAAGCTTTTTAAACCTTTATTGATGAAATAAAGGTTATGGTTTGTTTTAAAATGAATGCAGTCTTTGAAAAACGTCTCATATAGAGGTCAAAACCTCGCAACAAAATCAATTAATATGGAACGTTTTTAATCAATAAGAACGGGACATTTCAGTTGGTATCAGAGCGTTGGTCTTAGAGAACCAGAATTTTGCATTAGTGTATCTTATCGAGTTTGTTAGGATGCATTAGTGAGTCTGGACTTCGACCGTGTTTACTTGAAAAATGATTGCTTAACAAATTTTGTTGGAAACTATATATTTTTAACATGTGAATATTATGTGATATATTAATCTCTTAACGCGTTTGATATTATGTGATAGATGTCTACCTCTAGAACAAGTTCCATTGACTCACCTAATAATAATGAAGAGTCAAATGTAAATTGGAATGATTCGTGGACTGATTCACAAGTTCCCGAAGAGGAACCGGAAGAAGAGTCGGAACCGGAAGAAGAATCGGAACCGGAAGAAGAATCGGAACCGGATGAAGAAATAGAACCGGTGGGGGAAATAATAAAACGGTTAAGTAAAAGAAAATCCTCAACCAACCGACCAAGGTTAATTATGGTCAATGGTGTTTCCGCCAAGGAAGCAAAATATTGGGAGGATTACCAATTCTCCGATGAATCAGATTCTGACGAGAATTCCGATGATGTTATAGAAATTACCCCAACTGAATTTAAAAAGGCAAAAGAAAATAATAAGGGAAAGGGCATAAAAATAGAGAAATCTAATTCCAACCCCGATGAACTTTATATGTATCGTCAACCCCCGAAGTCCTTAAGTTGTAACAATGACCCGGGAACCTCTAAACCACCAGGTTTTTCTAAACCAATGTGGAAAACGACGGCTCGTATTAGGGGAACATCATATATCCCTAGAAACTTGGCAAAACGAACCAAAACCGAAGAAGAAGAAACAAGCGAGTCGGAATAAGATAGTTGTACTCGTGTGGTGTAATATATGTAATATAGTGTGCTTATGCTTTATGATATATGTAAAAATTGCTTGTATTAATAAGTATTTTTTTTTATGAATCTAACTCTTGTCTATTTTACAGTATAAAAATACAAAATGGATAGACAACCCAATATTTTAAGAGACCTACCCGGAGACATGATTGATGAAATCTTGTCTAGAGTCGGTCAGAATTCTTCGGCACAACTATTTAAGGCGAGATCAGTTTGTAAGACATTCTAAGAACGTTCCAAGAATGCCTTGGTTTATAAAAGGCTTTCGTTCGAAAGATGGGGGATATCACATTGGGAAATCCATAAGTTATGATGTGTTTACTTTGATGCATATATTGCGGGGAACCCAAATGCTATTTTACGCAATGGGTTAAGAAATTATTTTGACTCAATATATCCGAATATTGGACTTCGTGATTTAGAAAAAGCGGCTAACATGCAACATAAAGAAGCATGTTATGCTTACGGATTAGTAATGTTCGCTTCTCACCAAAGTGAGAACAAGAACATCGGACTACAACTATTAAACAAAACGTTCCCACAAGTGACGGAGTCGGTAATTGGGGTAAGAAATGAGGTTTTTAGATTGTTACGGGACTGTTGGACATTACGTAACCCTCGTCCCTTTGACGACGTTACAACACGCTGTCTTATCAACGGCCATAACGGTTATGTTCCACAAGACCAAGGATGGGAAGTAATCCTAGTAAAACCAGAATGCATGACTTGTTTCTGGACGTATGAATTACGTGTCTTTATTGCCTTTGCTGAACGACTTGTGTACTAGCTAGAATTATCTTCACAACCATCTTGTATCAAATTTATTGTGTGCTATATTTCATGCTATATGTAAAATAAGCGGTATTGTAAGTTTGTAAAATATTGTGTAAAAGTTTGAACGCGAAATATTATTATAATCAGTTTTTCATATAGAATTGTAGTAGTTGAATTGTATATTAGCTACTAAGTATGAACTTAACGGGTAGGTACTACCCGAATTTAAACTTATAAAACGCTAATATGAAGAAAAAGTTTTTATAAACGAGTTCATATTATGCTACAAAATACTATTAACTACTCTTAATATTCTGTATGATTAACTTGTTCCATTTGACTATTTTGAAGGAAATGGCACCAACTACTCGACACACCGTGAATATGAATGAAGAGGAATTCCGTACTTTTCTAGCTTCAAACATAGCCGCAGTACAGGCTGCGCTACATACCAACAATAACCTTGGATCTAGCAGTACAGGAAATCGTGTAGGATGCACCTACAAAGAATTCACTGCCTGCAAACCTTTGGAATTTGATGGAACCGAAGGACCGATCGGATTGAAATGGTGGACCGAGAAGGTTGAATCGGTGTTTGCCATAAGTAAGTGTACTGAAGAGGACAAAGTGAAGTACGCTACGCATACCTTTACAGGTTCTGCGTTAACATGGTGGAATACCTATCTAGAGCAAGTGGGACAAGACGATGCATACGCACTACCGTGGTCAGCATTCAAGCACTTGATGAACGAGAAGTACCGTCCCAGAACCGAGGTCAATAAGCTCAAGACAGAACTTAGAGGGTTACGAACCCAAGGATTTGATATTACCACGTACGAAAGACAATTCACAGAATTGTGCCTATTGTGTCCGGGAGCATTCGAAGATGAGGAAGAAAAGATCGACGTGCTTGTGAAAGGATTACCGGAAAGAATCCAAGAAGATATAAGTTCACACGAGCCCGCCTCCATACAACAGGCATGTAGAATGGATCACAAACTAGTGAACCAGATTGAAGAAAGAATTAAAGAACAGACTGCTGAAGAGGCCAATGTGAAGCAAGTCAAAAGAAAGTGGGAGGAAAACGGTGATAAGAATCACCAATACAACAACAACAGCAATTACAACAATAATCGCAACAATTATCCCAACAACCGCAACTACAACAAACGACCCAACAACAACAACAACAACAACAACAACAACAACAACAACAACAACAACAACAACAACAACAACAACAACAACAACAACAACAACAACAACAGCAACTACAACAATCATCCCAACAACAATAATAACCGCAACAACAACAATCAGAAGCAGCTATGCCAAAGGTATGAAAAGTATCACTCGGGGTTCTGCACCAAATTTTGCAACAAGTGTAAAAGAAATGGTCATAGCTTGGCGAAGTGTGAGGTCTACGGACCAGAGGTTAATAGAACGAAAGGAACAAATGGTGTCGGAACGAGTAATGGCGGAGCAAGTAGTGTCGGAGCAAGTTATGCTAATGTAGTTTGTTATAAATGTGGAAAACCGGGCCACATTATTAGAAATTGCCCGAACCAGGAGAACACGAATGGACAAGGCCGCGGAAGAGTTTTCAATATTAATGCGGCAGAGGCACAGGAAGACCCGGAGCTTGTTACGGGTACGTTTCTTATTGAAAATAAATCTGCTTACGTTTTATTTGATTCGGGTACGGATAGAAGCTATATGAGTAGAGATTTTTGTGCTAAATTAAGTTGTCCATTGACGCCTTTGGATAGTAAATTTTTACTCGAATTAGCAAATGGTAAATTAATTTCAGCAGATAATATATGTCGGAATCGAGAAATTAAACTGGTTAGCGAAACATTTAAGATTGATTTGATACCAGTAGAGTTAGGGAGTTTTGATGTAATAATCGATATGGACTGGTTGAAAGAAGTGAAAGCAGAGATCGTTTGTTACAAAAATGCAATTCGCATTATACGAGAAAAAGAAAAACCCTTAATGGTGTACGGAGAAAAGGGCAACACGAAGCTACATCTTATTAGTAATTTGAAGGCACAAAAACTAATAAGAAAAGGTTGCTATACTGTTCTAGCACACGTCGAGAAAGTACAAACTGAAGAAAAGAGCATCAATGATGTTCCCATTGCAAAAGAATTTCCCGATGTATTTCCGAAAGAATTACCGGGATTACCCCCACATCGATCCGTTGAATTTCAAATAGATCTTGTACCAGGAGCTGCACCAATAGCTCGTGCTCCTTATAGACTCGCACCCAGCGAGATGAAAGAACTGCAAAGCCAATTACAAGAACTTTTAGAGCGTGGTTCATTCGACCAAGCACATCACCGTGGGGAGCTCCTGTTTTGTTTGTCAAGAAGAAAGATGGTACATTCAGGTTATGTATCGACTACCGAGAGTTGAACAAACTTACCATCAAGAACCGCTACCCACTACCGAGAATCGATGACTTATTTGATCAACTACAAGGCTCGTCTGTTTATTCAAAGATTGACTTACGTTCCGGGTATCATCAAATGCGGGTGAAAGAAGATGATATTCCAAAGACTGCTTTCAGAACACGTTACGGTCATTACGAGTTTATGGTCATGCCGTTTGGTTTAACTAATGCACCAGCTGTGTTCATGGACCTTATGAACCGAGTGTGTGGACCATACCTTGACAAGTTTGTCATTGTTTTCATTGATGACATACTTATTTACTCAAAGAATGACCAAGAACACGGTGAACATTTGAGAAAGGTGTTAGAAGTATTGAGGAAGGAAGAATTGTACGCTAAGTTTTCATAGTGTGCATTTTGGTTGGAAGAAGTTCAATTCCTCGGTCACATAGTGAACAAAGAAGGTATTAAGGTGGATCCGGCAAAGATAGAAACTGTTGAAAAGTGGGAAACCCCGAAAACTCCGAAACACATACGCCAGTTTTTAGGACTAGCTGGTTACTACAGAAGGTTCATCCAAGACTTTTCCAGAATAGCAAAACCCTTGACTACATTAACGCATAAAGGGAAGAAATTTGAATGGAATGATGAACAAGAGAAAGCACTTCAGTTATTGAAGAAAAAGCTAACTACGGCACCTATATTGTCATTGCCTGAAGGGAATGATGATTTTGTGATTTATTGTGACGCATCAAAGCAAGGTCTCGGTTGTGTATTAATGCAACGAATGAAGGTGATTGCTTATGCGTCTAGACAATTGAAGATTCACGAACAAAATTATACGATGCATGATTTGGAATTAGGCGCGGTTGTTTTTGCATTAAAGACTTGGAGGCACTACTTATATGGGGTCAAAAGTATTATATATACCAACCACAAAAGTCTTCAACACATATTTAATCAGAAACAACTGAATATGAGGCAGCGTAGGTGGATTGAATTATTGAATGATTACGACTTTGAGATTCGTTACCACCCGGGGAAGGCAAATGTGGTAGCCGGTGCCTTGAGCAGGAAGGACAGAGAACCCATTCGAGTAAAATCTATGAATATAATGATTCATAATAACCTTACTACTCAAATAAAGGAGGCGCAACAAGGAGTTTTAAAAAAAGGGAAATTTAAAGGATGAAATACCTAAAGGATCGGAGAAGCATCTTAATATTCGGGAAGACGGAACCCGGTATAGGGCTGAAAGGATTTGGGTACCAAAATTTGGAGATATGAGAGAAATGGTACTTAGAGAAGCTCATAAAACCAGATACTCAATACATCCTGGAACGGGGAAGATGTACAAGGATCTCAAGAAACATTTTTGGTGGCCGGGTATGAAAGCCGATGTTGCTAAATACGTAGGAGAATGTTTGACGTGTTCTAAGGTCAAAGCTGAGCATCAGAAACCATTAGGTCTACTTCAACAACCCGAAATCCCGGAATGGAAATGGGAAAACATTACCATGGATTTCATCACTAAATTGCCAAGGACTGCAAGTGGTTTTGATACTATTTGGGTAATAGTTGATCGTCTCACCAAATCAGCACACTTCCTACCAATAAGAGAAGATGACAAGATGGAGAAGTTAGCACGACTGTATTTGAAGGAAGTCGTCTCCAGGCATGGAATACCAATCTCTATTATCTCTGATAGGGATGGCAGATTTATTTCAAGATTCTGGCAGACATTACAGCAAGCATTAGGAACTCGTCTAGACATGAGTACTGCCTATCATCCACAAACTGATGGGCAGAGCGAAAGGACGATACAAACGCTTGAAGACATACTACGAGCATGTGTTATTGATTTCGGAAACAGTTGGGATCGACATCTACCGTTAGCAGAATTTTCCTACAACAACAGCTACCATTCAAGCATTGAGATGGCGCCATTTGAAGCACTTTATGGTAGAAAGTGTAGGTCTCCAATTTGTTGGAGTGAAGTGGGGGATAGACAGATTACGGGTCCAGAGATAATACAAGAAACTACTGAGAAGATCATCCAAATTCAACAACGGTTGAAAACCGCCCAAAGTCGACAAAAGAGCTACGCTGACATTAAAAGAAAAGATATAGAATTTGAAATTGGAGAGATGGTCATGCTTAAAGTTGCACCTTGGAAAGTCGTTGTTCGATTTGGTAAACGAGGGAAATTAAATCCAAGGTATATTGGACCATTCAAGATTATTGATGGTGTCGGACCAGTAGCTTACCGACTTGAGTTACCTCAACAACTCGCGGCTGTACATAACACTTTCCACATCTCGAATTTGAAGAAATGTTTTGCTAAAGAAGATCTCACTATTCCGTTAGATGAAATCCAAATCAACGAAAAACTTCAATTCATCGAAGAACCCGTCGAAATAATGGATCGTGAGGTTAAAAGACTTAAGCAAAACAAGATACCAATTGTTAAGGTTCGATGGAATGCTCGAAGAGGACCCGAGTTCACCTGGGAGTGTGAAGATCAGATGAAGAAGAAATACCCGCATCTATTTCCAGAAGATTCGTCAACACCTTCAACCGCTTAAATTTCGGGACGAAATTTATTTAACGGGTAGGTACTGTAGTGACCCGAACTTTTCCATGTTTATATATATTAATTGAGATTGATATTTACATGATTAAATGTTTCCAACATGTTAAGCAATCAAACTTGTTAAGACTTGATTAATTGAAATATGTTTCATATAGACAATTGACCACCCAAGTTGACCGGTGATTCACGAACGTTAAAACTTGTAAAAACTAAACGATGACATATATATGGTTATATATATAGTTAACATGATACTATGATAAGTAAACATATCATTAAGTATATTAACAATGAACTACATATGTAAAAACAAGACTACTAACATAATGATTTTTAAACGAGACATATATGTAACGATTATCGTTGTAAAGACATTTAATGTATATATATCATATTAAGAGATATTCATACATGATAATATCATGATAATATAATAATTTAAAATCTCATTTGATATTATAAACATTGGGTTAACAACATTTAACAAGATCGTTAACCTAAAGGTTTCAAAACAACACTTACATGTCACGACTAACGATGACTTAACGACTCAGTTAAAATGTATATACATGTAGTGTTTTAATATGTATTTATACACTTTTGAAAGACTTCAATACACGTATCAAAATACTTCTACTTAACAAAAATGCTTACAATTACATCCTCGTTCAGTTGCATCAACAATTCTACTCGTATGCACCCGTATTGGTACTCGTACAATACACAGCTTTTAGATGTATGTACTATTGATATATATACTCCAATGATCAGCTCTTAGCAGCCCATGTGAGTCACCTAACACATGTGGGAACCATCATTTGGCAACTAGCATGAAATATCTCATAAAATTACAAAAATATGAGTAATCATTCATGACTTATTTACATGAAAACAAAATTACATATCCTTTATATCTAATCCATACACCAATGACCAAAAACACCTACAAACACTTTCATTCTTCAATTTTCTTCATCTAATTGATCTCTCTCAAGTTCTATCTTCAAGTTCTAAGTGTTCTTCATATATTCTACAAGTTCTAGTTACATAAAATCAAGAATACTTTCAAGTTTGCTAGCTCACTTCCAATCTTGTAAGGAGATCATCCAACCTCAAGAAATCTTTGTTTCTTACAGTAGGTTATCATTATAATACAAGGTAATAATCATATTCAAACTTTGGTTCAATTTCTATAACTATAACAATCTTATTTCAAGTGATGATCTTACTTGAACTTGTTTTCATGTCATGATTCTGCTTCAAGAACTTCGAGCCATCCAAGGATCCGTTGAAGCTAGATCCATTTTTCTATTTTCCAGTAGGTTTATCCAAGGAACTTAAGGTAGTAATGATGTTCATAACATCATTCGATTCATATATATAAAGCTATCTTATTCGAAGGTTTAAACTTGTAATCACTAGAACATAGTTTAGTTAATTCTAAACTTGTTTCCAAACAAAAGTTAATCCTTCTAACTTGACTTTTAAAATCAACTAAACACATGTTCTATATCTATATGATATGCTAACTTAATGATTTAAAACCTGGAAACACGAAAAACACCGTAAAACCGGATTTACGCCGTCGTAGTAACACCGCGGGCTGTTTTGGGTTAGTTAATTAAAAACTATGATAAACTTTGATTTAAAAGTTATTATTCTGAGAAAATGATTTTTATTATGAACATGAAACTATATCCAAAAATTATGGTTAAACTCAAAGTGGAAGTATGTTTTCTAAAATGGTCATCTAGACGTCGTTTTTTTCGACTGAAATGACTACCTTTACAAAAACGACTTGTAACTTATTTTTACGACTATAAACCTATACTTTTTCTATTTAGATTCATAAAATAGAGTTCAATATGAAACCATAGCAATTTGATTCACTCAAAACGGATTTAAAATGAAGAAGTTATGGTAAAACAAGATTGGATAATTTTTCTCATTTTAGCTACGTGAAAATTGGTAACAAATCTATTCCAACCATAACTTAATCAACTTGTATTGTATATTATGAAATCTTGAGATACCATAGACACGTATACAATGTTTCGACCTATCATGTCGACACATCTATATATATTTCGGAACAACCATAGACACTTTATATGTGAATGTTGGAGTTAGCTATACAGGGTTGAGGTTGATTCCAAAATATATATAGTTTGAGTTGTGATCAATACTGAGATACATATACACTGGGTCGTGGATTGATTCAAGATAATATTTATCGATTTATTTCAGTACATCTAACTGTGGACAACTAGTTGTAGGTTACTAACGAGGACAGCTGACTTAATAAACTTAAAACATCAAAATATATTAAAAGTGTTGTAAATATATTTTGAACATACTTTGATATATATGTATATATTGTTATAGGTTCGTGAATCAACCAGTGGCCAAGTCTTACTTCCCGACGAAGTAAAAATCTGTGAAAGTGAGTTATAGTCCCACTTTTAAAATCTAATATTTTTGGGATGAGAATACATGCAGGTTTTATAAATGATTTACAAAATAGACACAAGTACATGAAACTACATTCTATGGTTGAATTATCGAAATCGAATATGCCCCTTTTTATTAAGTCTGGTAATCTAAGAATTAGGGAATAGATACCCTAATTGACGCGAATCCTAAAGATAGATCTATTGGGCCTAACAAACCCCATCCAAAGTACCGGATGCTTTAGTACTTCGAAATTTATATCATATCCGAAGGGTGTCCCGGAATGATGGGGATATTCTTATATATGCATCTTGTTAATGTCGGTTACCAGGTGTTCACCATATGAATGATTTTTATCTCTATGTATGGGATGTGTATTGAAATATGAAATCTTGTGGTCTATTATTATGATTTGATATATATAGGTTAAACCTATAACTCACCAACATTTTTGTTGACGTTTTAAGCATGTTTATTCTTAGGTGATTATTAAGAGCTTCCGCTGTTGCATACTTAAATAAGGACGAGATTTGGAGACCATGCTTGTATGATATTGTGTAAAAACTGCATTCAAGAAACTTATTTTGTTGTAACATATTTGTATTGTAAACCATTATGTAATGGTCGTGTGTAAACAGGATATTTTAGATTATCATTATTTGATAATCTACGTAAAGCTTTTTAAACCTTTATTGATGAAATAAAGGTTATGGTTTGTTTTAAAATGAATGCAGTCTTTGAAAAACGTCTCATATAGAGGTCAAAACCTCGCAACGAAATCAATTAATATGGAACGTTTTTAATCAATAAGAACGGGACATTTCAGTTGGTATCAGAGCGTTGGTCTTAGAGAACCAGAATTTTGCATTATTGTGTCTTATCGAGTTTGTTAGGATGCATTAGTGAGTCTGGACTTCGACCGTGTTTACTTGAAAAATGATTGCTTAACAAATTTTGTTGGAAACTATATATTTTTAACATGTGAATATTATGTGATATATTAATCTCTTAACGCGTTTGATATTATGTGATAGATGTCTACCTCTAGAACAACTCCCATTGACTCACCTAATAATAATGAAGAATCAAATGTAAATTGGAATGATTCGTGGACTAATTCACAAGTTCCCGAAGAGGAACCGGAAGAAGAGTCGGAACCGGAAGAAGAATCGGAACCGGATGAAGAATCGGAACCGGATGAAGAAATAGAACCGGTGGGGAAAATAATAAAACGGTTAAGTAAAAGAAAATCCTCAACCAACCGACCAAGGTTAATTATGGTCAATGGTGTTTCCGCCAAGGAAGCAAAATATTGGGAGGATTACCAATTCTCCGATGAATCGGATTCCGACGAGAATTCCGATGATGTTATAGAAATTACCCCAACTGAATTTAAAAAGGCAAAAGAAAATAATAAGGGAAAGGGAATAAGAATAGAGAAATCTAATTCCAACCCCGATGAACTTTATATGTATCGTCAACCCCCGAAGTCCTTAAGTTGTAACAATGACCCGGGAACCTCTAAACCACCAGGTTTTTCTAAACCATTGTGGAAAACGACGGCTCGTATTAGGGGAACATCATATATCCCTAGAAACTTGGCAAAACGAACCAAAACCGAAGAAGAAGAAACAAGCGAGTCGGAATAAGATAGTTGTACTCGTGTGGTGTAATATATGTAATATAGTGTGCTTATGCTTTATGATATATGTAAAAATTGCTTGTATTAATAAGTATTTTTTTTATGAATCTAACTCTTGTCTATTTTACAGTATAAAAATACAAAATGGATAGACAACCCAATATTTTAAGAGACCTACCCGGAGACATGATTGATGAAATCTTGTCTAGAGTCGGTCAGAATTCTTCGGCACAACTATTTAAGGCGAGATCAGTTTGTAAGACATTCGAAGAACGTTCCAAGAATGCCTTGGTTTATAAAAGGCTTTCGTTCGAAAGATGGGGGATATCACATTGGGAAATCCATAAGTTACGATGTGTTTACTTTGACGCATATATTGCGGGGAACCCAAATACTATTTTACGCAATGGGTTAAGAAATTATTTTGACTCAATATATCCGAATATTGGACTTCGTGATTTAGAAAAAGCGGCTAACATGCAACATAAAGAAGCATGTTATGCTTACGGATTAGTAATGTTCGCTTCTCACCAAAGTGAGAACAAGAACATCGGACTACAACTATTAAACAAAACGTTCCCACAAGTGACGGAGTCGGTAATTGGGGTAAGAAATGAGGTTTTTAGATTGTTACGGGACTGTTGGACATTACGTAACCCTCATCCCTTTGACGACGTTACAACACGCTGTCTTATCAACGGCCATAACGGTTATGTTCCACAAGACCAAGGATGGGAAGTAATCCTAGTAAAACCAGAATGCATGACTTGTTTCTGGACGTATGAATTACGTGTCTTTATTGCCTTTGCTGAACGACTTGTGTACTAGCTAGAATTATCTTCACAACCATCTTGTATCAAATTTATTGTGTGCTATATTTCATGCTATATGTAAAATAAGCGGTATTGTAAGTTTGTAAAATATTGTGTAAAAGTTTGAACGCGAAATATTATTATAATCAGTTTTTCATATAGAATTGTAGTAGTTGAATTGTATATTAGCTACTAAGTATGAACTTAACGGGTAGGTACTACCCGAATTTAAACTTATAAAACGCTAATATGAAGAAAAAGCTTTTATAAACGAGTTCATATTATGCTACAAAATACTATTAACTACTCTTAATATTCTGTATGATTAACTTGTTCCATTTGACTGTTTTGAAGGAAATGGCACCAACTACTCGACACACCGTGAATATGAATGAAGAGGAATTCCGTACTTTTCTAGCTTCAAACATAGCCGCAGTACAGGTTGCGCTACATACCAACAATAACCTTGGATCTAGCAGTACAGGAAATCGTGTAGGATGCACCTACAAAGAATTCACTGCCTACAAACCTTTGGAATTTGATGGAACCGAAGGACCGATCGGATTGAAATGGTGGACCGAGAAGGTCGAATCGGTGTTTGCCATAAGTAAGTGTACTGAAGAGGACAAAGTGAAGTACGCTACGCATACCTTTACAGGTTCTGCGTTAACATGGTGGAATACCTATCTAGAGCAAGTGGGACAAGACGATACATACGCACTACCGTGGTCAGCATTCAAGCACTTGATGAACGAGAAGTACCGTCCCAGAACCGAGGTCAATAAGCTCAAGACAGAACTTAGAGGGTTACGAACCCAAGGATTTGATATTACCACGTACGAAAGACGATTCACAGAATTGTGCCTATTGTGTCCGGGAGCATTCGAAGATGAGGAAGAGAAGATCGACGCGTTTGTGAAAGGATTACCGGAAAGAATCCAAGAAGATATAAGTTCACACGAGCCCGCCTCCATACAACGGGCATATAGAATGGCTCACAAACTAGTGAACCAGATTGAAGAAAGAATTAAAGAACAGACTGCTGAAGAGGCCAATGTGAAGCAAGTCAAAAGAAAGTGGGAGGAAAACGGTGATAAGAATCACCAATACAACAACAACAGCAATTACAACAATAATCGCAACAATTATCCCAACAATCGCAACATCAATCGCAACTACAACAAACGACCCAACAACAACAACAACAACAACAACAACAACAACAACATCAACTACAACAATCATCCCAACAACAATAATAACCGCAACAACAACAATCAGAAGCAGCTATGCCAAAGGTGTGAAAAGTATCACTCGGGGTTCTGCACCAAATTTTGCAACAAGTGTAAAAGAAATGGTCATAGCGTGGCGAAGTGTGAGGTCTACGGACCAGAGGTTAATAGAACGAAAGGAACAAATGGTGTCGGAACGAGTAATGGCGCAGCAAGTAGTGTCGGAGCAAGTTATGCTAATGTAGTTTGTTATAAATGTGGAAAACCGGGCCACATTATTAGAAATTGCCCGTACCAAGAGAACACGAATGGATAAGGCCGCGGAAGAGTTTTCAATATTAATGCGGCAGAGGCACAGGAAGACCCGGAGCTTGTTACGGGTACGTTTCTTATTGACAATAAATCTGCTTACGTTTTATTTGATTCGGGTACGGATAGAAGCTATATGAGTAGAGATTTTTGTGCTAAATTAAGTTGTCCATTGACGCCTTTGGATAGTAAATTTTTACTCGAATTAGCAAATGGTAAATTAATTTCAGCAGATAATATATGTCGGAATCGAGAAATTAAACTGGTTAGCGAAACATTTAAGATTGATTTGATACTAGTAGAGTTAGGGAGTTTTGATGTAATAATCGGTATGGACTGGTTGAAAGAAGTGAAAGCAGAGATCGTTTGTTACAAAAATGCAATTCGCATTATACGAGAAAAAGGAAAACCCTTAATGGTGTATGGAGAAAAGGGCAACACGAAGCTACATCTTATTAGTAATTTGAAGGCACAAAAACTAATAAGAAAAGGTTGCTATGCTGTTCTAGCACACGTCGAGAAAGTACAAACTGAAGAAAAGAGCATCAATGATGTTCCCATTGCAAAAGAATTTCCCGATGTATTTTCGAAAGAATTACCGGGATAACCCCCACATCGATCCGTTGAATTTCAAATAGATCTTGTACCAGGAGCTGCACCAATAGCTCATGCTCCTTATAGACTCGCACCCAGCGAGATGAAACAACTGCAAAGCCAATTACAAGAACTTTTAGAGCGTGGTTCATTCGACCAAGCACATCACCGTGGGGAGCTCCTGTTTTGTTTGTCAAGAAGAAAGATGGTACATTCAGGTTGTGTATCGACTACCGAGAGTTGAACAAACTTACCATCAAGAACCGCTACCCACTACCGAGAATCGATGACTTATTTGATCAACTACAAAGCTCGTCTGTTTATTCAAAGATTGACTTACGTTCCGGGTATCATCAAATGCGGGTGAAAGAAGATGATATTCCAAAGACTGCTTTCAGAACACGTTACGGTCATTACGAGTTTATGGTCATGCCGTTTTGTTTAACTAATGCACCAGCTGTGTTCATGGACCTTATGAACCGAGTGTGTGGACCATACCTTGACAAGTTTGTCATTGTTTTCATTGATGACATACTTATTTACTCAAAGAATGACCAAGAACACGGTGAACATTTGAGAAAGGTGTTAGAAGTATTGAGGAAGGAAGAATTGTACGCTAAGTTTTCAAAGTGTGCATTTTGGTTGGAAGAAGTTCAATTCCTCGGTCACATAGTGAATAAAGAAGGTATTAAGGTGGATCCGGCAAAGATAGAAACTGTTGAAAAGTGGGAAACCCCGAAAACTCCGAAACACATACGCCAGTTTTTAGGACTAGCTGGTTACTACAGAAGGTTCATCCAAGACTTTTCCAGAATAGCAAAACCCTTGACTGCATTAACGCATAAAGGGAAGAAATTTGAATGGAATGATGAACAAGAGAAAGCACTTCAGTTATTGAAGAAAAAGCTAACTACGGCACCTATATTGTCATTGCCTGAAGGGAATGATGATTTTGTGATTTATTGTGACGCATCAAAGCAAGGTCTCGGTTGTGTATTAATGCAACGAATGAAGGTGATTGCTTATGCATCTAGACAATTGAAGATTCACGAACAAAATTATACGACGCATGATTTGGAATTAGGCGCGGTTGTTTTTGCATTAAAGACTTGGAGGCACTACTTATATGGGGTCAAAAGTATTATATATACCGACCACAAAAGTCTTCAACACATATTTAATCAGAAACAACTGAATATGAGGCAGCGTAGGTGGATTGAATTATTGAATGATTACGACTTTGAGATTCGTTACCACCCAGGGAAGGCAAATGTGGTAGCCGGTGCCTTGAGCAGGAAGGACAGAGAACCCATTCGAGTAAAATCTATGAATATAATGATTCATAATAACCTTACTACTCAAATAAAGGAGGCGCAACAAGGAGTTTTAAAAAAAGGGAAATTTAAAGGATGAAATACCTAAAGGATCGGAGAAGCATCTTAATATTCGGGAAGACGGAACCCGGTATAGGGCTAAAAAGATTTGGGTACCAAAATTTAGAGATATAAGAGAAATGGTACTTAGAGAAGCTCATAAAACCAGATACTCAATACATCCTGGAACGGGGAAGATGTACAAGGATCTCAAGAAACATTTTTGGTGGCCGGGTATGAAAGCCGATGTTGCTAAATACGTAGGAGAATGTTTGACGTGTTCTAAGGAGCATGCGTTATTGATTTCGGAAACAGTTGGGATCGACATCTACCGTTAGCAGAATTTTCCTACAACAACAGCTACCATTCAAGCATTGAGATGGCGCCGTTTGAAGCACTTTATGGTAGAAAGTGCAGGTCTCCGATTTGTTGGAGTGAAGTGGGGGATAAACAGATTACAGGTCCGGAGATAATACAAGAAACTACCGAGAAGATCATCCAAATTCAGCAACGGTTGAAAACCGCCCAAAGTCGAGAAAAGAGCTACGCGGACATTAAAAGAAAAGATATAGAATTTGAAATTGGAGAGATGGTCATGCTTAAAGTTGCACCTTGGAAAGGCGTTGTTCGATTTGGTAAACGAGGGAAATTAAATCCAAGGTATATTGGACCATTCAAGATTATTGATCGTGTCGGACCAGTAGCTTACCGACTTGAGTTACCTCAACAACTCGCGGTTGTACATAACACTTTCCACATCTCGAATTTGAAGAAATGTTTTGCTAAAGAAGATCTCACTATTCCGTTAGATGAAATCCAAATCAACAAAAAACTTCAATTCATCGAAGAACCCGTCGAAATAATGGATCGTGAGGTTAAAAGACTTAAGCAAAACAAGATACCAATTGTTAAGGTTCGATGGAATGCTCGAAGAGGACCCGAGTTCACCTGGGAGCGTGAAGATCAGATGAAGAAGAAATACCCGCATCTATTTCCAGAAGATTCGTCAACACCTTCAACAGCTTAAAATTTCGGGACGAAATTTATTTAACGGGTAGGTACTGTAGTGACCCGAACTTTTCCATGTTTATATATATTAATTGAGATTGATATTTACATGATTAAATGTTTCCAACATGTTAAGGAATCAAACTTGTTAAGACTTGATTAATTGAAATATGTTTCATATAGACAATTGACCACCCAAGTTGACCGGTGATTCACGAACGTTAAAACTTGTAAAAACTATACGATGACGTATATATGGTTATATATATAGTTAACATGATACTATGATAAGTAAACATATCATTAAGTATATTAACAATGAACTACATATGTAAAAACAAGACTACTAACTTAATGATTTTTAAACGAGACATATATGTAACGATTATCGTTGTAAAGACATTTAATGTATATATATCATATTAAGAGATATTCATACATGATAATATCATGATAATATAATAATTTAAAATCTCATTTGATATTATAAACATTGGGTTAACAACATTTAACAAGATCGTTAACCTAAAGGTTTCAAAACAACACTTACATGTCACGACTAACGATGACTTAACGACTCAGTTAAAATGTATATACATGTAGTGTTTTAATATGTATTTATACACTTTTGAAAGACTTCAATACACTTATCAAAATACTTCTACTTTACAAAAATGCTTACAATTACATCCTCGTTCAGTTGCATCAACAATTCTACTCGTATGCACCCGTATTCGTACTCGTACAATACACAGCTTTTAGATGTATGTACTATTGGTATATACACTCCAATGATCAGCTCTTGGCAGCCCATGTGAGTCACCTAACACATGTGGGAACCATAATTTGGCAACTAGCATGAAATATCTCATAAAATTACAAAAATATGAGTAATCATTCATGACTTATTTACATGAAAACAAAATTACATATCCTTTATATCTAATCCATACACCAACGACCAAAAACACCTACAAACACTTTCATTCTTCAATTTTCTTCATCTAATTGATCTCTCTCAAGTTCTATCTTCAAGTTCTAAGTGTTCTTTGTAACATCCCGCCTTTTTCCATTTACTTTTCCGTTTAACTATTTAAGTTCCGTTATATGTTTATAACACATCTCGTTAATACGCGTTTGAATTATCTTGTTAGGTAATTCCCGCACCCGATTTAAGTTGAGGGACCAATCTTGCCAAATGTTGAAACTTGTGACTAGGTCAAAGAGTCAAACTCTCATTCTATCCATTCATTCATCTCTTCCAATTTCTTAATACTTCAACTTTTCCTCTCAACTTCAAGAACAAAGATTCATCATCCAAAACCGAGCTAGTGATCTTCTTGCCAAACAAATTGCATATTTGAACTCCTCGTGATCTCCTCTTCGTTTCCATACCGATTTCATCAATTTTGGGTAACTTTCTAAAATCACTAATTCTTGTGTTCTTGAGATTTTTAAGTTATAAGGTTGTTGATTAGTGTCTATGGCTCAAGTCTAGTTTGTTTATGTGTTTGGTATGCTCGTTTTTGATATTTTGGAGTAACTAGTTCATATGGAAAGTTAACATGCTTAATCTTGAGTTTTAAGTGTTCATGTGTTGTTAGATGCTAGGACTTCATGTTTTAATCTTGTTCCTAGTGTTACTAGCTTCATTATGATGTAAAGA
Organism: Rutidosis leptorrhynchoides; assembly: GCF_046630445.1. Taxonomy (NCBI): domain Eukaryota; kingdom Viridiplantae; phylum Streptophyta; class Magnoliopsida; order Asterales; family Asteraceae; genus Rutidosis; species Rutidosis leptorrhynchoides. Next base: position 444,038,163 of record NC_092334.1, read on the forward strand.
TTGATCAAAGAAACCTCTTAAACTTGATTATGAAATTTGGTAACTTTTGGTTAGGGTTTCATGAACTAGGAATGGAATTTGATGCATTAAATGACATGAAGTGTTAATTATAAGTGTTAGGTTGTGTTGTATGCTTAATTACCTTCAAAACGGCATATCATATGTATAAATTGGATTCCCGAAACTTAAATTAAAATTGATAAACTTGAAACTTGAAAATAAACCTCTATTGATCGCTTGACGGGATCTCGGTTATAGTATATTATGTTTTTGCTTGATGAAAAGTGCTTAGTTGCGTTCCTTGTCGAAAGAGCTTTCCGATGATATAAAATACATGTTCTAATTGTTTGCGGTTTGTAATTTGGGTTGGTTTGATTGTTGGTTCGTGCACTTAGAGTTGCAGCAAACAGGGTCTGGAAACAAGCCAGGACGCCGTCCAGAAAAGCAGGACGCCGTCCCAACCTTAAAAGAGGGACGCCGTCTAGCTCTCAGGGACGCCGTCCCAACCTTAAAAGAGGGACGCCGTCTAGCTCTCAGGGACGCCGTCCCGTTTGCCTAAAACTGGCTGTTCGCTTGGTCATTTGACATGAAAATGTTTGCTATGCTACGGACCTCCGATTAACATGAAACTTGGCCAACATGCTCATATATGATTATATAACTTAGAAAAATTGTCGGATATCCAACCCGACCCCGTTGACTTTTCTGTTGACTTTGACCCGACCAAGTTGACTTTTAATCAAACTTAACCAAATATTTGTGCAATCGTTCTAACATGTTTTTATACTTGTACCTTGCATGAAACATGACAATTTGATTCACATGCTATTATGAACGAGTCTTAACGAGCCATAGGACTAATTGAACAACTTTGACCCCTCGTGACTTTCGTTATTGATACAACCTATTTGTTTAGGTCAAGACTAGCATTGTTACTGCACGTTTACTTGTCGAAGTACTTTTTGGTTCGTGCATACAAGGTGAGATCATAGTCCCACTTTTACTCTTTTTGAACTTACATTTGGGATGAGAAAACATAAACATTTCTTTACTAAGTGAACACAAGTACAGGAAAACAAACATTCTACATACGAGTTTAGAACAAAATCCTCAATTCGATTATCATTAGTTACACTTGCCGGGTGTAAGCGAGAACTTATGTTGTATGGATCCATATGGGTTTGACAAACCCTCATTCAAACGGTTCGCTACCGTTTACGAATGAAATATATTTTCGAGAAACAGTGTATGTTCTAGCACTAAGTGATGGGGTTCAATGGAAGGAAATGTTAAGCATTGATAATTGGGTGCTCGTGAAACAAACTTTTGGAATGTATTACTATTAATTCATTGATGCAAATCTTGTGGTTCACTTGTACTTACTTACTTAAACCTATGATTTCACCAACGTTTTCGTTGACAGATTTCTATGTTTTTCTCAGGTCCTTGAACGATACATGATACATGCTTCCGCTCATTATTTGATACTTGCATTGGATGTCGAGTATATGTGCATTTCATGGAGCGTCTTTTGACTTTACTTTAAACCGTGTCGCCTAGAATTTCATTCGTATTATAACGTTGTAACTTAACTATTGGTTGAACAATTCTTGTAAACTTTGGGAACAAATCTTTATTTTGAAATGAAGGCGACATATTTTGGTCAAACTTTGTCTTAAAGACTTATGACCACGTAACGGGACCTAAGTAGACGGCGCCGTCAAACATGATTTGGTCGGGTCGCTACAGATGGTATCAGAGCGTTGGTTGTAGGGATTTAGAGTTCATTGGTGTCGACCCCGAGTCATAGGGTACATTGGTGAGTCTAGACTACAACCGGCATATAGACTTGAAGTAGGAATTACATGACTACTTGTGCATTTATACTCGAACGCTTCTACTCATATCTACTCTTAGTTCATCTTAATCTCACGTTGTTTAATTTGATTGACACGCCACCTTGACTATATGAAATGATGTCGAATGCACATATGAATCAGGGTAATATAATTTCCGGGATTATATTACGGTGGCTCATATGAACGTTCCGACATTATGACATAAAGAATTTAAGGCGAGTCGAGGAAAAACTTCTCTTTATCTTTATTCTATATCACGGTTAGTATTATTGAGAATACTAATCAATGATATTCTTGTGTCTTGAAGGAACAATGGCTCCTCGTCGTGTACGCCGCAATGAAACTCCCGAACAAGCTCTCGAACGGATGATAGCAACCGCCGTAGATGCGGCCATGGCCGGTCACTCATCCAACAACAATAATAATAACAACCACAACAACAACAACAATGGAGCCGGAAACTCAAACGAGGGATGCTCCTATAAAGCTTTCATGGGGTGCAAACCTCACACTTTTGATGGAACCGGGGGACCGGTCGTGCTCACCCGATGGTTTGAGCAAACGGAAGCCGTCTTTAGCATAAGCGGTTGTCGGGACCAAGACAAGGTCAAATACTCCACTCACACTTTCTCCGGAATTGCTCTAACATGGTGGGACACCTATGTTCAATCGGTGGGTACCGATGAAGCTCATGCCCTCTCTTGGGCCGATCTAAAGGAAAAGATGATTGTTGAATATTTTCCGCGCGAAGAAACCCGAAAGCTTGAGGAAGAACTAAGAGCTTTAAAAGCGGTCGGAAACGATCTTAAAGCTTATAATCAACGTTTCGCCGAACTATCCTTGATGTGTCCTAACCTTGTTAACCCCGAATCTCAAAGGATTGAGCTCTACATGCTCGGTCTTCCAAAAAGCATCAAACAAGGGGTGATGTCATCCAAACCCACTACTCATCAAGCCGCTATGAACATGGCTCGCCAACTAATTGAAACGGTTGACGAAATCGTAGTTCCGGCACCTAAGGCCGAGGATAAATCGGGCGGCAACAAAAGAAAGTGGGAACCCTCCCAAGCAAGCAACAACAACTTTGCTAAGAAGCCTTACACCTCCGACGGCAAGAAAGGTTATGCCGGGAACCTACCTCTTTGCAACAAATGCAACAAACATCACTTTGGCGAATGTAGTAAGTTAATTTGCCACCGGTGCCAAGGAGTTGGTCATAAGGCCAACGATTGTAAAAGTGCTACTCCCGTCGCTCGAAAGTGGCCCAATGCACCAAAGACGGGCACTTGTTACGAATGTGGCCAAACGGGTCATTATAGAAATGCATGCCCGAAAAGGAAAGATAACACCAATACGCGCGGCCGAGCTTTTAACATCAACACCGAGGAAGCCCGGGATGACACTGAACTAGTCACGGGTACGTTTCTTCTCAACAATTCCTATGTCTCCTGTTTATTCGATTCGGGTGCCGATAAATGCTTTGTATCCAAGACTTTGACTCATTCTTTTAGCACTCCACCTCTTCCATTAGATACCACTTATACCATTGAAGTGGCTAACGGAAAACTATTAAGTGCCGACACATATTACCGGGGGTGTACGTTAAACATTTTGGGTAAGGAATTTGAAATTGACTTGATACCCATGGAACTAGGAAGCTTTGATGTAATAATCGGTATGAATTGGTTAGTCAAAACGAAATCTTACATCCTTTGTGATCTTAACGCAATCCGAATTCCTATCGAGAATGGTGAACCTTTGATTGTTTATGGCGATAAGAGTTGCACCAGACTCAATCTCGTTTCGTGCCTTAAAGTTAGAAAACTACTCCGTAAGGGTTGTTTTGCGATCCTTGCCCACGTTAAGAAAGTCGAGTCCGATGAGAAGCATATCGATGATGTGCCAATTGTTAGTGACTTTTCCGATGTATTTCCCGACGAATTGCCGGGTCTTCCACCTCATCGACCGGTTGAATTCCAAATCGATCTTATTCCAGGAGCCGCACCCGTAGCACGTGCACCATATAGACTCGCTCCATCCGAAATGCAAGAATTGCAAAGTCAAATCCAAGAACTACTTGATCGTGGTTTTATCCAACCTAGCCATTCACCCTGGGGCGCTCCGATTTTGTTTGTTAAAAAGAAAGACGGATCCCTACGAATGTGCATTGATTATCGTGAACTAAATAAATTGACGGTTAAGAACCGATATCCTCTTCCTCGCATCGATGACCTCTTTGATCAACTACAAGGGTCTTGTGTATATTCAAAAATCGATCTCCGCTCGGGTTATCATCAATTGAGGGTTAAGGGGGAAGATGTCTCCAAAACCGCTTTCCGAACTCGTTATGGTAGTTATGAATTCCTTGTCATGCCATTTGGTCTCACTAACGCACCGGCGGTGTTCATGGATCTTATGAACCGCGTGTGCAAACCGTATCTCGATAAATTCGTTATTGTGTTCATCGATGATATATTGATCTATTCTAAAAATGAAGAAGAGCACGAACAACATCTCCGACTTGTGCTTGAACTTTTAAGACAAGAACAACTCTATGCCAAATTCTCCAAGTGTGAATTTTGGTTAAAGGAAGTTCAATTTCTTGGTCATGTTGTAAGTGACCAAGGTATTAAAGTCGATCCCACGAAAATCGAAGCCATTAGCAAATGGGAGACTCCTACTACTCCTACTCACATTCGTCAATTTTTGGGTCTCGCCGGGTACTATCGTAGATTCATCGAAAATTTCTCTTTGGTTGCACGTCCTCTAACCGCATTGACTCACAAGGGAAAGAAATTCATTTGGGCGACCGAACATGAATCCGCATTCCAAATCTTGAAAACGAAGCTAACCACCGCTCCTATCTTGTCACTTCCCGAAGGCAATGATGACTTTGTTGTATATTGCGATGCCTCAAAACATGGTTTTGGGTGTGTATTGATGCAACGAACGAAAGTCATTGCTTATGTTTCTCGACAACTCAAAATTCATGAACGAAACTATACGACACATGATCTCGAACTCGGAGCCGTTGTCTTTGCACTTAAAATGTGGAGACACTATCTTTATGGAACCAAGAGTACTATCTTCACCGATCACAAAAGCCTTCAACACATTTTCGATCAAAAGCAACTAAACATGAGACAACGAAGGTGGATTGAAACCTTAAACGATTACGATTGCGAGCTTCGTTACCATCCTGGGAAGGCAAATGTAGTAGCCGATGCCTTAAGTCGAAAAGAAAGAGCGGTGCCTCTTCGTGTCCGAGCCTTAAACATCACCATCCACACAAACCTTAATAGCCAAATTCGGGTAGCCCAAGATGAGGCTCTCAAGGATGAAAACATCTCTCTCGAACACTTGAACGTCCTCACCTCTCGATTCGAAGTTAAAGAAACCGGACTCCGATATTTCGCCGGAAGAATTTCGGTGCCTAGTTATGGGGACCTACGAAGCCTTATTTTAGATGAAGCCCATAAGTCACGATACTCGATTCACCCCGGTGCCAATAAGATGTACCACGACCTTAAACAACTATATTGGTGGCCGAACATCAAAAGGGACGTAGCTACTTATGTATCCAAGTGTTTGACATGTTCCAAAGTCAAAGCCGAACACCAAAGACCGTCCGGACTACTTCGACAACCCGAGATCCCGCAATGGAAGTGGGAAAGGATAACGATGGATTTTATCACCAAACTACCAAAAGCGACGGGCGGTTATGATACCATTTGGGTTATTGTTGACCGTCTCACCAAATCCGCACACTTCCTGGCCATGAAAGAAACGGACAAAATGGAGAAACTCGCACAACTTTACATTAAGGAGATCGTAGCCCGACACGGTGTACCTTTATCGATTATCTCCGACCGAGATGGCCGTTTCGTTTCTAGATTTTGGCGTACATTGCAAGAAGCGTTGGGAACACGTTTAGACATGAGCACCGCATATCATCCTCAAACCGATGGACAAAGCGAACGTACAATTCAAACCTTAGAGGACATGTTACGAGCTTGCGTGGTTGATTTCGGAAAAGCTTGGGACAAGCACTTACCTCTCACCGAGTTCTCTTACAACAATAGTTATCACGCGAGTATTAAAGCCGCACCCTTTGAAGCGCTATATGGCCGCAAATGCCGTTCACCTCTTTGTTGGGCCGAGGTAGGCGACGTGCAAATCACCGGACCCGAACTCATTCACGAAACCACCGAGAAAATCGTTCAAATCTGAGATAGGCTTAGGACGGCCCGAAGTCGTCAAAAGAGCTATACCGACAAACGACGCAACGATCTTGAATTTCAAGTCGGTGACCGAGTAATGTTAAAAGTCGCACCTTGGAAGGGTGTAATCCGTTTTGGGAAACGCGGGAAGCTAAATCCGCGGTATATTGGTCCTTTCGAAATCTTGGAGCGTATTGGAACCGTTGCTTATCGTTTAGATCTTCCGCCTCAATTGAACTCCGTTCATCCTACCTTCCATGTATCTAACTTGAAAAAGTGTCTTGCCGAACCCGATATCATCATCCCTCTCGAAGAACTTACTATTAATGACAAACTTCATTTTGTGGAGGAACCGGTTGAAATTGTGGACACCTCCGTCAAGACATTGAAACAAAGTCGAATCCCGATTGTTAAAGTCCGTTGGAACGCCAAAAGAGGACCCGAGTTTACTTGGGAAAGACAAGATCAAATGCAAAGGAAGTATCCTCATCTATTCGTGAATTCGGAAACGCAAGATCTCGAGGAAGAAACAACGACTACTACGCCTACTTAAATTTCGGGACGAAATTTCTTTTAAGGTGTAGGTAATGTAACATCCCGCCTTTTTCCATTTACTTTTCCGTTTAACTATTTAAGTTCCGTTATATGTTTATAACACATCTCGTTAATACGCGTTTGAATTATCTTGTTAGGTAATTCCCGCACCCGATTTAAGTTGAGGGACCAATCTTGCCAAATGTTGAAACTTGTGACTAGGTCAAAGAGTCAAACTCTCATTCTATCCATTCATTCATCTCTTCCAATTTCTTAATACTTCAACTTTTCCTCTCAACTTCAAGAACAAAGATTCATCATCCAAAACCGAGCTAGTGATCTTCTTGCCAAACAAATTGCATATTTGAACTCCTCGTGATCTCCTCTTCGTTTCCATACCGATTTCATCAATTTTGGGTAACTTTCTAAAATCACTAATTCTTGTGTTCTTGAGATTTTTAAGTTATAAGGTTGTTGATTAGTGTCTATGGCTCAAGTCTAGTTTGTTTATGTGTTTGGTATGCTCGTTTTTGATATTTTGGAGTAACTAGTTCATATGGAAAGTTAACATGCTTAATCTTGAGTTTTAAGTGTTCATGTGTTGTTAGATGCTAGGACTTCATGTTTTAATCTTGTTCCTAGTGTTACTAGCTTCATTATGATGTAAAGATTGATCAAAGAAACCTCTTAAACTTGATTATGAAATTTGGTAACTTTTGGTTAGGGTTTCATGAACTAGGAATGGAATTTGATGCATTAAATGACATGAAGTGTTAATTATAAGTGTTAGGTTGTGTTGTATGCTTAATTACCTTCAAAACGGCATATCATATGTATAAATTGGATTCCCGAAACTTAAATTAAAATTGATAAACTTGAAACTTGAAAATAAACCTCTATTGATCGCTTGACGGGATCTCGGTTATAGTATATTATGTTTTTGCTTGATGAAAAGTGCTTAGTTGCGTTCCTTGTCGAAAGAGCTTTCCGATGATATAAAATACATGTTCTAATTGTTTGCGGTTTGTAATTTGGGTTGGTTTGATTGTTGGTTCGTGCACTTAGAGTTGCAGCAAACAGGGTCTGGAAACAAGCCAGGACGCCGTCCAGAAAAGCAGGACGCCGTCCCAACCTTAAAAGAGGGACGCCGTCTAGCTCTCAGGGACGCCGTCCCAACCTTAAAAGAGGGACGCCGTCTAGCTCTCAGGGACGCCGTCCCGTTTGCCTAAAACTGGCTGTTCGCTTGGTCATTTAACATGAAAATGTTTGCTATGCTACGGACCTCCGATTAACATGAAACTTGGCCAACATGCTCATATATGATTATATAACTTAGAAAAATTGTCGGATATCCAACCCGACCCCGTTGACTTTTCTGTTGACTTTGACCCGACCAAGTTGACTTTTAATCAAACTTAACCAAATATTTGTGCAATCGTTCTAACATGTTTTTATACTTGTACCTTGCATGAAACATGACAATTTGATTCACATGCTATTATGAACGAGTCTTAACGAGCCATAGGACTAATTGAACAACTTTGACCCCTCGTGACTTTCGTTATTGATACAACCTATTTGTTTAGGTCAAGACTAGCATTGTTACTGCACGTTTACTTGTCGAAGTACTTTTTGGTTCGTGCATACAAGGTGAGATCATAGTCCCACTTTTACTCTTTTTGAACTTACATTTGGGATGAGAAAACATAAACATTTCTTTACTAAGTGAACACAAGTACAGGAAAACAAACATTCTACATACGAGTTTAGAACAAAATCCTCAATTCGATTATCATTAGTTACACTTGCCGGGTGTAAGCGAGAACTTATGTTGTATGGATCCATATGGGTTTGACAAACCCTCATTCAAACGGTTCGCTACCGTTTACGAATGAAATATATTTTCGAGAAACAGTGTATGTTCTAGCACTAAGTGATGGGGTTCAATGGAAGGAAATGTTAAGCATTGATAATTGGGTGCTCGTGAAACAAACTTTTGGAATGTATTACTATTAATTCATTGATGCAAATCTTGTGGTTCACTTGTACTTACTTACTTAAACCTATGATTTCACCAACGTTTTCGTTGACAGATTTCTATGTTTTTCTCAGGTCCTTGAACGATACATGATACATGCTTCCGCTCATTATTTGATACTTGCATTGGATGTCGAGTATATGTGCATTTCATGGAGCGTCTTTTGACTTTACTTTAAACCGTGTCGCCTAGAATTTCATTCGTATTATAACGTTGTAACTTAACTATTGGTTGAACAATTCTTGTAAACTTTGGGAACAAATCTTTATTTTGAAATGAAGGCGACATATTTTGGTCAAACTTTGTCTTAAAGACTTATGACCACGTAACGGGACCTAAGTAGACGGCGCCGTCAAACATGATTTGGTCGGGTCGCTACATTCTTCATATATTCTACAAGTTCTAGTTACATAAAATCAAGAATACTTTCAAGTTTGCTAGCTCACTTCCAATCTTGTAAGGAGATCATCCAACCTCAAGAAATCTTTGTTTCTTACAGTAGGTTATCATTCTAATACAAGGTAATAATCATATTCAAACTTTGGTTCAATTTCTATAACTATAACAATCTTATTTCAAGTGATGATCTTACTTGAACTTGTTTTCGTGTCATGATTCTGCTTCAAGAACTTCGAGCCATCCAAGGATCCGTTGAAGCTAGATCCATTTTTCTCTTTTCCAGTAGGTTTATCCAAGGAACTTAAGGTAGTAATGATGTTCATAACATCATTCGATTCATACTTATAAAGCTATCTTATTCGAAGGTTTAAACTTGTAATCACTAGAACATAGTTTAGTTAATTCTAAACTTGTTCGCAAACAAAAGTTAATCCTTCTAACTTGACTTTTAAAATCAACTAAACACATGTTCTATATCTATATGATATGCTAACTTAATGATTTAAAACCTGGAGACACGAAAAACACCGTAAAACCGGATTTACGCCGTCGTAGTAACACCGCGGGCTGTTTTGGGTTAGTTAATTAAAAACTATGATAAACTTTGATTTAAAAGTTATTATTCTGAGAAAATGATTTTTATTATGAACATGAAACTATATCCAAAAATTATGGTTAAACTCAAAGTGGAAGTATGTTTTCTAAAATGGTCATCTAGACGTCGTTCTTTCGACTGAAATGACTACCTTTAAAAAAACGACTTGTAACTTATTTTTCCGACTATAAACCTATACTTTTTCTATTTATATTCATAAAATAGAGTTCAATATGAAACCATAGCAATTTGATTCACTCAAAACGGATTTAAAATGAAGAAGTTATGGGTAAAACAAGATTGGATAATTTTTCTCATTTTAGCTACGTGAAAATTGGTAACAAATCTATTCCAACCATAACTTAATCAACTTGTATTGTATATTATGTAATCTTGAGATACCATAGACACGTATACAATGTTTCAACCTATCATGTCGACACATCTATATATATTTCGGAACAACCATAGACACTCTATATGTGAATGTTGGAGTTAGCTATACAGGGTTGAGGTTGATTCCAAAATATATATAGTTTGAGTTGTGATCAATACTGAGATACGTATACACTGGGTCGTGGATTGATTCAAGATAATATTTATCGATTTATTTCTGTACATCTAACTGTGGACAACTAGTTGTAGGTTACTAACGAGGACAGCTGACTTAATAAACTTAAAACATCAAAATATATTAAAAGTGTTGTAAATATATTTTGAACATACTTTGATATATATGTATATATTGTTATAGGTTCGTGAATCAACCAGTGGCCAAGTCTTACTTCCCGACGAAGTAAAAATCTGTGAAAGTGAGTTATAGTCCCACTTTTAAAATCTAATATTTTTGGGATGAGAATACATGCAGGTTTTATAAATGATTTACAAAATAGACACAAGTACGTGAAACTACATTCTATGGTTGAATTATCGAAATCGAATATGCCCCTTTTTATTAAGTCTGGTAATCTAAGAATTAGGGAACAGACACCCTAATTGACGCGAATCCTAAAGATAGATCTATTGGGCCTAACAAACCCCATCCAAAGTACCGGATGCTTTAGTACTTCGAAATTTATATCATATCCGAAGGGTGTCCCGGAATGATGGGGATATTCTTATATATGCATCTTGTTAATGTCGGTTACCAGGTGTTCACCATATGAATGACTTTTATCTCTATGTATGGGATGTTTATTGAAATATGAAATCTTGTGGTCTATTATTATGATTTGATATATATAGGTTAAACCTATAACTCACCAACATTTTTGTTGACGTTTTAAGCATGTTTATTCTCAGGTGATTATTAAGAGCTTCCGCTGTCACATACTTAAATAAGGACGAGATTTGGAGTCCATGCTTGTATGATATTGTGTAAAAACTGCATTCAAGAAACTTATTTTGTTGTAACATATTTGTATTGTAAACCATTATGTAATGGTCGTGTGTAAACAGGATATTTTTGATTATCATTATTTGATAATCTACGTAAAGCTTTTTAAACCTTTATTTATGAAATAAAGGTTATGGTTTGTTTTAAAATGAATGCAGTCTTTGAAAAACGTCTCATATAGAGGTCAAAACCTCGCAACGAAATCAATTAATATGGAACGTTTTTAATCAATAAGAACGGGACATTTCAAAAATTAGCTACTTTGGAAAGGGATTGCAAAACGATCTTCGGTAATAACAATGTCAAAGGAACTAGAACAGATACGTGTCAAACGTTTACTCAGTTTCCGAGGGTTTTTCAGGTGCATAACTATATGCATCAATCTTTTCTTCCGTAGATGAAGTGCGGTTGGTTTATCCTCTCGATTGAGTTGTTTTTAAGAATCATGATAGATTTGAACGCTGATTGTAATCGTCGAGATACAATGAGGTTTAAGATGAAATCAAGTGGCAATCTTGAAGAAATGTTTAGTTTCATATGTTATAATCAATATTTTAATTCATTTTAATTGTCCAATGTCATTAGTCCACAGTCGATAGTCCACAGTAACAGTCCAATAATTCATATATAGTTTAATATATAATATACGAATTAATTAATACGTGTCGTGACCCGTATACGTCTCAGACTCGATCACAACTCAAACTATATATATTATTGTAGAATCAACCTCAACCCTGTATAGAGAACTCGATCATTACTGCATATAGAGTGTCTATGGTGATTCTAAATAATATATATAGATGCGTCGATATGATATGTCAAAACATTGTATACGTGTCCCGATATTTAAAGTGCGTAAAATAATTACAGAAATTAAATGACGATAAATAAAAGTGCGATAATTAAATTGCGATAAATAAACTGCGATAAATAAAATGTAATCAGTTATCTAGGAACAGTTAGCTGGAACAGTTAGCATGGATTCTTAACAAAATTTTTCATAGTTAATTTGTTTGTTTCTAACAGATTTTATTTTGTCATATGTTTTCTTCATATGCCACTTGTTGGATTCTGGGAAGTCAAAATCCAAATATGAAATTGAATGAAAATGGTTATTCTGTGGTGAACGGATACGTATATCGGTGGTTGTAAGTAGGATAGTAAATGACTGTTGAATCAGCTTCGACGAATGTACAATGTAACTTATTAAGATGAAATCTAATTATTCCTCGGGTATTACCTACCCGTTAAAAAAAAAATTCACCATTAATATTTTGTACAAAAGTACTTTTAATTACAATCTTTATGAAAACATATATACATATATATTTTCTTCAGATGAAATCATGAATTTAATGAGTTAATATGATATTAATCTCATTTGCTTTTCGGTTTGAGCTAGAATAAGAAATCTCTAAAACTTTTTGAAACCACATATTCTTCGCAGAATATCAATGAAGTTATGGATCAATACTTCATCGTTCATTATTGTTGGTACTCCTTGGTATCAATGGTGCGTATGATGTTGATGTTTGTGGGACAGATTATGATGTCGAGACGTGTGATGCGGATGTTGTTTGTTAGTGGTGATGATGGTATTGTTGATGTTATTGATGGTGGTGCTGATTATGCTGCTGGTGCTGCTGCTGGTGTTTGCAACCTTTGCACCATGTTCTCCAAAGCCGTTACGCGAGCGCGAAGTTCGTTAACTTCTGCTAGTACACCGGGATGATTGGCGGTTAGAGCGAGCGAATGAACAAGATTTGTAATATGGGATAGTATATAATCGAGACAAGATACTCTAGAAATGAGAGAGAAAATGGTGTTTCGAATAGGTTCGCCGGTAATGCTTCAGGTTCATCGCCAAGAGGGCAATTTGGTGGATGGAATGGATCACCTTCTTCTTGTCTCCAGTGATTTAGTATATTACGAACCCATCCCCAATTCATCCAGAATAGATGATGGGAAATTGGTTGATCCATTCCGATGACGCTGCTTTCGGAACCCGAATGGAAATTCATATCGGCATAACTGTCGGAATCTGAAGAATTCGAACTAGTTGCGGAATCCATCTTGTATAATGGGGAAAATGAATTTTTGGTATGGAATAGATTATAGGAGTTAGATTTCGTACTCTTCAATACATAATTTACATATGTATATATAATACCAAAATCCCGTAAATTACAGAGAATCTTTGAAAAGATATCAGTCAAAGTTCGCAATAACAGATATGCTAAGATAAGAATTCGTCTATACACTATCAATGCAGTAAATGCAGTAAAACGTGTCTAGACTTATGAATGATAAGCAGGTAATTTCCTAAGGATGATAAGCAGATGATTTCCGACTAGAAATGATAAGCAAAACTTTTGACATGTAGACATTATCGAAGTCCAGACTCATTAATGCATCCTAACAACTACTAGTTAGACACACTAATGCAAGACCTGGTTCGCTACGACCACCGCTCTGATACCAACTGAAAGGACCCGTCCTAATCCACCTGGATGAAGTCATCAACATTTGGTCCCATTGCGATGATCTACTCCAAGTAATGTCCTTATATTGAGCAAATGCACAGCGGAAGACTTAATTCGTACCTGAGAATAAACATGCTTTAAAGTGTCAACCAAAAGGTTGGTGAGTTCATAGGTTTATCATAACAATCATTTCAATATGTTAATAGACCACAAGATTTCATAATCATAAACATAATACACTCGCAAGTGTATGTAAAGCATTCTAAGTGGTTGAGCACTTGGTAACCATACTTAACATTTAATCAACGTCGCATATTCCCTTTATTATGAAATCTCACTACACCGTAACAAGTGTAGTCACCAATACGAAGTACTGTGCAACCGTTGAATACTGGTCGTCCAGTCCGGCTGGGGTTGTCAGGCCCGATAGATCTATCAACAGGATTCGCATTTACAATACCGCATGTAAATGGTAGTTACCAAGCTATTAGGGAAAAATATGCAAAGTGGTACAACTCAACGTAGAATATGTTTTTAGTACTTGTGTCCATTTCGTAAAACAGGTATAAAACAGTGCATGTATTCTCAGCCCAAAAATATATATAAAAAGGGAGTAATGAAACTCACTTTTGCCTTGAAGGTATTTAATTCGACTTGGTCTCCGATAGATATCACGAACCTAACCATATATATAATATATCAACATATTTTCTTTTTAAGTAATCGTTACATATATATATATATATATATATATATATATATATATATATATATATATATATATATATATATATATATATATATATATATATATATATATATATATATATATATATATACTTTTAATACTTTTAATATTTTCTTAGTCCGTAGTTAGCAGTCCGATGTTAGTGGTCCACAATTAGTTGCTTAAATAAAATAAATAAAGACCTCATCGTATTCGTATTGATCAGAATTAATCTCGACCCATGGTACCATATTGTCAAATGACATGTTGCGTACATAAAGTACCGTGTTGTCAAATGACGTGTTGCGTACAATCATGAGGTCTTATGATTAATCTTCTCGTGTTGTTTACGGGTGGTCCTGAAATATATAAAATCAAATCATAAGTAATTATATATAAAATATCATATTAATTAGAAAAGATGTGATTAATTTACTTTTTCTCCAAATATTTTCGTAGCTAAACTAGCTTCGGATACCCAATCTTGTTTTAGTCGTAGTTTCTTCATTACAACTCCGTTTTTGTTGGTTCAACTTGCCACTTCCTTGGATCGAGTCAAATTTTAAGAATATGAACTGAAAATACCTTAGTTTGTATTCGAAATCATAGGTTATAGGTTAAACTTTGGTGAAACTTATGAAAGTGATCATTTTCCATCATAAAAACAACATTTAATGATCATTTTTCTAAAAATACTTACACTTTGAGTTAAACCATGAAATTTTTATGTGTTAACATATTCATAAGAAATATCATTTTTTCAGAACATGAACTTCCAATTCAAAGTTCAAGATGGTTTTTAATTATCCAACCCAAAACAGCCCCTGGTTTTATTGAGGTTGGATGATCACTTTACAAGATTGGAAGTAAGCTAGCAAACTTGGAAGTATTCTTGATTTTATGAAACTAGAACTTATAGAATTTATGAAGAACACTTAGAACTTGAAGATAGAACTTGAGAGAGATCAATTTGATGAAGAAAATTGATGAATGAAAGTGTTTGTAGGTGTTTTTGGTCATTGGTATATGGATTTGATATAAAGGATGTGTAATTTTGTTTACATGTAAATAAGTCATGAATGATTACTAATATTTTTGTAATTTTATGAGATATTTCTTGCTAGTTACCAAATGATGGTTCTCACATGTGTTAGGTGATTTACATGGGATTCTAAGAGCTAATAATTGGAGTGTATATACCAATAGTACATACATCTAAAAGCTGTGTATTGTACGAGTACGAATACGGGTGTATACGAGTAGAATTGTTGATGAAACTGAACGAGGATGTAATTGTAAGCATTTTTGTTAAGTAGAAGTATTTTGATAAGTGTCTTGAAGTCTTTCAAAAGTGTATGAATACATATTAAAACACTACATGTATATACATTTTAACTGAGTCGTTAAGTCATCTTTAGTCGTTACATGTAAGTGTTGTTTTAAAACCTTTAGGTTAACGATCTTGTTAAATGTTGTTAACCTATTGTTTATTATATCTAAAGAGATGTTAAATTATTACATTATCATGATATTATGATATATTAATATATCTTAATATGATATATATATATATATATATATAATTAAATGTTATTACAACGATAATCGTTACATATATGTCTCGTTTCGAAATCATTAAGTTAGTAGTCTTGTTTTTACATATGTAGTTCATTGTTAATATATTTAATGATATGTTTACTTATCATAATACCATGTTAACTATATATATATCCATATATATGACATCATATAGTTTTTACAAGTTTTAACGTTCGTGAATCACCGGTCAAATTGGGTGGTCAATTGTCTATATAAAACCTATTTCAATTAATCAAGTCTTAACAAGTTTGATTGCTTAACATGTTGGAAACACTTAATCATATAAATATCAATTTCATTTAATATATATAAACAAGGAAAAGTTCGGGTCACTACAAAACATAGCCGCAGTACAGGCTGCGATGCAAAATAACAATAACTCTGGATCTAGCAGTGGAACTAATTCCACAAGAAATCTTGTCGGATGCTCCTACAAAGAATTCACTTCCTGCAAACCTTTGGAATTTGATGGAACCGAAGGACCAATTGGATTGAAACGGTGGACCGAGAAAGTCGAATCGGTGTTTGCCATAAGTAAGTGTACTTAAGAGGACAAAGTTAAGTATGCTACGCATACCTTCACAGGTACTGTGTTAATGTGGTGGAACACCTATCTTGAACAGGTAGGACAAAATGCTGCTTACGCACTACCGTGGTCGGCATTCAAGCAATTGATGAACGAGCAGTACCGTCCTAGAAACGAAGTCAATAAGCTCAAGGCAGAACTTAGAGAGTTACGAACACAAGGGTTCGACATTACCACACATGAACGAAGATACACAGAGGTGTGTCTATTGTGTCCGGGAGCGTTCGAAGATGAAGAAGAAAAGATCGACGCGTTTGTAAAAGGGTTACCAGTAAGGATTCAAGAAGATGTGAGTTCATACGAGCCCGCTTCTATACAGAAGGCAAGTCGAATGGCTCATAAACTCATAAATCAGTTTGAGGGAATAATTTAAGAGCAGGCGGCCAAAGAAGCCAACACGAAACAACTCAAGAGGAAGTGGGAGGAAAACGGTGACAAGAGTCACCAGAACAACAACAACAACAACAATTACAACCACAATCGCAACAACTATTCCAACAACCGCAATAATAATCGCAACAATAACCGTAATCCAAATAATAACTATAACAAACATCCCAACAACAACAACTACAACAACCGTTCCAACAACAATAACAATCTCAACAACAACCTCAATAACAACAACGGCAACAAAAACCAAAAATGCCAAAGGTGTGAAGAGTACCACCAGAATGGGTTCTGTACGACATTTTACACCAAGTGTAAAAGAACTGGCCATGGTGCAAAAAAGTGTGAGGTCTACGGACCAAAGTTTAACAGAACTAAAGGAACAAATAGTGGCGAAACAAGTAATGCCGCCTTTGTTTGTTATGGATACGGAAAAACTGGCCACATTAGAAGTAATTGCCCGAATCAGGGGAATACTAATGGGCAGGGCCGCGGAAGAGTTTTCAATATTAATACGGCAGAAGCGCAGGAAGACCCGGAGCTTGTTACGGGTACATTTCTTATTGATAACAAATCGGCTTATGTTTTATTTGATTCGGGTGCGAATAGAAGCTATATGAGTAGAGATTTTTGTGCTAAGTTAAGTTGCCCATTGACGCCTTTGGATAGTAAATTTTTACTCGAATTAGCAAACGGTAAATTAATTTCAGCAGATAATATATGTCGGGATAGAGAAATTAAACTGGGGAATGAAACGTTTAAAATTGATTTAATACCAGTCGAGTTAGGGAGTTTTGATGTAATAATTGGCATGGACTGGTTGAAAAAGTTGAGAGCAGAGGTCGTTTGTTACAAAAATGCGATTCGCATTATGCGTGAAAAGGGAAAACCTTTAATGGTGTACGGAGAAAAGAACAACGCGAAAATAAATCTTATTAGTAGTTTGAAGGCGCAAAAACTAATAAGAAAAGGTTGTTACGTCATTCTAGCACACATCGAGGAAGTTAAACCTGAAGAAAAGAACATCAGTGATGTTTCCGTCGCAAAAGAATTTCCCGATGTATTTCTGAAAAAATTACCGGGATTACCCCCACATCGATCCGTTGAATTTCAAATAGACCTTGTACCAGGAGCTGCACCAATAGCTCGTTCTCCATACAGACTTGCACCCAGCGAAATGAAAGAATTACAAAGTCAATTACAGGAACTTTTAGAGCGTGGTTTCATTCGACCAAGTACATCACCATGGGGAGCTTATGTTCTGTTTGTCAAGAAGAAAGATGGTACATTCAGGTTGTGTATTGACTACCGAGAGTTGAACAAACTTACCATCAAGAACCGCTACCCACTACCGAGAATCGACGACTTATTTGATCAACTACAAGGCTCGTCGGTTTATTCGAAGATTGATTTACGTTCTGGGTATCATCAAATGCGGGTGAAGGAGGATGATATTCCAAAGACTGCTTTTAGGACGCGTTACGGTCATTACGAGTTTATGGTTATGCCGTTTGGGTTGACTAACGCACCAGCTATTTTCATGAACCGAGTGTGTGGACCATACCTTGACAAGTTTGTCATTGTTTTCATCGATGACATACTTATTTACTCAAAGAATGACCAAGAGCACGAAGAACATTTGAGAAAAGTGCTAGAGTTGTTAAGGAAAGAAAAACTGTACGCTAAATTTTCAAAGTGTGCATTTTGGTTGGGAGAAGTTCAATTCATCGGTCATATAGTGAACAAAGAAAGTATTCAGGTGGATCCAGCAAAGATTGAAACCGTTGAAAAGGGGGAAATCCCGAAAAATCCGAAACACATACGTCAATTTTTAGGGCTAGCTGGTTATTACAGGAGATTCATCCAAGATTTTTCCAAAATAGCAAAACATTGACTGCATTAACGCATAAAGGGAAGAAATTTGAATGGAAGGATGAACAAGAGAAAGCGTTTCAATTGTTGAAGAAAAAGTTAACTACGATACCTATATTGTCATTACCTGAAGGGAATGATGATTTTGTGATATATTGTGATGCCTCAAAGCAAGGTCTCGGTTGTGTATTAATGCAACGAATGAAGGAAATTGCTTATGTGTCTAGACAATTGAAGATTCACGAGCAGAATTATACGACGCATGATTTGGAATTAGGCCTGGTTGTTTTTGCATTAAAGACTTGGAGGCACTACTTATATGGGGTCAAAAGTATTCTATATACCGACCACAAAAGTCTTCAACACATATTTAATCAGAAACAACTGAACATGAGGCAGCGCATATGGATTGAATTATTGAATGATTACGACTTTGAGATTCGTTACCACCCGGGGAAGGCAAATGTGGTAGCCGACGCTTTTCGCAGAAAGGACAGGGAATCTATTCGAGTAAAAGCTATGAATATAATGATTCACACTAACCTTACTACTCAAATAAAGGAGGCGCAACAAGAAGTTTTAAAAGAGGGAAACTTAAGGGATAAAATACCCAAAGGATCGGAGAAGCATCTTAATATTTGGGAAGACGGAACCCGGTATAGGGCTGAAAGAATTTGGGTACCAAAATTTGGAGATGTGAGAGAAATGGTACTTAGAGAAGCTCATAAAACTAGATACTCAATACATCCTGGAACGGGAAAGATGTACAAGGATCTTAAGAAACATTTTTGGTGGCCAGGTATGAAAGCCGATGTTGCTAAATACGTAGGGAAATGTTTGACGTGTTTTAAGGTCAAAGCTAAGCATCAGAAACCATCAGGTCTACTTCAACAACCCGAAATCCTGGAATGGAAATGGGAAAACATAACCATGGATTTCATCACTAAATTGCCAAGGACTGCAAGTGGTTTTGATACTATTTGAGTAATAGTTGATCGTCTCACCAAATCAGCACACTTCCTGCCAATAAGAGAAGATGACAAGATGGAGAAGTTAGCACGACTGTATTTGAAGGAAGTCGTCTCCAGACATGGAATACCAATCTCTATTATCTCTGATAGGGATGGCAGATTTATTTCAAGATTCTGGCAGACATTACAGCAAGCATTAGGAACTCGTCAAGACATGAGTACTGCCTATCATCTACAAACTGATGGGCAGAGTGAAAGGACGATACAAACGCTTGAAGACATGCTACGAGCATGTGTTATTGATTTCGGAAACAGTTGGGATCGACATCTACCGTTAGCAGAATTTTCCTACAACGACAGCTACCATTCAAGCATTTAGATGGCACCGTTTGAAGCACCTTATGGTAGAAAGTGTAGGTCTCCGATTTGTTGGAGTGAAGTGGGGGATAGACAGATTACGGGTCCAGAGATAATACAAGAAACTACCGAGAAGATCATCCAAATTCAACAACGGTTGAAAACTGCCCAAAGTCGACAAAAGAGCTACGCTGACATTAAAAGAAAAGATATAGAATTTGAAATTGGAGAAATGGTCATGCTTAAAGTTACACCTTGGAAAGGCGTTGTTCGATTTGGTAAACGGGGGAAATTAAATCCAAGGTATATTGGACCATTCAAGGTTATTGATCATGTCGGACCAGTAGCTTACCGGCTTGAGTTACCTCAACAACTCGCGGCTGTACATAACACTTTCCATGTCTCGAATTTGAAGAAATGTTTTGCTAAAGAAGATCTCACTATACCGTTAGACGAAATCCAAATCAACGAAAAACTTCAATTCATCGAAGAACCCGTCGAAATAATGGATCGTGAGGTTAAAAGACTTAAGCAAAACAAGATACCAATTGTTAAGGTTCGATGGAATGCTCGTAGAGGACCCGAGTTCACCTGGGAATGAGAAGATCAGATGAAAAAGAAATACCTGCACTTATTTCCAGAAGATGCGTCAACACCTCCAACTGCTTAAAATTTCGGGACGAAATTTATTTAACGGGTAGGTACTGTAGTGACCCAAACTTTTCCATGTTTATATATATTAAATAAAATTGATATTTATATGATTAAGTGTTTCCAACATGTTAAGCAATCAAACTTGTTAAGACGTGATTAATTGAAATAGGTTTCATATAGACAATTGACCACCCAAGTTGACCGGTGATTCACGAACGTTAAAACTTGTAAAAACTATATGATGTCATATATATGGATATATATATATATAGTTAACATGATATTATGATAAGTAAAAAATATCATTAAGTATATTACCAATGAACTACATATGTAAAAAAACAAGACTACTAACTTAATGATTTCGAAACGAGACATATATGTAACGATTATCGTTGTAACAATATTTAACTGTATATATATCATACTAAGATATATTAATATATCATAATATCATGATAATGTAATAATTTAACATCTCTTTAGATATAATAAACAATAGGTTAACAACATTTAACAAGATCGTTAACCTAAAGGTTTCAAAACAACACTTACATGTAACGACTAAAGATGACTTAACGACTCAGTTAAAATGTATATACATGTAGTGTTTTAATATGTATTCATACACTTTTGAAAGACTTCAAGACACTTATCAAAATACTTCTACTTAACAAAAATGCTTACAATTACATCCTCGTTCAGTTTCATCAACAATTCTACTCGTATGCACCCGTATTCGTACTCGTACAATACACAGCTTTTAGATGTCTGTACAATTGGTATATACACTCCAATGATCAGCTCTTAGCAGCCCATGTGAGTCACCTAACACATGTGAGAACCATCATTTGGCAACTAGCATGAAATATCTCAAAAAATTACAAAAATATTAGTAATCATTCATGACTTATTTACATGTAAACAAAATTACACATCCTTTATATCTAATCCATATACCAATGATCAAAAACATCTACAAACACTTTCATTCATCAATTTTCTTCATTAAATTGATCTCTCTCAAGTTCTATCTTCAAGTTCTAAGTGTTCTTCATAAATTCTATAAGTTCTAGTTTTATAAAATCAAGAATACTTCCAAGTTTGCTAGCTTACTTCCAATATTGTAAAGTGATCATCCAACCTCAAGAAATCTTTCTTATTTACAGTAAGATATCTTTCTAATTGATTATGCATATTTTAACCGTGGGGTTTAATATGCCTGCTCAATACATAAAGAGGGGTTTAAGGATCTTAGAACGTGGCTCTCCGGTCCAGCTACCGTGAATAACCCTGGCCGACATGATGATGTCGGCGGGGTGGCCAAGTGATTAAGTCCACCTCCGATAACGGTCGTCGATCAAGAGGCCCCAAATAAGGTCGTAGGTACTAGCTTACAAAAGACTAACCTGTTAACCTTGAAAAGATGCTGAATGATGCTGTTTTACGTAATGTGTATCGTATGTGATGGTTACGTAATGTGCCGTGTCCGGTGAATGATGATTAGGGTTTGTATTTATAGGCAAACCCTAATTCTAGAACCGTCCCAGATCATGATAATCTCATCCATAACTGACTCCCCCTAATCACGGATATAATTATGTAAAAGATATTTACTTGACAGCTAAGCAACCGATGTACCGAGAACAAAGGAATCAGATACAATCCGCATACCGCATAGCGCACACAAGCACACGCATACGCACACTATTAAGCGCCCGCATGCATATGAGGTGCGCATGCGGGTTGCGGTATCATTATGTCCCCCAGTTTGATGTTATATGACGCAAGACACATGACATCAAACTATTAAGCGGAAAAAACAAGAAAACGGATAGCATTCAATGTTCCGCGTGCGTTTTGAGGTCATTTAATGCCTGTCACTGTCGCAGAAGACCATTCGGCTGACAAGACATAAAGTGGCAGTTGGCAGGCGCGTGTCAGCCACGCGCTCATAGGTAACCATACCCATCTGACATCCTCACGCGCACTCAAAATGCTAACCGTTGATCGCTGAACAAGTGTACAGCCACGATAAACCCATTCCAGCCCATGGCCCCAAATCGTCTCTATAAATAGCCCTAAATCACACACATTTCCATTTTTCTGCTCCAAGCTTCCTCAATACGCTGCTACATTCAATTCCGATCAAATCCTAAATACTCCGGCCACCGTCTAAAGGTTAGTGATTCTCCAACCATTCTATAGAAAATGACTAAGGCTAACGAAACCTATGTAGATAGTGTCAGATCGATTATAGAGCAGAAACATATTGACCACTTAGTTAAACAATACCCGCCGTTAGCAAAATACAATCCGGTGCCACCCCTGCCCAATCAGCGTGCTCACGAGCCACCGGAGAAAAAGGTGGCCATCTACGAACATGCGTTCAAGCATGGTAACTTTAGGGTTCCCCATCCGACTACTTCCTAGGCGTATTAGATCATTTCAGAGTGAGATTAGGACAACTACACCCTTATACCATAGGCAAAATAGTTCTGTTTGAAATGTGGTGCGCCGCACTCGATAGGGTTCCGTTGGTAAAAGTTTTCTGTCATCTATACCGCTTAGCCAATCACCACAAATCCTGGTTCACCTTCTTTGCCCGTCAAAATTTCACCAAAACCCCAAAGTCAAATGCGGGTAACTGGAAAGAAATTTTCTTTTTCATTGACCAAACTGTAGTTGGTACCGCTTTTGCGCAAACGCTTATATGGTGCGAGAAGGTGGAAAAGGATGTGAACAAAACCCCGGTCCTTGATGACGAGGAAACAAAGCTGTTAGCGGAGTGCGCTAACGCACAGCTGGTGCACCGGTCATACGGGAACGTGATGTTGCGGCTAGGGAAGATATCCGCACACTGGCCGTGGGAGGATGTGCGTCCAGCCATAGTCGGACCGGATGGAAAGGGTAGGAATAGTATAATCACGTACTAAAAACAGTGCTATTTATGTGTTCTAACGCATGCGTGCATGTTTGCAGAGATGAAGATAAAGAGAGTACTGACTGCGGAGGAGATTGCGGGCATCGCCTTCCGCAAACAGAATGTGAACCAGCCGTTAGAGCAGGAGAAGACTGGAGAGAATGCACCTGCCACCTCCGGCAATAAGCGCAAGGCCGCCGAAGCCTCCCAATCCCAACAAAAGAAGAAGAAACTCACTCCCAAACAGAGGGAGGACAAGCGGAACGACAACTTCGTTCCCATCGAACCCCGTTCTGCGGATCTACCTCCCCCATCATCTGGTAAGAGTTCTGCTTGCGCGCATACCGCACATTTAAGTTTGCATTTATTTAACCATTTATGAATACGCAGGGCATGCTGAAGAGACTTATCACACCCCACCGCAGGTCAATCCGGACCTCGAAGCTACCGCCGAGTCAAAGGACAAGACGATACACCTGGACTCCGAGTCTACACCAACCCCGCCACACGGTAGCTTTTGATTGGCGAACCTGGCACAGCTCACCCAGTCATCTGCGGAAAATGCCGCAGAGCAATCCGCCTTCCTTCAACAAATCTTCCCTACTGAGTTCCGCAACCAACTAGCCGCACTGCCTTTTAATCAGGCGCTCAACGCCTTCGTCCAAAATGGCCTCGTCTTTTTTGGCATGGTTGCGGATCAAGCCCGCCGTTCCACTATCTTGTATCAAGTGGCCGTGCAGAAAGAAACAGAGCTAGGGCTGCTGCAAGCGGGGGTTGATCAGGTGAAGAAAGACAGGGACGCCGCAGAAGAAGCGCGCAAGGGTGGAGTTAACCGCGGCGGAAACCAAAACTGCACTGATTGAAGAGAGAAAGAAAAACCGCGAGCTGGTTGGTGCGGTTGACCAGTCCAAGGGGGAGGCGGAGCGTCTGCGGGTGGAGCTGGAAAGGGTGACGAGGGAAAAGGATGACGTGGTTACAGGTCGCGAGCTAGCGGAGGCGGACTTGACAAAACTCCGCACCGCTCTTCCTACCATTGCGCAGAAAGTAATGGATTCCGAGCCTGTCTCCGACAAGTTCAACGCCTATATTGACGCGGTAAAAGACCACGAAATCAACAAGGCAGTGCTAGAGGTGATCCAAGCCTGCGGGCTCACACCGCCGTACCCTGACGTCGTGCAGAAAAAATTGAAGGAGAGTACGGCTGCGGTGCTCATGGAAGCGGAAGAAGCCATCACTGCCATCCCGATCCCCCTAATTAATGCGTTTGCCACGGACCCTAATATGTCGATTGATGGGTTCCTCAAGGAGGAGTTTTAGTTTGTTGTAATAGTTTGCGCCGTAAGTCCTTTGCTTAGGCAGGCAATTGTAAATACAATTTTTGAGCCACAGGTCCCGTGATGGGCAGGCGTTTAAAACAATTACCATTTGTGTAACAACTTAATTTGATGTTGTGACGACCCGGAAATTTCCGACTAAATTTAAACTTTATCTTTATATTATTCTGACACGATAAGCAATGTTTGTTAAGTTAAATCTCAAGGATTTTAAACTATGTTTATACATTCATTTAAACCTCGACCAAATTCCAATGATTCACGAACCATTAAATGAACATATATGAATATGTATGTATATGTGTATATGTTATAAATTGAAAATGTCAACAAAGTATTTAAACGTATAATGCTTTATATGAACGTATTTGTTTCAATATGATTATCGATGAAATTAAAAAAAATATATTAAATGATTGAATTATCAGAAACATTGAATTATGATTACAAGTCTCTGTTGAGAGGTCCACTATGATTTGAGAAAATCTATTCATCTTAACGATATTCGGAATAATTTGTAAAGCTATTTATAAATAAAAATAAAAAGTGTCATTTACGAAAGTTAGACAAAAGCTAGTGGAGAATTGGTTTCCATAATATTCTATTAATCTATTTTCAAATGTATAAAAACGTTTTCAGTTTAAAAAGAACTTTATTATTAAAACGTATATAACTTTTATAAATATCTAGAATCACTTTTGACAACTCATTACTTAACCAGTATAATAAATATAACGATATTTATATTTAATTTCATTAAATATATATAACGATTTAATTTAATATTATATATATTTATACGCGTATTATACATACATAGTTTTTATACTTTTACTATAATTTAACTTTACCTTTACTTTATTTTTACTTTATCTTAACTTTAATAATTCACTTTAATAATTCATACTTTAATAATTCACTTTAATAATTCATACTTTAATAATTCACTTTAATAATTCATACTTTAATAATTCACTTTAATAATTCATACTTTAATAATTCACTTTAATAATTCATACTTTAATAATTCACTTTAATAATTCAAAAATCTATTATAAATAGAATTCAATAGATTTCATTATTTGATAGAAACTTGAAAATATTTTCTCTAAACTCTCTCAATCGATTTACATATATATATTTACTCCGTATTATTTCAAGAAATTATCAGTATACATAAAATATTACGACGGAGTGCTGTCCGAGTGATTTCAAAATTGTTTTTCGAGCGGGATAGAGCTAAGGAAATTATGGGTTAAAGCTATGGAGGTTATGGGTATGGTTCGGGAGTATTGCTCGTGAGTCAAACTAGTGTTTATCATCTCTGTTGCGTCTACGTACTTTTTCTGCAATATTGAATCTCAATATTGTAAGTTCGTGAATCCAAGGCCAACATTGCACTTGTTCAATGACGTCATATGTATTTTTACTACAAAATACAGTATTGTGAGTTTCATTTGCTCCCTTTTATATATATTTTTGGGACTGAGAATACATGCGCTGTTTTTATAAATGTTTTACAAAATAGGCACAAGTACTAAAACTAATTCTACGTGGGTTTAAACCAGAAATATACCCTTAGCTTGGTAACATTAAACTACTTGTCTATGTACGGTAGGCGCGAATCCTAAAGATAGATCTATTGGGCCTGACAAACCCCATCCTGACTATGGGATGCTTTAGTACTTCGAGGTTATTTTAAACACACCTGATCTGGTGTACTTCAGAGGGTAAAACATGAACGTTAAGGCTTGTTACCAGGTGCCTACAACTTATAGAATACTTTTATACACTTGCGAGTGTACATATATTTATAAACGGAAATCTTGTGGTCTATTAATATATTGAAATGATTGTTATGATAAACCTATGAACTCACCAACCTTTTGGTTGACACTTTAAAGCATGTTTATTCTCAGGTATTAAAGAAATCTTCCGCTGTGCATTAGCTCATTTTAAGGATATTACTTGGAGTCATTCATGGCATATTTTGAAAGACGTTGCATTCGAGTCATTGAGTTCATCAAGATTATTATTATGTCAATTATAGTTGGATGTATTATGAAATGGTGTGCATGCCGTCAACTTTCATTGTAAAGAAAGTTTGTCTTTTAAAAACGAATGCAATGTTTATAAAATGTATCATATAGAGGTCAAATACCTCGTGATGTAATCAACTATTGTGAATCGTTTATAATGTATATGAACGGGTCCTTTCAGTTGGTATCAGAGCGGTAGTCTTAGCGAACCAGGTCTTGCATTAGTGTGTCTAACTGATAGTTGTTAAGTGAAATGTCCCGTTCTTATTGATTAAAAACGTTCCATATTAATTGATTTTGTTGCGAGGTTTTGACCTCTATATGAGACGTTTTTTAAAGACTGCATTCATTTTAAAACAAACCATAACCTTTATTTCATCAATAAAGGTTTAAAAAGCTTTACGTAGATTATCAAATAATGATAATCTAAAATATCCTGTTTACACACGACCATTACATAATGGTTTTCAATACAAATATGTTACAACGAAATAAGTTTCTTGAATGCAGTTTTTACACAATATCATACAAGCATGGACTCCAAATCTCGTCCTTATTTAAGTATGCGACAGCAGAAGCTCTTAATAATCACCTGAGAATAAACATGCTTAAAACGTCAACAAAAATGTTGGTGAGTTATAGGTTTAACCTATATATATCAAATCATAATAATAGACTACAAGATTTCATATTTCAATACACATCCCATACATAGAGATAAAAATCATTCATATGGTGAACACCTGGTAACCGATATTAACAAGATGCATATATAAGAATATCCCCATCATTCTGGGATACCCTTCGGATATGATATAAATTTCGAAGTACTAAAGCATCCGGTACTTTGGATGGGGCTTGTTGGGCCCGATAGATCTATCTTTAGGATTCACGTCAATTAGGGTGTCTGTTCCCTAATTCTTAGATTACCAGACTTAATAAAAAGGGGCATATTCGATTTCGATAATTCAACCATAGAATGTAGTTTCACGTACTTGTGTCCATTTTGTAAATCATTTATAAAACCTGCATGTATTCTCATCCCAAAAATATTAGATTTTAAAAGTGGGACTATAACTCACTTTCACAGATTTTTTACTTCGTCGGGAAGTAAGACTTGGCCACTGGTTGATTCACGAACCTATAACAATATATACATATATATCAAAGTATGTTCAAAATATATTTACAACACTTTTAATATATTTTGATGTTTTAAGTTTATTAAGTCAGCTGTCCTCGTTAGTAACCTACAACTAGTTGTCCACAGTTAGATGTACAGAAATAAATCGATAAATATTATCTTGAATCAATTCACGACCCAGTGTATACGTATCTCAGTATTGATCACAACTCAAACTATATATATTTTGGAATCAACCTCAACCCTGTATAGCTAACTCCAACATTCACATATAGAGTGTCTATGGTTGTTCCGAAATATATATAGATGTGTCGACATGATAGGTCGAAACATTGTATACGTGTCTATGGTATCTCAAGATTACATAATATACAATACAAGTTGATTAAGTTATGGTTGGAATAGATTTGTTACCAATTTTCACGTAGCTAAAATGAGAAAAATTATCCAATCTTGTTTTACCCATAACTTCTTCATTTTAAATCCGTTTTGAGTGAATCAAATTGCTATGGTTTCATATTGAACTCTATTTTATGAATCTAAACAGAAAAAGTATAGGTTTATAGTCAGAAAAATAAGTTACAAGTTGTTTTTGTAAAGGTAGTCATTTCAGTCGAAAGAACGACGTCTAGATGACCATTTTAGAAAACATACTTCCACTTTGAGTTTAACCATAATTTTTGGATATAGTTTCATGTTCATAATAAAAATCATTTTCTCATAATAACAACTTTTAAATCAAAGTTTATCATAGTTTTTAATTAACTAACCCAAAACAGCCCGCGGTGTTACTACGACGGCGTAAATCCGCTTTTACGGTATTTTTCGTGTTTCCAGGTTTTAAATCATTAAGTTAGCATATCATATAGATATAGAACATGTGTTTATTGATTTTAAAAGTCAAGTTAGAAGGATTAACTTTTGTTTGCGAACAAGTTTAGAAGTAACTAAACTATGTTCTAGTGATTACAAGTTTAAACCTTCGAATAAGATAGCTTTATATGTATGAATCGAATGATGTTATGAACATCATTACTACCTTAAGTTCCTTGGATAAACCTACTGGAAAAGAGAAAAATGGATCTAGCTTCAACGGATCCTTGGATGGCTCGAAGTTCTTGAAGCAGAATCATGACACGAAAACAAGTTCAAGTAAGATCGTCACTTGAAATAAGATTGTTATAGTTATAGAAATTGAACCAAAGTTTGAATATGATTATTACCTTATATTAGAATGATAACCTACTGTAAGAAACAAAGATTTCTTGAGGTTGGATGATCACCTTACAAGATTGGCAGTGAGCTGGCAAACTTGAAAGTATTTTTGATTTTATGTAACTAAAACTTGTAGAATTTATGAAGAACACTTAGAACTTGAAGATAGAACTTGAGAGAGATCAATTAGATGAAGAAAATTGAAGAATGAAAGTGTTTGTAGGTGTTTTTGGTCGTTGATGTATGGATTAGATATAAAGGATATGTAATTTTGTTTTCATGTAAATAAGTCATGAATGATTACTCATATTTTTGTAATTTTATGAGATATTTCATGCTAGTTGCCAAATGATGGTTCCCACATGTGCTAGGTGACTCACACGGGCTGCTAAGAGCTAATCATTGGAGTGTATATACCAATAGTACATACATCTAAAAGCTGTGTATTGTACGAGTACGAATACGGGTGCATACGAGTAGAATTGTTGATGAAACTGAACGAGGATGTAATTGTAAGCATTTTTGTTAAGTAGAAGTATTTTGATAAGTGTCTTGAAGTCTTTCAAAATTGTATGAATACATATTAAAACACTACATGTATATACATTTTAACTGAGTCGTTAAGTCATCGTTAGTCGTTACATGTAAATGTTGTTTTGAAACCTTTAGGTTAACGATCTTGTTGAATGTTGTTAACCCATTGTTTATTATAACAAATGAGATGTTAAATTGTTATATTATCATGATATTATGATATATAATATATCTTAGTATGATGTATATACAGTTAAATGTCGTTACAACGATAATCGTTACATATATGTCTCGTTTCGAAATCATTAAGTTACTAGTCTTATTTTTACATATGTATTTCATTGTTAATACACTTAATAATATATTTACTTATCATTTAACATAATTAACCAAGTGTATAAATATCTTAATATGATTCATATGTACCTAGTAAGACGTTGTTATAACGATAATCGTTATATATATCGTTTTCGAGTTTCTTAAATTAATAGTCTCATTTTTATGTATATAACTCATTGTTAAAATACCTAATGAGATACATACTTATAATAAAATCATGTTAACTATATATATAACCATATATATGTCATCGTATAGTTTTTACAAGTTTTAACGTTCGTGAATCACCGGTCAACTTGGGTGGTCAATTGTCTATATGAAACCTATTTCAATTAATCAAGCCTTAACGAGTTTGATTGCTTAACATGTTGGAAACACTTAATCATGTAAATAACAATTTCATTTAATATATATATATATATATATATAAACATGGAAAAGTTCGGGTAACTACAGTACCTACCCGTTAAATAAATTTCGTCCCGAAATTTTAAGCAGTTGGAGGTGTTGACGTATCTTCTGGAAATAAATGCGGGTATTTCTTCTTCATCTGATCTTCATGCTCCCAGGTGAACTCAGGTCCTCTACGAGCATTCCATCGAACCTTAACAATTGGTATCTTGTTTTACTTAAGTCTTTTAACCTCACGATCCATTATTTCGACGGGTTCTTCGATGAATTGAAGTTTTTCGTTGATTTGGATTTCATCTAATGGAATAGTGAGATCTTCTTTAGTAAAACATTTCTTCAAATTCGAGACGTGTAAACTGTTATGTACAGCCGCGAGTTGTTGAGGTAACTCAAGTCGGTAAGCTACTGGCCCGACACGATCAATAATCTTGAATGGTCCAATATACCTTGGATTTAATTTCCCTCGTTTACCAAATCGAACAACGCCTTTCCAAGGTGCAACTTTAAGCATGACCATCTCTCCAATTTCAAATTCTATATCTTTTCTTTTAATGTCAGCGTAGCTCTTTTGTCGACTTTGGGCGGTTTTCAACCGTTGTTGAATTTGGATGATCTTCTCGGTAGTTTCTTGTATTATCTCTGGACCCGTAATCTGTCTATCCCCCACTTCACTCCAACAAATCGGAGACCTGCATTTTCTACCATAAAGTGCTTCAAACGGCGCCATCTCAATGCTTGAATGGTAGCTGTTGTTGTAGGAAAATTCTGTTAACGGTAGATGTCGATCCCAACTGTTTTCGAAATCAATAACACATGCTCGTAGCATGTCCTCAAGCGTTTACATCGTCCTTTCGCTCTGCCCATCAGTTTGTGGATGATAGGCAGTACTCATGTCTAGACGAGTCCCCAATGCTTGTTGCAATGGGAGGAGGTACTTTGCCAGCACAGGTCTCTTTCGGGGTGGGATTGGTGGGTGCTACGGCACACAGGGTTAGCGTGTCCCTGCCAACTTACACGTTTTGAAACGAATGTCTGCCAGAACCTTGAAACAAATCTACCATCCCTATCAGAGATAATAGAGATTGGTATTCCATGTCTGGAAACGACTTCCTTCAAATACAGTCGTGCTAACTTCTCCATCTTGTCATCTTCTCTTATTGGTAGGAAGTGTGCTGATTTGGAAAGACGATCAACTATTACCCAAATAGTATCAAAACCACTTGCAGTCCTTGGCAATTTAGTGATGAAATCTATGGTAATGTTTTTCCATTTCCATTCCGGGATTTCGGATTGTTGAAGTAGACCTGATGGTTTCTGATGCTCAGCTTTGACCTTAGAACACGTCAAACATTCTCCTACATATTTAGCAACATCGGCTTTCATACCCGGCCACCAAAAATGTTTCTCGAGATCCTTGTACATCTTCCCCGTTCCAGGATGTATTGAGTATCTGGTTTTATGAGCTTCTCTAAGTACCATTTCTCTCATATCTCCAAATTTTGGTACCCAAATCCTTTCAGCCCTATACCGGGTTCCGTCTTCCCGAATATTAAGATGCTTCTCCGATCCTTTGGGTATTTCATCCTTTAAATTTCCCTCTTTTAAAACTCCTTGTTGCGCCTCCTTTATTTGAGTGGTAAAGTTATTATGAATCATTATATTCATAGATTTTACTCGAATGGGTTCTCTGTCCTTCCTGCTCAAGGCATCGGCTACCACATTTGCCTTCCCCGGGTGGTAACGAATCTCAAAGTCGTAATCATTCAACAATTCAATCCACCTACGCTGCCTCATATTCAGTTGTTTCTGATTAAATATGTGTTGAAGACTTTTGTGGTCGGTATATATAATACTTTTGACCCCATATAAGTAGTGCCTCCAAGTCTTTAATGCAAAAACAACCGCGCCTAATTCCAAATCATGCGTCGTATAATTTTTTTAGTGAATCTTCAATTGTCTAGACGCATAAGCAATCACCTTCGTTCGTTGCATTAATACACAACCAAGACCTTACTTTGATGTGTCACAATAAATCACAAAATCATCATTCCCTTCAGGCAATGACAATATAGGTGCCGTAGTTAGCTTTTTCTTCAATAACTGAAACGCTTTCTCTTGTTCATCATTCCATTCAAATTTCTTCCCTTTATGCGTTAATGCAGTCAAGGGTTTTGCTATTCTGGAAAAGTCTTAGATGAACCTTCTGTAGTAACCAGCTAGTCCTAAAAACTGGCGTATGTGTTTCGGAGTTTTTGGGGTTTCCCACTTTTCAACAGTTTCTATCTTTGCCGGATCCACCTTAATACCTTTTTTGTTCACTATGTGACCGAGGAATTGAACTTCTTCCAACCAAAATGCACACTTTGAAAATTTAGCGTACAATTCTTCCTTCCTCAATACTTCTAACACCTTTCTCAAATGTTCACCGTGTTCTTGGTCATTCTTTAAGTAAATAAGTATGTCATCAATGAAAACAATGACAAACTTGTCAAGGTATGGTCCACACACTCGGTTCATAAGGTCCATGAACATAGCTGGTGCATTAGTTAAACCAAACGGTATAACCATAAACTCGTAATGACCGTAACGTGTTCTGAAAGCAGTCTTTGGAATATCATCTTCTTTCACCCGCATTTGATGATACCCGGAACGTAAGTCAATCTTTGAATAAACAGACGAGCCTTGTAGTTGATCAAATAAGTCGTCGATTCTCAGTAGTGGGTAGCGGTTCTTGATGGTAAGTTTGTTCAACTCTCGGTAGTCGATACACAACCTGAATGTACCATCTTTCTTCTTGACAAACAAAACAGGAGCTCCCCAAGGTGATGTGCTTGGTCGAATGAAACCACGCTCTAAAAGTTCTTGTAATTGGCTTTGTAGTTCTTTCATCTTGCTGGGTGCGAGTCTGTAAGGAGCACGAGCTATTGGTACAGCTCCTGGTACAAGATCTATTTGAAATTCAACGGATCGATGTGGGGGTAATCCCGGTAATTCTTTCGGAAATACATCGGGAAATTCTTTTGCGACGGGAACATCATTGATGCTCTTTTCTTCAGTTTGTACTTTCTTGACGTGTGCTAGAACAGCATAGCAACCTTTTCTTATTAGTTTTTGTGCCTTCAAATTACTAATAAAATGTAGCTTTGTGTTGCCCTTTTCTCCGTACACCATTAAGGGTTTTCCTTTTTCTCGTATAATGCGAATTGCATTTTTGTAACAAACGATCTCTGCTTTCACTTCTTTCAACCAGTCCATACCGATTATCACATCAAAACTCCCTAACTCTACTGGTATCAAGTCAATCTTAATTGTTTCGCTAACCAGTTTAATTTCTCGATTCCGACATATATTATCTGCTGAAATTAATTTACCATTTGCTAATTCGAGTAAAAATTTACTAACCAATGGCGTCAATGGACAACTTAATTTAGCACAAAAATCTCTACTCATATAGCTTCTATCCGCACCCGAATCAAATAAAACGTAAGCAGATTTATTGTCAATAAGAAACGTACGCGTAACAAGCTCCGGGTCTTCCTGTGCCTCTGCCGCATTAATATTGAAAACTCTTCCGCGGCCTTGTCCATTCGTGTTCTCCTGGTTCGGGCAATTTCTAATAATGTGGCCCGGTTTTCCACATTTATAACAAACTACATTGGCATAACTTGCTCCGACACTACTTGCTCCGCCATTACTAGTTCCGACACCATTTGTTCCTTTCGTTCTGTTAACCCCTGGTCCGTAGACCTCACACTTCACCGCGCTATGACCATTTCTTTTACACTTGTTGCAAAATTTGGTGCAGAACCCCGAGTGATACTTTTCACACCTTTGGCATAGCTGCTTCTGATTGTTGTTGTTGTTGCGATTGTTATTGTTGTTGGGACGATTGTTGTAGTTGCTGTTGTTGTTGTTGTTGTTGTTGTTGTTGTTGTTGTTGTTGTTGTTGTTGTTGTTGTTGTTGTTGTTGTTGTTGTTGGGCCGTTTGTTGTAGTTGCGATTGATGTTGCGATTGTTGGGATAATTATTGCGATTATTGTTGTAATTGCTGTTGTTGTTGTATTGGTGATTCTTATCACCGTTTTCCTCCCACTTTCTTTTGACTTGCTTCACATTGGCCTCTTCAGCAGTCTGTTCTTTAATTCTTTCTTCAATCTGGTTCACTAGTTTGTGAGCCATTCTACATGCCTGTTGTATAGAGGCGGGCTCGTGTGAACTTATATCTTCTTGGATTCTTTCCGGTAATCCTTTCACAAACGCGTCGATCTTCTCTTCCTCATCTTCGAATGCTCCCGGACACAATAGGCACAATTCTGTGAATCGTCTTTCGTACGTGGTAATATCAAATCCTTGGGTTCGTAACCCTCTAAGTTCTATCTTGAGCTTATGGACCTCGGTTCTGGGACGGTACTTCTCGTTCATCAAGTGCTTGAATGCTGACCACGGTAGTGCGTACGCATCGTCTTGTCCCACTTGCTCTAGATAGGTATTCCACCATGTTAACGCAGAACCTGTGAAGGTATGCGTAGCGTACTTCACTTTGTCCTCTTCAGTACACTTACTTATGGCAAACACCGATTCGACCTTCTCGGTCCACCGTTTCAATCTGATCGGTCCTTCGGTTCCATTAAATTCCAAAGGTTTGCAGGCAGTGAATTCTTTGTAGGTGCATCCTACACGATTTCCTGTACTGCTAGATCCAAGGTTACTGTTGGTATGTAGCGCAGCCTGTACTGCGGCTATGTTTGAAGCTAGAAAAGTACGGAATTCCTCTTCATTCATATTCACGATGTGTTGAGTAGTCGGTGCCATTTCCTTCAAAATAGTCAAATGGAACAAGTTAATCATACAGAATATTAAGAGTAGTTAATAGTATTTCGTAGCATAATATGAACTCATTTATAAAAGCTTTTTCTTCATATTAGCGTTTTACAAGTTTAAATTCGGGTAGTACCTACCCGTTAAGTTCATACTTAGTAGCTAATATACAATTCAACTACTACAATTCTATATGAAAAACTGATTATAATAATATTTCGCGTTCAAACTTTTACACAATATTTTACAAACTTACAATACCGCTTATTTTACATATAGCATGAAATATAGCACACGATAAATTTGATACAAGATGGTTGTGAAGATAATTCTAGCTAGTACACAAGTCGTTCAGCAAAGGCAATAAAGACACGTAATTCATACGTCCAGAAACAAGTCATGCATTCTGGTTTTACTAGGATTACTTCCCATCCTCGGTCTTGTGGAACATAACCATTATGGTCGTTGATAAGACAGCGTGTTGTAACGTCGTCAAAGGGACGAGGGTTACGTAATGTCCAACAGTCCCGTAACAATCTAAAAACCTCATTTCTTACCCCAATTACCGACTCCGTCACTTGTGGGAACGTTTTGTTTAATAGTTGTAGCCCGATGTTCTTTTTCTCACTTTGGTGAGAAGCGAACATTACTAACCCGTAAGCATAGCATGCTTCTTTATGTTGCATGTTAGCCGCTTTTTCTAAATCACGAAGTCCTATATTCGGATATATTGAGTCAAAATAATTTCTTAACCCGTTGCGTAAAATAGCATTTGGGTTCCCCGCAATATATGCGTCAAAGTAAACACATCGTAACTTATGAATTTCCCAATGTGATATCCCCCATCCTTTCGAACGAAAGCCATTTATAAACCAAGGAATTCTTGGAACGTTCTTCGAATGTCTTACAAACTGATCTCGCCTTAAATAGTTGTGCCGAGGAATTCTGACCGACTCTAGACAAGATTTCATCAATCATGTCTCCGGGTAGGTCTCTTAAAATATTGGGTTGTCTATCCATTTTGTGTTTTTATACTGTAAAATAGACAAGAGTTAGATTCATAAAAAAAATACTTATTAATACAAGCAATTTTTACATATATCATAAAGCATAAGCACACTATATTACATATATTACACCACACGAATACAACTATCTTATTCCGACTCGCTTGTTTCTTCTTCTTCGGTTTTGGTTCATTTTGCCAAGTTTCTAGGGATATATGATGTTCCCCTAATACGAACCGTCGTTTTCCACATTGGTTTAGAAAAACCTGGTGGTTTAGAGGTTCCCGGGTCATTGTTACAACTTAAGGACTTCGGGGGTTGACGATACATATAAAGTTCATCGGGGTTGGAATTAGATTTCTCTATTTTTATGCCCTTTCCCTTATTATTTTCTTTTGCCTTTTTAAATTCAGTTGGGGTAACTTCCATAACATCATCGGAATTCTCGTCGGAATCCGATTCATCGGAGAATTGGTAATCCTCCCAATATTTTGCTTCCTTGGCGAAAACACCATTGACCATAATTAACCTTGGTCGGTTGGTTGAGGATTTACTTTTACTTAACCGTTTTATTATTTCCCCCTCCGGTTCTATTTCCTCCTCCGGTTCCTCCTCTTCCGGTTCTGATTCTTCTTCCGGTTCTGATTCTTCTTCCGGTTCCTCTTCGGGAACTTGTGAATCAGTCCAATATATATTCGACTCTTCGTTATTATTAGGTGAGTCAATGGAACTTGTGCTAGAGGTAGACATCTATCACACAATATCAAACATGTTAAGAGATTAATATATCACATAATATATACATGTTAATAATATATAGTTTCCAACAAAAATGTTACGCAATCATTTTTAAAGAAAACACGGTCGAAGTCCAGACTCACTATTGCATCCTAACAAACTCGATAAGACACACTAATGCAAATTTTCTGGTTCTCTAAGACCAACGCTCGGATACCAACTGAAATGTCCCGTTCTTATTGATTAAAAACGTTCCATATTAATTGATTTCGTTGCGAGGTTTTGACCTCTATATGAGACGTTTTTCAAAGACTGCATTCATTTTAAAACAAACCATAACCTTTATTTCATCAATAAAGGTTTAAAAAGCTTTACGTAGATTATCAAATAATGATAATCTAAAATATCCTGTTTACACACGACCATTACATAATGGTTTACAATACAAATATGTTACAACAAAATAAGTTTCTTGAATGCAGTTTTTACACAATATCATATAAGCATGGACTCCAAATCTCGTCCTTATTTAAGTATGCGACAGCGGAAGCTCTTAATAATCACCTGAGAATAAACATGCTTAAAACGTCAACAAAAATGTTGGTGAGTTATAGGTTTAACCTATATATATCAAATCATAATAATAGACCACAAGATTTCATATTTCAATACACATCCCATACATAGAGATAAAAATTATTCATATGGTGAACACCTGGTAACCGACATTAACAAGATGCATATATAAGAATATCCCCATCATTCCGGGACACCCTTCGAATATGATATAAATTTCGAAGTACTAAAGCATCCGGTACTTTGGATGGGGCTTGTTGGGCCCGATAGATCTATCTTTAGGATTCGCGTCAATTAGGGTGTCTGTTCCCTAATTCTTAGATTACCAGACTTAATAAAAAGGGGCATATTCGATTTCGATAATTCAACCATAGAATGTAGTTTCACGTACTTGTGTCCATTTTGTAAATCATTTATAAAACCTGCATGTATTCTCATTCCAAAAATATTAGATTTTAAAAGTGGGACTATAACTCACTTTCACAGATTTTTACTTCATCGGGAAGTAAGACTTGGCCACTGGTTGATTCACGAACCTATAACAATATATACATATATATCAAAGTATGTTCAAAATATATTTACAACACTTTTAATATATTTTGATGTTTTAAGTTTATTAAGTCAGCTGTCCTCGTTAGTAACCTACAACTAGTTGTCGACAGTTAGATGTACAGTAATAAATCGATAAATATTATCTTGAATCAATCCACGACCCAGTGTATACGTATCTCAGTATTGATCACAACTCAAACTATATATATTTTGGAATCAACCTCAACCCTGTATAGCTAACTCCAACATTCACATATAGAGTGTCTATGGTTGTTCCGAAATATATATAGATGTGTCGACATGATAGGTCGAAACATTGTATACGTGTATATGGTATCTCAAGATTACATAATATACAATACAAGTTGATTAAGTTATGGTTGGAATAGATTTGTTACCAATTTTCACGTAGCTAAAATGAGAAAAATTATCCAATCTTGTTTTACCCATAACTTCTTCATTTTAAATCCGTTTTGAGTGAATCAAATTGCTATGGTTTCATATTGAACTCTATTTTATGAATCTAAACAGAAAAAGTATAGGTTTATAGTTGGAAAAATAAGTTACAAGTCATTTTTGTAAAGGTAGTCATTTCAGTCGAAAGAACGACGTCTAGATGACCATTTTAGAAAACATACTTCCACTTTGAGTTTAACCATAATTTTTGGATATAGTTTCATGTTCATAATAAAAATCATTTTCTCATAATAACAACTTTTAAATCAAAGTTTATCATAGTTTTTAATTAACTAACCCAAAACAGCCCGCGGTGTTACTACGACGGCGTAAATCCGGTTTTACGGTATTTTTCGTGTTTCCAGGTTTTAAATCATTAAGTTAGCATATCATATAGATATAGAACATGTGTTTATTGATTTTAAAAGTCAAGTTAGAAGGATTAACTTTTGTTTGCGAACAAGTTTAGAAGTAACTAAACTATGTTCTAGTGATTACAAGTTTAAACCTTCGAATAAGATAGCTTTATATGTATGAATCGAATGATGTTATGAACATCATTACTACCTTAAGTTCCTTGGATAAACCTACTGGAAAATAGAAAAATGGATCTAGCTTCAACGGATCCTTGGATGGGTCGAAGTTCTTGAAGCAGAATCATGACACGAAAACAAGTTCAAGTAAGATCGTCACTTGAAATAAGATTGTTATAGTTATAGAAATTGAACCAAAGTTTGAATACGATTATTACCTTATATTAGAATGATAACCTACTATAAGAAACAAAGATTTCTTGAAGTTGGATGATCACCTTACAAGATTGGAAGTGAGCTAGCAAACTTGAAAGTATTCTTGATTTTATGTAACTAGAACTTGTAGAATTTATGAAGAACACTTAGAACTTGAAGATAGAACTTGAGAGAGATCAATTAGATGAAGAAAATTGAAGAATGAAAGTTTTTGTAGGTGTTTTTGGTCGTTGGTGTATGGATTAGATATAAAGGATATGTAATTTTGTTTTCATGTAAATAAGTCATGAATGATTACTCATATTTTTGTAATTTTATGAGATATTTCATGCTAGTTGCCAAATGATGGTTCCCACATGTGTTAGGTGACTCACATGGGCTGCTAAGATCTGATCATTGGAGTGTATATACCAATAGTAGTTACATCTAAAAGCTGTGTATTGTACGAGTACGAATACGGGTGCATACGAGTAGAATTGTTGATGAAACTGAACGAGGATGTAATTGTAAGCATTTTTGTTAAGTAGAAGTATTTTGATAAGTGTCTTGAAGTCTTTCAAAATTGTATGAATACATATTAAAACACTACATGTATATACATTTTAACTGAGTCGTTAAGTCATCGTTAGTCGTTACATGTAAATGTTGTTTTAAAACCTTTAGGTTAACGATCTTGTTGAATGTTGTTAACCCATTGTTTATTATAACAAATGAGATGTTAAATTGTTATATTATCATGATATTATGATATATAATATATCTTAGTATGATGTATATACAGTTAAATGTCGTTACAACGATAATCGTTACATATATGTCTCCTTTCGAAATCATTAAGTTAGTAGTCTTATTTTTACATATGTATTTCATTGTTAATACACTTAATAATATATTTACTTATCATTTAACATAATTAACCAAGTGTATCAATATCTTAATATGATTCATATGTACCTAGTAAGACGTTGTT
The DNA here is from genome assembly GCF_046630445.1 of Rutidosis leptorrhynchoides. NCBI lineage: Eukaryota > Viridiplantae > Streptophyta > Magnoliopsida > Asterales > Asteraceae > Rutidosis > Rutidosis leptorrhynchoides. The sequence goes on from NC_092334.1 coordinate 444,078,654, forward strand.
ATAACGATAATCGTTATATATATCGTTTTCGAGTTTCTTAAATTAATAGTCTCATTTTTATGTATATAACTCATTGTTAAAATACCTAATGAGATACATACTTATAATAAAATCATGTTAACTATATATATAACCATATATATGTCATCGTATAGTTTTTACAAGTTTTAACGTTCGTGAATCACCGGTCAACTTGGGTGGTCAATTGTCTATATGAAACCTATTTCAATTAATCAAGTCTTAACAAGTTTGATTGCTTAACATTTTGGAAACACTTAATCATGTAAATAACAATTTCATTTAATATATATATAAACATGGAAAAGTTCGGGTCACTACATTAAGATGCATTAGTGAGTCTGGACTTCGACCGTGTCTGCATGTCAAAAGTTGCTTATCATTTTTAGTCGGAAATCATCTACTTACCATCCTTAGAAAATTACCTGCTTATCATTCTTAAGTCTAGATGCGTTTTCCTACATTTATTGCATAATAATGTATAGACGAATTCTTATCTTAGCATATCTGTTACTGTGAACTTTGATTGACATCTTTCAAAGATTCCTCCGTAATTTATGAGATTTTGGTATTATATATACATATGTAAATTATGTATTGAAGAATACCAAATCTAAATTCTACAATCTATTTCATACCAAAAAAATTCTTTCCCTGATCATACAAGATGGATCCCTCAACCAGTTCGAGTTCCTCGGATTCCGACAGCTATGCCGATATGGATTTTCACATGAGCTCCGAAAGCACCGTGGCCGGAATGGATCAACCAATTAGCCATCATCTATTTTAGATGAATTGGGGATGGGTTCGTAATCTACTTAACCATTGGAGACAAGAAGAAGGTGATCCCTTTCATCCACCACATTGCCCTCTTGGCAATGAACCTGAAGCACTTACCGGCGAACCTGTCCGAAACACCATTTTCTCTCATTTCCAGAGTATCTCGTCATGATTATATACTACACCAAATTCTAGATCTTATCTATCCGCTCGTCTGAACTGACAATCACCCCGGTGTAATAGAAGAAGTCAACGAGCTTCGCGCTCGGGTAGTGGCTTTGGAGAATATGGTGCAAAGGTTACAAACACCGGCAGTAGCACCAGCAGCATAACCAGTACCACCATCAACAACATCAACAGTACCATTACCACCACCAACAACAACCGCATCGCAAACCTCAACTTCACAATCTGTCCCACGAGCATCGACGTCATACGCCATGTAGATACCAAGGAATACCACAACGATGAAGTATTGATTCATAACTTCATTGGGGAAACATTCTACGACGATTATGTAATTTCTAAAGTTTAGAAATTATCTATCCTAGCCTTAACCATAAATCAAATGAGTTTAATTTAATATTAACTCATTAAATCTATATTACTTCTGAAGAAATATACACATATATATTTCCATAAAGACTGTAATAAAATTCTTTTGTACAAAATATTAATTGTGAAATTTTTTTTTTTAACGAGTAGGTAATACCTGAGAGATATATAAATTCACAATTAATATGTTACATTCTTCGAATCTGATTCAGCAAATCATCCATTATACTCCCTACTTTCACAACAATATACATTCTTTTATAGAAATCAAAACAACCATACTCATTCAAAATCTAATTACATATTCTGATTTTGAAATCTCAGAATTCGATTCAAGATATAACCGAAATCATCACTCTTAGATTTCTACATCTTTCAAAACTATACTTTGACTTTAAAACTGTCCTAGAACCTCATTTCTATTCATGGAACTTACAAAAATATTTGTATCATTCAAAATCTTAGAACATCATATGTATATTAACGATTACAAACTGTGTTCAAACTCTCCGAAGTTTTTGAAGACACTTCAAACAATGAACAATTGAGATGATGATCCAACCACATATTACCCACATTTATGTACCTAAAAAGCTCTCGAAGCCAAATTCATAGTTCGACGCGTATCCGTGTCAGACCCTTTGGCATTTATTAGCTAAAATGACTTTTCAATTCCTTTTCAAAGTAGACAGTTTTGTCACAGCTCCAGCAAGTCAACTTCGACTTTTTAGTCGGACTAGTCTTATTATAACCTCGATAGATACGTTGCCCTTTTGTCATCGTTACTAGGGACCTTTTATATCTCGTCACCTTAGCAATAAACTTACCAACAACTTCAATTATCTTTGACTTTTCGAAAAATTATTATATTTATTGAAATCACATCATTTACTCATTCGCATCTTGTAACGAGAATTGTCATACGAATCATCGAAAAACAGTAACCAGTATTTTGAAATCTCGCAGCATGTCTACGCCAACAGTTATATGTGTACGTAAAACGTCTATCTCCTGGACTTACATACTTTGAATGTGATGTTCTGAAAAATATTTTGAACTGCAAACTAGTTCTTGAAATGCTGACGAAGCATCAAAAACTATAAACGATCTTAACAGTAAAAAGTTTGATGACAAAGAATAGTAAGGTGGTAAAGCTGAGAAAAAGAGAGGGTTTGGAACTGGAAAACGGATTGAACAGACTATGAAGGAGGCTGTGGACAAATCACAAAGACTAAATCTGCCTTCTAAGAATCCAAATGATTCATTGCCTGCTAAAGTCATTAACGAATACCTTACTCTTTATTCTAAACCTTTACAGACAAATCTTCATCATCATCAATCAATATTAGAAATTTTAAGTTATTATCATATCTTTCATTATAAATATCCGCGATATTTCTGAAGATATTTTCACAACTAATCTTATCTGAAGTCATTTATCTCTTTGCGCTATCAGTGTTACAGCATATAAAAAACTATTAGTTTCTATATTCTATAAACTTTTAAGTTTAAATTATGAATGTTTTGAAGTAGTGTTGGGAACGGAAGCATGAGTTAGTATAATATAATGACACTTGATCGACGTGATTATATTACAGTAAGTCATGCTGAGTTTCTAATGGGACATGACGATTCACAGACCATGCCGTCATCATGTTCCATGTTACACGAATCTTGTATTCTATTTAATCTCTAAAAATATCAAGAATATATTTTCTTGATGATTCGGTCTTTTCAGGGTATTCTGGTAAATTAACAAATCAAGATCGTGCCATTACCATTTCCTTCTTAGAACATTAACTATGTTCATTCTTAAATTCATATCTGCGAATACTGGACCATTACAAACGTTGCTTAATCGCAAGAAGAAGAAACGAAAGGACAAAACTCCAAAATAGAAATTGGAGTATAAATCGCAGCAAATAGAAGGGAGCATTAACTGTGGATGTCAATGATTATAGAAGACAAAAGCAGGGGCTTTGAAATATAAGGGAAGATATAAAACCCAACAACCACCCAAAAATTATAAACCGTATATATCGATGCATATAGCAATATAAAGACACGGAAGAACTAAAAACACTATAAAACCGAGAGTATAGTAGAAGTAAATAGATTTTTCCGGAGGCAGATGAAAAAGAAGAACGACAGATATGAAAGTGAGGAGTATATCGAGAATCAGTACTGGATGAAGCATATTGACAAATACTTTAAAATATGAGTTGATGGAGAAAGAATAGAAGGTGTGAGTTGTAAGGAAACGAAGGAGGTGGATTTATAGTGAAATACCCGACAGAGAAATTAAGATGGATTATCGTATTAATTCGAAGAGAATCATAATCTCCTTAATCACCGAAGCATCAAATCCAACATAGATTACAAAGATTTTCTTTAAATTCGGATATTAATTGTGATGACGTCAAAAGATATGACGAATTACTATAATCTTATTTCCTTCATTTACGATAACTTCCCTCATACGCTTTGAGTAATCGAATTATTTTATCCATACTTCTTAGACATGATAAAACTTCATAATCGTCATAATAACATTCTCATTGTTAGCCATAACGACCTCTATCAAATTTCGGGGACGAAATTTCTTTAACGGGTAGGTACTGTGACGACCCGGAAATTTCCGACTAAATTTAAACTTTATCTTTATATTATTCTGACACTATAAGCAATGTTTGTTAAGTTAAATCTTAAGGATTTTAAACTATGTTTATACATTCATTTAAACCTCGACCAAATTCCAATGATTCACGAACCATTATATGAACATATATGAATATGTATGTATATGTGTATATGTTATAAATTGAAAATGTCAACAAAGTATTTAAACGTATAATGCTTTATATGAACGTATTTGTTTCAATATGATTATCGACGAAATTAAAAAAAAATATATTAAATGATTGAATTATCAAAAACATTGAATTATGATTACAAGTCTCTGTTGAGAGGTCCACTATGATTTGAGAAAATCTATTCATCTTAACGATATTCGGAATAATTTGTAAAGCTATTTATAAATAAAAATAAAAAGTGGCATTTACGAAAGTTAGACAAAAGCTAGTGGAGAATTGGTTTCCATAATATTCTATTAATCTATTTTCAAATGTACAAAAACATTTTCAGTTTAAAAAGAACTTTATTATTAAAACGTATATAACTTTTATAAATATCTAGAATCACTTTTGACAACTCATTACTTAACCAGTATAATAAATATAACGATATTTATATTTTATTTCATTAAATATATATAACGATTTAAATTAATATTATATATATCTATGCGTGTATTATACATACATAGTTTTTATACTTTTACTATAATTTAACTTTACCTTTACTTTATTTTTACTTTACCTTAACTTTAATAATTCACTTTAATAATTAATACTTTAATAAATTACTTTAATAATTCATACTTTAATAATTCGCTTTAATAATTCATACTTTAATAATTCACTTTAATAATTCATACTTTAATAATTCACTTTAATAATTCATACTTTAATAATTCACTTTAATAATTCATACTTTAATAATTCACTTTAATAATTCAAAAATCTATTATAAATAGAATTCAATAGGTTTCATTATTTGATAGAAACTTGAAAATATTTTCTCTAAACTCTCTCAATCAATTTACATATATATATTTACTCCGTATTATTTCAAGAAATTATCAGTATACATAAAATATTACGACGGAGTGCTGTTCGAGTGATTTCGAAATTGTTTTTCGAGCGGGATAGAGCTAAGGAAATTATGGGTTAAAGCTATGGAGGTTATGGGTATGGTTCGGGAGTATTGCTCGTGAGTCAAACTAGTGTTTATCATCTCCGTTGCGTCTACGTACTTTTTCTGCAATATTGAATCTCAATATTGTAAGTTCGTGAATCCAAGGCCAACATTGCACTTGTTCAATGACGTCATATGTATTTTTACTACAAAATACAGTATTGTGAGTTTCATTTGCTCCCTTTTATATATATTTTTGGGACTGAGAATACATGCGCTGTTTTTATAAATGTTTTACGAAATAGGCACAAGTACTAAAACTAATTCTACGTGGGTTTAAACCAGAAATATACCCTTAGCTTGGTAACATTAAACTACTTGTCTATGTACGGTAGGTGCGAATCCTAAAGATAGATCTATTGGGCCTGACAAACCCCATCCTGACTATGGGATGCTTTAGTACTTCGAGGTTATTTTAAACACACCTGATCTGGTGTACTTCAGAGGGTAAAACATGAACGTTAAGGCTTGTTACCGGGTGCCTACAACTTATAGAATACTTTTATACACTTGCAAGTGTACATATATTTATAAACGGAAATCTTGTGGTCTATTAATATATTGAAATGATTGTTATGATAAACCTATGAACTCACCAACCTTTTGGTTGACACTTTAAAGCATGTTTATTCTCAGGTATTAAAGAAATCTTCCGCTGTGCATTAGCTCATTTTAAGGATATTACTTGGAGTCATTCATGGCATATTTTGAAAGACGTTGCATTCGAGTCATTGAGTTCATCAAGATTATTATTATGTCAATTATAGTTGGATGTATTATGAAATGGTGTGCATGCCGTCAACTTTCATTGTAAAGAAAGTTTGTCTTTTAAAAACGAATGCAATGTTTATAAATTGTATCATATAGAGGTCAAATACCTCGCGATGTAATCAACTATTGTGAATCGTTTATAATGTATATGAACGGGTCCTTTCAGATGTATATATATTTCTGTTATGCATGCGTAGTGTGTTTATTTGTTTATATATCGCGAATCAAAACAAAAGGTGAACCGCATGCCCATGCGCATAGTTAACCAAAACTCATGCTTATGCGGATGGTACTGCGTAAAATAAACCAATACTTTAACAATTTAGACTCAGAATGAAATGTCCCGTTCTTATTGATTAAAAACGTTCCATATTAATTGATTTCGTTACGAGGTTTTGACCTCTATATGAGACATTTTTCAAAGACTGCATTCATTTTTAAACAAACCATAACCTTTATTTCATCAATAAAGGTTTAAAAAGCTTTACGTAGATTATCAAATAATGATAATCTAAAATATCCTGTTTACACACGACCATTACATAATGGTTTACAATACAAATATGTTACAACAAAATAAGTTTCTTGAATGCAGTTTTTACACAATATCATACAAGCATGGACTCCAAATCTTGTCCTTATTTAAGTATGCGATAGCGGAAGCTCTTAATAATCACCTGAGAATAAACATGCTTAAAACGTCAACAAAAATGTTGGTGAGTTATAGGTTTAACCTATATATATCAAATCGTAACAATAGACCACAAGATTTCATATTTCAATACACATCCCATACATAGAGATAAAAATCATTCATATGGTGAACACCTGGTAACCGACAATAACAAGATGCATATATAAGAATATCCCCATCATTCCGGGACACCCTTCGGATATGATATAAATTTCGAAGTACTAAAGCATCCGGTACTTTGGATGGGGTTTGTTAGGCCCAATAGATCTATCTTTAGGATTCGCGTCAATTAGGGTGTCTGTTCCCTAATTCTTAGATTACCAGACTTAATAAAAAGGGGCATATTCGATTTCGATAATTCAACCATAGAATGTAGTTTCACGTACTTGTGTCTATTTTGTAAATCATTTATAAAACCTGCATGTATTCTCATCCCAAAAATATTAGATTTTAAAAGTGGGACTATAACTCACTTTCACAGATTTTTACTTCGTCGGGAAGTAAGACTTGGCCACTGGTTGATTCACGAACCTATAACAATATATACATATATATCAAAGTATGTTCAAAATATATTTACAACACTTTTAATATATTTTGATGTTTTAAGTTTATTAAGTCAGCTGTCCTCGTTAGTAACCTACAACTAGTTGTCCACAGTTAGATGTACAGAAATAAATCGATAAATATTATCTTGAATCAATCCACGACCCAGTGTATACGTATCTCAGTATTGATCACAACTCAAACTATATATATTTTGGAATCAACCTCAACCCTGTATAGCTAACTCCAACATTCACATATAGAGTGTCTATGGTTGTTCCGAAATATATATAGATGTGTCGACATGATAGGTCGAAACATTGTATACGTGTCTATGGTATCTCAAGATTACATAATATATAATACAAGTTGATTAAGTTATGGTTGGAATAGATTTGTTACCAATTTTCACGTAGCTAAAATGAGAAAAAATTATCCAATCTTGTTTTACCCATAACTTCTTCATTTTAAATCCGTTTTGAGTGAATCAAATTGCTATGGTTTCATATTGAACTCTATTTTATGAATCTAAACAAAAAAAGTATAGGTTTCTAGTCGGAAAAATAAGTTACAAGTCGTTTTTGTAAAGGTAGTCATTTCAGTCGAAAGAACGACGTCTAGATGACCATTTTAGAAAACATACTTCCACTTTGAGTTTAACCATAATTTTTGGATATAGTTTCATGTTCATAATAAAAATCATTTTCTCAGAATAACAACTTTTAAATCAAAGTTTATCATAGTTTTTAATTAACTAACCCAAAACAGCCCGCGGTGTTACTACGACGGCGTAAATCCGGTTTTACGGTGTTTTTCGTGTTTCCAGGTTTTAAATCATTAAGTTAGCATATCATATAGATATAGAACATGTGTTTAGTTGATTTTAAAAGTCAAGTTAGAAGGATTAACTTTTGTTTGCGAACAAGTTTAGAATTAACTAAACTATGTTCTAGTGATTACAAGTTTAAACCTTCGAATAAGATAGCTTTATATGTATGAATCGAATGATGTTATGAACATCATTACTACCTTAAGTTCCTTGGATGAACCTACTGGAAAAGAGAAAAATGGATCTAGCTTCAATGGATCCTTGGATGGCTCAAAGTTCTTGAAGCAAAATCATGACACGAAAACAAGTTCAAGTAAGATCATCACTTGAAATAAGATTGTTATAGTTATAGAAATTGAACCAAAGTTTGAATATGATTATTACCTTGTATTAGAATGATAACCTACTGTAAGAAACAAAGATTTCTTGAGGTTGGATGATCACCTTACAAGATTGGAAGTGAGCTAGCAAACTTGAAAGTATTCTTGATTTTATGAAACTAGAACTTTTGGAATTTATGAAGAACACTTAGAACTTGAAGATAGAACTTGAGAGAGTTCAATTAGATGAAGAAAATTGAAGAATGAAAGTGTTTGTAGGTGTTTTTGGTCGTTGGTGTATGGATTAGATATAAAGGATATGTAATTTTGTTTTCATGTAAATAAGTCATGAATGATTACTCATATTTTTGTAATCTTATGAGATATTTCATGCTAGTTGCCAAATGATGGTTCCCACATGTGTTAGGTGACTCACATGGGCTGCTAAGAGCTGATCATTGGAGTGTATATACCAATAGTACATACATCTAAAAGCTGTGTATTGTACGAGTACGAATACGGGTGCATACGAGTAGAATTGTTGATGAAACTGAACGAGAATGTAATTGTAAGCATTTTTGTTAAGTAGAAGTATTTTGATAAGTGTATTGAAGTCTTTCAAAAGTGTATAAATACATATTAAAACACTACATGTATATACATTTTAACTGAGTCGTTAAGTCATCGTTAGTCGTTACATGTAAGTGTTGTTTTGAAACCTTTAGGTTAACGATCTTGTTAAATGTTGTTAACCCAATGTTTATAATATCAAAAGAGATTTTAAATTATTATATTATCATGATATTATGATGTACGAATATCTCTTAATATGATATATATACATTAAATGTCGTTACAACGATAAACGTTACATATATGTCTCGTTTCAAAATCATTAAGTTAGTAGTCTTGTTTTTACATATGTAGTTCATTGTTAATATAATTAATGATATGTTTACTTATCATAATATCATGTTAACTATATATATAACCATATATATGTCATCATATAGTTTTTTTACAAGTTTTAACGTTCGTGAATCACCGGTCAACTTGGGTGGTCAATTGTCTATATGAAACCTATTTCAATTAATCAAGTCTTAACAAGTTTGATTGCTTAACATGTTGGAAACATTTAATCATGTAAACATCAATCTCAATTAATGTATATAAACATGGAAAATTTCGGGTCACTACAGTACCTACCCGTTAAATAAATTTCGTCCCGAAATTTTAAGCTGTTGAAGGTGTTGACGAATCTTCTGGAAATAGATGCGGGTATTCCTTCTTCATCTGATCTTCACGCTCCCAGGTGAACTCGGGTCCTCTACGAGCATTCCATCGAACCTTAACAATTGGTATCTTGTTTTGCTTAAGTCTTTTAACCTCACGATCCATTATTTCGACGGGTTCTTCGATGAATTGGAGTTTTTCGTTGATTTGGATTTCATCTAACGGAATAGTGAGATCTTCTTTAGCAAAACATTTCTTCAAATTCGAGACGTGGAAAGTGTTATGTACAGCCGCGAGTTGTTGAGGTAACTCAAGTCGGTAAGCTACTGGTCCGACACGATCAATAATCTTGAATGGTCCAATATACCTTGGATTTAATTTCCCTCATTTACCAAATCGAACAACGCCTTTCCAAGGTGAAACTTTAAGCATGACCATCTCTCCAATTTCAAATTCTATATCTTTTCTTTTAATGTCAGCGTAGCTCTTTTGTCGACTTTGGGCGGTTTTCAACCGTTGTTGAATTTGGATGATCTTCTCGGTAGTTTCTTGTATAATCTCCGGACCCGTAATCTGTCTATCCCCCACCTCACTCCAACAAATCGGAGACCTGCACTTTCTACCATAAAGTGCTTCAAACGGCGCCATCTCAATGCTTGAATGGTAGCTGTTGTTGTAGGAAAATTCTGCTAACGGTAGATGTCGATCCCAACTGTTTCCGAAATCAATAACACATGCTCGTAGCATGTCTTCAAGTGTTTGTATCGTCCTTTCGCTCTGCCCATCAGTTTGTGGATGATAGGCAGTACTCATGTCTAGACGAGTTCCTAATGCTTGCTGTAATGTCTGCCAGAATCTTGAAATAAATCTGCCATCCCTATCAGAGATAATAGAGATTGGTATTCCATGTCTGGAGATGACTTCCTTCAAATACAGTCGTGCTAACTTCTCCATCTTGTCATCTTCTCTTATTGGTAGAAAGTGTGCTGATTTGGTGAGACGATCAACTATTACCCAAATAGTATCAAAACCACTTGCAGTCCTTGGCAATTTAGTGATGAAATCCATGGTAATGTTTTCCCATTTCCATTCCGGGATTTCGGGTTGTTGAAGTAGACCTGATGGTTTCTGATGCTCAGCTTTGACCTTAGAACACGTCAAACATTCTCCTACGTATTTAGCAACATCGGCTTTCATACCCGGCCACCAAAAATGTTTCTTGAGATCCTTGTACATCTTCCCCGTTCCAGGATGTATTGAGTATCTGGTTTTATGAGCTTCTCTAAGTACCATTTCTCTCATATCTCCAAATTTTGGTACCCAAATCCTTTCAGCCCTATACCGGGTTCCGTCTTCCAGAATATTAAGATGCTTCTCCGATCCTTTGGGTATTTCATCCTTTAAATTTCCCTCTTTTAAAACTCCTTGTTGCGCCTCCTTTATTTGAGTAGTAATGTTATTATGAATCATTATATTCATAGATTTTACTCGAATGGGTTCTCTATCCTTCCTGCTCAAGGCATCGGCTACCACATTTGCCTTCCCCGGGTGGTAACGAATCTCAAAATCGTAATCATTCAATAATTCAATCCACCTACGCTGCCTCATATTCAGTTGTTTCTGATTAAATATGTGTTGAAGACTTTTGTGGTCGGTATATATAATACTTTTGACCCCATATAAGTAGTGCCTCCAAGTCTTTAATGCAAAAACAACCGCGCCTAATTCCAAATCATGCGTCGTATAATTTTGTTCGTGAATCTTCAATTGTCTAGACGCATAAGCAATCACCTTCGTTCGTTGCATTAATACACAACCGAGACCTTGCTTTGATGCATCACAATAAATCACAAAATCATCATTCCCTTCAGGCAATGACAATATAGGTGCCGTAGTTAGCTTTTTCTTCAATAACTGAAACGCTTTCTCTTGTTCATCATTCCATTCAAATTTCTTCCCTTTATGCGTTAATGCAGTCAAGGGTTTTGCTATTCTGGAAAAGTCTTGGATGAACTTTCTGTAGTAACCAGCTAGTCCTAAAAACTGGCGTATGTGTTTCGGAGTTTTCGGGGTTTCCACTTTTCAACAGTTTCTATCTTTGCCGGATCCACCTTAATACCTTCTTTGTTCACTATGTGACCGAGGAATTGAACTTCTTCCAACCAAAATGCACACTTTGAAAACTTAGCGTACAATTCTTCCTTCCTTAATACTTCTAACACCTTTCTCAAATGTTCACCGTGTTCTTGGTCATTCTTTGAGTAAATAAGTATGTCATCAATGAAAACAATGACAAACTTGTCAAGGTATGGTCCACACACTCGGTTCATAAGGTCCATGAACACAGCTGGTGCATTAGTTAAACCAAACGGCATGACCATAAACTCGTAATGACCGTAACGTGTTCTGAAAGCAGTCTTTGGAATATCATCTTCTTTCACCCGCATTTGATGATACCCGGAACGTAAGTCAATCTTTGAATAAACAGACGAACCTTGTAGTTGATCAAATAAGTCGTCGATTCTCGGTAGTGGGTAGCGGTTCTTGATGGTAAGTTTGTTCAACTCTCGGTAGTCGATACACAACCTGAATGTACCATCTTTCTTCTTGACAAACAAAACAGGAGCTCCCCACGGTGATGTGCTTGGTCGAATGAAACCACGCTCTAAAAGTTCTTGTAATTGGCTTTGCAGTTCTTTCATCTCGCTGGGTGCGAGTCTGTAAGGAGCACGAGCTATTGGTGCAGCTCCTGGTACAAGATCTATTTGAAATTCAACGGATCGATGTGGGGGTAATCCCGGTAATTCTTTCGGAAATACATCGGGAAATTCTTTTGCAATGGGAACATCATTGATGCTCTTTTCTTCAGTTTGTACTTTCTCGACGTGTGCTAGAACAGCATAGCAACCTTTTCTTATTAGTTTTTGTGCCTTCAAATTACTAATAAGATGTAGCTTCGTGTTGCCCTTTTCTCCGTACACCATTAAGGGTTTTCCTTTTTCTCGTATAATGCGAATTGCATTTTTGTAACAAACGATCTCCGCTTTCACTTCTTTCAACCAGTCCATACCGATTATCACATCAAAACTCCCTAACTCTACTGGTATCAAATCAATCTTAAATGTTTCGCTAACCAGTTTAATTTCTCGATTCCGACATATATTATCTGCTGAAATTAATTTACCATTTGCTAATTCGAGTAAAAATTTACTATCCAAAGGCGTCAATGGACAACTTAATTTAGCACAAAAATCTCTACTCATATAGCTTCTATCCGCACCCGAATCAAATAAAACGTAAGCAGATTTATTGTCAATAAGAAACGTACCCGTAACAAGCTCCGGGTCTTCCTGTGCCTCTACCGCATTAATATTGAAAACTCTTCCACGGCCTTGTCCATTCGTGTTCTCCTGGTTCGGGCAATTTCTAATAATGTGGCCTGGTTTTCCACATTTATAACAAACTACATTGGCATAACTTGCTCCGACACTACTTGCTCCGCCATTACTCGTTCCGACACCATTTGTTCCTTTCGTTCTATTAACCCCTGGTCCGTAGACCTCACACTTCGCCTCGCTATGACCATTTCTTTTACACTTGTTGCAAAATTTGGTGCAGAACCCCGAGTGATTCTTTTCACACCTTTGGCATAGTTGCTTCTGATTGTTGTTGTTGTTGTTGCGGTTATTATTGTTGTTGGGATGATTGTTGTAGTTGCTGTTGTTGTTGTTGTTGTTGTTGTTGGGCCGTTTGTTGTAGTTGCGATTGATGTTGCGATTGTTGGGATAATTGTTGCGATTATTGTTGTAATTGCTGTTGTTGTTGTATTGGTGATTCTTATCACCGTTTTCCTCCCACTTTCTTTTGACTTGCTTCACATTGGCCTCTTCAGCAGTCTGTTCTTTAATTCTTTCTTCAATCTGGTTCACTAGTTTGTGAGCCATTCTACATGCCTGTTGTATGGAGGCGGGCTCGTGTGAACTTATATCTTCTTGGATTCTTTCCGGTAATCCTTTCACAAACGCGTCGATCTTCTCTTCCTCATCTTCGAATGCTCCCGGACACAATAGGCACAATTCTGTGAATCGTCTTTCGTACGTGGTAATATCAAATCCTTGGGTTCGTAACCCTCTAAGTTCTGTCTTGAGCTTATTGACCTCGGTTCTGGGACGGTACTTCTCGTTCATCAAGTGCTTGAATGCTGACCACGGTAGTGCGTACGCATCATCTTGTCCCACTTGCTCTAGATAGGTATTCCACCATGTTAACGCAGAACCTGTGAAGGTATGCGTAGCGTACTTCACTTTGTCCTCTTCAGTACACTTACTTATGGCAAACACCGATTCAATCTTCTCGGTCCACCGTTTCAATCCGATCGGTCCTTCGGTTCCATCAAATTCCAAAGGTTTGCAGGCAGTGAATTCTTTGTAGGTGCATCCTACACGATTTCCTGTACTGCTAGATCCAAGGTTATTGTTGGTATGTAGCGCAGCCTGTACTGCGGCTATGTTTGAAGCTAGAAAAGTACGGAATTCCTCTTCATTCATATTCACGGTGTGTCGAGTAGTCGGTGCCATTTCCTTCAAAATAGTTAAATGGAACAAGTTAATCATACAGAATATTAAGAGTAGTTAATAGTATTTCGTAGCATAATATGAACTCATTTATAAAAGCTTTTTCTTCATATTAGCGTTTTATAAGTTTAAATTCGGGTAGTACCTACCCGTTAAGTTCATACTTAGTAGCTAATATACAATTCAACTACTACAATTCTATATGAAAAACTGATTGTAATAATATTTCGCGTTCAAACTTTTATACAATATTTTACAAACTTACAATACCGCTTATTTTACATAAAGCATGAAATATAGCACACAATAACTTTGATACAAGATAGTTGTGAAGACAATTCTAGCTAGTACACAAGTCGTTCGGCAAAGGCAATAAAGACACGTAATTCATACGTCCAGAAACAAGTCATGCATTCTGGTTTTACTAGGACTACTTCCCATCCTTGGTCTTGTGCAACATAACCGTTATGGCCGTTGATAAGACAGCGTGTTGTAACGTCATCAAAGGGACGAGGGTTACGTAATGTCCAACAGTCCCGTAATAATCTAAAAACCTCATTTCTTACCCCAATTACCGACTCCGTCACTTGTGGAAACGTTTTGTTTAATAGTTGTAGCCCGATGTTCTTGTTCTCACTTTGGTGAGAAGCGAACATTACTAATCCGTAAGCATAACATGCTTCTTTATGTTGCATGTTAGCCGCTTTTTCTAAATCACGAAGTCCAATATTCGGATATATTGAGTCAAAATAATTTCTTAACCCGTTGCGTAAAATAGCATTTGGGTTCCCCGCAATATATGCGTCAAAGTAAACACATCGTAATTTATGGGTTTCCCAATGTGATATCCCCCATCTTTCAAATGAAAGTCTCTTATAAACCAAGACATTCTTGGAACGTTCTTCGAATGTCTTACAAACTGATCTCGCCTTAAATAGTTGTGCCGAAGAATTCTGGCCGACTCTAGACAAGATTTCATCAATCATGTCTCCGGGTAGGTCTCTTAAAATATTGGGTTGTCTATCCATTTTGTGTTTTTAAACTGTAAAATAGACAAGAGTTAGATTCATAAAAAAAATACTTATTAATACAAGCAATTTTTACATATATCATAAAGCATAAGAACACTATATTCCATATATTACACCACACGAATACAACTATCTTATTCCGACTCGCTCGTTTCTTCTTCTTCGGTTTTGGTTCGTTTTGCCAAGTTTCTAGGGATATATGATGTTCCCCTAATATGAGCCGTCGTTGTCCACATTGGTTTAGAAAAACCTGGTGGTTTAGAGGTTCCCGGGTCATTGTTACAACTTAAGGACTTCGGGGGTTGACGATACATATAAAGTTCATCGGGGTTGGAATTAGATTTCTCTATT
Source organism: Rutidosis leptorrhynchoides (assembly GCF_046630445.1). Taxonomy (NCBI): domain Eukaryota; kingdom Viridiplantae; phylum Streptophyta; class Magnoliopsida; order Asterales; family Asteraceae; genus Rutidosis; species Rutidosis leptorrhynchoides. Next base: position 444,094,172 of record NC_092334.1, read on the forward strand.
TTTATGCCCTTTCCCTTATTATTTTCTTTTGCCTTTTTAAATTCAGTTGGGGTAATTTCTATAACATCATCGGAATTCTCGTCGAAATCCGATTCATCGGAGAATTGGTAATCCTCCCAATATTTTGCTTCCTTGGCGGAAACACCATTGACCATAATTAACTTTGGTCGGTTGGTTGAGGATTTTCTTTTACTTAACCGTTTTATTATTTCCCCCACCGGTTCTATTTCTTCATCCGGTTCCGATTCTTCTTCCGGTTCCGATTCTTCTTCCGGTTCCGACTCTTCTTCCGGTTCCTCTTCGGGAACTTGTGAATCAGTCCACAAATCATTCCAATTTACATTTGACTCTTCATTATTATTAGGTGAGTCAATGGGACTTGTTCTAGAGGTTGACATCTATCACATAATATCAAACACGTTAAGAGATTAATATATCACATAATATTCATATGTTAAAAATATATAGTTTCCAACAAAAATGTTAAGCAATCATTTTTAAAGAAAACACGGTCGAAGTCCAGACTCACTAATGCATCCTAACAAACTCGATAAGACACACTAATGCAAATTTTCTGGTTCTCTAAGACCAACGCTCGGATACCAACTGAAATGTCCCGTTCTTATTGATTAAAAACGTTCCATATTAATTGATTTCGTTGCGAGGTTTTGACCTCTATATGAGACATTTTTCAAAGACTGCATTCATTTTTAAACAAACCATAACCTTTATTTCATCAATAAAGGTTTAAAAAGCTTTACGTAGATTATCAAATAATGATAATCTAAAATATCCTGTTTACACACGACCATTACATAATGGTTTACAATACAAATATGTTACAACAAAATAAGTTTCTTGAATGCAGTTTTTACACAATATCATACAAGCATGGACTCCAAATCTTGTCCTTATTTAAGTATGCGATAGCGGAAGCTCTTAATAATCACCTGAGAATAAACATGCTTAAAACGTCAACAAAAATGTTGGTGAGTTATAGGTTTAACCTATATATATCAAATCGTAACAATAGACCACAAGATTTCATATTTCAATACACATCCCATACATAGAGATAAAAATCATTCATATGGTGAACACCTGGTAACCGACAATAACAAGATGCATATATAAGAATATCCCCATCATTCCGGGACACCCTTCGGATATGATATAAATTTCGAAGTACTAAAGCATCCGGTACTTTGGATGGGGTTTGTTAGGCCCAATAGATCTATCTTTAGGATTCGCGTCAATTAGGGTGTCTGTTCCCTAATTCTTAGATTACCAGACTTAATAAAAAGGGGCATATTCGATTTCGATAATTCAACCATAGAATGTAGTTTCACGTACTTGTGTCTATTTTGTAAATCATTTATAAAACCTGCATGTATTCTCATCCCAAAAATATTAGATTTTAAAAGTGGGACTATAACTCACTTTCACAGATTTTTACTTCGTCGGGAAGTAAGACTTGGCCACTGGTTGATTCACGAACCTATAACAATATATACATATATATCAAAGTATGTTCAAAATATATTTACAACACTTTTAATATATTTTGATGTTTTAAGTTTATTAAGTCAGCTGTCCTCGTTAGTAACCTACAACTAGTTGTCCACAGTTAGATGTACAGAAATAAATCGATAAATATTATCTTGAATCAATCCACGACCCAGTGTATACGTATCTCAGTATTGATCACAACTCAAACTATATATATTTTGGAATCAACCTCAACCCTGTATAGCTAACTCCAACATTCACATATAGAGTGTCTATGGTTGTTCCGAAATATATATAGATGTGTCGACATGATAGGTCGAAACATTGTATACGTGTCTATGGTATCTCAAGATTACATAATATATAATACAAGTTGATTAAGTTATGGTTGGAATAGATTTGTTACCAATTTTCACGTAGCTAAAATGAGAAAAAATTATCCAATCTTGTTTTACCCATAACTTCTTCATTTTAAATCCGTTTTGAGTGAATCAAATTGCTATGGTTTCATATTGAACTCTATTTTATGAATCTAAACAAAAAAAGTATAGGTTTCTAGTCGGAAAAATAAGTTACAAGTCGTTTTTGTAAAGGTAGTCATTTCAGTCGAAAGAACGACGTCTAGATGACCATTTTAGAAAACATACTTCCACTTTGAGTTTAACCATAATTTTTGGATATAGTTTCATGTTCATAATAAAAATCATTTTCTCAGAATAACAACTTTTAAATCAAAGTTTATCATAGTTTTTAATTAACTAACCCAAAACAGCCCGCGGTGTTACTACGACGGCGTAAATCCGGTTTTACGGTGTTTTTCGTGTTTCCAGGTTTTAAATCATTAAGTTAGCATATCATATAGATATAGAACATGTGTTTAGTTGATTTTAAAAGTCAAGTTAGAAGGATTAACTTTTGTTTGCGAACAAGTTTAGAATTAACTAAACTATGTTCTAGTGATTACAAGTTTAAACCTTCGAATAAGATAGCTTTATATGTATGAATCGAATGATGTTATGAACATCATTACTACCTTAAGTTCCTTGGATGAACCTACTGGAAAAGAGAAAAATGGATCTAGCTTCAATGGATCCTTGGATGGCTCAAAGTTCTTGAAGCAAAATCATGACACGAAAACAAGTTCAAGTAAGATCATCACTTGAAATAAGATTGTTATAGTTATAGAAATTGAACCAAAGTTTGAATATGATTATTACCTTGTATTAGAATGATAACCTACTGTAAGAAACAAAGATTTCTTGAGGTTGGATGATCACCTTACAAGATTGGAAGTGAGCTAGCAAACTTGAAAGTATTCTTGATTTTATGAAACTAGAACTTTTGGAATTTATGAAGAACACTTAGAACTTGAAGATAGAACTTGAGAGAGTTCAATTAGATGAAGAAAATTGAAGAATGAAAGTGTTTGTAGGTGTTTTTGGTCGTTGGTGTATGGATTAGATATAAAGGATATGTAATTTTGTTTTCATGTAAATAAGTCATGAATGATTACTCATATTTTTGTAATCTTATGAGATATTTCATGCTAGTTGCCAAATGATGGTTCCCACATGTGTTAGGTGACTCACATGGGCTGCTAAGAGCTGATCATTGGAGTGTATATACCAATAGTACATACATCTAAAAGCTGTGTATTGTACGAGTACGAATACGGGTGCATACGAGTAGAATTGTTGATGAAACTGAACGAGAATGTAATTGTAAGCATTTTTGTTAAGTAGAAGTATTTTGATAAGTGTATTGAAGTCTTTCAAAAGTGTATAAATACATATTAAAACACTACATGTATATACATTTTAACTGAGTCGTTAAGTCATCGTTAGTCGTTACATGTAAGTGTTGTTTTGAAACCTTTAGGTTAACGATCTTGTTAAATGTTGTTAACCCAATGTTTATAATATCAAAAGAGATTTTAAATTATTATATTATCATGATATTATGATGTACGAATATCTCTTAATATGATATATATACATTAAATGTCGTTACAACGATAAACGTTACATATATGTCTCGTTTCAAAATCATTAAGTTAGTAGTCTTGTTTTTACATATGTAGTTCATTGTTAATATAATTAATGATATGTTTACTTATCATAATATCATGTTAACTATATATATAACCATATATATGTCATCATATAGTTTTTTTACAAGTTTTAACGTTCGTGAATCACCGGTCAACTTGGGTGGTCAATTGTCTATATGAAACCTATTTCAATTAATCAAGTCTTAACAAGTTTGATTGCTTAACATGTTGGAAACATTTAATCATGTAAACATCAATCTCAATTAATGTATATAAACATGGAAAATTTCGGGTCACTACACAGAAGCTACTGCGTTTTTGCTTTGTCATGTACTAGAGGTGCACGGTAGCTGTATGGTAAGCAACGCAACTAAAAACAAGCCAATGTCTTTATGCTTAAGAGTTCCTCAAGCAAACCAATGCGAGAGTAATTACGCACAAGCAAACCAATGCTTGTAATTTTTTAAGTCGACTTTGCAGCCATCTAGTCTGCGTGGCGCTTGGCTAGGGGAAAACCAATTCCCTTTGCCTGCCGTTAGCGTCTAGCCTTGTAACCAAACAGGCTTCTGCCATACGGGGGCTAGAGGACACCCCTTAAGAAGGCAGGAACCGCATACAAAAAAGATTTAAACAACAAAAGTATGCGCGAGTAAATATTTAATTGGCATTAATCACAATTACAACCGCGACACATCCAAACGGACGAAAATTACATAGAAAAAATAATGTGCTACAATAAACTGGAGTGATCAGGTACACCTAGCTACATATAACATTTTTTCAATAACATCGCATGCCAAGTGCGTTTCACAGGTTTTCCATCTAATGTCTCGAGATGGTACGCCCCGGTATTGTTTGCCTTCGCTACCCTGTATGGACCTTCCCAACGGGGGCCCAGTTTTCCAGTATCCTCCGCATGACTTGCGTTGTTCTGACGCCAAACCAAGTCACCGCACTTGTAAGAGCGCGAACGCACACGCTGATTATAGTACTTTGCAATTTTTTGCTTGTTATTTGCTTCGTTGACAGCTGCAGAGAGTCTGTGCTCTTCCAGCAAATTAAGATTTTCCCGCAAAGCTTCAGAGTTATTTTTCTCATCAAAATTTTGTATGCGGAACGTTGGTACCCCAATTTATGCGGGTACAACAGCTTCTGATCCATAGACCAAACTGAACGGGGTCTCACCAGTGCTTGCTTTGGGTGTTGTTCTATGCGCCCATAAAACCTTCGGTAGTTCATCCACCCAACCAACGCGACCATGACCCAACCTAGCTTTGATTCCAGCTACTATATCCCAGTTGGTGACTTCGCACTGGCCATTCGCCTGCGGATGCGCAACAGATGTAAAAGTTTGCTTAATATTAAGCTCCGCGCACCAGCTGCGAAAAGGGTCACCCGCGAACTGCGTACCGTTATCGCTAACAATTTCGTTTGGTATACCAAATCGACAGACGATGTCTTCCCATACAAAATTTCGCACCCTTTTTCCTGAGATTACTGCCAGCGGTCTCGCTTCGACCCACTTTGTGAAATAGTCGATTGCAACAATCAAGAATTTGATGTTTCCTGCGTGTGCAGAATGTGCGTAAGGTACTGATGTGAGTAACATGTTTAGAAAATAAATGATAAAATTACCTCAGCCTTTTGGGAATGGTCCGACTATGTCGATTGCCCATTTGCAGAATGGCCACGGTGAGGAGACTGGTATCATTGGATGCGCAGGTGCTCTGCTAATAGGTGCATGTATTTGGCATGATTCACATTGCTTAACTATGCGTGCAGTATCCGCGTACATAGTGGGCCAATAATATCCTAGCCGCATTATTTTTGACACAATGGACCTGTGCCCCGAATGGAGTGCGCATGCACCTTCATGCACCTCGCGTACAACTTCCTCTGCCTCTTTCGGGCCAATGCACCTTAAGTACGGTCCCAAATAATTCTTTCGATATAGGACGTCACCCTCAAGGGCATACAGCGGTGCCTTAACGCGGACTTTCTTTGCATCAACAAAATCCGCAGGAGATGTGCCATCCCGCAGAAAATCCACAATGGGCGTCATCCATGTTGAGCTTGATTCCTCAACTGGTGCCACTAAAGGCATCATAACAATGGATTTCGCATTGAGTTCTTCTATTAGAACTTTCTTTCCCATATGATCAAAAGCCAAGGCAGCCAGTTTGCTTAGCGCATCCGCCTTCTTATTTTGCCCACGCATTACGTGGGAGATTTGAAAAGCTTCAAATTGGTCAGTGAGGTTGTGAACAAGCGATGGATATTGCTGCATGGCTATGTCATGCGCTTCGAAATCTCCGCAGACCTGACTGCATACTAGCTTTGAATCCACATATGCGTGCAAAATTTTAACATTTAACTTATGCGCAATGCGCATACCTGCTAACAGAGCCTCATACTCTGCTTCATTGTTCGTAACAGCAAAATTAAACCGCAGTGCGTATGTATGCTCTTCGCCATCTGGGCCTGTTAAAATTATACTCGCACCTGCACCAGATGCACTGCACGCACCATCGGTGTACAATTCCCATGGTGACAAAGTTGGTGCAGGTGGATCCTGATGTTCTGCTGATGCCTCGACATCCGCAGGTAATTCTGCTAGGTAATCAGCAAGTATTTGACCCTTAACCGCACTGCGCGAAGAGAAATTTATTTCATGTTCACCTAATTCAACTGCCCACTTAGCCATTCGGCCAGAAATCTCAGGCTTGTATAACACCTGAAAGAAAAATGACTGCGTTAGTCAATGCGGTAACCCCGGTCATTGCCGCAAAGTAGGCGTTTACCAACCTGTTTGATTGGTTGATCAGTTAGAACCACGATTGGATGTGCTTGAAAATATCGGCGCAAACGCCGCGCCGTATGGACCAGCACATATACAAGCTTTTCTATTGGTGAGTAGTTTACTTCGCTTGATGTCAGCGTCTTGCTTACGAAGTAGATCGGCATTTGCGTCTGAGAAAAACCTCAGTCGTTAAATTTCTGCGATATAAATAAAGCATTTAAATTAATGGATTACCTTTCCGCGATCCGCGATGAGGACTGAGCTGACAGCTTCCTTCGATGCCGCGAGGTACAGCGTTAGCGTTTCTCCTGATACTGGCGCAGTAAGTGTTGGTAATTCTGTAAGCACCTTTTTCATCTCCGGAAAGGCTGATTCTGCTTCCTGAGTCCATACGAAGTCTTTTTTCTTCAAACAATTTTTCAAAGTATTGAAGAATGGTAACTGTCGTTCTGCGGCTTTCGACAGAAATCGTGTGATAGCCGCAAGCTTCCCCGTTAGACTCTGCACATCTTTCTTTGTCTTCGGAGATGGCAAATTATCAATAGCATCAATCTTTTTGGGATTGGCCTTGATACCCCGCGCTGTCACCACATGACCTAAAAACTTGCCTTCCTCTTCCCCAAAACTACATTTAAGCGGGTTAAGCTTCATGTTGATCCTGCGCAGAGATGCAAACATTTCTAGGATGTCCGTGAGCATGTATTCTTCGGTGTTACTTTTAATTACCAAGTCGTCGACGTACGCTTAAAGATTTCTATCGATTTGGTGCTTGAATGCTGCGTCAATTACACGCTGATAGGTCGTGCCTGCATTCTTTAAACCGAAAGGCATCTTCGTGTAACAATAAATACCCTGCGGCGTATGAAAAGCGGTCTTGTCCTCATCTTCCGCAGCCATTAAGATTTGGTGATAACCTTTGTATGCGTCCAAAAAACACTTGTACCTAAATCCTGACAGTGATTCTACCTTCCAGTCTATCTCTGGGAGAGGGTAGTTGTCCTTAGGACATGCCTTATTAATGTCTTTGAAATCAACGCACATTCGCCAGTTACCGTCAACCTTTTTTACCAACACTGGATTTGCAACCCATGTCTGATAACGCACTTCCCGCAGAATGTTTGCTTTGACAAGGTTGTCCACCTCTGCGCACAACCAATCACTGCGGTCTAGAGCCATATGCCGCTTCTTTTGCCTAACGGGTGTTAATGATGGATTAACGTTTAACTTATGTTCTGCAATATCCCGCGGTGTAACATCCCGCCTTTTTCCATTTACTTTTCCGTTTAACTATTTAAGTTCCGTTATATGTTTATAACACATCTCGTTAATACGCGTTTGAATTATCTCGTTTAGGTAATTCCCGTACCCGTTTCCTAAGTTGAGGGACTAAAGTTGCCAAATGGAGAAAGAGATGACTAGGTCAACTAGTCAACTCTTTCCCCTCCATTCATTTTATCACCTCCCAAATAATACTTCACCTTTTTCTCTCAAAACCCTCAAACCTTCAATCATCATCCAAATTCGTTCAAGAAGGATTCGATCAAAACAAATTGCATATTTGAACTCCTCGTGATCCCCTCTTCGTTTCCATACCAATTTCATCAATTTTGGGTAACTTTCTAAAATCACTAATTCTTGTGTTCTTGAGATTTTTAAGTTATAAGGTTGTTAATTAGTGTCTATGGCTCGAGTCTAGTTTGTTTATGTGATTTGTATGCTCGTTTTTGATATTTTGATGTAACTAGTTCATATTGAAAGAATGCTTGCTTAATCTTGAGTTTTAGGTGTTCATATGTTGTTGAATGATGAAAGTTCATGTTTTAATTGTGTTCCTAACATCACTAGCTTCAAATTGGTATGTAGGTTGACATGGATTAGTTTCATATGCAAGATTGTTAAATTTGTGATTTTGGATTAGGGTTTGATGAGTTTTACATGAACTTTTGATGCGTCAAATGCTATGAGATATTGTTGTTAAGTGTTTTGTTGCAATGTGTGTTTGATTACCTTCGAAACGGCATAACATACATGTAAATTGGTTGCCCGAATCATAAAATGCGTTTTTGGAACTTAAACTTTGATCATGAATGTTTAATTTCGGTTTTTGATTGTTGTAAGTGGAAGTTTGATTGATGAAATGTACTTAGTTGTATTCCTCGTCAAAATACCTTTCCAACGATATATAATAGGCATTATAAGTGTTTACGGGTCAAGAGTTGGGTTGGAAAAGGTTTTGGCTCGTGCATACTTGGGAAAAACAGAAACAGACCTGCACAGAGGGTGGCGCGGCGCGCCCATACCCCGCGCGGCGCGCCAAATGGCCTGGCCAGAATTCTGTCCAACTTGGTCAATTTTTGAATAATGTTTGCTATGCTACGCACCTCCGATTCACATGTAACTTGTTCTAACATGCTCATACATGATTAAAAACCTCAGAAAAATAGTTCGGGACACGACCCGAACGTGTTGACTTTTTCGTTGACTTTGACCGACCAAGTTTGACTTTTTGTCAAACTTAATCAATTAATTATGCAATCTTTCTAACATGCTTTTATACTTGTGTCTTGCATAAAACTTGATGATTTGATTCACATGCTATATTAATCGAGTCGTATTGAGCCATAGGACTAATTGAACATCTTTGACCCTTCGTGACTATCGTTATTGATACAACCTATTTGTTTAGGTCAAGACTAGCATTGTTCTTTGCACACGTTACTTGTCGAAGTACTTTTTGGTTCGTGCATACAAGGTGAGATCATAGTCCCACTTTTACTCTTTTAACTTACTTTTGGGATGAGAAAACATAAACAATACTTTTGAACTAAGTGAACACAAGAACGGGAAAACAAACATTCTACATACGAGTTTAGAACGAAAATCCCCAATCCGATTATCATTAGTTACATCAGATGGTGTAAGCGAGAACTTATGTTATATGGCCATATGGGTTTGACAAACCCTCATTCAAACGGTTCGCTACCGTTTACGAATGAAATATATTTTCGGGAACAGTGTTGTTCTAGCACTAATTGATGGGGTATTCAACGGACGGAACGTTAAGCTTTGATAATTGGGTGCTCGTGAATATTAACTTTTAGAATGTACTATGGCTTTATCGATGTTGCAAATCTTGTGGTTCAACTTACTATTACTCATTTACTTATTTAAACCTATGATTTCACCAACGTTTTCGTTGACAGATTCTCTATGTTTTTCTCAGGTCCTTGAACTTAGGTGATACATGCTTCCGCTCATACTATTTGATACTTGCATTGGATGTCGAGTATACTTGCTTACGTGGAACGTCTTTTTGACTACTTTTAATCGTGTCGCACGTGTTTCATACAAACTTTAAACATTGTTATGTACTTGTTATGGAAACTACTTTGGTAAACTTTGAAACACCCTTATTTATGAAATGAATGCGACTTACTTTTCGGTCAAACTTCGTTATAAAGACTTACGACCATGTAATGGGACCATACGTAGATGACGCCGTCATTTGACGATCTGTCGGGGTCGCTACAAGTGGTATCAGAGCTTTGGTTGTAGGGATTTAGAGTTCATTAGTGTCAACCCCGAGTCATAGGGTACATTGGTGAGTCTAGACTACAACCGGCATATAGACTTGAAGTAGGAATTACTTGACTACTTGTGCATTTATACTCGAACGTTTCTACTCATATCTACTCTTAGTTCATCTTAATCTCACGTTGTTTAATTTGATTGACACGCCACCTTGACTATATGAAATGATGTCGAATGCACATATGAATCAGGGTAATATAATTTCCGGGATTATATTACGGTGACTCGTATGAACGTTCCGACATTATGACATAAAGAATTTAAGGCGAGTCGAAAAAAAAAAAAAAAAAAAAAAAAAAACTTCTCTTTATCTTTATTCTATATCACGGTTAGTATTATTGAGAATACTAATCAATGATATTCTTGTGTCTTGAAGGAACAATGGCTCCTCGTCGTGTACGCCGCAATGAAACTCCCGAACAAGCTCTCGAACGGATGATAGCTACCGCCGTAGATGCGGCCATGGCCGGTCACTCTTCCAACAACAATAACAATAACAACAACCACAACAACAACAACAACAACAACAATGGGGCCGGTAACTCAAACGAGGGATGCTCCTACAAAGCTTTCATGGGGTGCAAACCTCACACTTATGATGGAACCGGTGGACCGGTTGTGCTTACTCGTTGGTTTGAACAAACCGAGGCCGTCTTTAGCATAAGCGGTTGTCGGGATCAAGACAAAGTCAAATACTCCACTCACACGTTCTCCGGTGTTGCTCTCACTTGGTGGAACACCTATGTTCAATCGGTGGGTACCGATGAAGCTCATGCCCTCTCTTGGGCCGATTTGAAGGAAAAGATGATTGTCGAATACTTTCCGCGCGAAGAAACCCGAAAGCTCGAGGAAGAACTAAGAGCTTTGAAAGCGGTCGGAAACGATCTTAAGGCTTATAATCAACGCTTCACCGAACTATCCTTAATGTGTCCTAATCTTGTTAACCCCGAATCTCAAAGGATTGAGCTCTACATGCTCGGTCTTCCAAAAAGCATCAAACAAGGGGTGATGTCATCCAAACCCGCTACTCATCAAGCCGCTATGAACATGGCTCGTCAATTAATCGAAACGGTTGACGAAATCGTAGTGTCGGCTCCTAAGGCCGAGGACAAGTCGGGTGGCAACAAAAGGAAATGGGAAGCCACTCCATCAACTAACTACAACAATAACACCTTCACCAAAAAGCCCTTCAACAACGACGGCAAGAAGGGTTATGTCGGAAACTTACCTTTGTGCAACAAGTGCCACAAACATCATTACGGCGAATGTAACAAGCTAATTTGTCACCGTTGCCAAGGAGTTGGTCATAGGGCCAACAATTGCACAAGCACCGCCCTCGTCGCTCGAAAGGGGCCCAATCCTCCAAAAACGGTCACTTGTTACGAATGTGGCCAAACGGGCCATTATAAGAACGAATGCCCGAAAAAGAAAACCAACCCCAACAACCGAGGCCGAGCCTTTAACATCAACACCGAGGAAGCCCGAGATGACAACGAACTAGTCACGGGTACGTTTCTTCTCAACAACTCTTATGTTACTTGCTTATTCGATTCGGGTGCCGATAAATGTTTTGTGTCCAAGACTTTAGCTCCTACCCTTTGCACTCCACCACACCCTTTAGATACTACTTATTCCATCGAAGTGGCCGACGGAAAACTCTTAAGTGCCGACACATACTACCGGGGGTGTACTTTGAAAATTTTGGGTAAGGAATTTGAAATTGACTTGATACCCATGGAACTAGGAAGCTTTGATATAATAATCGGTATGAATTGGTTAGTCAAAACGAAATCTCACATTCTTTGTGATCTTAACGCAATCCGAATTCCTATCGAGAATGGTGAACCTTTGATCGTCTATGGCGATAAGAGTTGCACCGGACTCAACCTCGTTTCGAGTATTAAAGTTAGAAAACTACTCCGTAAGGGTTGTTTTGCGATCCTTGCCCACGTTAAGAAAGTCGGGTCCGATGAGAAGCACATCGATGATGTGCCAATTGTTAGTGACTATTCCGATGTATTTCCCGACGAATTGCCGGGTCTTCCGCCTCATCGACCGGTTGAATTCCAAATCGATCTTATTCCAGGAGCAGCACCCGTAGCACGTGCACCATATAGACTCGCTCCATCTGAAATGCAAGAATTGCAAAGTCAAATCCAAGAACTACTTGATCGTGGTTTTATCCAACCTAGCCATTCACCTTGGGGCGCTCCGATTTTGTTTGTTAAAAAGAAAGACGGATCCCTACGAATGTGCATTGATTATCGTGAACTAAATAAATTGACGGTTAAGAACCGATATCCTCTTCCTCGCATCGATGACCTCTTTGATCAACTACAAGGGTCTTGTGTATATTCGAAAATCGATCTCCGCTCAGGTTATCATCAATTGAGGGTTAAGGGGGAAGATGTCTCCAAAACCGCTTTCCGAACTCGTTATGGTAGTTATGAATTCCTTGTCATGCCATTTGGTCTCACTAACGCACCGGCGGTGTTCATGGATCTTATGAACCGCGTGTGCAAACCGTATCTCGATAAATTCGTTATTGTGTTCATCGATGACATATTGATCTATTCTAAAAATGAAGAAGAGCACGAACAACATCTCCGACTTGTGCTTGAACTTTTAAGACAAGAACAACTCTATGCCAAATTCTCCAAGTGTGAATTTTGGTTAAAGGAAGTTCAATTTCTTGGTCATGTTGTAAGTGACCAAGGTATTAAAGTCGATCCAACGAAAATCGAAGCCATTAGCAAATGGGAGACTCCTACTACTCCTACTCACATTCGTCAATTTTTGGGTCTCGCCGGGTACTATCGTAGATTCATCGAAAACTTCTCTTTGGTTGCACGTCCTCTAACCGCATTGACTCACAAGGGAAAGAAATTCATTTGGGCGACCGAACATGAATCCGCATTCCGAATCTTGAAAACGAAGCTAACCACCGCTCCTATTTTGTCACTTCCCGAAGGCAATGATGACTTTGTTGTATATTGTGATGCCTCGAAACATGGTTTTGGGTGTGTATTGATGCAACGAACGAAAGTCATTGCTTATGCTTCTCGACAACTCAAAATTCATGAACGAAACTATACGACACATGATCTCGAACTCGGAGCCGTTGTCTTTGCACTTAAAATGTGGAGACACTATCTTTATGGAACCAAGAGTACTATCTTTACCGACCACAAAAGCCTCCAACACATTTTCGATCAAAAGCAACTAAACATGAGACAACGAAGGTGGATTGAAACCTTAAACGATTACGATTGCGAGCTTCGTTACCATCCCGGGAAGGCAAATGTAGTAGCCGATGCCTTAAGTCGAAAAGAAAGAGTGGTGCCTCTTCGTGTCCGAGCCTTAAACATCACCATCCACACAAACCTTAATAGCCAAATTCGGGTAGCCCAAGATGAGGCTCTCAAGGATGAAAACATCTCTCTCGAACACTTGAACGTCCTCACCTCTCGATTCGAAGTTAAAGAAACCGGACTCCGATATTACGCCGAAAGGATTTGGGTGCCTAGTTATGGGGACCTACGAAGCCTTATTTTAGATGAAGCCCATAAGTCACGATACTCGATTCACCCCGGTGCCAATAAGATGTACCACGACCTTAAACAACTATATTGGTGGCCGAACATCAAAAGGGATGTAGCTACTTATGTTTCCAAGTGTTTGACATGTTCCAAAGTCAAAGCCGAACACCAAAGACCGTCCGGACTACTTCAACAAACCGAAATCCCGCAATGGAAGTGGGAAAGGATAACGATGGATTTTATCACAAAACTACCAAAAACGACGGGCGGTTATGATACCATTTGGGTTATTGTTGACCGTCTCACCAAATCCGCACACTTCCTGGCCATGAAAGAAACGGACAAAATGGAGAAACTTGCACAACTTTACATTAAGGAGATCGTAGCCCGACACGGTGTACCTTTATCGATTATCTCCGACCGAGATGGCCGTTTCGTTTCTAGATTTTGGCGTACTTTGCAAGAAGCGTTGGGAACGCGTTTAGACATGAGCACCGCATATCATCCTCAAACCGATGGACAAAGCGAACGCACAATTCAAACCTTAGAGGACATGTTACGAGCTTGCGTGGTTGATTTCGGAAAAGCTTGGGACAAGCACTTACCTCTCGCCGAGTTCTCTTACAACAATAGTTATCACGCGAGTATTAAAGCCGCACCTTTTGAAGCGCTATATGGCCGCAAATGTCGTTCACCTCTTTGTTGGGCCGAGGTAGGCGACGTGCAAATCACCGGACCCGAACTCATTCACGAAACCACCGAGAAAATCATTCAAATTCGAGATAGGCTTAGGACGGCTCGAAGTCGTCAAAAGAGCTATACCGACAAACGACGCAACGATCTTGAATTTCAAGCCGGTGACCGGGTAATGTTAAAAGTCGCACCTTGGAAGGATGTAATCCGTTTTGGGAAACGCGGGAAGCTAAATCCGCGGTATATTGGTCCTTTCGAAATCTTGGAGCGTATTGGAACCGTTGCTTATCGTTTAGATCTTCCGCCTCAATTGAACTCCGTTCATCCTACTTTCCATGTATCCAACTTGAAAAAGTGTCTTGCCGAACCCGATATCGTCATTCCTCTCGAGGAGCTTACCATTGATGACAAACTTCATTTCGTGGAGGAACCGGTTGAAATTGTGGACACCTCCGTCAAGACATTGAAACAAAGCCGAATCCCGATGGTTAAAGTCCGTTGGAATGCCAAAAGGGGGCCCGAGTTTACTTGGGAAAGACAAGATCAAATGCAAAGGAAGTATCCTCATCTATTCGTGAATTCGGAAACGCAAGATCTCGAGGAAGAAACAACGACTACTACGCCTACTTAAATTTCGGGACGAAATTTCTTTTAAGGTGTAGGTAATGTAACATCCCGCCTTTTTCCATTTACTTTTCCGTTTAACTATTTAAGTTCCGTTATATGTTTATAACACATCTCGTTAATACGCGTTTGAATTATCTCGTTTAGGTAATTCCCGTACCCGTTTCCTAAGTTGAGGGACTAAAGTTGCCAAATGGAGAAAGAGATGACTAGGTCAACTAGTCAACTCTTTCCCCTCCATTCATTTTATCACCTCCCAAATAATACTTCACCTTTTTCTCTCAAAACCCTCAAACCTTCAATCATCATCCAAATTCGTTCAAGAAGGATTCGATCAAAACAAATTGCATATTTGAACTCCTCGTGATCCCCTCTTCGTTTCCATACCAATTTCATCAATTTTGGGTAACTTTCTAAAATCACTAATTCTTGTGTTCTTGAGATTTTTAAGTTATAAGGTTGTTAATTAGTGTCTATGGCTCGAGTCTAGTTTGTTTATGTGATTTGTATGCTCGTTTTTGATATTTTGATGTAACTAGTTCATATTGAAAGAATGCTTGCTTAATCTTGAGTTTTAGGTGTTCATATGTTGTTGAATGATGAAAGTTCATGTTTTAATTGTGTTCCTAACATCACTAGCTTCAAATTGGTATGTAGGTTGACATGGATTAGTTTCATATGCAAGATTGTTAAATTTGTGATTTTGGATTAGGGTTTGATGAGTTTTACATGAACTTTTGATGCGTCAAATGCTATGAGATATTGTTGTTAAGTGTTTTGTTGCAATGTGTGTTTGATTACCTTCGAAACGGCATAACATACATGTAAATTGGTTGCCCGAATCATAAAATGCGTTTTTGGAACTTAAACTTTGATCATGAATGTTTAATTTCGGTTTTTGATTGTTGTAAGTGGAAGTTTGATTGATGAAATGTACTTAGTTGTATTCCTCGTCAAAATACCTTTCCAACGATATATAATAGGCATTATAAGTGTTTACGGGTCAAGAGTTGGGTTGGAAAAGGTTTTGGCTCGTGCATACTTGGGAAAAACAGAAACAGACCTGCACAGAGGGTGGCGCGGCGCGCCCATACCCCGCGCGGCGCGCCAAATGGCCTGGCCAGAATTCTGTCCAACTTGGTCAATTTTTGAATAATGTTTGCTATGCTACGCACCTCCGATTCACATGTAACTTGTTCTAACATGCTCATACATGATTAAAAACCTCAGAAAAATAGTTCGGGACACGACCCGAACGTGTTGACTTTTTCGTTGACTTTGACCGACCAAGTTTGACTTTTTGTCAAACTTAATCAATTAATTATGCAATCTTTCTAACATGCTTTTATACTTGTGTCTTGCATAAAACTTGATGATTTGATTCACATGCTATATTAATCGAGTCGTATTGAGCCATAGGACTAATTGAACATCTTTGACCCTTCGTGACTATCGTTATTGATACAACCTATTTGTTTAGGTCAAGACTAGCATTGTTCTTTGCACACGTTACTTGTCGAAGTACTTTTTGGTTCGTGCATACAAGGTGAGATCATAGTCCCACTTTTACTCTTTTAACTTACTTTTGGGATGAGAAAACATAAACAATACTTTTGAACTAAGTGAACACAAGAACGGGAAAACAAACATTCTACATACGAGTTTAGAACGAAAATCCCCAATCCGATTATCATTAGTTACATCAGATGGTGTAAGCGAGAACTTATGTTATATGGCCATATGGGTTTGACAAACCCTCATTCAAACGGTTCGCTACCGTTTACGAATGAAATATATTTTCGGGAACAGTGTTGTTCTAGCACTAATTGATGGGGTATTCAACGGACGGAACGTTAAGCTTTGATAATTGGGTGCTCGTGAATATTAACTTTTAGAATGTACTATGGCTTTATCGATGTTGCAAATCTTGTGGTTCAACTTACTATTACTCATTTACTTATTTAAACCTATGATTTCACCAACGTTTTCGTTGACAGATTCTCTATGTTTTTCTCAGGTCCTTGAACTTAGGTGATACATGCTTCCGCTCATACTATTTGATACTTGCATTGGATGTCGAGTATACTTGCTTACGTGGAACGTCTTTTTGACTACTTTTAATCGTGTCGCACGTGTTTCATACAAACTTTAAACATTGTTATGTACTTGTTATGGAAACTACTTTGGTAAACTTTGAAACACCCTTATTTATGAAATGAATGCGACTTACTTTTCGGTCAAACTTCGTTATAAAGACTTACGACCATGTAATGGGACCATACGTAGATGACGCCGTCATTTGACGATCTGTCGGGGTCGCTACACGCGGAACCCCGGTCATGTCTGACTCACGCCATGCGAAAATATCTGCGTTAGCTGACAATATTCCATGCAACTTGCCCTTCGTTTCGGCTGACAAGCCTGCGCCGATTTTAATTCGCTTATCCGGATGCAAGCGATTAGCTATTACTGCATAGTTTTCAAGTTGCTCTTCTATGCTAGGAGCGCTTACAGACGCGACAGAGCCACACAACTTGGTTGCTTGATGTGACGCAACTGTGGCGATGCCTCCTACTGTGGGAAACTTAATCAAACCATGCACTACCGATGGTATGATGTTGAAACGCCGTATGAAGTTTCTCCCTAGCAGTGCGTTATATCGTGAAGTTGAACGAACCACATAAAAATCGACCAATTCATGCCTGATCATCTGCGGGTTCCTGTCATCCGCAAGCTCTATCATTAATTCTATTCGGCCTAGCGGCCACGAGTTTTCTCCGGAAAACCCTGATAGCGTAATATCAGGCTGGTGTAACTGCGCTTTGACTTCTACCGGAAGGAAACGATAACAATGCTCATACATAATATCGACACCGCTGCCAGTGTCAACATGCATGCTCTTAACCTGGATTCCGCAATCAGGGATACAACACTTGATGATAATGGGCTCATTAATAGAATCAATTGACATTACAGGAGGGAAAGTGATTGGGAGAAGCTCCCAATCCTGGTGATCATTGTACTTTCTCCGCTGGCTGATTTTCTCTACGTCAACCATGTTAATGGTTAAGTCGGCATTTTTCGCTTTGTCAACTTTCTGCCACGCGAAAGTCTTAGACTTCGAGGCCTCTTCTGCGACCTTTCCCTTGTCCTTTTTAGGTGGTTTTAGATGATCCAATTTGCCCACGCGAAGCGCTTCCAAAACCCGTTCCATCAAGTTTTTACACCGATTGGTGTCGTGACCATAATCGTCATGAAATTCACAATACTTTATTTTGTCCCGCTTGCCAAATTCTATAAGCGGAGTTGGAACCGCGAAGGTCGCGCATACTGGCTCTGTTGCCAAAATTTCCTTGGGCGTTTTGGACAAACTTTTGAGCAGCACATAGTTCTGATTATTGAGTGATTATTGTTTCGATAATTGCCACTTGATTTCCCTTTATCATTCCTGATGGGACCACCGCTAGGATACCTTCCGCGAGAGTTGTTACCACGATTTTGATCGCGCGAACGATCATCATCGTCCTTCCTCTCGTTGCGTGAGCTAGCTGTTGGAATGTCATTATCTTCGCCACTCCGCATATAGTCGTGGCATTCATTAAGCGCCTCAGCATAAGTTGTTGGGACTGTATGGCGCAGACTCCTTACCAGTGTTGGATGACGTTCTGAGTTTATACCATGTATGAGTCCGGAAATCTGTTGCTCTGGTTTGAGATCTAGTATACGCAGGCACTCATTAGTATACCTTGTGAGAAATTCGCCCAAAGATTCCTTGGACTTCTGCACGATGTCATGGCATTCAATGTGAGTGCGCTTGCGTGGTCTCTGATTCTGATATTGCAGCAAAAACTTTGTCCGCAGATCCATAAATCCGGCAATACTACCCGCCGGCAACTTATTAAACCACTCACGAGCAATACCCTGTAGTGTCATAGGAAATATCTGACATGCAACCGGATCCACCCTGCCTTGAGTGCGCATTGCGCCTTCGAAACGCTGTAAAAAATCATCTGGATCGGTCAGGCCATTGTAAGTACCCAACGTGCTAGGTATCTTTGGTGCTGATGGAAACGGGTATGCGGATATATGCGGAGGAAACTTGTCAAAGGTAGTCGGTAGCTCGAAGGGTGGTTTAACAGGATCCCCTTTCAAGTTTGCAAAGAAACGCTTCATCATGTCCTGAACAAAGTCAGGTTGTGAAAATAAGTGAACCATATCAGGAGGTGTGGCCTGCATGAATTGACTTGCAAGGTTTGCCTGCCCTTGAACATTTTGCCAAGGTTGACCCTGTGTCTGCGGATATAACCAAGGCTGCTGCGTTGGAAAAGAGGGATAACTTGAAGACGCAGAGTACACAGGTGGCTGTAAAGGAAGCGAAACCTGTGGCGCAGATATCTGCGAAACTTGAGGATACACACTTAAAAGCCCAACTGTATGCGCTGTGCTTTGCTGCTGCGCTGTTATCGGCGCCCAATGAGAGTTTGCATCTGGGATGACACCAAATCCCCAACTATTAAGTAACGCCTGCGCATCCGCAGGAGTTAAAAATTGTGAAACTGGGCGCGGTGGTTGCCAAGGTTGCAACGGTGTAAATGATGAATTCTGCTGAGTGCTCTGCGTATGCAGAGGTATTGAAACAGTGGTACTGTAAATAGGTACCTGGCCGCAACAAACCACATGCGGCCCCGTTGTTCCACCGCTAGTGCCTGCAAAGATGACCCTTGGATCCACTGACGAAAAGTCCAGCCGCGTGGTTGTGACTGGTGAGTTTGCTCTTGGCAGTGTAACCCCATCTGAATATATCGGCTTGTACCTCTGAAAGGGTTCGCCGGATATAGGTGGAGGGTATATCGTGTACCCCACCTGAATAGCAGCCCCCGTAGTCATAACCGGTGTCTGTTGACTACCAGACGGTGCGTTCTGAACATCTGTTTGGGTATGTTCCGATGATTCCTCGGAAGTCATGATACTGTTAACCTTGAAAAGATGCTGAATGATGCTGTTTTACGTAATGTGTATCGTATGTGATGGTTACGTAATGTGCCGTGTCCGGTGAATGATGATTAGGGTTTGTATTTATAGGCAAACCCTAATTCTAGAACCGTCCCAGATCATGATAATCTCATCCATAACTGACTCCCCCGAATCACGGATATAATTATGGAAAAGATATTTACTTGACAGCTAAGCAACCGCTGTACCGAGAACAAAGGAATCAGATACAATCCGCATACCGCATAGCGCTCACAAGCACACGCATACGCACACTATTAAGTGCCCGCATGCATATGAGGTGTGCATGCGGGTTGCGGTATCATTACTAATATAAGGTAATACTCATATTCAAACTTTGTTTCAATTTCTATAACTTTAACAATCTTATTTCGAGTGGAAATCTTAATTGAACTTGTTTTCGTGTCATGATTTTGCTTCAAGAACTCTCAAGCCATCCAAGGATCCTTTGAAGCTAGATCTACTTTTCTCATTTCCAGTAGGTTTATCCACAAAATCTGAGGTAGTAATGATGTTCATAACATCATTCGATTCATATATATAAAACTACCTTATTCGAAGGTTTAAACTTGAAATCACTAGAACATAGTTTAGTTAATTCTAAACTTGTTCGCAAACAAAAGTTAATCCTTCTAACTTGACTTTTAAAATCAACTAAACACATGTTCTATATCTATATGATATGCTAACTTAATGATTTAAAACCGGAAAACACGAAAAACACCGTAAAACCGGATATACGCCGTCGTAGTAACACCGCGGGCTGTTTTGGTTTAGTTAATTAGAAACTATGATAAACTTTTATTTAAAAGTTGTTCTTCTGGTAAAATGATTTTTCTTATGAACATGAAACTATATCCAAAAATCATGGTTAAACTCAAAGTGAAAGTATGTTTTTCAAAATGGTCATCAAGACGTCGTTCTTTCGACTGAAATAACTACCTCTTACAAAAATGACTTGTAACTTATATTTTCGACTATAAACCTGTACATTTTCTATTTAGATTCATAAAATAAATTTCAATATGAAACCATAGCAATTTGATTCACTCAAAACGGAGTTAAAACGAAGAAGTTATGGGTAAAACAAGATTGGATATTTTTTTATTGTTGTAGCTACGGGAAATATTGTAATAATTCTATACAAACCATATCCTAGCTAACTTGTATTGTATTATACATGTATTCTAATATATTATGTAATCTTGGGATACCATAGACACGTATGCAAATGTTTTGACATATCATATCGACCCATCTATATATATTATTTGGAACAACCATAGACACTCTAAATGCAGTAATGTTGGAGTTAGCTATACAGGGTTGAGGTTGATTCCAAAAATATATATACTTTGAGTTGTGATCTAGCCTGAGACGTGTATACACTGGGTCGTGGATTGGGTCAAGATAATATATATCAATTTATTTTCTATAAATCTAACTATGGACAACTAGTTGTAGGTTACTAACGAGGACAGCTGACTTAATAAACTTAAAACATTAAAACGTATTAAAAATGTTGTAAATATATTTTGAACATACTTTGATATATATGTACATATTTGTTATAGGTTCGTGAATCGACCAGTAGCCTAGTCTTACTTCCCGACGAAGTAAAAATCTGTGAAAGTGAGTTATAGTCCCACTTTTAAAATCTAATATTTTGGGGTGAGAATACATGCAAATTTATAAATATTTTATGAAATAGACACAAGTAAATGAAACTACTTTATATTGGTGAATGATCGAAGCCGAATATGCCCCTTTTTAGCTTGGTAGCCTAAGAATTTGGGAACTGTAGTGACCCGAACTTTTCCATGTTTATATATATTAATTGAGATTGATATTTACATGATTAAATGTTTCCAACATGTTAAGCAATCAAACTTGTTAAGACTTAATTAATTGAAATATGTTTCATATAGACAATTGACCACCCAAGTTGACTGGTGATTCACGAACGTTAAAACTTGTAAAAACTATACGATGACATATATATGGTTATATATATAGTTAACATGTTTTTATTATAAGTATGTATCTCATTAGGTATTTTAACAATGAGTTATATACATAAAAATGAGACTATTAATTTAAGAAACTCGAAAACGATATATATAACGATTATCGTTATAACAACGTCTTACTAGGTACATATGAATCATATTAAGATATTGATACACTTGGTTAATTATGTTAAATGATAAGTAAATATATTATTAAGTGTATTAACAATGAAATACATATGTAAAAATAAGACTACTAACTTAATGATTTCGAAACGAGACATATATGTAACGATTATCGTTGTAACGACATTTAACTGTATATACATCATACTGAGATATATTATATATCATAATATCAAGATAATATAACAATTTAACATCTCATTTGTTATAATAAACAATGGGTTAACAACATTCAACAAGATCGTTAACCTAAAGGTTTCAAAACAACATTTACATGTAACGACTAACGATGACTTAACGACTCAGTTAAAATGTATATACATGTATTGTTTTAATATGTATTCATACACTTTTGAAAGACTTCAAGACACTTATCAAAATACTTCTACTTAACAAAAATGCTTACAATTACATCCTCGTTCAGTTTCATCAACAATTCTACTCGTATGCACCCGTATTCGTACTCGTACAATACACAGCTTTTAGATGTATGTACTATTGGTATATACACTCCAATGATCAGCTCTTAGCAGCCCATGTGAGTCACCTAACACATGTGGGAACCATCATTTGGTAACTAGCATGAAATATCTCATAAAATTACAAAAATATGAGTAATCATTCATGACTTATTTACATGAAAACAAAATTACATATCCTTTATATCTAATCCATACACCAACGACCAAAAACACCTACAAACACTTTCATTCTTCAATTTTCTTCATCTAATTGATCTCTCTCAAGTTCTATCTTCAAGTTCTAAGTGTTCTTCATAAATTCCAAAAGTTCTAGTTTCATAAAATCAAGAATACTTTCAAGTTTGCTAGCTCACTTCCAATCTTGTAAGGTGATCATCCAACCTCAAGAAATCTTTGTTTCTTACAGTAGGTTATCATTCTAATACAAGGTAATAATCATATTCAAACTTTGGTTCAATTTCTATAACTATAACAATCTTATTTCAAGTGATGATCTTACTTGAACTTGTTTTCGTGTCATGATTTTGCTTCAAGAACTTCGAGCCATCCAAGGATCCATTGAAGCTAGATCCATTTTTTTCTTTTCCAGTAGGTTTATCCAAGGAACTTAAGGTAGTAATGATGTTCATAACATCATTCGATTCATACATATAAAGCTATCTTATTCGAAGGTTTAAACTTGTAATCACTAAAACATAGTTTAGTTAATTCTAAACTTGTTCGCAAACAAAAGTTAATCCTTCTAACTTGACTTTTAAAATCAACTAAACACATGTTATATATCTATATGATATGCTAACTTAATGATTTAAAACCTGAAAACACGAAAAACA